>NC_090376.1:17270310-17895310 GCF_036365525.1 Heterodontus francisci | reverse complement strand
TTGGGCCTAGGACACTACCCTGAGGAACTCCTGCAGTGATGTCCTGGAGCTCAGATGATTAACCTCCAATAACCACAACCATCTTCCTTTGAGCTAGGTATGACTCCAACCAGCGGGGGGTTTTCCCCCTGATTCCCATTGACCTCAGTTTTGCTAGGGCCCCTTGATGCCATACTCGATCAAATGCTGCCTTAATGTCAAGGGCAGTCACTCTCACCTCACCTCTTGAGTTCAGCCCTTTTGTCCATGTTTGAACCAAGGCTGTATTGAGGTCAGGAGTTGAGTGGCCCTGAGCAGGTTATTGCTAAGCAAGTACCACTTGATGGCACTGTTGATGACAACTTCCATCGCGTTACTGATGATTGAGAGTAGACTGATGAGGCGGTAATTGGCCGGTTTGGACTTGTCCTGATTTTTGTGTACAGGACATACTTGGGCGATTTTCCACCTTGCAGGGTAGATGCCAGTGTTGTAGCTGTACTGGAACAGCTTGGCGAGGGGCGCGGCAAGTTCTGGAGAACAGGTCTTCAGTACTATTGCCGGAATATTGTCAGGGCCCATAGCCTTTGCAGTATCCAGTGCCTTCAGTCATTTTTCGATTGCGGAGTGAATCGAATTGGCTGAAGTCTGGCATCTGTGATGCTGGGGACTTCAGGAGGAGGCCGAGATGGATCATCAACTCGGCACTTCTGGCTGAAGATTGTTGCAAATGCGTCAGCCTTATCTTTTGCACTGATGTGCTGGGCTCCACTATCATTGAGGATGGGGATATTTGTGGAGCCACCTCCTCCAGTTAGTTGTTTTATTGTCCAGCACCATTCACGACTGGATGTGGCAGGACTGCAGAGCTTAGATCTGATCCATTGGTTGTGGGATCGCTTAGTTCTGTCTATTGCATGCTGCTTACGCAGTTTGGCACGCTGATAGTCCTGTGTTGTAGCTTCATCAGGTTGGCACCTCATTTTGAGGTATGCCTGGTGCTGCTCCTGGCATACTCTCCTGCACTCTTCATTGAACCAGGGTTGGTCTCCTGGCTTGATGGTAATGGTAGAGTGGGGGATATGCCGGGCCTTGAGGTTACAGATTGTGGTTGAGTACAGTTCTGCTGCTACTGATGGCCCGCAGCGACTCTTGGATGCCCAGTTTTGCATTGCTAGATCTGTTCGAAATCTATCCCATTTAGCACAGTGGTAGTGCCACAGAACACGAAGGAGGGTATCCTCAATGTGAAGGCGGGACTGCGTCTCCACAAGGACTGTGCGGTGGTCACTCCTACCAATACTGTCATGGACAGATCCATCTGCGGCAGGCAGATTGGTGAGGACGAGGTCAAGTATGTTTTCCCTCTTGTTGTTTCCCTCACCGCCTGCCGCAGACCCAGTCTAGCAGCTATGTCCTTTAGGACTCGGCCAGCTCAGTCAGTAGTGGTGTTACCAAGCCACTCTTGGTGATAGACATTGAAGTCCCCCACCCAGCGTACATTCTGTGCCCTTGCCACCCTTAGTGCTTCCTCCAAGTGCTGTTCAACATGGAGGAGTACTGAGCCATCAGCTGAGGGAGGGCCTTAGGTGGTAATCAGAAGGAGGTTTCCTTGTCCATGTTTGACCTGATGCCATGAGACTTTATGGGGTCCCGAATCGATGTTGAGGACTCCCAGGGCAACTCCCTCCTATTGTATACCACTGTGCCGCCACCTCTGCTGGGTCTGTCCTGCCGGTGGGACAGGACATATCCGGGGATGGTCTGTGGGACATTGTCTGTCAGGTATAATTCCGTGAGTATGACTGTGTCAGGCTGTTGCTTGACTCGGCTGTGGGACAGCTCTCCCAACTTTGGCACAAGCCCCCAGATTTTAGTAAGGAGGACGTTGCAGGTTCGACAGGGCTGGGTTTGCCGTTGTCATTTCCGGTGCCTGGGTTGATGCCTGAAACCGTCCGGTTTCATTCCTTTTTATAGACTTCGTAGCGGTTAAATACAACTGAGTGGCTTGCTAGGCCATTTCAGAGGGCATGTAAGAGTCAACCACATTGCTGTGGGTCTGGAGTCAGAGGGCAGTTCCCTGCACATGAATATATGTAGCTTCGAGCAAGCGTAAATGAGCCACATTGCCAGCCCGACTGATAATCTTAAATTGATTGTTCATGTTATCCTTAGCACACTCGGGATTGTTCAACAAGTCCTGTCATATCACAGAATCACATCTAACATCAGACATTACAGTGTTTTCCACTAACAGGATGTTGCTGCCAAGCCAAAAAGACGTTCTGCCGTTATACAAATGAGTAATGTGGTATATGAATTCCACTGCCGGTGCGATGTGAGGTACATAGGCCGTATGTCTCAACAACTGGCAGATCGTATCAAACAGCTCATGCCTTTGGCTGTTCGCAATAGGCAGAGTACTGACTGTACTCAACCAGCCCAAACTTGCAAAACTCAGAACACAACGTCGAACGTTGGACAGCAATTACTGAACAATTCCAGAATGCCAAAAGCAGTTCCAGCATTTCCAGCAGGTGACAGATTAGGGTTTAAATGACTTTGAAATAAATAAAAAAAAGTTTGGGAAAGTTAACAAGGTGCATCTCGCAAATGGTTTAAATACCAGCTGGAAAGATTGCTCTCTCTGGCTGATGTTGGCCAAAGGGTGTGAGGCAGGAAGCTGCCTGTGAGATTGCTTTAACTGTTCAATATGCAAATAATCTAACATATCATCACAGGAAGTGATGTAGGCCAACACATGATACAGCAGTTGGAGTAGTGTTAGTCAACAGTAAGCATGTGTATCTTAGAGCTCTCATGTAAGTCAGTTATTTGGTAAGAACAAACCCTTCATTCAACTTACTATTTAGCCTCAGATTGTTTATTACATGTGTTGAGAAATCAATAAAGCAACAATGTCGACAGAGACAGCTGATGCACATCAACCAGGAAACCAATCTACAAGTTCGAAGCAAACAGGCGCGAGGCTGCTGAAGAAAGGCACAGACAATGGAAGGAGTCTGCTTATACCAGAGCCCCTCCAAACCAGGGGTTCTTGTGCCCCAGCTGCCCAAGAGCCTGCAGATCAAGAATTGGCCTCTTCAGTCACCAACAATCCCACAGAGATAAGCCTCCCCATGATCTTACCCTGCGAAGAATCTGCCATCATCATCACAATCTGCATGCTACCTTTGTGTTCCTTGTACGAATACACCCAAATCTCTCTGAGCATCAACATTGAAAAGTTTCATGCCTTTGAAAAAAAGCATTCTGCTTTTCTATTCTTATTACTCAAAGTGAATAACCTCACAGTGCCCCACATTATACTCCATCTCCCACCTTGTTGCCCATTCATTTTAACCTGTCTATATCTCTTTGTAGCCTCTTTGTGTGCTCCTCACAACAGATATTCCCACTTAGCTTTGTATCGGCAGCAAACCTGGATACATTACTACTGGTTTCTTTGTCTGAGTCAATAATATAGATTGTAAATAGCTGAGGCCCCAGCACTGATCCTTGCGGCACTCCACTAGTTACAGCTTGCCAACTTGAAATTGCCTTGTTTATCTGTACTCGCCATTATCAGTCCGTTAACCAATCCTCCATCCATACTAATATATTTCCCCCAATACCTTGCATATTAACCTTTTATGTGGCACCTTATCAAATGCCTTTTGGACATCTACTGATTTTCCTTTATCTATCCTACTATTTACATCCTCAAAATACTCTAATAAATTTGTCAACATCGGGCTGAATTTTGTTTTGGCAATGAGGGTCCCAGTGGTGGGCTGGAAGGTGGGAGGAGACCCTGCCTCGGCCCTCTGTCATAGCTCCGTTGTAATTCCATGGCGGCCAGCCAATAAACTGCCCGCTATCAGGGACACTGTCCCTTTAATTGACGAGCTCCCACCTTCAAGAACTGCTGGCCAATCGGAAGGCAGGCAGTGCCTCTGGGAGCAGTGGTCACTGCCACTACTGTCAGATGCCCTGTAGTCCTGACGTATGGAGAAGACCCCGGGAGAGGTGAGTGGGGTCGGGGTTGCTAGGGAAATTTGGGCAGGCTCCGGCGACAGGGTGAGGGGTGGAGTTGGTGAGGATGGGGAGGGTGGCATCCTAGAAGGGCAGCAATTGCCGCCGGGGGGCCCGAGATTGCTCCTAAAGGAGGGAGCCCCTCCCCAACTCTGCTAGGAGATTTCCAGGCTTTACCTGGCAGTGTCTCCTTGTGGTGGCGGACCCCTCCGTCCTCCATTAAATTGAGATGGAGGCGGGAAGAGGCCCTTATGTGGCTATTAACTGGCCACTTAAGGTCCAGCCTTCCCCGCCCCAGACTAAATTTGAAGGCACCTGGAACGTGATGGGCATTCTACCCCATCCGTCTTCCCAAGCAATTTTATGGCCCCCGCACCCCCCCACCACCCGTCTCTGTTCCCGTCCGGAGGAGGCCCATAAAACTCAGTACCATGATTTCCCTTTTCACTTATTATGGCCCAGTGGACAGAGTGTCTACTATGGATGCCTCGGACCACAAACAGTGTTATATAAGTAAATGCAGTGCAGGAAGTATAGGAGTGCTTCTGTGAACTCCAAATAATAGTTTCAGTAGCTGCTGCTGCCCCAGGATTCCTCCCTCTCCCCTTTTGAACTCCCCCATGACAACTTAACTTGCTGCTGGTCGGGAGGCCTCCGAGCTGCCCGACATCGCACAAGACTCTACCTCAGCGAGCCACTGTTGGATGTCCATTTGACACTAAGCATCACACTTGAAATGACAGGTGTGCAATGTTCCTCTTAGCTTAACACCAACACCAATTTTCAGCCTTAATTCTTTGCTTTTAACTGAGATTAATTTTTTTTCCTTGTGTACTTTTTGGCATAGACTTTGTGGTCAGTGGTGAAGGAACAACGCTTGCCGTTCACCTCACTACCTACAAGTTTTTCATGGACTTTAGAATGGAGACTTGGTCTAATCTGGTGTTTGATCCAGCACAGCAGTGCCCTCTATCGTGGATCTGTGGCATCTTTAAGCAGGGCAAGAAAGAACAAGGCTGTTCAACTGATCAGGTTGAAGAATCCTCAGTCTCACACAGGGGGAGAAATTCATTCCAGCACCACTATCATTGAAGAGCAATGTGCAAGCTGCACAGGTAGTCTGTGGCACTGCCTGTCCCCGGGGAATCAACGCCTGCTTATTGCCTCTTGAAGTAACGCTATGCAAAAGAATGTCTCGCCTACAGAATCTAAACTTGAAAATATAAATTAGATTTAAACCTTGTAGAGAAAACAAAATAGAGATTAGGCAAGATAGATGGGATTAAGAGAGGGAGAGAAAAAGTTAAAAAAAAGTTTAAAAGAAAATTTATAACATTCATTTTTTTCTGAGGTAATGAGACCCCATATCTGTAAAATTAACTTTTCAGGGCCAGAAAGGTTGTTCAGCAGTAATGTAACAGTGTTAAAAACTTAGTTCTGAATGCACCAGCCCTACCTTTTTCAGCATTCGTTAGTGGGGAACTAGTGGGTGAGTACAGCAGTTTTACAATTTTATGGGCCCCCTTGGGACAGGAACGGACAGGAACGGACAGGAATGGAGGTGAGGGGCCCATAAAATTGTATTGGAAGGCTAAGGGCAGATTGCCTGTCACCTTCCTGGTGCCTTCCAATTTAGTCCAGGGCAGGGAAGGCCAAGGATGTCCTTCCCACCCCAGGCCAATTGAGGCACTTAAGTGGCCAATTATTGACTACTTAAGGGCCGTTTCCAGCCTCCGCCTCAATTTAATGGAAAACAGACAGGCCTGCTGACATGGGGAGACACTGTCAAGTAAAACCTAGCAGCTTTCCAGTGGGGTCAGAGGGACCCTCTTTTGGTGGCAATCCAGGGTCCTCGGACAGCCCTCCAGGCAGCAATGCTCACCCCTCCCCCACTCCAGGACAACCTTCTCCCACCCTCAATAACCACCTTCCCCCCCCACCCCCCCCCCCCCAGCTCCCCCCTCCACCCTATTGCTGGGGCCTGCCTGAATTGCCCCGGCAACCCTGATCCCACTCACCCCTCCTGGGGTCTCCGGACTCTATGGTACTGCAGGGCCTCCTGCAGTACAGGTAGGGACCACTGCTCCCAGTGGCACTGCCGGTACTGCCCCAGGGGTTCTTGGAGGAGGGAGCTTGTCCCTTAAAGGGACAGCGTCCCTAATGGTGGACAGTTAATTGCCTGCTCGCCGTGAGATAGCAACAGAGGGCAGGGGGCTGACAGAGGGCCGAAGCAGGGTCTCCCCCAGTCTTCAGACCCCAGTCTTCAGAACAAAATCCAGCCCAGCATTTTCAAGCCATTGCATTGATTTCAGTGTTGATCCTATTGGCAAAGATTGAAACAGTGCACCCTGTGGAGGAGCAGGGTATCTCTGACAGCACCTTTTGGATTTCCTTGTTTAACTGCACGTTTATGGATGCCATAAGTTGATGTACAATTTACTCTGTAACAGTCTCACCATTATAGTTACAGTCAGATCAAGGTCAGTATAATTTACACACACATTTATTTCTTAAATATTATCTTTCCAAGGATTCAAAATACTAATGAAGAAAAACACTGCACGTTCTATTCTAAGAGTGGATGGAAAAATACTGCTTGCCATGTTCAGAAGTTTGAATTTGATCTCTTCAATGACATTACAATTTGTGTTGCTGAATCAAGCCATCATCTGAGGAATCTTTACTGTATAAACATCACAGCAGTCTCCCACTGTAAGACCTACTCATTTGAATCTTATATTGTCTTTAGTTCTCTACTGTGTAATTGAACTATAGTCAGCCTGTTCGTTGAAATGCCTCAGCTAAAAATGAACATATCCTATTTATCGCTGTGTTACCATCAATTATAGTTCAACAAGCATTAAATATAAGTATTAGCAATGGATGATAATATGAACAAACCTGTGGTGTGTTTGTTCTAATAAGTTATCCTTCTTGTTTTAGATAAAGCCAGTCCTCCAATTGACATTACAGTAAAAGAAAGTGAAGTAGAATGGAAACCACCAGCAGGCAAGCATCCTGTCAAAGACTTCTTTTATCAAATACACATCACAGATTGGAGCAACAATGTTGAAAAGGTAAATAAATGTGGATCTACTGAGGTTTCTACTATACAGAAGTCCACATAGTGTAGTACCAGCTGTCAAAGCTCTGCTGCCCATATTCAAATTGACACCAAGACTCATTCACTCATCACTCCTGTGCTCGTTGATCTACATTGACTCAAGGTCTGGCAATGTCCCAGTTTTAAAATTCTCATCTTTGCATTCAAATTCCTCCTTGACCTTGCAACTCCCTATCTCTTTAACCACCTCCGGCCATACAAACCTCCAAGATTGCTGCATTCAACCTGTTCTGTTCACTTGTGCATCCCCGATTTTCATTGCTGTGCCATTAGCAGCCATGCCTTTAGTTGCCTAGACCTTAAGTTCTGGAATTCTTGCCTTAAATCTCTCTGCCTCTCCTCCTTCAAGATGATCCTTAAAACTTATCACTTTGACCAAGTTTTTTGTCACCTGCTATTATCTCCTTATGTGGTTTGGTGTCAAATTTTGGTCATTAATGCTTCTGTGAAGTATCTTGGGCCATTTTACTATGGACATGACACTATCTAAATGCAAATTGTTGTCAGCCCCATTTTATGATGGCTGGTTGGTACTTCCTGTAAATACAGGAAATAGATATGCAAAGGGGGCTGTTTACATCCTTTTACGTGCTGTCGTCAGTTACTGTTAATAATGTTTAATATGCTGGAACCAATTTATAGCCCATCATGCTGGTTCAGGGGTTACCGGTTGGGATTTTTCTTGTTTGAGATAGCAATTAGGGATGGGCAATAAATACTGGCCTGGCCAGTGACACCCACATCCCATGAATGAATAAAGAAAAAAAGTTGCCTGCAATTTGTCAGCCCAAGCCTGGATGTTGCCTAGGTCCTACTCTAGGCAAGCATGATTGGCTTCGTTTTCATTATTGCTTCATTGTTATTTATCTTACAAGCTAATTTCTCTACTTTAAATCGAGATAATATGAATTGTACTGATGTATGTAGTATCTACCCTGTCCTCCTGGAGTTCTCATGATTATTATACTGGTTTAGATTAAAAGTGTCGATTTGACAAGGTGGAGCATCGAAAATCGACTGAAAAGCTACTCCGTGAAAGTGAGGGCAAGAATTAACAATCGCTTTTCATCTTCTGTCTGGAGTGACTGGAGTCAGTCTGTCAATATTGGTAAGAGTATAACACTGTTTAAAAAGGGCTTCTACCACAAGTCTGGTGAAGTTTGGGAGTGAGAGCAAGTTCAAGAAAATTCTCAAATAATATTACACCCTCGCTTATCCCTGTGTGAGGACACACCCACTTCGTGCCTCATTTTTATTCACCATTTGAAATTTAACTCTGACCAGCTAGACAACTGACTTAGGAGGTAAGTGTCTGTCTACTTACCTGCTGGATCCAGCAGTCCTGCCTGGTGAACCCCCAGTGATCGATAATCCATCCCGCCCCCCCATCCTTCTGATCTGTCCCCCGCCACCGTGTCCTCCGACCTCCCCCACTAAGGCCTCCATTCTCACCCCACAAGCCCCAAACCACTGAATCCCACCCCTCACAGCCTCCAAGGCCTTCCGCCACCTCCACTACTCACCCACACCTGGCCTCTGATCCCTCAGGCACAGCTCGATCTCCCCCAAGGCTTCTGATCTCTCTCCCCACCAAGGCCTCTGATCACCTGCCTTAGTCACATTGGTTGTGACATCACATTTTAAGGTTGGCCGGCCAGGAAGTTGGTTGGACACTGAACACTTTACACTTTTACTTTTCAATATTTTGACAAAAGGAGAAAACATATGTACCTTGTGTACGCCCTGCTAACACTACAAATTAGCTGGCTTGGAAACTAAAATCTGTTTAGACCTGAAGGTTCCCAAATTCCTTTTATTTATTCTTTCATCAGATGTGGGCGTTACTGGCAAGGCCAGCATTTGTTGCGCATCCCTAATTGCATTTGAATTGATTGGCCTTGCTAGGCCATTTCAGAGGGCAGTTCAGAGTCAACCACATTACTGTGCATCTGGAGTCACATGTAGGCCAGACCAGGTAAGGACAGCAGATGTCCTTCCCTTAAGTACATTAGTGAACCAGATGGGTTTTTATGACAAGCGATGATAGTTCCACAGCACCATAACTGAGACTAGCTTTCAATTCCAGATTTTAATCAATTGAATTTAAATTCCACCAGCTGCCATGATGGGATATGGGCCCGTGTCCCCAGGGTAGTAGCCTGGGGTCTGAATTACTAGTCCATTCACATTGCCACATCGCCACCTCCTCCCCCCTTTGAACAAAGCACTTGATTACAATACCAGTGAAACCAGAAATAGGGTTGGTATAGACCACAGTAGTTTCTTCCTGATAACTGATGATTGCAATTCTAGAGAGCATTCTCTTTATAATGCGGTCAACTGCATTACACATTTAACTTGGCAGAGCTGATTGTAACATTCTGTGTTTATAGAGAGTTGGCATTTCATATTTATCAGTGTTCTTTGGAAATAATGGCCTTTGGCAAGGGAAAGACATCAGAGAGCTAGTGGGTACCATGGTGGTCCCATTGTGTGAGAAAGTGTCCATCTCCCATTGGTAAACAAGGAGCATATGAAAATTGAAACTGGAGTAGGCCATTCAGCCCCTCTAGCCTATTCTGCCATTCAGTGAAATCAAGGCTGATCTGTATTTTAACTCCATTCACATTCCTTAGCTCCATATCATTTTATACCCTTACCTAGAAAAAAATGTAATCAATCTCAGATTTAAAATTATTTAATTGAGGTAGTATCTACTGCTTTTTGTGGGAGAGTTGCACACTTCTGTCACCCTTTTTCTGAAGGAGTGTTTCCTCGCTTCTCTCCTGAATGGCCTTACTCTGATTTTAAGGTTAGGTCCCCTTGTCTAGACTCGTCCACCACCCTATTTGATCCTTCCATCATCGGAAAAATCTCCATCAAATCACGCTTTATCCTTCTATATTCTAAAAGCACCACCAGCTAAAAACAGCTTCTCAAGACATCAACAGCAAGCAATCTCCAGTACCTGCTCTGGATGAGGGTCGGCCTGAAATGTGATTGAAATGCAACACATCACATCAACCTGCCCACAGAGATCTGTTGTGGGAAGCACCTCATTTCTCCACTTGGCATTTCAGGAGACCAGTGAATGTCAAACTCGTCGTCCTATTACAAGCTTTTCCTGTCGCATGAAAGTAATAGTATTGCCTGCTCTGTTGCAGAGGTTGCAGGAGTGAGTTAATAAGAAAAAAAACACTCATAACTAGGTTAATTATAGTGATTTCTTATCATGGAGTAAAGCTTTCAGAGGTATTATGGTATATCTTGCACACAATCATCTGCTCTTCGTAAGAATGCATGCCAGTAAATTGCACCAGACAGTAATTGGAGTTTGTTTTGCTACTTGCAGAGCCTGAACAAAAAGATTACACTTTTCTGAAATTCTTGATAGTGACTGCAGTTACTTTTGGTACACTGGTGCTCCTGCTAATGTTCATTTGCAGAAGGTAAGTTTCTTGTCGAGTTCTGTTGGTTGCAATCATGAGGGATGGTGTTGTAATACTTATGGCACAGGACTAGCAACCCAGAAGTGAGAGTTCATATCCATGAAAAAAACTGATTGTCATAATGCTGCTCAGGAGTCTGCTGACAGATGATTCCATTGTTAGCAATGGCCGGCTGGTTAACATTCTTACCTCTAAATCAGAAAGTCATTGATTCAAGTCCCACCCCAGGGGCCTGAACATACAATCCTAAGCTGATAGTTCAGTACACACTGAGGGAGTGCTGCACTGTTTGAGGCGCTGTCTTTCAGATGAGATGTTAAACTGAGGCCCTGTCTCCCCTCTCAAGTAGACAGAAAGATCCCATGGCACTATTTTGAAGAAGAGTAGGGAGTTCCCCCTGGTGTCCTGGCCAATATTTATCCATTAGCCAACACCTGAGAATACAGATGATCTGGTCATTGTCTCATTGCTGTTTGTGGGAGCTTGCTTTGTGCAAATTGGCTGCTGCATTTCCGACATTACAACAGTGACTACGCTTCAAGAGTACTTAATTGGCTGTGAAGCACTTGAGGGCATCTAGAGGTCATGAAAGGCGCAATATAAATGCAAGTTCTTTCTTTTTACATTTATGATAGCCAGGTTGTAGTGGATAGCAGTTGCTATAGAAGAGGTCCTGCCATTAGAGATAGATGTCCACATCCTGTGAATGAGTAAATGAAGTGTTCACGAATTCTGTGGAAAGAGAGACATTTTGTCCTAATCTTGAATCCGTGAGGTGGCTGGGAAACAGGAGTGCTCCTGCCGGCTCCACATTAAATCTGTGATCCACTGCAAACAACGTCTCACCCAGCTGGTCCCAATAGCCTCCTCCCACAAATTCTGCACCCAAAGAACAAAGAACAGTACAGCACAGGAACAGGCCATTCAGCCCTCCAAGCCTGCGCCGATCTTGATGCCTGCCTAAACTAACACCTTCTGCACTTCCGGGGCCCATATCCCTCTATTCCCTTCCTATTCATGTATTTGTCAAGATGTCGCTTAAACGTCACTATCGTATCTGCTTCCACCACCTCCCCTGGCAGCAAGTTCCAGGCACTCACCACCCTCTGTGTAAAAAAACTTGCCTCGCACATCCCCTCTAAACTTTGCCCCTCACACCTTAAACCTATGTCCCCTAATAACTGACTCTTCCACCCTGGGAAAAAGCTTCTGACTATCCACTCTGTCCATGCCACTCATAACTTTGTAAACCTCTATCATGTCGCCCCTCCACCTCTGTCGTTCCAGTGAAAACAATCCGAGTTTTTCCAACCTCTCCTCATAGCTAATGCCCTCCAAACCAGGCAACATCCTGGTAAACCTCCTCTGTACCCTCTCCAAAGCCTCCACATCCTTCTGGTAGTGTGGCGACCAGAATTGCACGCACTATTCTAAGTGTGGCCTAACTAAGGTTCTGTACAGCTGCAACATGACTTGCCAATTTTCATGTTTTATGCCCCGACCGATGAAGGCAAGCATGCCGTATGCCTTCTTGACTACCTTATCCACCTGCATTGCCACTTACAGTGACCTGTGGACCTGTACGCCCAGATCTCTCTGCCTGTCAATACTCCTAAGGGTTCTGCCATTTACTGTATACCTCCCACCTGCATTAGACCTTCCAAAATGCATTACCTCACATTTGTCCGGGTTAAACTCCATCTGCCATTTCTCCGCCCAAGTCTCCAACCGATCTATATCCTGCTGTATCCTCTGACAATCCTCATCATTATCCGCAATTCCACCAACCTTTGCGTCGTCCGCAAACTTACTAATCAGACCAGCTATATTTTCCTCCAAATCATTTATATATACCCTTACTGGAATCATCTGAAGGCGTTGGTTGGCGACCTAGTCATCTGATTTCATCCCCCCACTCTCCCAGGTGACCATTGAGCTACCTCTGGGCCCATGCACCAGGATGCCACCCGAAATGCAGCCAATGTTTACTAGCTTATTCCGAGAAGTTGGATATGCTGCCTTTGCCAGAGACTCACTCTGTGTCTCAAAAGAAATGTCCCTTTCTGCCCCTCAGGATATTGCCACCGAAAGCAGAAGCTTTGCCCAACTGTTCCTTCCAGAGAAGGAAAAGAAAGCCTCCAAACATTTTGCCCTTAAGTATTGTTGCATGGCCGAATTTTACAACAAATATCAGTCAGCCAACTTGTACACTTGGCTCGAGGCACATGCTTTGGATGGGCAGGGAGCCCAGGCACATTCAGGTTATTTTCAGATGGCAAGATTCACCATGTTATAGGCATGAGTGCGCCCATGCTGCATGTGTGCAGCCAATGTTCACACAATTACAAATTTACAATAGTCGTAATGAACCTTAAGAGTATGCATGTCTCAGCCATATAAGTTCAAAAATGGGTGAATTGATGAAAATGATCTTTTGATTAAATCATTTTAATTGGATATTATTCATCCTAGGTACAAGTTGTTAGAAAACCTGTGCCAACCAATCCCTGATCCTAAAAAGAAGTTTAAGGATCTGTTTGATTGTCACAATGGCAATTTTCAGGTAACCAACAATACTAATGGATGGTGACAAAATACATATTGAATGCACAACATGCATTTATATAGTTCCTTTAATGTAGGAAACAAATTCTCTCAAGAGGGCAATGTTACAGGGATACAAGTAGGTGGCCTTTGTGAGGGGTCAAAAAGTCAGCTCAGGGTGAAACAGTTTGGTTCAGACGATAGCAAATACTGCAGAGGCTGGAAATCTGAAATAAAGACGGAAATACTCTCCACAGATTCTGCCTGACCTGCTGAGTATTTCCAGCATTTTCTGTTTTTAGTTTGATTCTGACAGTGGCTGGAGAGGGGCTTAGAATCTAAGATATGGAGGTTGTCGTGGAGATGATGGCTTTGAATTGTGGTCCACACAAGACTGGATGTTAGATGAGCATTCTGATAGCACAGAGGAGAGAAGGCCATGGCAGATGTACCTGTGAAAAGCTGACCTTCATGTCAGCAGATCATGGTCATGGGTGGCCAAGGGTTCTGCTCTGCTGGTGGGATTGAGGCTTGAGGCCTTTTACTTTTACTGCTGGGCCATTCTGTTCAGCTACATTTCCTTATTCCCAGCATTGAAAAACCAGAATATTAACCGGATTATTAAAAAGATGTCCTATTGTTGACTATGGGTGATGGTGTTCAATTGAAGACTACCAATGATCATTCTCATATCTGACGTAAAATCAGATGTGTTTCCAAAATCAGATAGTCAGGCCCCGCATTTCCTCTGCATCATGATGGCGGTGCACCCTTGGTTAGTTGGTACTTGTGCCTGTTATCGCCACCTTTGACTTCTGGGCATTTCCCAGGGTTACAGCCATTCATGTTTTTTTTGGAAAGGTGACCCATTTACAGCGCAACTGGGGTGCCCACCTCCAGCAGTGAGAAAAGGGTAGAAACTCACCACAGCTGAAGTTATGGCACCCAAAGATTTTTTTAAATAATTATAGATGAAAATGGCCCGGTTTTGAATGTTGCATTTTTCCTTCTGAACCATTTGATATCGCAATCAATGGCCATAGGGAAACCAGCCATTAAAATTTAACTTCCCCTAAGCCCCACCACGTCGCCCCACCCCTGACCCCCTGCACTCTAGCGCTGCTTGGGTACAAATGATGGTAAGTATGTTGAATGACATATTCGTCTCATTTGTAAGGTGTCGTTATATTCTCGCTCGCATATTGCTGGGCATGTTATTCCCCTGCTCCCCACAACCCAAGAGCAAGCTTGATCAGTGTATATAGCAGAGATCAGGTTTCTATGTGACCCAATCTATTTCCACCCTCACCCATCTATAATACGCAAGTTTTACGCAATGAGAAAATTGGGGAAGGGTGGGGTTTCCTGATTGCAGATGTAGCAAAATTAACAGTTACAGTTGTAGAAGCTCAAGTTTGCAGCTGAGTAGTCCCCTTTAATGGATAACTTGAAGTATTTGTGATAGAGCCTGTGCCTCAGCAAACATGTGTGATGGTATTCCTTTTTCTTTGAACAGGAATGGATTAATACCAATCCTTCAATGACCAAAGTACCTGAGGAATGCATTGCAGTCACTGTTGAAGACTAGAATTTTACATGCAGAAGTGGGCAAACAATTTCAGCTCGTGAAAGGGTTAATCCCAAACTGATTACAGCAGCAGACTTTTCTATAACCAAACATCCATTGGAATTTTAACACAGTATAATAATTGTAATATATGTTTACTTATATTATTTGTAAATGTGAATTAATTATGCTATATTCAATACTTAACATATTGGACTTCCTTTGCTAGAATTTCCTCTCTGCTATGTATGGATGAATCAGATGCAGAAATGCGTCATTTTCCCTTTTGGATTTATGGGATCTTCCCTGTTCTATAATGTGTGTCAGCTTGCTTCAGTACTCTTGCATCTGGAGTAGAGGTTGTGTGCTGAGACCTCAGGATAGAATGCATTGGTGTTTAACCTGGCTCAGTAGTGGAATTCTGAGTCTGAAACTGGGTCCCACTCCCACTCCAGAGACTTGGGGCAGAATTTTATGCAGACCTTGGGAACAGGAATGGAGGCTGGCGGGACATAAAATCAGGATGGGACACGTAGGACAGGAAGTTCAGCATCATTGCTGGCTGCAAGGGGAGGCCATTGGGAGAGGAACCGTCTACTGCCAGGCAGAGTGGAGAAGGAAGGGCTTCATGTGAGGAGTGATAGCAAAGGTCCTACATCTGCGGGGGGTGGTGGTGATGTGCCATTACAAGGGGGGCAATGGACAAGTGCGACCTCGTCAGATGTGACAGGTGGGAGGCAGGGGGTGGGGGGGGGGGGGCAGGCAGGTGCTGCTGGCAGGGAAGGACTTGTATTTAGGGAGAGGCCACCAATCAGGGGCCTCATTCATCCAGATTTTGGGGACCCTGTTGAAGAGAAGGTGCAGCAGAGTGAGAAGGAGGGCCAGGCATCAGCAACAGCACCGTAACGACCTGTGAACCTACAGGAGGGTCAGCAGCAGCCTCTAGACAGTGGAGAAGGGCGCAGGGGGAAAGACAGGTAGATCCCCCATGCAGAAGGGGACCCTTACAGAGAGGGTCTACAGGTTGAGGCTCAACTATCTGCAGATGGCCAAGAGGCATTGGCAACAAAGACTGTGCCTCTCCAAAGAGGCCGTCACTGACCTATGCACTATGTGTAGGATGAGCTGTGTCCCAGAGGACTTGGTCAAAATCTAATGCCAGTGGCACTGAAAGTCACCATGGCACTGAACTTCTACACCTCTGGATGATTCCAGGGATCCACTGGGGACATTGCAGGATCTCACTATCATTGGTCCATCATTGCATCAAGGAAGTCACCAGTGCCCTTTTCAGGAGGGCCAGCAACTATGTGCACTTCTGCACGGATCCCAACTCTCAGGCTGAGAGATCCATTGGGTTCGATGCCATTACTGGATGCCCCCAGGTGCAGGGTGTCATTAACTGCATGCATGTGGCCATCAAGGCTTCTGAAAGCCAGCCAGTGGCTGTCACCAATAGGAAGGTCTTCCACTCCCTCAATGTATAACTGGTCTGTGACCACTGTAAGCAGATCCTGCAGGAAGTTTTTATGGTACCTACATTTTGAGACAGTCCCAGGTGCCAGAACTTTTCCGACCTCCCAAACTCCTTCAGGGATGAATCCTTGGAGGTAAGGGTTATGCACTGATGACATGGCTGCTGAAAATAATGAGGAACCCATGCACAGATGCAAGGAGCAATGCCTTCCACCGCACAACACAAGCAATCATAGAGCAGGCCATTGGTCTGTTGAAGATGAGATTCAGGTGCCTAGATCAGTCAGGTGGGGCCCTTCAGTATGCCCCTGCGAGGGTCTCACTTATCGTGGTGGTCTGCTGTGTACTGCAATACCTGGCGCTACAGAGGGGAGAGCTTATGAGCAACAAGGATAGTGAAGAGCGGACTGCCTCCTCGGATGATGAGGATGCAGTAGAGAAGGATAGGAAAGCAATCATTGCTAGGTGAAGGACCCCTGGGACAACAGGAGAGTTGCCATGAGCTACGTGCAGGAAGGCTCGCGATGATCTTATACATTTGTGCTCTCTTTGATCCTTACTGCCAGTTGTAGTTTAACCAACAAAGACTTACCTTTATGCAGCCTTGTTGTCACTTTACTTCCTTCAGGAAGCATTCGCTTATTGATCATTCAGGCAGTGCAGAGCTTTCCAGGCTCCAGAGTTGACCCCTTGCAGCCTGATGTTTTGCTTCCAGCCTCTGTAAAGAGGTTGAAAAGAAGGGCCAATGACCTTACAGAAGAGGAGAGAAATTGTGCATGGTTTAGAAAAATAATTTAATGAAATTTACAGCAGACACTACCCTTTACATCTTCATCACACAATCACTTATGATAACCCTATTAATGTGGGTGCTCGTCCTCATTCTTTTGCATGACCGCATATGCGATGCTTCCCCTGCACTGTCAGCTGAGGTGGAGACAGGCTGTTGGCCCTGCTGCCCCTTGGCTAGTGTCATGCAGGCCCCCATCTGCCAAGAATGAGGCACATATATTTCGCCACATGGACATTAAATTTTAAAATTGTTGCTGGGAAGAAAAGAAGGCCTATTACAAGGGGTTGCCAAGCCCCTGGCTGGAAAGACATTTTTTTTCATACTAGCAGACAGTGTTGGAACAAAGGAGCCAGTCCCTGCCTCGATACACAGAAGAGACCTGGTCAAACCAATCGGTCATGTGACCACCTGCTGGCCAACTAAGGGAGTTTTAAATTGAAGAAACAGAATTTGAACTCAGAAAGCTGTTTGCCCCTGGACTGAAAAAGATCTCTCTCCTGTCTGCTCTCATTTCGTTCTCACCAGCTTCGGAATCCATTGAAGACATATGAATCCCAAGAGAGAAAAGTCTCCGACAGTGAACAAGGTTTAAGAAGAATACTGGACCCTAACGAAAAGCAAGATCTACCTACAAGCAAGGACTACAGCGAGCTCAAAGCACAGTAACAAAAACCCCTCTTCAGAGATTGCCTCAAACCTCTCCACTGTTTCTATTCTGCTCTTTTCTGTCTCTATTTGCATGTGCGTATCGCGTATGCATGCTAGCATGGGGCGCGGCATGTATATGTAGACATTAACTGAATTAGAGTTTATGCTTAAGTTTTAATAAATTTCACTTTTCTTCTTTAAACCTAAGAAGGCCTGTTTGTGCTCTTTTCTTTGCCTTATAATTGGAAAGCAGTGAACAAGGGCTCACCAATGTGGAGGTCAAACACAGTGTGTTTAAAATTAAATCTTGTCACAATAAGACCAGGTGAAGGCTGAAGGAGACCCCTAGACACCTTTCTCACCTGGCTTATCCACAATTTTATCCACAAACGAGAGAAATTGGAAGTGGGAAGCCAAATTGTTCCTGATTTTAAAAAAAGAGCAAGTTTTCAATACAGGTTTTCTTGTGGTGGTGTGTGATTGAATACTAACATGTCTGCAACTGAAGCTGGTAACTCTCCAAGCCAGGGCAAAGTAACTGGGATAAGTTAAAAGCACTGTCTATGGAGGAGTTTAGGAAAATGCCTGAGCAGTGTGGGATCACTGTATGTGGCAAGGCTAGGAAGCCTGAACTCCTAAGGCTAGTGGCCAACCATTTTTCCCTTGAATCTGAAGAAGCAGAAACAGGGTTAGAAGCAGATTCTAACAGGGTATTGTTAGAAAAGATACAATTGGAACAAAGGAAACTTGAATTAGAGGAGAGGGAAAAAGAGAGAGGCAGGAGGGGAAGAAAGAATATTTCAGAAAGAATGCGAAGAAAGAGAGTTGAAGCAGCTTGAGTTAACTAGGGGGTGACAGAGTGACCCCAGTGAAAGCATGGCCAATATGGAGGAGCATAATTCAGGGCTGGGTACAAAATTGCTAAAACACACCCAACTAATTCCAAAATTCAATGAGGAAGACGTGGAGGAATTTTTTGTGTCTTTTGAGAAACTGGCAAGCCAGCTAAAATGGCCAGCTGAGACCTGGTCTCTTTTAATACAAAGCAAGCTAACTGGAAGAGCCCATGAGGTTTATTCCTTGTCACCAGATGAGAGTTTATCAAATTATGAACTGACCAAAAATGCTATCCTCGGGGCATATAAGTTAGTATCCGAAGCCTACCGCCAAAAGTTTAGAACCCTCAAAAAGCAAGCTAATCAAACTTATCTGGAGTTTGAAAGAAGTAAGCAGCTGGCTTTTGACCAGTGGCTGAGGGCTCTTAAAATATAGCTCAGCTATGAGACTCTCAGAGAAGTAATTCTGTTAGAGAAATTTTAAAACTCTCCCATTCTCAATAAAGACCCATGTCGAGGAGCAGTAGGTTCAGAGAGCCCGGCAAGCAGCCATTCTGGCCAATGAGTTTGCTTTAATTTATAAGTCAGTTTCCCAGGGGAGAACCTTTCCTAACCACCCCCGCAAATCCAAAAAGGACAAAGGGTGGGAAGGTGATCTCTGCCCAGGCAGTGCCGTGAGAGAGAGGAAAGCAGGAGACACAAGGGGCCCTCTTCCAGCCAAAAAGGAAGGTGCTGTGAGCAAGAGTGAGACCTGGAGACCTGTGTGCTTCCATTGTAAAAAGGCAGGGCATTTAAAAGCTGACTGCTGGAAACTAAAGGGAAAACCGGTAGGGTTAATCAGGACACACCCGCTCAGTGAAGATGTGACCCTGATGGAAAGCACAGCAGAACAAGCTGTGGCTTTAACTGCGGTAAGAGTGCAACCCAGGAAGCTTACTATGGCCAGTGCAGGAAACGTTAATAGGATTCTTGAAGGTTATCAGGGTTTCGTGTCTGAAGGGAAAGTAACCCATACCCCTCGAGTGGGGCAAGCAAGCCCATAATGATTCTTAGGAATCCGGGGCCACTAGATCCCTTTTACTGGTAAAAGGCCTGACCTTTCCCCCAGAGAGTGCAGTGAACACCAGAATGGTGGTGAATGGTATTGAAGGGCAGTATATGCCTGTACCTGTACACTGGGTGCATCTTGAGTGTTACCTAGTTTCGGGACCAGTGACCAGAAGGATTTTCCTTAGTTTGCCCGTGGATGGGGTTGAGAGGTGAAGGTGGTAGTCCCCCCAGTAGTGAAAGAAAGACCGCAGGAGGTCAGAGAGACAGGACAGTGGCAGGAGACAAACCCCTGCAGTTTCCATGAATGTGTAGTGAATCCAGCCATGATCAAGCCAGCTCCTCCAGAGGAGACTGCATTGGCACTGCAGGCAGATGACCATGAAGTCTGCCTGTCCGAGACTTTCTTTGGAAAGTTAGGAGACCCAGGGAATGAATTAAATGGATTTTCCCTAGCTAAGGCTCAGCGAGCCGACCCAGTATTGCAAGAGTTAGCACAGTCTGAAAGTGAAGCAGAGAGAGTCCCTGATTACTACTATTTGAAGAATGAGGTATTGATGAGGAAATGGAGTTCTCCTCACAGACCTGAGAGCAAGGGGTGGACAGTAGTTCACCAGTTAGTGGCGCCGCAGAGGTACCAGGGAGAAATATTAAGAAGGGCTGATGAGACGACAGTGGCTGTACACGCCGGTATACAAAAGACCAAAGCCCACATTAGACAGAAGTTTGACTGGCCAAAACTCCACAAAGATGTGGTGGAGTATTGCAGGAGTTGCCACGTGTGCCAGCTTGAGGGGAAACCCCAACCTGCAGTGAAACTTGCGCCCCTAAGTCCTGTACCAGTGTTAGGAGGACCCTCCAGCAGAGGGCTGGTGAACTGTAAGGAACCCCCACCGAGAACTAAAGGGGATAGGCAGGCATGCGGCTGGCAAGTGTTTAGAAAGAGAAGGGGTATAAGTGACCAAGAGGACAGGTTAGAGGAAGTCCAGATGGAATCACGGATGGAAACCCCTACTATCCGGTCAGCCAACCCTGAAAAATGTGAAAAGTTAGACCCCACATCCTCCTTTGTAAATGCAGACTCCAGAAGCACCCCACCAGAGTTGCTAACGGCATTGACAGGAACCTGCAGTGACAAAGAGTGACCTCTAGGGGGCACAGAAACCGTGAGGGTGATGCCTCACCTAATTGAACAAAGAACAAAGAATGACGAACAAAGAAAATTACAGCACAGGAACAGGCCCTTCGGCCCTCCAAGCCTGCGCCGATCCAGATCTTCTATCTAAACATGTCGCCTATTTTCTAAGGGTCTGTATCTCTTTGCTTCCTGCCCATTCATGTATCTGTCTAGATACATCTTAAAAGACGCTATCGTGCCCGCGTCTACCACCTCCGCTGGCAACGCGTTCCAGGCACCCACCACCCTCTGCGTAAAGAACTTTCCACGCATATCCCCCCTAAACTTTTCCCCTCTCACTTAGAACTCGTGACCCCTAGTAATTGAATCCCCCACTCTGGGAAAAAGCTTCTTGCTATCCACCCTGTCTATACCTCTCATGATTTTGTACACCTCAATCAGGTCCCCCCTCAACCTCCGTCTTTCTAATGAAAATAATCCTAATCTATTCAACCTCGCTTCATAGCTAGCGCCCTCCATACCAGGCAACATCCTGGTGAACCTCCTCTGCACCCTCTCCAAAGCATCTACATCCTTTTGGTAATGTGGCGACCAGAACTGCACACAGTATTCCAAATGTGGCCGAACCAAAGTCTTATACAACTGTAACATGACTTGCCAACCCTTGTACTCAATACCCCGTCCGATGAAGGAAAGCATGCCGTATGCCTTCTTGATCACTCTATTGACCTGCACTGCCACCTTCAGGGAACAATGGACCCGAACACCCAAATCTCTCTGTACATCAATTTTCCCCAGGACTTTTCCATTTACTGTATAGTTCACTCTTGAATTGGATCTTCCAAAATGCATCACCTCGCATTTGCCCTGATTGAACTCCATCTGCCATTTCTCTGCCCAACTCTCCAATCTATCTATATTCTGCTGTATTCTCTGACAGTCCCCTTCACTATCTGCTACTCCACCAATCTTAGTGTCGTCTGCAAACTTGCTAATCAGACCACCTATATTTTCCTCCAAATCATTTATGTATATCACAAACAACAGTGGTCCCAGCACGGATCCCTGTGGAACACCACTGGTCACACGTCTCCATTTTGAGAAACACCCACTGCTACTCTCTGTCTCCTGTTGCCCATCCAGTTCTTTATCCATCTAGCTAGTACACCCTGGATCCCATGCGACTTCACTTTCTCCATCAGCCTACCATGGGGAACCTTATCAAACACCTTACTGAAGTCCATGTATATGACATTTACAGCCCTTCCCTCATCAATCAACTTTGTCACTTCCTCAAAGAATTCTATTAAGTTGGTAAGACATGACCTTCCCTGCACAAAACCATGTTGCCTATCACTGATAAGCCCATTTTCTTCCAAATGGGAATAGATCCTATCCCTCAGTATCTTCTCCAGCAGCTTCCCTACCACTGACGTCAGGCTCACCGGTCTATAATTACCTGGATTATCCCTGCTACCCTTCTTAAACAAGGGGACAACATTAGCAATTCTCCAGTCCTCCGGGACCTCACCTGTGTTTAAGGGTGCTGCAAAGATATCTGTTAAGACCCCAGCTATTTCCTCTCTCGCTTCCCTCAGTAACCTGGGATAGATCCCATCCGGACCTGGGGACTTGTCCACCTTAATGCCTTTTAGAATACCCAACACTTCCTCCCTCCTTATGCCGACTTGACCTAGAGTAATCAAACATCTGTCCCTAACCTCAACATCCAACATGCCCCTCTCCTCGGTGAATACCGATGCAAAGTACTCGTTTCGAATCTCACCCATTTTCTCTGACTCCACGCATAACTTTCCTCCTTTGTCCTTGAGTGGGCCAATCCTTTCTCTAGTTACCCTCTTGCTCCTTATATATGAATAAAAGGCTTTGGGATTTTCCTTAACCCTGTTTGCTAAAGATATTTCATGACCCCTTTTAGCCCTCTTAATTCCTCGTTTCAGATTGGTCCTACATTCCCAATATTCTTTCAAAGCTTCGTCTTTCTTCAGCCTCCTAGACCTTATGTATGCTTCCTTTTTCCTCTTAGCTCGTCTCACAATTTCACCTGTCATCCATGGTTCCCTAATCTTGCCATTTCTATCCCTCATTTTCACAGGAACATGTCTCTCCTGCACGCTAAAAGTGCAGAAGTGCCACAGGAGAGTGCGGTCAAGTCTGCAAGTAGGAGTGTCCCAGAGAACAAAGGGGAGATTAACAAAGAATCCTCCCCCACAGTCAGACAGTCAGAGGAAAAGGGAACCACCCATCTCCTGAAGCCAAAAGCCTTTGTATGACTCAGCAAAGCACTGAAAGATAGTTCAGGATAGACCCGCCCACTACTAACTCTCCTGGAAAAAATATTACCTGAACAGGAACAAAATCCTTGGCAGTCATGGCAATGGGCAAACTGAAGAAAAGCTTCCCCAAAGAACCACATGGCTACTGGGATGTCAAAAAAGGGGAAATTAAAGCAGCACTGGCACTCAGAAAAGACAATTTTAATAAGCTTTAAGATTTATGAACGAATGGAAATGAATGAGAGAAATGCATGATTTTTCTTTCTGTATCCTACATTTCTCTCAAACCTTTTAATGCGCCGTTTTTTTCCAAATCGCATTTCATTCCTCCCGGGTGTGGAGGTGTCATGCAGGCTCCCACCTGCCATGAATGAGGCACATATATTTCGCCACATGGACATTACATTTTAAAATTGTTGCTGGGAAGAAAAGAAGGCCTGTTACAAGGGGTTGCCAAGCCCCTGGCTGGAAAGACACCAGTCCTTGCCCCAATACACAGAAGAGACTTGGTCAAACCAGTCGGTTAAGTGACCACCTGTTGGCCAACGAGGGCAGTTTTGAACTGGAGAAACAGAATTTAAACTCAGAAAGCTGCTTGCCCCTGGACTGGAAATTACCTATCTCCCGTCTGCTCTCATCTCGTTATCACCAGCTTCGGAATCCATTGAAGACATATGAATCCCGAGAGAGAAATGTCTCCTACAGTGAACAAGAATACTGGACGCCAACGAAAAGAAAGATCTACCTACAAGCAAGGAATACAGCGATCTCGAAGCACAGTAACAAAAGCCCCACTTCAGAGATTGCCTCAAACTTCGCCACTATTTTTCTTCTGCTCTTTTCTGTCTCTATTTGCATGTGCATATCGCAAATGCATGCTAGCGCAGCGTGTATCCATAGACATTAACCGAATTCGAGTTTAAGTTTTAATAAATTTCACTTTTCTTCTTTAAACCTAAGAAGGCCTGTTTGTGCTCATTTCTTTGCCTTATAATTGGAAAGCAGTGAACAAGGATTCACCAAAGGGGAGCTCAAAACACAGTGTGTTTAAAAATTAAATCCTGTTACAATAAGACCAGGTGAAGGCTGAAAGAGACCCCCAGACACCTTTCTCACCTGGTCGTAAAACGAGGGATGACCTTGGCGATTGTGCTTGTTGTGTTTCTTTCTTGCTGGGCACAAACTCACCAATCACACCAAGACGTTTGGTACGAATAATATAGATTCTTTTATCTGAACACTAGGACTGTTACATATAGATTACAGGAAAGCACACTACACAGATCTAGCCTAGGGATCCAACACACTACATCTACTGGGTCACATGCTTTTGCGATGATCACAGCCACGATTTATACATTCCCTTAACGCCCTAATATAATAGTGCTATGGATGCCTTAGGCCTGGAGGGCCCCGGCAAGCAGAGAGCTTCCTGCTCTGAAGCAGTACCACCCTCTGTGGTTAAGGATGAAAAAGGATCTAGCATCATTGGCAGAGGGGCAGAGGAGCAGATGCCCGCACCTGGAGCACCCTGAGAGGAGCCCCCAGCTGCAGCAGGCAGATGCTCCTCCTCCCTAGCAAGGCAAACATTTGCGTCCCTGTTGACCTGAGAGTGTAGGAGACTTGCTGGTGACTCGAGGTCACCTATCACCCTTTCACCTTGCCATTGCTGCCTTGCACCTATGGTCGAGATGAGGGTTTGTAGATCTGCATGAATGTCCTGCAGACACTGTGCTCCGCTGGATGTGGCTGTCCATCAAATCCACCAATCTCTCAATGGAGGATGCCACTCATGCACCAGTCAGAGACAGTGCCAAATTCAAGGCCTAGATGGACTCCTCCATTGTCCGCGCTTGGGCACGCATTGCCTCTGGCATCTCTCCCAGATGTTGCCTGACCTCTCACTGTAGCCGCAGAATTTCCTGTGAAGCTGGCGACACCAGAGGCACATCGTGAGCCTTGGGCTCAGCATGAGCCTGGCCTCCCACAGTCCTTTGACTGTCAGAGACCTCGGCTGTCACAGACTCCATCAGCTGCTCGGGCACATCAGTGATGTATTCACCAGCTTGCGTGCCCAGATCTAACTGCAAGCACAGACCCACTGACGTGTGAGTATCTGCGCTGGTGGAGGGTGCAGGAACATGAGGTGACACTGAACCCTCCGAGGCACCATCCTCCCCCTCAGAGGTGGCAGGCTGTTCTGTAATTTCAGAGGCTCTTTGAGTAGGCACTGCATGAGCTGAATGAGAGAACAGAGACATGTAAGGGTCAAGGGTTTCCCCTCCAAACATAGCAAGTACCCTATGTCGGAGATCCCTTTAGGAACTGGATGCCTCATGAGCAGCATGGCTTCATAGCTGCTGATGCACCCCTGTGCCCCATGGTGACCTTACTCACTGTCTTGGAAAGGTGCCCCTGTCTCTCTGTCCACGATACTGCATCCATCCTGCAATCCAGCCAGCTGTCGGCCTCCTCCTCCATCAGGATTAGTACATAGAGAATGAGAAGCCCACTGCTGGTCTTGGCCCGCTCTCTGCGATTTTGTGCAACCTTCTCCTGCAAACAGAGGGATGGAAGCTGTTGGTTCAGCTGGGAGAACAATCCCAAGACATATACTGGTAGTACTGCAGCTGCTACTAATGGAGCACACACAGATGCCTCCTGCATTCAGCCCCTTTCCAGGGACCTCGCAAGGGAGTGCACTGACAAACAACTTCCTTTTAGGCCCATTTCTCCATGCCTGAGCCAGTTTGGATGCATCCCCTGACCCTTGCCCACATCTGGGTGGGTACTCCCTCTCCACCCAACACATCCCCCCCGCTTTGCCAGATGCAAGACCCAAGAGGTAAAGGCATTGAGAGGTGCTCCAAATTGGCTGCCTGGATGAAATCAGCCGTTTGTGGCACTGTATTCCACTGCCTCCAACGTGCCGTGCACCCGCTTCAGACCGACATCTGCTCTACAAAAACCAGTCCTTGAACACAAAACCCAGGCTGACATTCCAGTGCATTACTGAGGGAGTGCAGCACTGTTGCAGGACATGTTAAACTGAGGCCTGTCTACTCCTCAGTCAGATGTAAAAGCTTCCATTGTGCTATTTGAAGAAGAGCAGGGGAGCTCTCCCAGGTTGGGAGCAGCAGTGGGAGAGCGGATGGACCACTATCGAATCACGAGTTCAAGAAAATAGGGAAGAAAAAATCAAAGTTGATGTCACAGGAAAGCAAGTGAGTGATTTAAACTAGGTTTAAGATAAGAGCCGGGACATTAAAATTTTCAATCATCAAATCATAGAATCAGAGAATGGTTGCAGCACAGAAGGAGGCCATTTGGCCCATTGTGACTGTGCTGGCTCTCTGCAAGAGCAACTCACCTAGTCCCATTCCCCTGCCTTTTCCCTGTATCCCTGTATTTTTTTTTTCACTTCAGACAATTATCCAATTCTTTTTTGAAAGCCAAAACTGAATCTGCCTCCACCACACTCTCAGGCGGTGCATTCCAGATGTTAACCACTTGCTGTGTAAAAAAGATTTTCCTCACGTTGCCATTACTTCTTTTGCCAATCACCTTAAATCAGTGTCCTCTGGTTCTCGACCCTTCCGCCAACAGGAACAGATAGTAAGAGTTTCTACAAGTACATTAAAAGGAACAGAGTAGCTAAAGTAAACATTGGTATGTTAGAGGATGGGGCTGGGGAATTAATAATGGGAAACAAGGAAATGGCAGAGACTTTGAACAAATATTTTGTATCATTCTTCACAGTAGAAGACACTAAAAGCAACCCAATAATAGTAGAAAAGCAGGGAGCAAAAGGGAAGAACTTAAAACAATCATTATCACGAGAGGAAAAGTACTAGGCACGTTAATGGGACAAAAGGCTCTCAAGTACTTGGACCTGATGGCTTGTATCCTAGGCTTTTAAAAGAAGTGGCTGCTGAGATAGTGGATGCATTGGTTGTAATTTTCCAAATTTCCGTAGATTCTGGAAATGTCCCAGTGAATTGGAAAACCGTAAATGTAAGGCAGTATTTGGTGCATCACGCTACATTTCCAATGGCGGAACCAGAAGTCAGTGGGACTTGCGTTTCCGCCGTTTTTGTCAGTTCCCACTCACTCACATATTTAAATTTATGTTCCGGCGGCGGGCACAGGTGACATGTGCGATCATGTGGCGGGGATGGCTTTCCATTGCTGAATCCTGCCGTCACTCTGCAAAGGACCATTAGTGGCAGGGCTATAAAACATTCTGCATTGCAAGCATGGATGCTGACCAGTCTGCATGACCTCTTTTTGTTTGCACAGATTTAGGAACATAGGAACATAGGAGCAGGAGTAGGCCATTCAGCCTATCAAGCCTGCTCCACCATTCAATACGATCATGACCGATCATTCACTTCAATGCCTTTTTCCCACACTATCCTCCTATCCCTTTATGTCATTGGTATTTAGAAATCTGTCAATTTCTGCTTTAAACATACTCAATGACTGAGCTTCCACAGCCCTCTGGGGTAGAGAATTCCAAAGATTCACAACCCTCTGAGTAAAGACATTTCTCCTCATCTCGGTCCTTAAATGGCTTCTCCCTTATTTTGCAATTGTGTCCCCTGGTTCTAAACTCCCGAACCAGGGGAAATATCTTACCTACATCTACCCTGTCTATCCCTTTACATATTTTGTAGGTTTCAATGAGATCACCTCTCATTCTTCGAAACTCTAGAAAATATAAACCCAGTTTCCCCAATTTCTCTTCATAGGACAGTCCCATCATCCTGGGAACATTTAAGGTTAATATAGCTTTAATCATTTTTATTTATTACCCTACCTCATCCTTTATTTTATTCTCCCATCCCAGTAACAAATTCCAGCTTTCCTTTACTCATCGCTCCATCACCACAACCCCACCCCATTAGCGGCAGCAATGGAAACACCTAGTACACACCCTTAACACAGTAGCATATCATGCTCTGCACTCCACCCACCTGATATCCCACCCGGTACCCCCGCCCGTACCCACCCACCCCCACCCCCTCCAACAAATGCCTTCCCCACCGTCACCACAAATGAATCGCCCTTGCTGGTCCTGAGGCGGGAGACAAATATCCATTCCAATGTTGGCCTTCCTTGTGCTAAAGACTTCAAGAAATAAAGCCACTGACCTCACAATTGCACAAAGCCGACCGGTGCAAGCCACCTTTAAATGAACGTGAACCGAGTGCCATGAGATTCCCGTGTGCCGCTGTCTTAATGTGGCAGGTAGGACTTAATTTGAAATAACTATAGGGAAATGAGTAATCATGCTATGCAAATGTATGGAAAGCCGGAATCCACCTCAGGACGGGGTGAACCTTGAGATGCTGCTAACATGCCGCTGACTTCATCTCACAAAAAAACCCATCGGGAAATCGAAATATCAGCTTCCTCCTAATTAAATCACCCTGCCTGTCATGAATGCCGCTATTGCAGGGCCCATAAAATTCCCCTCAACGCCCCCATAATGTCCTTATTCAAGAAAGGAGGGAAACGGAAAGGAGGAAACTATAGGCCAGTTAGTCTGTTATTGGGAAAATGCTGGAATCTATTATTAAGGATGTAGTAGCAGGACATTTAGAAAATCATAATGCAATCAAGCAGAGTCGACATGGTGAAAGGGAAATCATGTTTGCCAGATTTGTTAAAGTTCTTTGAAGATGTAACAAGCTGGATGGATAAAGGGGAACCAATAGATGTAATATGTTTGGATTTCCAAAAGGCAGTCAATAAGTTGCCACATAACTACACAAGAAAGAAGCTCATGGTGTTGGGGTCATGTATTAGCATGGATAGAGGATTGGCTAACTAACAGAAAACAGAAAAATGGGGCAACTAGTAGGGATTTCTTTTATTCTTTCATGGGATGTGAGCATCGATGGCTAGGCCATCATTTGTTGCCCATCCCTAATTGCCTTGTGAAGGAGGTGGTGAGCTTCTTTCTTGAACCGCTGCAATCCATCTGGTGTGAGTACACCCACAGTGCTGTTAGGAAGGAAGTTCCAGGATTTTGACCCAGTGACAGTGAAGGAACGGCGATATAGTTCCAAGTCAGGATGGTGTGTGACTTGGAGGGGAACCTACAGGTTCCCATGTGTTTACTGCCCTTGTCCATCTAGGTGTAAAGGTTATAGAACATAGAACATAGAACATTACAGCGCAGTACAGGCCCTTCAGCCCTCGATGTTGCGCCGACCTGTGAAACCATCTGACCTACACTATTCCATTTTCATCCATATGTCTATCCAATGACCACTTAAATGCCCTTAAAGTTGGCGAGTCTACTACTGTTGCAGGCAGGGCGTTCCACGCCCCTACTACTCTCTGTGTAAAGAAACTACCTCTGACATCTGTCCTATATCTATCACCCCTCAACTTAAAGCTATGTCCCCTCGTGTTTGCCATCACCATCCGAGGAAAAAGGCTCTCACTATCCACCCTGTCCAACCCTCTGATTATCTTGTATGTCTCCATTAAGTCACCTCTTCTCCTCCTTCGCTAACGAAAACAACCTCAAGTCCCTCAGCCTTTCCTCGTAAGACCTTCCCTCCATACCAGGCAACATCCTAGTAAAACTCCTCTGCACCTTTTCCAAAGCTTCCTCATCCTTCCTATAATGCGGTGACCAGAACTGCACGCAATACTCCAGGTGCGGCCGCATCAGAGTTCTGTACAGCTGCAGCATGACCTCGTGGCTCCTAAACTCGATCCCCCTACTAATAAAAGCTAACACACCATATGCCTTCTTAACAGCTCTATTAACCTGGGTGGCAACTTTCAGGGATTTATGTACCTGGACACCAAGATCTCTCTGCTCATCTACACTACCAAGAATCTTCCCATTAGCCCAGTATTCTGCAATCCTGTTACTCCTTCCGAAGTGAATCACCTCACACTTTTCCGCATTAAACTCCATTTGCCATCTCTCAGCCCAGCTCTGCAGCCTATCTATGTCCCTCTGTAACCTACAACATCCTTCGGCACTATCCACAACTCCACCGACCTTCGTGTCATCCGCAAATTTACTAACCCACTCTTCTACACCCTCATCCAGGTCATTTATAAAAATGACAAACAGCAGTGGCCCCAAAACAGATCCTTGCGGTACACCACTAGAAACTATACTCCAGGATGAACATTTACCATCAACCACCACCCTCTGTCTTCTTTCAGCTAGCCAATTTCTGATCCAAAGCACTAATTCACCTTCAATCCCATACTTCTGTATTTTCTGCAATAGCCTACCGTGGGGAACTTTATCAAACGCCTTACTGAAATCCATATACACCACATCCACGGCTTTACCCTCATCCACCTGTTTGGTCACCTTCTCGAAAAACTCAATAAGGTTTGTGAGGCACGACCTACCCTTCACAAAACCGTGCTGACTATCTCTAATGAACTTATTCTTTTCAAGATGATTATAAATCCTATCTCTTATAACCTGTTCCAACATTTTACCCACAACCAAAGTAAGGCTCACAGGTCTATAATTACCAGGGCTGTCTCTACTCCCCTTCTTGAACAAGGGGACAACATTTGCTATCCTCCAGTCTTCCGGCACTATTCCTGTCGACAATGACGACATAAAAATCAAGGACAAAGGCTCTGCAATCTCCTCCCTGGCTTCCCAGAGAATCCCAGGATAAATCCCATCTGGCCCAGGGGACTTATCTATTTTCACACTTTCCAAAATTGCTAACACCTCCTCCTTGTGAACCTCAACCCCATCTAGCCTAGTAGTCTGTATCTCAGTATTCTCCTCGACAACATTTTCTTTCTCCACTGTAAATACTGACGAAAAATATTCATTTAACACTTCCCCTATCTCCTCCGATTCCACACACAACTTCCCACTACTATCCTTGATTGGCCCTAACCTATCTCTAGTCATTCTTTTATTCCTGATATACCTATAGAAAGCCTTAGGGTTTTCTTTGATCCTATCCGCCAATGACTTCTCGTGTCCTCTCCTTGCTCTTCTTATCTCTCCCTTTAGATCCTTCCTGGCTAGCTTGTAACTCTCAAGCGCCCTAACTGAGCCTTCACGTCTCATCCTAACATAAGCCTTCTTCTTCCTCTTGACAAGCTCTTCAACTTCTTTAGTAAACCATGGCTCCCTCGCTCGACAACTTCCTCCCTGCCTGACAGGTACATACTTATCAAGGACACGCAGTAGCTGCTCCTTGAATAAGCTCCACATTTCGATTGTGCCCATCCCCTGCAGTTTCCTTCCCCATCCTACGCATCCTAAATCTTGCCTAATCGCATCATAATTTCCTTTCCCCCAGCTATAATTCTTGCCCTGCTGTATATGCCTGTCCCTGCCCATCGCTAAGGTAAACCTAACCGAATTGTGATCACTATCACCAAAGTGCTCACCAACTTCTAAATCTTACACCTGGCCGGGTTCATTACCCAGTACCAAATCCAATGTGGCATCGCCCCTGGTTGGCCTGTCTACATACTGTGTCAGAAAACCCTCCTGCACACACTGGACAAAAACAGACCCATCTAAAGTACTCGAACTATAGTATTTCCAGTCAATATTTGGAAAGTTAAAGTCCCCCATAACCACTACCCTGTTACTCTCGCTCCTGTCAAGAATCATCTTTGCTATCCTTTCCTCTACATCTCTGGAACTATTTGGAGGTCTATAGAAAACTCCCAACAGGGTGACCTCTCCTCTCCTGTTTCTAACCTCGGCCCAGACTACCTCAGTAGACGAGTCCTCAAACGTCCTTTCTGCCGCTGTAATACTTTCCTTGATTAACAATGCCACACCCCCCCCTCTTTTACCATCTTCTCTGTTCTTAGTGAAACATCTAAATCCCGGAACCCGCAACATCCATTCCTGTCCCTGCTCTACCCACGTCTCTGAAATGGCCACAACATCGAGATCCCAGGTACCAACCCATGCTGCAAGCTCACCCACCTTATTCCGGATGCTCCTGGCGTTGAAGTAGACACATCTTAAACCAAGCTCTTGCTTGCCAGTGCCCTCTTGTGTCCTTATAACCTTATCCCTGACCTCACTACTCTCAACATCCTGCACACTAGAACTACAATTTAGGTTCCCATCCCCCTGCTGAATTAGTTTAAACCCCCCCGAAGAGCACTCGCAAATCTACCCCCCAGGATATTGGTACCCCTCTGGTTCAGGTGAAGACCATCCTGTTTGTAGAGGTCCCACCTACCCCAGAAAGAGCCCCAATTATCCAGGAAACCAAAACCCTCCCTCCTACACCATCCCTGCAGCCACGTGTTCAACTCCTCTCTCTCCCTATTCCTCACTTCGCTAGCACGTGGCACGGGCAACAACCCAGAGATAACAACTCTGTTTGTTCTCGCTCTAAGCTTCCACCCTAGCTCCCTGAATTTCTGCCTTAAATCCCCATCTGTCTTCCTACCTATGTCGTTGGTGCCTATGTGTACCACGACTTGGGGCTGCTCCCCCTCCCCCTTGAGGATCCCAAAAACACGATCCGAGACATCACGTACCCTGGCACCTGGGAGGCAACACACCAACCGTGAGTCTCTCTCGTTCCCACAAAACCTCCTATCTGTTCCCCTAACTATGGAGTCCCCAATGACTAATGCTCTGCTCCTCTTACCCCTTCCCTTCTGAGCAACAGGGACAGACTCTGCACCAGAGACCTGTATCCCATTGCCTACCCCTGGTAAGTCGTCTCCCCCAACAGTATCCAAAACGGTATACCTGTTGTTGAGGGAAACGGCCACAGGGGATCCCTGCACTGCCTGCTGGTTCCCTCTCCTTCCCCTGACGGTAACCCATCTACCTTCTTCTTTTACCTGAGGTGTGACTGCCTCCCGATAACTCCTCTCAATAATGCCCTCCGCCTCCCGAATGATCCGAAGTTCCTCCAGCTCCAGCTCCAGTTCCCTAACGCGGTCCTCGAGGAGCTGGAGCTGGGTGCACTTCCCGCAGATGCAGTCAGCAGGGACACCCTTGGAGACCCTTACCTCCCACATTCTGCAGGAGGAACATTCAACTGCCTTAACCTCCATTCCCACTATTCTAAATTCCCAAGTTTTTAACCAATCACACGATAAAACAAGAAGAGAAATAGAAAAAGCCTTACCTTACCTACACACAACCGAGTCCTTTTTTTTGGTAAGAGGAGGAGGGCGGGTGGGAGACACTGCAAGAGTAGTGTCTCGGGTTCAGAAACAGCCCAAATATATAGGTTTCTACTTACCCAGCAGTCCCTGCTCCACCGAAACTCCCAATGAAATTGACTTCCCAGCTGTTCACTCCTCGCTCGCAATGCCTGTGCTCCTGGAAAAGCTGCACAACGAAAAGGTAAGAGAATTTACACAGCCCAAATATATAGGTTTCTACTTACCCAGCAGTCCCTGCTCCACCGAAACTCCCGATGAAATTGACTTCCCAGCTGTTCACTCCTCGCTCGCAATGCCTGTGCTCCTGGAAAAGCCAGCAGTCCCTGCTCCACCGAAACTCCCGATGAAATTGACTTCCCAGCTGTTCACTCCTCGCTCGCAATGCCTGTGCTCCTGGAAAAGCTGCACAACGAAAAGGTAAGAGAATTTACACAGCCCAAATATATAGGTTTCTACTTACCCAGCGGTCCCTGCTCCACCGAAACTCCCGATGAAATTGACTTCCCAGCTGTTCACTCCTCGCTCGCAATGCCTGTGCTCCTGGAAAAGCCAGCAGTCCCTGCTCCACCGAAACTCCCGATGAAATTGACTTCCCAGCTGTTCACTCCTCGCTCGCAATGCCTGTGCTCCTGGAAAAGCTGCACAACGAAAAGGTAAGAGAATTTACACAGCCCAAATATATAGGTTTCTACTTACCCAGCAGTCCCTGCTCCACCGAAACTCCCGATGAAATTGACTTCCCAGCTGTTTACTCCTCGCTCGCAATGCCTGTGCCCCTGGAAAAGCCAGCATTCCCTGCTCCACCGAAACTCCCGATGAAATTGACTTCCCAGCTGTTCACTCCTCGCTCGCAATGCCTGTGCTCCTGGAAAAGCTGCACAACGAAAAGGTAAGAGAATTTACAGAGCGCAAATATATAGGTTTCTACTTACCCCGCAGTCCCTGCTCCACCGAAACTCCCGATGAAATTGACTTCCCAGCTGTTCACTCCTCGCTCGCAATGCCTGTGCTCCTGGAAAAGCTGCACAACGAAAAAAAAGGGTTCGGAAGGTGCCTTTGAAGGAGCCTTGGTGAGTTGCTCCAGTGCATCTTGTAGATGGTACACACTGCTGCCACTGTGCTCTGCCGGTAGAGAAAATGAAAGTTTAAGGTGGCAGATGTGGTACTGAATCAGCGGACTGCTTTGACCTGGATGGTGTCAAGCTTCTGGAGTATTGTTGGAGCTGCACCCATCCAGACAAATGGAGAGTATTCCATCACACTCCTGACTTGTGCCTTGTAGATGGTGGACAGGCACTGGGGAAACAGGAGGTGAGTTGCTCACCGCAGAATTCCCAGCCCTATCCTGCTTTTGTAGCCACAGTATTTATATGGCTGGTCCAGTTAAGTTTCACACTGCTACTGTGCAGTAGCAATATAAGTGGTATTTTCCTCTTAACAAAATGCTCCCGTCAAGCCAAAAGGACGTTCTGCCTACCACACAAATGAGTAATGTGGTATATGAATTCCGGTGCCAGTGCGATGCCAGGTACATACGTCATATGTCCCAATGACTGGCGGATCGTATCAAACAGCACATCCCTTTGGCTGTTTGTAATCGGCAGAGTACTGACCGTACTAAACCAGCCTTTACTTGCAAAACTCAGAACATCATGTCTAACGTTAGATGTGATTCCGCGATTGGACAGCACTTACTGAACAATTCCGAGTGTGCTAAGAATTACACTAACAACCAATTTGAGATTATCAATCGGGCTCACAATGTGTCACACTTGCGCTTGCTCGAAGCTACACATATTCCTACACAGGGACGTGTCCGCTGTAGGCAAAATGAACATGCGCCTTTTTTTTTGAATTAAACAAAAGTGTGGGGGACAATAGTTCCCTGGTGCATTCTCCATGGCAACACCTCGACCAATCAGAGTCGACTTGCCAACCAATCAGCATCCTTTTCTCATGTAGTATAACTTGTTGCTCCCTTTGAAATTTGACATTCCTGATGAGTGCATGACGAAAAGAACAAAGAACAAAGAAAATTACAGCACAGGAACAGGCCCTTCGGCCCTCCAAGCCTGCGCCGATCCAGATCCTCTATCTAAACATGTCGCCTATTTTCTAAGCGTCTGTATCTCTTTGCTTCCTGCCCATTCATGTATCTGTCTAGATACATCTTAAAAGACGCTATCGTGCCTGCGTCTACCACCTCCGCTGGCAACGCGTTCCAGGCACCCACCACCCTCTGCGTAAAGAACTTTCCACGCATATCCCCCCTAAACTTTTCCCCTCTCACTTTGAACTCGTGACCCCTAGCTTCAATAGCATGTCTCTTTTTCCAGATATATTCAGCTTCTGTACTAAAAAGCAGAAAGATTTCCCAGTGTCTTTGCCGACATTCAGCCCTCAGCTGACTCCTCCAAACAAATTAACTGGTGTCATTGCTGATTGCACAAAATGACTCCCGGCCAAAGTGAAGCACTTTGTTATACCCTGAAAGTGTGAAGGGTCTGTTCTTTGTTTAGTGTATTACACTTGCACTAATGCTGCTGAGCCACATTCAGTGCACGCGACTCTAGTGCTTTTGGAAATCTCCGATATAACTAGAGCACTGCACTTGCACTTCTTTTAGGTGCCAGCCTTGGCTCAGTTGGAAGCCCTCATGCCTCTGAGTTAGAAGGCTGTGGGTCCATGTCGCACTCCAGAGACTTGAGCACATAATCTAAAATGGCACTCCAGTGCACTATTGAGGGAGTGTTGCACTGTCAGAGATACTGTTTTCCTGATGCTAAAGCGAGGTCCCGTCTGCCCTGTGAGGTGGTTGTGACAGATTCCATGGCACTGCTTTAAAGATAAGCAGTGGAATTCTCCCTGATGTCCTTAGTCAGTCATTATAACTAAAACAGATTACCTTGTCATGGTCTAATTGCTGTGTATAAGATCTTGCTCTGTGCAAAATGGCTGCCAAGTTTCCTACATTACTGGAGTGACTGCACTTCAAAACTATTTCATTGGCTGCAAAGAGCTTTGCGAAATCCTGAGATTGTGCAAAGAGTAAGTCTTTCTTTTAAAAACAGCACTTCAGCATTTTGTCAATCGATGTTGCTGGGAGCACTTTATCTGAAATATGAAGAGCCTTCAGAGACACCATGTGGTAGTGTGGGGAGGTTTTTACATTATTTATTTTATTTTATTTAGAGATATAGCACTGAAACAGGTCCTTTGGCCCACCGAGTCTGTGCCAACCATCAACCACCCATTTATACTAATCCTACATTAATCCCATATTCCTACCACAGCCCCACCTTCCCTCAATTCCCCGACCTATACTAGGGGCAATTTATAATGGCCAATTTACCTATCAACCTGCAGGTCTTTGGCTGTGGGAGGAAACCGGAGCACCCAGCGAAAACTCACACAGTCACAGGGAGAACTTGCAAACTCCACACAGGCAGTACCCAGAATTGAACCTGGGTCGCTGGAGCTGTGAGGCTGCGGTGCGAACCACTGTGCCACCCATTATAAAACAGGAAAATATGCAAATCAATTGTGCCTTTGAGATTGGGGATATTTTAACAGCTCAGGTGCAAAATTCGTGTTACCTAGATTCATAGAGTCATCGAGCCATTTACAGCACAAAAGGAGGTGTCATGAAGACGTGATATGCTGAATGAGGATTTTTAATTCAATTGGAAACATACAATTAAACTGAAAAAAAGGAAAGCTGGCTTTTGAACACCTTTCACATTCCAAGGCATCAAAGTCTGATTGGCCTTCATCCAAAACAATGGCTTGCCCTATTGATTGAACTACCTGAGATTTCTTTCATTAGCAATACATTCATAGCCATCCTGGGACATTAACATTGAAAGGGTGAACCCCCCCAGGGGTGAACATTGACAGCATGAGGACTGAGAGAGATTGAGATTCCTAAACTTGAATCTCGTTAGAAGGCACCAGAGAATACACTGAGACAGTCATGTGACCATATGTCTGTCACTTTGAAAGCTGAGAGTTTACCTTGGACAAGACAGACAAGTTCCAGAGAGACTCAAGCTGTGCAGAAGCCAGAAGGGATGTCTCTCTCTCTCTCTCTCCAGAAGACCTTTTGCAAGGCATGTGAAGCTTGGCTGTCGGCTGCAAGATCCTCTCCAAGAACAACTATGAAACCAGAACTTCAGGACCACAAATTCAACTGGAAGAGCACTAACGTCACCAGACACCACAGACTGTATATTTCTTTTCATTGATCCAAAATCTATCCCAACTACTATTCTTCTCCATTCTGTCATCTATTTGTATGTGTGATTCTCATGTGAATGAGTGAGTGAAAGTGTAGCATAATTTTATTATTTTATTTAGATCAGAATTTTAGTTAAGTACAATAACCTTACCTCTTGTTTAAATTCAAGAAAACCTGTCCAATTGGTTATTTTATGATCACAACAAAGGTAAAAGGTAAAACACTTACTGAAGTGGTAAGCACATCCACTGTTAAAAAAAGAATAAAACCTGTTGCAGTCAAACAAGATGAAGGACAAGAGGGGTGCCTTGCGACCCCATCTCATCTGATCATAACAGAGGCCATTCGCCCGATCAAGTCCATGCTGGCTCTCCACAGAACTATTCAGTCAGTCCCACTTCCCCTCTCTATCCCTGTAGCCCTGTAAGTCTATTTCCTTCAAGTAGCCATCCAATTTCCTTTTGAAGTCATTGATTGTCTCCACTTCCATCACCCTTGTGGGCAGCGAGTTCCGGGTCATTACCACCTGCTGCGTAAAAAAGTTCTTTCCCGTATTCCCCCACATCTCTTGCCCAAAACCTTCCATCTGTGTCCCCTAGTCCTTGTACCATTAGTTAATGGGAACAGTTTTTCCTTGTTTAACTAATCTAAGCCTGTCATAATATTGTACACGTCTTTTAAATGTACCATCAATCTCCTTTGTCCTAAAGAGAGAAATGTTTATTAATTCGCATTATAAACAATTATAAGTGATGAAATATTCAAGTATGACTTGAATGGAACATCTTAGTGAAAAAACAATGATCGCTAATTTGCTTTGCCTTTTTCTAAACTCAGATGTAAACATGTGGTACTGCTACATAACAAGACATACCAGAGAATAATAAAATGGGTTTTGCAAGTTGACGGATTTTGAATTATTCTGCATGGCCTTTTACTTATCTGTGCCTTATTAACACTAGCAGATGAAGAACAGCGCAAATCAAAAATACAATTTTTAAGAACTTTAGCATAGTGCCTAGAAATCATGTGGTGTCATACATGAATGCTTAATATGTTTAATATGTTGGTATAAAGTTCCTTTGCTCACTTTTTAAACACTGGTTAATGGCTTCTTTATAGCAGGAGGCAGACTAATTTGCTATCATTCCCAGAGAAAAGTGGACCTTTGCAACTGGCTGCCCACAAGTGCAGCGGATGACAATTCATTGAGTTCCTTCATGTGAGATCTGGGCCTGAGTCTATCTGGGATGGAGGATCACTCGTATAAAAGGCAGGTGCTGCAAGGAATCATCAGGCCAGAGTTATCTCCTGGGCTAGTTTTAGCTGCCTGCATGGGTCAGAAAGGAATTGGCCAGAGCTTTTCCGCTCCAGTTGATCTGGCATTTTATCTATTTTCTTACCTCCCCCAGGAGATGACATGGTTCGGGTATACTGAGTACTTCATATTGTAGCCTTACCTTGCACTGCACATGACTGAATTACAACCTGATTTATAGGAACATTGAAACAGGAGTAGGGCCATTTATTACTTCTGCATTGCAAGAATGACTACACTTCAAGATTATGTCATTGGCTGTAGAGCTCTGTGGGAAGTCCTGAGGTTGTGAAAGGTGCTATATAAATGCAAGTCTTTCTTTTTATTGTAGGAATAATAATGCAAAAAAGCACAGTTCCATAACAGTGTAGCATCACCAAAAATCTATCAATCTCAGTTTTGAAATTTTCAATTGATCGCCAGCCTCGGCTGCATTTTGGAGGACAGAGTTCCAGATTTCTGCTGCCATTTGTGTGAGCAAGTGTGGGCAGAAAAGTCGAATTGAAGCCCAAGATCAATCATGATTGTGTTGAGTGGCGGAGCAGGCTCGATGGGCCACATGGTCTACTTCTGCTCCTATTTCTTGTGTTCTTATTCTTCTGCCTCTTCAGTAAACACATTTATGAACATATAAATACAAACATACAAAAACTGACTGGTTCATCCAGCCTGTCTCACAAAAATTTAATGTCTTGTGCATCAAGATACAGACACTCCACACCCCACGCAGAAGCCATGTGAACCCCAGGAAGAGGCAAGAAACACCATAAAAACATAGGCCAACTCGGAGGGGAACCAAATCTGGAAATTCCTTTCCAACCCCTCAAGTGAGCAATTTCTCAATCCAAACTCCCTTTTGTGAGGGAACAACTTATTTTCTGTACTTGTGTTACTTTAATCATTGGAAATTACTGGAATGGTATCCAATGATCAATTAAAAATTAAGGAGGATCATTTTCTTGCTGAGAGTTGGAAGCTTGAATTGCTTCAACTAACTTCCAAAAGGATAGATGACCTTATTGCAGAGCCAAGTTACGAAGCAATTAATCCAGATATTGGGCTCCTCCTTTTTTCCCTTCTAATTATTACCTTCAGAAGCGGAGAGCAGTCAGACCTGTGTGGGAACACCTAGAACCGGGAGTGGATAAATTCAGCACAAGGCTTGGGGCCTTCACTTACCTTCAGGAGCGGAGAGCAGTCGGACCTCTTCAGGAATTGCGCCTGCTGACTGAGTTTGCATATGAAAAAGAAATTAGAACAGTGACATCACAGGAAAGCTGCAAGGTGATTGGTTGGTGAGTAACTGCTGTTAGGGAGTATCAGTAAATAGCTGGGTTAGTAACTAAAGTAAAGAGAAAGGTTAGGTCTACAGTTTTTTTTATATATAGTAAGTAGTGTTTTTTTTTTAGGGAATCAAGGTCCCTAGTGTAAATAATCTCTAATAGGGCAACTCGGCAACGTGGCGTGCTCCTCCTGTGCACTGTGGGAAGTCAAGGACACTTCCAGTGTCTGGGGCGAACACATGTGCAGGAGGTGTCTCCAGCTGCAGCTACTCGAAATGTGAGTTTCGGATCTGGAGCGGCAGCTGGGGACACTGTGGAGCATTCGCGGGGCTGAGATCACCATGGACAGCACGTACAGGGAGATGGTCACACCGCAGGTAAAGACTGCTCAGGCAGAAAGGGAATGGGTGACCTCCAGGCAGGGTAGAAGAACTAGGCAGGTAGTGCAGGAGTCCCCTGGGTCCATCTCCCTCTCTAATGGATTTTCCGCTTTGGAATCTGTTGGGGAAGATAGCTTCTCAGGGGAATGCAGCAATAGCCAAGTCTGTGGCACCACAGGTGGCTCAGCTGCACAGCAGGTGAGGAAAAAGAGTGGGAGAGCTATAGTGATAGGGGACTCTATCATAGGAGGTACAGATAGGTATTTCTGTGGCCGCAAATGTGACTCCAGGATGGTATGTTGCCTCCCTGGTGCTAGGGACAAGGATGTCACGGAGTGGCTGCAGGACATTCTGAAGGGGGAAGGTGAACAGTTAGAGGTCATGGTTCACATTGGTACCAATGACATAGGTAGAAAGAGGGATGAGATCCTGCAACAAGAATTTAGGGAGCTTTGTAGCAGATTAAAAAGCAGGACCTCAAAGGTTGTAATCTCTGGATTGTTCCCAGTGCCACGTGCTAGTGAGTATAGGAATAGGAGGATAGAGCAGATGAATGCGTGGCTGAAGAGATGGTGCAGGAGGGAGGGCTTTAGTTTCCTGGATCACTGGGTCTGTTTCTGGCGAAGGTGGGACCTGTACAAGTCGGACAGGTTGCACCTGAACCAGAGCGGGACCAACATCCTTGCAAGGAGGTTTGCTGGTGCTGTTGGGGAGAGTTTAACCTAATTTGGAAGGGGGATGGGATTCAGAGCGGACGTACAGTAGGGGGTGATGCACAGCCAAATACAGAAGAGAAACTAAGTCAGTCTGGAAGACAGAACAATTATAGACCTGTAAAGGCACAAGGGAATAATGCAAGGCTGGATTGCGTCTATTTTAACGCAAGGAGTCTTACAAGTAAGGCAGGTGTATTGAGGGCATTGATTAACACATGGGAATATGATATTATTGCTATCACAGAGACATGGTTGAGGGAAGAGCAGGACTGGCAGCTTAATATTCCAAGGTATAGAATCTTCAGGTGTGACAGAGGGGGGTGTAAAAGAGGAGGTGGCATTGCACTATTGATCAAGGAGTCAATTACTGCAGTAAGGAGGGATGATATCTTCGAAGGTTCCTCAAATGAGGCCATATGGGTAGAACTTCAAAACAGAAATGGGGCAATCACTTTGCTGGGAGTGTACTACAAGCCTCCAAACAGTCATGGAAAGATAGAGGAGCAGATATGTAGGCAAATCTCAGAGAGGTGTAAAAATAATAGGCTGGGATAGACTTTTGGTCTCTCAGGGAATCAAGGGATAGGGCAAGCTGGTAGGAAAGTGGAATTGAAGCCTAAGAACAGCTATGATTGTATTGAATGGCGGAGCAGGCTCGATGGGCCAGATGGTTTATTCCTGCTCCTGTTTCTTGTGTTCTTGTGTAACTCGAACATTGTTGTTTTTTCTTCCCTCACCTTTTATTAGAACTCTAAATTTTACCTCACTAAAGCTTCTGAAATATGTACTTGCTTTTATTTTAAAATAATTTAAAGGAAAGTCAGCCTTTTTGTAGCTATCTTTGAATTGTCTACTAGCTCAATCACTGCTCCGAACTCCCACAGTGGGCTAGCAATTGCTCAGCTGATGCTTCAGATGACACTGTTGGTTTCTAAACACGCTATAGCTACTTCAACTTGACAATTTGTGTTACCATAAAACTCGCACACTATGATTAAGCATTTTGGAATGTCAATCAAAACTGCAACTTAAACCTATGACCTTTCCAAAAAAAACACCTTACACTGCACAGTCAAAGATTCCATTCCCCCATAATATCATTTGTAAATTTGTATACTTCAGAAGTACTAATCTGGATCAAACTCCTTCTTTTATTGATTCTGACAAAAATTTGGATTGAAGAAGTAATAATACATGCAGGCCCCTACCTGCCAAGAATGAGGCACACATTATTTTGCCACATGAACAGTAAAACTTAAAATTGATGCTGGGAAGAAAAGAAGGCGTATTACAAGGGGTTGCCAAGCCCCTGACTGGAAAGACATTTGCATAGTAACAGACAGTACTTGGAACAGACAAAGGGGCCACTCCCTGCTCCAATTTAATCCACAATGGACTTCTGATTACCAGGCATTGAAGGTGGAGAGGCTAGCATTCCAGTTGAACTGCTAAGATGGCCGAATAAACAAACAGACATGGTCAGACCAGTTTAATCACATGACCAACTGACTGTTGGAGTTTCTTGAATTTGAACTTGCCATAGAGAATTTGAACTCAGAAAGCTTTTTGCTCCTGGACTGAGAACATCTCTCCCCTGTCTGCCCCCATCTCTTTCTCACGGAACTGAAAACCCATTGAAGACACATGAACTCCAAGATAGAAAAGTCTCCTACAGTGAACAATGGTTTAAGAAGAATACTGGACCCCAACAAAAAGCAAGCCTACCTACAATCAAGGATTACAGCGAGCTCGAAGCACAGTAAAAACCCCTCTTCAGAGATTGTCTCAAATTTCTTCACTTTATTTTTCTTCTGCACTTTTCTGTCTCATAGAAATATAGAAAATAGGAGCAGGAGTAGGCCATTTGGCCCTTCGAGCCTGCTCCGCCATTCATGATGATCATGGCTGATCATCCAACTCAGTAACCTGTTCCCGCTTTCGCCCCATATCCTTTGATCCCTTTAAACCCAAGAGCTACATCTAACTCCTTCTTGAAAACATACAATGTTTTGGCCTCAACTGCTTTCTGTGGTAGCGAATTCCACAGGTTCACCACTCTCTGGGTGAAGCAATTTCTCCTCATCTCAGTCCTGAAAGGTTTACCCCGTATCCTTAGACTATGACCCCTGGTTCTGGACTCCCCCACCATCGGGAACATCCTTCCTGCATCTACCCTGTCATGTCCTGTTAGAATTTTATAGGTTTCCATGAGATCCCCCTCACTCTTCTGAACTCCAGCGAATATAATCCTAACTGACTCAATCTCTCCTCATACGTCAGTCCCGCCATCCCAGGAATCAGTCTGGTAAACCTTCGTTGCACTCCCTCTATAGCAAGAACATTCTTCCACAGATAAGGAGACCAAAACTGCACACAATATTCCAGGTGTGGCCTCACCAAGGCCCTGTATAATTGCAGCAAGACATCCCTGCTCCTGTACTCGAATCCTCTCGCTATGAAGGCCAATATACCATTTGCCTTTTTTACCGCCTATTGGACCTGCATGCTTACCTTTAGCTACTGGTGTACAAGAACACCCAGTTCTCACTGCATATTCCTCTCTCTCAGTTTATAGCCGTTCAGATAATAATCTGCCTTCCTGTTTTTGCTACCAAAGTGGATAACCTCACATTTATCCACATTATACTGCATCTGCCTTGCATTTGCCCACTCACTCAACTTGTCCAAATCACCCTGAAGCCTCTCTGCATCCTCCTCACAACTCACCCTCCCACCCAGTTTTGTGTCATCTGCAAATTTGGAGATATATTTAGTTCCCTCATCTAAATCATTAATATATGTTGTGAATAGCTGGGATCCTAGCACCGATCCCTGCGGTACTCCACTAGTCACTGCCTGCCATTCGGAAAAAGACCCATTTATCCCTACTCTTTGTTTCCTCTCTGCCAACCAATTTTCTATCCATCGCAATACACTACCCCCAATCCCATGCGCTTTAATTTTACACGTTAATCTCTTATGTGGGACTTTGTTGAAAGCCTTCCTAAAGTCCAGATAAACCACATTCACTGGCTCCCCCTCATCAACTCTACTAGTTACATCCTCAAAGAATTCTGGTAGATCTGTCAAGCCTGATTTCCCTTTCATAAATCCATGCTGACTCTGTCTGATTCTACCACTGTTCTCCAAGTGCTCTGCTATAAAATCTTTGATAATAGACTCTAGAATTTTTCCCACTATCGACGTCAGGCTGACTGGTCTATAATTCCCTGTTTTCTCTCTACCTCCCTTTTTAAATAGTGGGGTCACATTAACTACCCTCCAATCTGTAGGAACTGTTCCAGAGTCTATAGAATCTTGGAAGATGACCACCAATCCATCCATTATTTCTAAGGCCACTTCCTTAAGTACTCTGGGATGCATACCATCAGGCCCTGGGGATTTATCGGCCTTCAATCCCATCAATTTCCCCAACACCATTTCTCTACTAATACTGATTTCCTTCAGTTCTTCTCTCTCACTAAACCCTGTGTTCCCCAACGTTTCTGGTATCATATTTGTGTCCTCCTTTGTGAAGACAGAAATAAAGTATGCATTTAGTTGGTCAGCTATTTCTTTGTTCCCCATAATAAATTCCCCTGTTTCTGACTGTAAGGGACTTACATTTGTCTTCACTAATCTTTTTCTCTTCACATTACATAGAAACTTTTACAGTCAGTTTTTATGTTCCCCGCAAGCTTGCTCTCGTACTCTATTTTCCCCTTCTTAATCAATCCCTTGGTCCTCCTTTGCTGAATTCTAAACTGTTCCCAATCTTCAGGTCTGTTGTTTTTTCTGGCAAATTTGTCTGCCTCTTCCTTGGGTCTAATTTGCATGTGCGTATCACATATGCATGCTAGCGTGGGGCGCAGCGTGTATCCGTAGGCGTTAACCAAATTAGAGTTTAAGTTTAAGGTTTAATAAATTACACTTTTCTTCTTTAAATCTGAGAAAACCTGGTTTTGCTCATTTCTTTGCCTCATAAATGGAAAGTGGTGAACAAAGATTCACCAAGGGGGAGCTGAAAAGACAGTGTGTTTAAAATTAAACCCTGTTACAATAAGACCAGGTGAAGACAGTAAAATACCCTAGACACTTTTCTCACCTGGTCGTAACAATACACAAATTAATAGTGAAGGTTAGGCCCAGAGCTCACACTTGTGGGACAACCATTCTGTGCTGACTTGACCTTATTTAGCAGATTGGGGACTTAGCCTTGCACCTACATGCCCAGTGTGGCTTCATATCACAGCTTGTAAAACAAAGAAAGAACTTGCATTAATATAGTGCTTTTCATGACCTCTGGATGTCCCAAAGTGCTTTACATTGAATTAAGTACTTTTTGACGTGTCATTACTTGTTATATTTATGATTAAAAATTAAACATTTTAAACATGTTTTGGAAAGGGACTAAGTGACTAATACTTTCAGAGAGCTGGCACAGGCTCAACAGACTGTTTCTTTCTGTGCTGAATATTCTACGAACTGAATTTCTGTTAGGGTGGTGAGTGGAGGTTGTGGGGGGGGGGGGGTGGGGGGTTCCCACTCGTCCTTCGTAACTTGGCCAGCTGTTGCAGTTGTCCCAGTTTTCAATAACTGATACAGCAAAGTTATAGCTATGTGATGGACCAGAGGATCAGTCTTTCTTCAGATCATAAAATTCTCTACATCATTAGTTGTAATTTTACTAGTTTGCTATTATCACTCTACGTGTCAGAGCTAATGAGAGGTCCGTTCCTAATGTAAATCCTTTTCATCATGGACACATAGTCTAAAGTTATGAAAGAATAATGATAAGACTTGAAGATTTTATTGGTGTTTTGGAACAAATGCTATAAAAGTAAATAGAGAATAGTTGCTCTTACATCTGTTTAATCACACTTCTTAATAAATACTACTTGTGGGTTTTAGTCTGAACTTCATGGGCTTGTGAGTGTTTTTCAGTCACTGACCATGAAAGCTAATAGTTACATTGAGCCTAAATGAAAAGCATTGGGAGGTAACCTGATTTGTAACAACATATTACAAAGCCATGTGGCTCAGAGCTTCCAGAATTGATCAGATTTCTATAATTGAGCCCAGTGCTCTGGGCGAAGGAACAATCAGCCCTGGTCCATTCTCAGGATCACTCGCTACTGGAAAATGCCATGTGGGGAATACCAGACGAGGATAGCATCAGATTTCACTTAGATGCTTGCCATAGTTGCATTGTTCTCCACACTGCTTAGCTTCATACATAAGACACTGAAATTTTTGCCACTGCTAATTTGCACAGATTACACAAAGGACATAGAATTAATGCTTTTTTGAAAAATTCAAATTTTGATACAATGGACTAAAATAAGACTTTCAAATTAATTCACAACAATGCTTTCAATTTTTAAAAATAGGTTTGAAGGTGCATTTCCAGTGGCCCTTCTGTAGGCTATTCCCCAGTTATCCTCTCTCCATTGCTACTCTCCCTCCTCTCCGTCTGCTCCCTTTAGGCTTCCACTTTCCTCCGGCTCCTCAGCATTCCAGTTCTCACCCTTCTCTTCCTCACACCTCCCTCCATCTCTCCTCTCTCCTTTGCTTCCCTCACCTCCTCTTCCTCCACTACTGTCCCTCCAATTCTTTTCATTGGCCTCTCTTTCTCCTTTTCCTTCCCCTCAGCCACTTGAAGCATTACTAAACTCTGGACTGTTTCTTTGGGTGCGGCAAAGTCTGGTGTGGGCTAAAAGATACGCACATCCACAAAAAAAAAGAAAATATCACAGTGAGCTGATAAAAAAGTATGTTGAAAAAGTTATAAATAACAGCAGATATTACATTTTCTTTTTTCTTTTCAAATGTATCTCCTCCCGAACTGAGACAAGCGTCCGGCCCATGATAAAGTGTCTCGGTCACTACAGCTAGTCTGGAGCAAAGATGCACACGATACCAGTTTTCAGAGATATGCTTCTAGACTTCGTTCACCGTAACTGGGATGCATTCTTCTGTTCTGGTCATCAGCAACGGATTCTTATTAATCCATTTCTGTTGGAGAAAATAAATCGGTGTTAGCTTGCTAGAGTCACTCTTCTTCACTGGATTGCCCACTCTCTGTGGCTCAGAAATGGCGAATCTGCCGACAGCACATCACAGGAAGCAACGGGCTCTGCCTCCCCACCCATCCCCTCCCCCATGAATACCTAGGTGATGCTACATGTGAATGCCATTCACTGTTGGGAGCCTCGCAATGCAGAGGCATTCTGGCTCAGTTGGCCACACACTCACATCTGAATTAGAAGGCTGTAGGCTGAAATTCCAATCCAAAGACATGAATGCGAAATCTAGGATGCTGTTCCAGTGCAGTACTGAGGGAGGTAAGCACTGTCTTTCAGATGAGATATTAACCTGAATCCCTGTCTGCCCTCAAGTGGATGCAATAGATCCTGTGGCAATGTTTTGAAGATGCGCAGGGCGGCAATATTTATCCCTGTATCTACAATACTTTAAAAACTTTGGTCATTATCTCGTTGCTGTTTGTGGGATCTTGCTGTGTGCAAATTGACTGCGGTGTTTCCTACATTACAACAGTGATAATACTTCTAAAGTGCTTCATTGGCTGAAAAGTGTTTTGGGACATCCTGAGATTGTGAAAGGTGCTACATGAATACAAGTTATTTCTTCTTTCATTCTTTCTGGCACAAAATGGCTATCTTTCACATATGAGCATCATAGTGAGTGGCATTCAACTGTGGCAGGCATCAACTGTAAGCGGCAGTAATATTACTTTAATTTGTGGTTGAAACTCGCAAGGCTATCCAACCCAGGAGCATTGATAGTTTAAATGAAATACAGGAAGCAATATGCATGTGTACAGAAAACTGACCAAATCTGACCAGCTTGCATTGCAAAGGCCAAGCGGTCTTTTCGAGCTAAAGTAGCCTGTTAACAGCTGCAAGTTGTTTTCATTACAGATAGAGTCACAGGTGAACAAACACTTTAAGGCTATGAAATGTTTGGCAATAAACAGAAAAGTTGTAAAAATCGAGTTGAAACCAATAAGCAGACATACTTCAAAGCTATGTTTTGCTTCGATGCCAAGTTAGAGCTTTGGAGAAGCCTCTTGTACACAAAAAACATGGAGTAATGGTGTCTGGAAACATAAAGATAAGAGACTGAACATGTTTTAAAATGCTAATTTAACTGCATAAGTGGTCCAAAGTGTTTGAAAAGCTACAAGAGTGATACAAACGGAAGTTAATTGATGTCAGAGTTTGCATTCTTTTGAAATGCAGAGAAACTATCTCCACAAGAAGTTTTTTTTTAAATGCTTTATCAGATAAACTCTGACTTTAATTCACCAAGCGACAGTTTGTAAGAAGTCAGTAATTTAAGGGACTTAGAATGTTTAATTGTCCTGTGGTTTTAAAATGTGTGTGTGACCAGGAAAGGAAACTGCTGTTTTTTCTTATTTGCTTGTGGGATGTGGGCATCGCTGGCTAGGCAAGCATTTATTGCCCATCCCTAACTGCCCTTGTTAAGCCATTCCAGAGTCAACCACATTGCTGTGGGTCTGGAGTCACATTTGGGCCAGACCATGTAAGGACAGCAGATTTCCTTCCCTAAAGCACATAAGTGAACCGGATGGGATTTTACCAGCAATTAACAACGATTTCATGGTCGCCATTAGACTAGCTTTTTAATTCCAGATTTATTAATTGAATTCAAATTTCACCATCTGCCGTGGTGGGATTCAAACCCATGTCCCCAGAACATTAGTCGGGACTCTGGATTACTAGTCCAGTGACATTACCACTACACCATTGCCTACCCCTTATTATGTTTAATGATAAAGATCTTGGAGACATCTGCAACATCCACAAGGGTTGAAGATCTTACTGAAGGAAATGTAAACGTATGCTGATTGTCAAGGTAGTTTGAACAAAGAATTAGATGCCTCATTGGACAATTGTAGCTTAAGGTGGATTTTGATAGGACAGTATGATCGTGTCAATGAAACATCCTGCCCACCTTGGAAAGAAAGGTATAAAAATCATTGCAAAGAGTAAGTCAGTGCTTAAGCCAAGCAACTTGGTCAGCTCCCAAAGGGTACAATCAACGGGAGGTGACCACTCATTGGGTGATTGCATATATAACTCCTTGTAACATATTTGTGACTAACAGGTGTATTGTAAATAGAGATAAATGGGTATGATGTAATCAACATTACCAAGTCGCTAGATGACCAAAGTTGGGAAATAAATATTCCAGGGTACATAACATTTGAAAAAGACATGCAGAATGGAAAAGGAGGAAGAGTAGCCCTGATAATAAAGGATGAGATAAGGACAATAGTGAGAAAGAAGCTTGGCTCAGAAAATCAGGAAGTAGAATCAGTATGGATGGAGATTAGAAATAAAACGCTGGTAGGAGTAGTTTATAGGGCTCCTAACAGTCGTTATACTGCTAGACAGAGCATTACACAAGAAATAACTGAAGCTTGTAAAAAAGGCAATAATGGGGAACTTTAATCCTCAAATAGGCTGGGCAAATCAAATTGGCAAAGGTAGACTGGAAGATGAGTTTTTAAAATGTTTTTTGTGACAACTTCCTAGAACAATACGTTGTGAAACCAACTAGGGATGACATTGTGTAATGAAGCAGGTCAATTATTAATCTCATAGTAAAAAATCCTCTGGGAAAAGTGATCATAATACAACTGAATTCCATATTAAGTTTGAGAGTGATATATTTGAGTCCAAAACAAGAATCTTAAACTTAAACCAGAAGGACGTGGAGGCTTTGGAGACGGTACAGAAGAGGTTTACCACGATGTTGCCTGGTCTGGAGGGCATTAGCCATGAGGAGAGGTTGGATAAACTCAGATTGTTTTCACTGGAATGACGGAGGTGGAGGGGCGACATGATAGAGGTTTACAATGTTATGAGCGGCATGGACAGAGTGGATAGTCAGAAGCTTTTTCCCAGGGTGGAAGAGGCAGTTACTAGGGGACATAGGCTTAAGGTGAGAGGGGCAAAGTTTAGAGGGGATGTGCGAGGCAAGTTCTTTACACAGAAGGTGGTGAGTGCCTGGAACTTGTTGCCGGAAGAGGTGGTGGAAGCAGGTACAATAGCGACGTTTAAGAGGCATCTTGACAAATACATGAATAGGATGGGGACAGAGGAATATGGTCCCCGGAAGTGCAGAAGGTTTTAGTTTAGACAGGCATCTAGATTGGCGCAGGCTTGGAGGGCCGAATGGCCTGTTCCTGTGCCGTACTGTTCTTTATTCTTTGTTCTAAATAAACCCAGTTACATATGTATGAGGAGACAGCTGCCTCAGGTTGATTGAGTAAATAGACTGAAAGGTATTGTGCTAAATAAACAGTGGGAAATGATTCAGAATTTCAACAGAAATATGTTCCATTTAAAAACAAAAACTCAGCGAGAAGGATCCATCCGTGGCTTACCAGGGAATTTAAGGATGGTATTAAATTAAAAGAGGCGTATAGTGTTGTGAAGTATAGTGGTAAGCCTGAGGATTGGCAGAGTTTTAGAAACAAGCAAAGGGTGAATGAGGAAATGGCAGAGATGTTGAACAAATATTTTGTGTCTGCCTTTACAGTAGAAAACACAAATTAATTACAATAAATAGAGGGTTATCAAGGAACTAATGAGAATGAGGAACTTAAAGTAATTAATATCAGCAGAGCAAAAGTATTAGAGAAACTTAAGGGACTAAAAGCTGACAAATCCCTGGGACCTGAAGGCCTACATCCTAGGTTTCTAAAAGAGATTGTGGATACACTGGTCATGATTTTCTATAATTCCCTAGATTTTAGAATGGTCCCAGCAGATGTGAAGTTAGCAAGTCTAACACTGCTATTCAAAAAAGGATGGAGAGACAAATCAGGGAACTCTAGACCAGTTAGCCTGACATCAGTCGTCAGGAAAATGCTGGAATCTATTATGAAGGAAGCCTTAACAATGCACTTATAAAATCATATATGATTAGACAGAGTCAACATGGATTTATGAAAGGGAAATCATGTTTGAAAAATGTATTAGAGCTTTTTGAGGATGTAACAATTAGGGTAGATAAAGGGGAGCCTGCAGATTTAGTATACTTGGATTTCCAAAAAAAACATTCAATAAGGTGCCACATAAAAGATTAACATGCAAGATAAGGGCTCATGGAGTTGGTAATATTTTAGTGGATGGAGGATTGGTTCATGAACAGTAAGCAGAGAATATGGATGTACAGGGCAACAAGTTTGCAGGCTGTAACTCTCAGGGACTCAAGGGATATGGGGAACGAGCCGGAAAGTGGAGTTGAGGCAGAAGATCAGCCATGATGGTATTGAATGGTAGAACAGGCTCGAGGGGTCATATGGTCTACTCCTGCTCCTAGTTCTTATGTTGTTAGGTTCATATATGGTAATCAACCAGATCAAATCACCCACCAGTTACAGAACTTGCTGCATTTTCATTCCATTCAATTCAGTAACAAGACTAATGGCTAAGTATAGGGCTGTAACCTTCTCAAGCATTGTTGCAGGAAATCATATTCGTGCGACTGATTCGGAAATCCAGCATTCATAGAGCGCTGGATTTTGTAGTCCTGCCACAGGGAGCGGCAGCAGGCGCGGAACATGGCAGCTGTCCCGCACGGTTAAGCGGTGGGTGGCCACTTACCCTAATGATGGTGGCTGCCACCCCCAATCACGTGGCGGGGGCGGCAATGGCTACACCGTGCACGGCGTCACCTGATGCAGGAGCAGCTGCTGGCGCCATCTTTAAAAGGCTGCCAGCCCTGCAAACAGTGCATCCAAATGCAGAGTTGCTCCCTTCCCCTCCTAATCCATACACACAATGCAGAGTTGACCCATTTCCCACCTCGGTGGCCCCAGTTTCTCGTGGATGGGAAAGTGAAGGCACGCGAATGCCGCACGTCCAGCTGAAGACTGGGAACGGATAGTAAGATCGCGGTGAGTTACATGCAAATGGATGGAAAGAGGTACTTACCATATTTAAAGTAGGGTCCCGTCGCAGAGGGGCAGAGGTGCCACCACGGAGCTTTGCTGCCCCCAGGAAGATCAGAATCGGTAATCCCGGTGTGGCTTCTGTGGCGGCTGCTGCCACTCTGATTGTCCGGCCCCCCCTCCCCCTTGCCATGAAACCCGATGTCGGGAGGAGAACAAAATCTGGCTCAGAGTCAGAGGGCTGGATTTACAATCCATACTGAAAGCACAATGATATTTTTAAACTTCAGGCGCAGGGAGGGAATGGGTCGGGTGCTTACACTCATAAACAGGCTTGTCAGGATCAGGGAGCTAGTTTTAAAGGCAGGAAATGGGGAAAGTGTCTTGGGAGGAACAGCAGGGTAGTGAGAACATTAGCATTGTGGAGGTAGATGAGGGCAATGGAAATGGCTGTTTAATTTAAAGCAGAGTCAGCAAATAAAGCTTAGTTGCCTCAGATGTGTCTCAATGTGAATATTGTTGAAGCTGGAAGTCACATTTCTTCAGCTAAGTAAACAGCAAAGGCCTTGGTGACTCGGGAGAGTTGTTTACAGAGAAGTGACATGCCAAGATTTATTGGTGGTCAAGACTTGATTTCATTTTGAATACTGTTTTGAGTCAGATGGGGGACAGGCCGCTAAGAGGGAAGACATCAGTTCATCTTTTCTCCACCTCTCTGAGAAACGCTGAGAAGCCAGTGTGATAGCTGAAACCCCTGATGCCGCATTTCTCATGGAAAGCCTGCCAGTCTAATTCTCGACGCCACCTGAAAAGAACGGCTCCAGTAAGATCCCAGTGACAGCAGTCTACGTGTATTTGGGATGCGAGAAAAGGGACAAATGATATCATTCCATATCTTCCCCTTTTCCTTTAGTAATTTACAAGTATTTGGCCAAAGTATTCATTTTTGTCTTTTTTGTGAAAAGATCTCTGCAGAGAAAATTTCTTTACTTTTTCTTTAACCTGTGTGTGTGTGTGTGTGTGTGTGTTGGGCTAAGGTAGAAGGGAACTTTCATATTTCAATCTGTGTGTTAATGCTTTGAATTTTTATTGACTGTCTTGTTTTATAATAAATTCATAATTTTGTTGTTTATTAAAGAAACCTGGTTGGTGGATTTTATTCTGAAATAAAAAGTAGAGTATGTAATTGGCCATATCGGTATCTGCGTAAACATTTAAATATATAGTGTGACCTGTGGAGAAGTCGTAACAGCAATGCGATACATGCAAGGAAGGGTCGGGGCACCTTAATATACAGGCGTTTCTTATGACTCTCACTACCTTTTGGTTACATATCAATAAAGTCTTACCTTTATGCAGTCCTGCTGTTGCCTCTTTCATTTACCATTCCAGTGCTCTGTGCCTAGTTGCACATGCACAGCGGCAAAGGTGAAACGTCAACCGAACGTGCATGGTACCTCGCAACCAGCCCCTTGAGAGAGACAGGCTATAACTGAAGTTCGAAAGGGCAGCAAAAAATGCAAGGAGATATATCACCAATACATTAATCCTTTATTAAACAGCACAAGAGACACGAGGCTTCGCAGTTTGATTCACCCGTAAACCTCAAGTGCTCTTAAATCTCCTGTGCGTGCTCCACTGTGGTGCTCCCTCTGCGCTTGCAGCTGAGGTGGAGGCAGGCCGCTGACCTTGCTACCCATGGCTTGGCATGACCTTGGCGGGCGCCCTCTGGCTGCTGAGGCCTGGAGGGCCCCAGCATCCTGAGGGGTTCCTGCACACGTGGCAGATCCTCCTCCGTCATCACGGCTAAATGAGATTCTGTCATCACTGGTGGAGCTGCTGAGGAGCCGCTGTCCACACCAGGAACCCCCTGAGAGGAGCCCCCAGATGCAGAAGGCAGCTGCTCCTCCTCCCTTGCAAGGCACACTTGTACATCGCTGCTGACAACTGCCAGGACCTGGCGGAGACTCCAGGCACTGCATCGCCCTCTCGCCCAGTCATTGCTGAACAGAACTCATGGACGAGGCAATGGCATACAGGTCCATGTGTATCTCCAGCATCCACTGAGTGCTTCATTGGGTCTGGCTCCCAATGAGGCTCGCCAATCTCTCAATGAAGGAAGCCAAGCACTCCAGGCCTCAATGGACACCTCCATCAGAGGTGGGCAGCTCTCTGTTTTTTGGCCTGACCTGAATGAGAGAACAGATAGATTAAAGGGATATGGCCTTCTCATTACATTCTTCGAACTACTCTTATTGTGGTGCTCCATGTGTCCAGTGGTGGACACATGGGCACCATGCCTCAAGTGCACCAGATGCTCCCTTGAGCCTTTGGACTTGGCCACTCACTCTCTTGGGTTTGCACTCCTATCTCGCCATCAGCAATGGAGCAGCTGCTTTGCTGCCCTGCTAGTTCTAATGCCCCCTCCTTTTCCATGGGGTCAGAATGGCAAGGAATGGAACCCATCTGACAGTCTTGGCTCCCTTCCTGTTTTCTCCTGCAAGCAGAAAGATGAATACTGTTAGTCTTCTGACAAGGACAAGCACAATGGCTATACTGGTGGCAGTCCAGCAGTCCATGATGGGGGCACACGAATGCCTCCTGCAAGTGACCACTCTCGAGAGATCTTGTGGGGGTCAGCAATCACAGGCGGGTGCCACTCACATAGATGCAGCCATGCTTCTGACAGTATATGCTGTTTTTTACCCCACTGCCATCAACTTCACCAAACGCACCCTCTCATGTTGCTTCAGGCAAAGCCCAAAGGGAAAAGAGGTGTGGAGCACTCACCTTGGCAGATCCAGTACGGTCACTGATGCACTTGCGGCACTGGACGCAGGTTCTGAGGGTGACCCCACAGCTGCTGACCTCTCGGTGATCTCCGAGCAGGCTTGTTTGGTGAGTCGTGCTGGTCTCCTCCTCCCGTCTGCAGAGAGGCATCGCTGAACCGTGGGCCACTTCTGTCTGTCATTCTCGCTGTGGCTTTCCTTCCTCTGTTAAGGTTTCCAGGCAGTCCCCATTACATTCAGCGCAAGCGGCCCCTTTAAATATAGCGCCACACATGCTACAGTGTGACCTGATGCCACTTCCATCGCCTTTCAGCCCACCTCCGCTCCCTCAGTAGTTGGCCTCAGTGCCTCTGGACTGTTAATTGTGTGTGGCCGGCCGATTCCTGCCCAAGCGGAAGCAGCTCCCACTTCTGGTCCCAATTCTGCAACCTGTAGCTTAGCCGCAAAATTCAGCCCATTAAGTCTATATTGCGTCATCCCCTCTCTTCTGCCAAAATGCATCACCTCACACTTCTCTGTATTAAATTCCACCTGTCACTTGTCTGCCCATTCTGCTCGCCTTTCTATATCCTATTGCAGTCAATTGTTATCGTCCTTACTGTCTGCCACATCTCCAAGTTGGTATCATTGGCGAATTTTGAAATTTTACTCTAATATGTATCAAAAATGTAATGGTTCTAGCACTGACCCTTGGGGAACACCACTGTCTACCATCCTCCAGTCTACAAACCAACTATTTACTACAACTCGCTGTTTTCTGTCCTTAAGCCAATTTTTTATCCAAGCTTACTGACCCTCCCATTCCATGAGACTCAATTTTATTAACCAGCCTTTTATGTGGTACTTAAAATCCATAAAGACAACATCCATTCCATTTTCTTCATTAACCTTCTCCGTTACTTCATCAAAAAATTCAATTAGATTTGTCAAGTACGATCTGCCTTTTATAAATCTGTACTGGCTCTCTTTAATTAACTCAAACCTCTCTAAGTGCCTGTTGATTTTTTTTTTCTGATTCTTGTTCCTAAAACCTTACCCACCACTGATGTTAAACTAACTGGCCTGTAGTTACTAGGAATATCCTTACACCCTTTCTTGAGTAAAGGTAACACATTTGCCACTCTCCAATCCTCTGTCAACTGCCCATATCTTCCACTAACTTCACTCCCACTTCCTTTGGCAACCTGGGATGCAAGCCATTTGGACCAGGTGACTTATCCACTCTAAGCCTAGCCAGCCTTTCCAGTACATCCTGCCTATCAATTTTCACCCCATCTGCTTGCTCTACCATCTTCACTTCGACCGATATTTTATCAGTATCCTCTTCCTTAGTAAACAGCGATACAAAGTAAAGGGCTGCTCAGGTCAGCGAAAAAAAAACCTGACCCAAACCCGACAGAACTACATCGGACTCGAGCCCGACCCGGCCCGAGTCCCTCCATTTTTTCCTGTGCCCGACCCGACCCGACCCGCGTCCGGCCCGACCCGAGCCCAACCTGACCACCGGAATGTTCACTTTACCTACCTTCCGATTCTGAATCTGCAGGAAGCTGCAGCATGAGCGCGATGACGTCATAGAGACGTTCACTCGCTTACTGCGCAGACTCAGAGTTTTCCTCCTTGATGTCCCAGACTCCCTGCTCAGGTAGGCTTTTCAACTTTTGACACTTACTAAACTCAACTTCCCAGCAGAGCAAAATGTAATACTTACTGTGTGTTTCTGGCCCGGACTCAGCCCGACCCGACCTGAGCCCAAAAGCTGGACCTGGAAGAGCGACCCGACCCGACCCGAACCCGACACATGTCGTTGGGTCCCGTCGTGTAGCAGGCCTTTAATATTCTAGCCTTGCCCTACACCTCTAGGCAGATATCACTCTCTTTGTTCCTCATAGGCCTCATCCTGCCTCTTGCTACCTGCTTACTATTTACATGTCGGTAGAATAATTTTGGGTTCTCTTTTATGTTACCTGCCATTCTATTCTCATATTCTCTCTTTGCCAGTCTTATTTTCCTCTTCACTTCCTCTCTAACTTATTGTATTTGGCCTGGTTCTCGCTTGAAGAATTTACCTCACATGCATCTACCTCCTTCATCATCCAAGGAGCCCTGGCTTTGGTTTCCTTCCCTTTCATTCTTGTTGGAATGTGCCTAGCCTGTACCTGAAACATCTCCTCCTTAAAGATCACCCATTGTTCCGTTACCATTTTTCCTGTCACTCTTTAGTTCCATTTTACCCTGGCTGGATCCTTACTCATCCCATTGAATTTAGCCCTCTTCCAATTTAGAAGTTCTACTTTAAAGTTCTTTCCTCTTCTCCATTATTAACGTAAATGTTATGATACAATGATCACTCTTACCCAAATGTTCCCCCACAGACACTTGGTTCCCAGCAGCAGATCCAGCAAAGCTGTTTAATTTTTTTTTTGCTTCTGTTAGATTTCTTTCATCCAATTTACTTTCCTCCCACCCTCCTTGTAATATTTTGTTCTGGTTATTAGTGAGAAAAACATCTTCGTTGCCTGGAATGGGTTATAAAAAAGAAACAAGGAAGAAGATTTTTTGCTCAATATAAATGACTTAGATCTTGGAATACAGAGTAGAATTTCAAAATTTGCCCATGATACCTAACTTGTAGGAGTGGCAAATAGTGAAGATGATACCAACCACCTCCAACAGGATAGTCTAGCAGGATGGGTAGACAAGTGGCAGATAGAATTTAATACTGACATGTGTGAGCTGATGCATTTTGGCAGAAGGGATATAGACTTAATATAGAAACAATATAGACTTAATGGCACAGTTCTAAAGAGTGTGCAGGAACAGAGGGACCTGGGGAACTGGGGGTGTATGTGCATCGATCTTTGAAGGCGGCAGGACAGATTGAGAGAGTAGTTAGTAAAGCATATGGGACCTTCGCTTCATAAATAGTTCAATAAATAATATAGTTCAAAAGCTGTAAAGTTATGCTGAACCTTGATAAAGCTCTGGTTAGGCCACAACTAGATTATTGCATCCAGTTTTGTTCACCACACTTTAGGAAGCATTTGAGGGTCCTTGAGAGAGGGTGCAGAGCAGATTTACCAGAATGGTTCCAGAGATGGAGGAATTTTAGTTTCAAGGTTAGTTGGAGAAGCTGAGGTTGTTCTCCCTGGAGTAAAGAAGATTGAGGAGAGATTTGATAGAGGTGTACAAAATTATGATGGGCTCAGATAAGTTATACAAGGAAAAGCTGATCCCATTAACTGATGGTACAAGGACTAGGGGACACAGATCTAAAGTTTTGGGCAAGAGATGCAGGGGGGATGTGAGGAAGATCTTTTTTTCACAGAGTGTAGTAATGACCTGGAACTCGCTGTCAATGACTGTGGTGGAATCAGAGCTAATGAATGATTTCAAAAGGAAACTGGATGGTCACTTGAAGGAAATAAACTTGCAGGCTACAGGGATTGAGCGGGGGAGTTTGACTGACTAGATTGTTCTGTGGAGGGCCAGCATGGTTGCGATGGCTGAATGACCTCCGTCTATGCCTAACTGACTCTATGGCTGGGATTTTATGGGCCCTCCAGAGGCAGGGAAGGAGGTGGGAGGCACGGAGTATCACGACGGATGGAGGGGGTGGTCCCAGGGGCGGGACAGGCCGACGATGGTCTTCCCGCCCAGAGGCCAATTAATGCCCTTGTGGCCTATTAATTGCCAGTTAAGGGCCCTCTTCTCACCGCCACTGGGATCTTATGAGAGGGGGCGGGGGGGGCGGGTGAAGGGTTCTCCACCATGCGGGGAAGTCGCCTTGCAACACAGGGTTGTAGGTGTGGAAGGACTCCTCTGTGGGCAATTTACCCCCTGGAACTCCCCTCCCCCGGACTTCACGATGACACCCTGCCCCCTCCCCCCTTCACCGGGGCCTTCCAGACTGGCACCAGCGACCTTGCCTCACCTAATTCTTGTACAGTGTTCCAGTGCTGGGCCTGGGTCTGAGGCCTCTGCAGTACCGGCAATGGTCACCGCTCCTGGTGAATGTGCCAATACTGTTGAGCTGACCTCTTATTGGCCAGCAGCTCATGGACGTGGGATCCCGGTCTTTAAAGGGAAGGGGATCTCGGCTCATGAATCTTTAACTGAATAACACCGGAGGATTGCTCCGAGAGGCTGCGAAAATACAGAGGCGGGGTTCCCCCTGCCTTTTCGGTCCAGCATCGGGATTCCCGCCTGCTACAGAAAATCCAGCTCTATGGCTCTAAGAACTTGCTTTACATAGCAACCTCAGTTTGTTCCAACATGCTTTACAGCCAATGAAGTACTTTTAATGTGAACCACTCTTGCAATGTAGGACATACAGTGGCCAATTTCCACACAGCAGGGTGTCACAACCACTGGTGTAAAAATGACTGTTTCAGTGACTTCGTTTGAGGGGAAAATACTGGCCAGGACACCAAGGATCACTAAGATCAGTCATGATCATTTTGAATGGTGGAGCAGGCTTGACGGGCTGTAAGGTCTACTCTGCTCCTATTTCTTATGTTCTCCACTGTTCTTCAAAATAATGTCCTGGGATCTTTTATCTAAATGACAGCACCCTCTCAGTCCTCAATGTTGTACTCTGGCATAAGGTTGGAATCTATAACTTTCTGCATCAGAGGCAAGGGTGCTTCCCCACTGAGTCACCAACAACACCACAAAAACCCAGCTCTCTCTCACATGCTGCCAGTCATATATTCATTCTCCGTTAACTCAAACCTTACTTTTTTAAAAGGAACCACAATAATATTTTAACAGTAGACAATTATACTCGTCCTGTGATATATTTTTCTGTCGATCATTACCGCAGCTTGTTACCTGAAAGTCACCATCGCAATCTTCAAAGAGGCCCTTGAACTTCTCTTTCGGATCAGGAATTGGTTGACTCACTTTTGACAATAACTTGAACCTGGTAAGAGTACAAAATAACAAATTGTGTTATTTCAGAATATTTTGTTCAAGCTGAAATAATTATTTTATCCAATCTCAATATCAAGTACTAGATCTGTCAGAAGACAAACATGTTCACAGATAACTCTGCTCTGCACTTCCCCTCGAAACTCCATACTTGAGGGCTCACTATAACACACATGATTAGATGATGTAGATGTTTGGCGAGACACACAGCTTGGTTTACAAATGGTTCGATGCAATGGCCCTCACTCCAATGTGGAGATCTCGAGTTCTTTCCCTGACTCAGTAATTAGTAGCTTGAGGAACAGAGTCATTATCTGTCTTCATTCAAGAGACTTGAACTTTTTTTTAGATGGCAACAGTAAGCCTATCTATAATAGTGGTGAGCCCTATTTAGAGTACTATGCATAGTTTTGGTCCCCATACAATAAAAAAGGACGTAGAATCCCCAGAGAACGTGCACAAAAGATTTACAAGGATGGTAGCAGAACTGAAAGTTTACAACTGTCAGGACAGATAGAACAGGTTGGGGCTTTTCTTCATTAGAGAATAGTAGACTTAGAGGTCTTTAAAATTAAGAATGGATTGGACAGCGTAGATGTGGGAATATTGAATGACTTCATATTGCATAATTTTTATGTTTTTTCAGTATTTAAAGGAATATTCAACAAAGATAAGACAAGAATGGCAAACTTTTTTTAATCACTTGTTAATTTTTGATAGCAATAGCTGGGCTTTTTCTTACAGCAGAGAAGGCTAGAAGGAGATTTGACACCATGTGTAAAATAGAGTAAGTAAAGAGAAACTGCTTTCAATTAAAACCATTACTTTCTCTCACCCTGGCTGATTCCTCTAGCACAGCCTTCATCTCTGCTCCCTTAAGTCCAACTAATGCAGACTTGTATATGGTGGACAACTGCTTTAGCCACTAACCGCCAGATCTGGCTGGACCACATAAAGCAATATCAGGTCCTGCTCTTATCTACCAAAGCTGCTCACTACTCCAGGATCATCCTGGAATGCAAAGATAATCCCCAGCTTCTTTTCTCTACTGCAAATTGCCTTCTTAAATCCCTCCCCCTTCTCGACCCTCACCTCCAAAAACAAGCACGAGGAACTCATGGACCTCTTTGTCACTGAGATTGAAACTATTCAATCAGCTGCCTCTGCCACTTCCACCCCTCCCTCTAGCTGCCTGGGTCAAACTTCCTCTAAGGCTCCCCCTTGCCTTACCCTGAACTTGTTTCTCTCTCTCGTAGTTCCCCTCATGCCCTCTCTGAGCTCATTTTGCTCATAGCACCCACCTACTGCTCCTCAACCCTATTCCTACTAAACTGCTGATGACCCAACTTTGTTTTCTGACCCCTTGTCAGCTCATATTGTGACTAGTTTTCTATCCTCAAGTTCTGTCCCTCACTCCTGCAAATCTGCATTCATTACCCCTCTCGTTAAAAAAATCAACCCATGAATCCATCATGCTTACAAACGACCACCTTCCTGTTCACTCCAAAGTCCTTGAACATGGTGTCTCCTCCCAATCCATGCCCATCTTTCTTAGAACTCCTTGTTCGAATCCCACGAATCAACTGTCCGCCCCTGCTCCAGCTACCAAAGTTACAAATGACATCCTATATGACTTTGACAATGGTAAACCATCCCTCCTCACTCGATTCGACATGTCTGCAGCCTTTGACATCGTTGACCTCCTCCAATGCCTCTTCAGCAGTGTGCAGATGGGTGAGACTGCACTGGTCTGGTTCCATTCTCATCTATACAGTCATAGACAATCACCTGCAATGATTTCTCTTCCTATAACTGCACTGTTATCTCTGGTGTCCCCCAAGGATCTATCCTTGGCTCTCTCATATTTCTCATTTACATACTGTCCCTCTGCAGCATCACCTGAAAACACAATGTCAGTTTCCACTTACTGATGATATACAGCTCCACCTCACCACTGCCACTCTCGATTCCTCCACTGTCTCTAAATTGTCAGACTACTTGTCCGACACCCTGTACTGGAGGAGCAGAAATTTCTTCCAACTTCATATCGGGAAGACTGAAGCTGTTGTGTTTGGCCCCCGCCACAAACTATCTACCGACTCCATCCTTCTCCTTGACAACTGGCTGGGACTGAGCCAGACTGTTCACAAACTTGGTGTAGTATTTTACCGGAAGATAAGTTTCTGACCACATACCTGCGCAATCACTAAGACCATCTATTTCAACCACCGTAATATCGTCCATCTTCCACCCTCTGTAAATGTGACATCATCCAACCTCTACTGCCCATGTCATAACTCGCACCAAATTCTGTTTATCTATTGTCCCTGTGCTCCCTGACCTACGCTGGCTCTGTTTAAGCCATTTTAAGCAGTTAAACAATTGGTCTCCTTGCCCTAATTTTAAAGTTGTTACATTTGTTTTCTAATCCCTCCATGACCTAACCCCTCCTTATCTTTGTAATGTTCCACAGCTCTACAAATCTCTGAGGTACCTGCATTCCTCGAATCCCTGGCCTCTTGAGTATCCTTGATTTTAATCGCTCCAACAATAGCGGCATGCCTTCAACTGCCAGACCCTAATCTCTGGAATACCTTCCCGACAGCTCTTTCCTCCTTTAACATGGTCCTTAAAACCTACTTTTTTGACCAAGCTTTGGGTCATCTGCCCTAATATTTCCTTCTGTGTCTTGGTGTCAAATTGTTTTCTTAATGTACCTGTGAAGTGCCTTGGGACATTTAACTACATTAAAGACTTCATATAACTACAAGTTGTTATTGTTCTTGAAGGGTCGACAACCAGATGGCACAGATTTAAGGTAAGTGGTAAAAGAACCAGAGGTGACATGAGGAAAAACCTCTTTCCGCAACCAGTGGGTAGGATTTGGAATGCATTGCCTGATAGGTTGGTGGAAGCAGATTCAATAGAAGCTTTCAAAAAGGAATTGGATAAATATTTGATGGAGGAAGACTTGCATGGATAGGGGGAAAGAGCAGGGGAGTGGGACTAACTGGAATGCCCTTTGAAAGAGCCAGCATAGATTCAATCGGCCGAATGGCCTCCTTCTGTACTGTACAATTCTATAATTAATAAATAGAACTAGATGAGTAACTTACTTTGTACAGAGGAATACCAGCACCAACACTATTGCAATAAAAATAACTGTAACCACGGCTACAATTGTCGAAAGGGAGAAATCCATTGAGTCAGGCTCTAAAAAATAATAAGAAAATATTCCATTACTGTCTGGTGCAATCTATGTCGGCATATCAAGAGCAGATACCCTTCTGCATTTTCTTTGCTCTATCTTTGATCAGTCCCTGCGGGCTTGAAAGAACACAAGGACAATGAAAAGAGTACAAGACTAAGAGAATAATTGCATAAATATTTACCAAGCAAACATAATGATTAAAGGTGAGCCTCAACAGAGGTTCATGAGAGAAAAGTACAGATGAGCACAGTCTGAGGTTGGCTTACCTCATCAACGCACCAGTGCCTTCCACATTTTGGCCCCCATGCACTAAAAATTGGTGATGCTTTTAAAATCACTGCAGGCAATCTACTCATTTCATCTGTGGCACAGTGGGTAGTACTTTACTTTTGAGTCATAAGGTTGAGTGTACAATTTCCACTCCAGAGGGTTGAGTGCAAAATTTTATGAACATACGAACATACGAATTAGGAGCAGGAGTAGGCCACTCGGCCCCTCGAGCCTGCTCTGCCATTCAATATGATCATGGCTGATCTGATTGTAACCTCAACTCTACATTCCAGCCTACCCCCGATAACCTTTCACCCCCTTGCTTATCAAGAATCCATCTATCACTGCCTTAAAAATATTCAAAGACTCTGCTTCCACTGCCTTTTGAAGGAGAGAGTTCCAAAGACTCACGACCCTCAGAGAGAAAAAATTTCTCCTCATCTCTGTCTTAAATGGGCGACTCCTTATTTTTAAATAGTGACCCCTAGTTCTAGATTCTCCCACAAGAGGAAACATCCTTTCCACATCCATCTTGTCAAGACCCCTGAGGATTTTATATGTTTTAATCAAGTCACCTCTTACTCTCCTAAACTCCAGCAGATACAAGTCTAGCCTGTCCAACCTTTCCTCACAAGACCACCCATCCATTCCAGGTACTAGTCTAGTGAACCTTCTCTGAACTGCTTCCAACACATTTACTTCCTTCCTTAAATAAGGAGACTAACATTGTACACATTACTCCAGATGTGGTCTCACCAATGCCCTGTATAACTGAAGCATAACCTCTCTACTTTTGTGTTCAATTCCACTCGTAATAAATAACATATATGGGAGATGGTGGCATAGTGGTAATGTCAGAGCTAGTAATCCAGAGGTTCAGGCTAATGCCCTGGGGACACAGATTCAAATCCCATCGCGGCAGCTGGTGGAATTTAAATTCAATTAATTAATTTAAAAAACTGGAATTAAAAAAGCTAGTCTCAGTAATTGTACCATGAAACTACCACCAATTGTAAAAACCCATCTAGGTAACAAATGGTCTTTAGGGAAGGAAATCTGCTGGCCTTACCTGGTCTGGCCTGCATGTAAGTCTAGACCCTCAGCAATATGGTTGACTCTTAACTGCCCTCTGAAATAGCCTAGAAAGCCACTCAGTTATCAAGGGCAATTATGGATGGGCAACAAATGCTGGCTTTGCCAGCGATACCCACATCTCATGAAAGAATAAAAAAATTCTATTATCTTTCCTAATTACTTGCTGAACCTGTATACCAACCTTTTGCGATTCATGCACTAGGACACCCAGATCCCTTTGCATCTCAGAGCTCTGCAATCTCTCACCATTTAGATATTATGCTTCTTTTTTAATCTTCCTGGCAAAATGGACAATTTCATGTTTCCCCACATTATACTCCATTTGCCAGATCTTTGCCCGCTCACTTAACCTATCTATATCCCTTTGTCGCTTCCTTATGTCCTCTTCACAACTCACTTTCCCACCTATCTTTGTGTCATCAGCAAATTTAGCAACAATACCTTCGGTCCCTTCATCCAAGTCATTTAGATAAACTGTAAAAAGTTGCGGCCCCAGCACTGATTCTTGTGGCACACCACTTGTTACATTTTGCCAACCAGAAAATGACTCATTTATGCCTACACTCTGTTTCCTGTTAGCTAGCCAATCTTCTATCTGTGCCAATATGTTACCCCCTACACCATGAGCTTTTATTTTCTGCAATAACCTTTGATGTGGCACCTTATCAAATGCTTTCTATTTTGTCTCTTCTTCCAATGCAGCACTGAGGGGTTGCTGTCTTTTAGTTTAAATGTTAAGCCGAGGTCCGGACTGCTCTCTTGGGTGAATATATGAACAGGAGGAGGCCATTCAGCCTCTTAAGTCTGTTCCACTATTCAATGAGATTATGGGTGATCTGTAACCTAATTCCATATACCTGCCTTTGCCCCCATATCCCTAAATACCTTTAGCTAAGAAATATTTATCAAAAATATATCAATTTAAGTTCGCAGAAGACACAAAAATTGGTGGTGTCGTAAATAATGAGGAGGAAGGTCTTAGATTACAGGATGATATAGATGGGCTGGTAAAATGGGCGGAGCAATGGCAAATGGAATTTAATCCTGAGAAGTGTGAGATGATGCATTTTGGGAGGACTAACAAGGCAAGGGAATATACAATGGATGGTAGGACCCTAGGAAGTACAGAGGGTCAGAGGGACCTTGGTGTACTTGTCCATAGATCACTGAAGGCAGCAGCACAGGTAGATAAGGTGGTTAGGAAGGCATATGGGATACTTGCCTTTATTAGCCGAGGCATAGAATATAAGAGCAGGGAGGTCATGATGGAGCTGTACAAAAAGCTAGTTAGGCCACAGCTGGAGTACTGTGTACAGTTCTGGGCACCACACTACAGGAAGGATGTGATTGCACTGGAGAGGGTGCAGAGGAGATTCACCAGGATGTTGCCTGGGCTGGAGCATTTCAGCTATGAAGAGAGACTGAAAAGTCTGGGGTTGTTTTCCTTAGAGCAGAGAAGGCTAAGGAGGGACATGATTGAGGTATACAAAATTATGAGGAGCATTGATATGTTAGATAGGAAGAAACTTCTTCCCTTAGCGGAAGGGTCAATAACCAGGGGGCATAGATTTAAGGTAAGGGACAGGAGGTTTAGAGGGGATTTGAGGCAAACAATTTTCACTCAGAGGGTGGTTAGATTCTAGAACACACTGCCTGAAGAGGTGGTAGAGGCAGGAACCCTCACAACATTTAAGAAGTATTTAGATGAGCATTTGAAACGCCATAGCATACAAGGCTACGGGCCAAGTGCTGGAAAATGGGATTAGAATAGTTAGGTGCTTGTTGGCCGGCACAGACACGATGGGCCTGTTTCTGTGCTGTATAACTCTATGACTCATCTCATATTTAAAATTAACAATTGATTGAACATCAATTGTCAGGTGTGGAACAGAGTTTCAAACTTCTACCACTCTTTGTGTGCAGAAGTGTTTCCTAATTTCACTCCTGAAAGGTATGGCTATAGTTTTTAGACTATATCCCCTTGTCCTAGACCCTCGCTCACCTGCTGTGCACCAGTCCACATATGCAGCATCCCTGTGTAAACCACTGAAGGCAGCAGCTGACTGGGCCAATGTCCATGTCACTGCATCCGTGGAGACGCTCATGAGTAATGGTGGCATGGCAATGATGTTATTGCATACGTTGGCTCTCCTGAAGGGCCAACGGTGCAAAGGGATGTGACATTGGCGCTACATGCTGGCACACAACATTCACACAGAGAAAAGGACACACATGTTGGTGAGGAGCATTTGGTGAAAGATGTATTTACATTGTTGTGACACCCATGCGTTCCCATTTGTGTCAGTGAGTTTTCTGTAAACGGAGAGGTTTCCCCTTCTTGGTGCAACCTCTGCGCTAGCAGCCTGACTGGAGGAAGGCTGCTGATCAGATTGCCCTTTGGCTTTGGATGACTTTGGCGCTGATACCCTGTGCAAACGAGGCCTAGCGGGCCCTGGCTGGCTGGAGGAGTGCTTGTTCATCCCCTTCCAGCATTGGACCCTTGATGGTGGATGGCCCCATGGCTATTCATTTCCTCTGCCATCTCCAGCCAGGCTGCCTTGTTCAGGCAGGAGGGCCTCTTCTTACCATCGCTGGTGAAAAGGACCCCCCACCTTACCCACACAGCCTGAAGGAGAGTGAGCAGGGAGGCTTTGCTGCACTGTGGGGCCACCCTAGAGCACCCCTCTGCCATCTTCAGTTTTTGGTGTGGTCCTTTAAATGCAAAGGTGACTCCACTGTGTAACTTCTCTAACTTCTGGCTGCAAGGTTTGTCTTGCACATGTTTGAAAACCAATGTGGTATTGGTGAGGAAATCTGTGCTGTTGTCATGGTTTTTCAACTATTACACATCGATACAAGTTCACGAACACTTTGCTTCTGCAGCAGCTGATCATATTTGTTGGTGTAATATTTCCAGTTCGCAGTGCAGCTAGAATATGAACATATTTTCCTGTTTTTTTAACAAAGATCGTTTAATCGCAGTTACATGTATTTTCACATAACAGTTAGCAGAGAAATGAATTCCAAATGTATATTAGTCTGGGGCTTTTCACTGTCAGAAGATTAGAAGCTCAAAGTAGGTAATTATTCTTCAATTATGGTTTTATTTCTGTTGTGTGTTTGCTTTTTATGGTATATTTAAGTCTCACATCCTGGAATGTGCAAAATTAAGATTATTCACCCAGGTGCTGCACGCCTACAAGGAGGAATGTTACACTTGAGTGGAAGAAGAGGATCGCAACTTCACAGGACACTGGGACACAGCAGGGCAACTATGTGGTAGCAAAGCAGAAAGTGCTGGGGAAACTCAGCAGGTCAGGCAGCATATGTGGAGAGAGAAGCAGTGTTAACTTTCAGTTCTGAGAACTTGGTCAAGTTAACTCTGCTTCTCTCTCCACAGATGCTGCCTGTTCTGCTGGATTTTTCCAGAACTTTCTGCTTTGCTGCCAGATTGACAGCAGCCCCACTCTTCAGCAGTCAGGTAAGTATTTTTTTGACAGCTATCAGGAAGCAGGTGCTGGGGCGCTTTAAATAGGGCCCCACCACCTGCTGCACACCTGTCAAAATATCTCTCACTGCCCGAATGTCCTGCCTCTCCCTACATAATATGGGGAGGGCGGTTCAGCACCGTGATGCTAATGAATCCCCGCTCGCAGGAGCCCTGCGGCGGCCACTAAATGTGGGCACCCCGCTGAGTTTAAAGGGCACCGCCGCACAGTGCAGCGTCCGAATAAAGTTCAGCCCAGTTTTTCTCTACTGATCTGTTCACCTTATATCTTGAAAACTTCAATCAAATCACCCTGTAGTCTTTTAAATTTCAGGGACTACAATCCTAGCTTGTTAAAATCTCTCCTTAAAATTTAACTTTTGAAGTCCAGGTATCATTCTAGTAAATCTATACGGCACTCCCTCCAAGGCCAATATATACTTCCTAAGGTGCAGTGCCCAGAACTGCTCACAGTGCTCCAGGTTGATCTAACCAGGGTTTTGCATAGCTGTAACATGACTTCTACTCCTTGTATTCTAGTCTTCTATATATATATATATATAAAGGCCAGTATTCCATTAGCCTTTTTAATTGTTTTCTGTAACTGTCCATGGCATTTGAATCATCTATGTACCTGGACCCCCGGGTTTCTTTGGTGTTCCATTGTTGCTAGCTTTAAAAGATCCAATGGCACTATTTCAAAGAAAAGCAGCAGAGTTCTCCCCAATATTTCTCTCTCAATCAACATTACTAAAAGTAACAAGCAATCTGGTAATTATCACATTGTGCTTGACGGGACCTTGCTGTGCACAAATTGGCTGCCTCATTTCCTACATTGCTACTATTAAAGTACTTCATTAGCTGTCAAGTGCTTTGGGACTGAAAGGATGCTATATAAATGCAATTTATTTGTTTTATGATTGAGAGTGGATGATATGGGACTGATACAATTCAGCAGTTCAGATGATGTTATATGCTGTAAGAATGTACTCAAGCACTTTAACATCTGAACTTCACTTTGGAACTGATCCAGAATATTTTGTTGTTTCAACTCAGTGACAGAAGTTTCACTTTCGGAATGGAAGGTTCTGGAATCAAGCTCATAAACTCTGATTATGTGGCAATGGCTGCAGCTAAGTAAATAACACTCGCTGATTTTTGGGTTCAAGTCCCACTCCAGCAACTTGATCACAAAATCTTGGCTAACATTCCAGTGCAGTACCGAGGGAGTGTTACACTATCAGAGGTGCTGTTTTTCAGATGAGACGTTAAACAGAGGTCCTGTCTGCTTTCTAAGGTGGGTGTAAAAGATCCCGTGGCACTATTTTGAAGAAAAACAGGGGATTTATCCCCAGTGTCCTGGCCAATATTTATCCCTCAATCAACATCACAAAAACAGATTATCTGGTCATTATCACATTGCTGTTTGTGGGAGCTTGCTGTGAGCAAATTGGCTGCTGCATTTCCAACATTACAACAGTGATGACACTTCAAAAAGGCTGTAAAGTGCTTTGGGACATCCTGAGGTTGTGAAAGTTGCTATATAAATGCAAGTTTTTCTTTCTTTTACACTTGCTATTGTCAGTTCTTACACATACTGAGGGAATGTTGCATCGTTGGAAGTGCTGATCTGTAAATGAGATACTAATCTGGTATCCTATAAGTCTGAGCTATTGGACATAAAAGACACCTGGCATTATTCAAGGAGCAGCAGAGAGTTCTGGCCAACATGACTCATCCAATAAATACCATCAAGAAGATTTTTTAAAATTGTTTTCATTCCTGGGATATGTGTGTCATTAACAAGGCTGGTACTTATTGTCCATCCTTAGTTGTATCTATAAAGTGCCTTTCATGACCTCAGGATATCCCAAAGCACTTTATAGCCAATTAAGTATGAGGAAATGCGCTAATGATTTACTTTTCAAGTGGAGTCATTGTAATTTTGATGCAGCCAATTTGCACACAAACTGAGATAAACAAACAGTAAATCTGTTTGATTTTTGGTGACGTTGGTTGAGGATGATTGTGAGGTCTAGTCACCTGGAAAACTCTCTACGTTGCACCGAAGACATCCATGGCATCTTATACATCCACATGAACAGACATAGGCTCAGTTTGACATCTCACCCAAAAGGCTGCAGCTCTGATGATCTAACACACTCATTACTGCACTGCAGTATTCAGGTCCTGCAGTAGGGCTTGAACCCATAAGCTACTGATTCAGAAGCTAGGGCACTGATTGGCATTACCACTCAGAGGCACCACAGGATGGAAAAATGTCAGGAAATCCTCACGAGCTTAAGGTTAAGGTACGTTGTCGGGACAGAGTAGAGAGACTTTACTGCACATGTGGCTCAACTTGGGAATGATTTTTCCTGATATTAGGGGCTGGATTAGGGAACCCGACCCCTGTACCACAGGGCCGCTCCATTTCCAAGTCCAGACCCTGTACCGCGTCAGTGCTAGTGACGCTACGCGACTTTTAAAGAGAAAGGCCTGAACGGGCCCAGAGGCAAGCTCGGTGCCCAATGAGGGGCGGCGGGTGTGGGGAGGAGGCGGGAACTATTGTGGGAGGGGGCTTTTAAAAGGCAAAAGGCAGCCATTATAAGGCTTTCCAATGCCTGGCGGAATGGAGCAGGCAGGAGAGCAGAGGGCCACAGTCCATTCAATGCCCAAATGCTCATCCCTCAAGGTACTCAAGCCGCTCTGCTCAAGCGATGGCAACTTTGTGCATGAGCACCTCAGTTTGACTATCCTTTCTTATATAAGGTTGTTCATCAGCAGCCACAATCAATAATCAATATTATATCAATAATGGCTCCCCGCTGTACACGAATGTGTCCCAGACTCTTCCTGTTATTACCTTGGAAAATTTGATTCTGTCCATCTCCAGCCTGTTAGCAAGTTCATCATCAAGCTTAACAGCAAGTTAATTGCAGCATGTGAGTTTCCCACTATCCCCCGCCCCCTTAAAAATTCCAGTGCATCACACAGGCATCGGAAGACTGGCAGGGTATCTGGGTGCACTATTTTCAGAGATCCACACCTGACCTCGCCTCTACAGGCGATTGAAAATCCGGCCCCATGTGTCTAAAATGTATGTTTAGAACAATGCAGGAGGCCAAAGGTGGAGAGGTCAGAGTAGAAATGGGAAGGAGACTTACATTGGCAAACCCCAGAGAGGTCAGGATCACACACAATAAACTTCATACCCTAATAACCAAATCCAACACCCCCTCCCCAGCCATTGTTCCAGGCCATTCAATTCTGATCTGAGCTGCCAACCCCATATAGTCTGTATTGCACAGACTGCCTATTGGCACCTCTGTAATATCACCTGCCCACTTGCTGATGAAATCTTTATTTGTACCATTGTTAACTCCAGACTCTATATTGAAAGCACTAGATAAATGCAATGTGTTACTGTTGTTTTATTGTTCTTCAGTAAGGTTCACCTAAAATAATGTTCTTACCAATATGGAGAGGCTTGCTCCAGTCACTCCAGTAAAAGCTTTGAAGGCAATTATAATTCACTGTTGCCCTGACTTGCACTGAATATCTTTTCTTTTGATCTCTACTGATGACATATTTTGTGCTGTTCACATCTGCAACCTAAAACAAACAGATTGGTTACCAATGCATTAGATTGACACATATGATTACAAAAACCAATGCAATTCGCCTTAAATATACTTTAAACAACCAAGACTGATTGGGATACTTTTGCTTAGGGGATTCTATCCTCCACTTTCTTGTTTGCAACACCACTTATAAAAACTGTAATAGAATGCAGCGCCTTTGAAATAAAGATCTACTTTTAATAGTGGGCATGGGGTATGCGAATAACAGGTTTGCACCATACATTGTGCAGGAGATCATAGCCTATTGCATCTTACTGTTTTGAGGAGAGTAGGGAAGGGGGAACGGTGGGGGCAGACTTGGGACACCACAAGGTCCAGCAACTGGCTGGAGACAGGGCAAGCCACTCATCTGGTGTAGCTACCTCATCGAGCTGCGGGATGGTCATACAGAGGCGGCCTACGGCAAAGTCGAGGTACGTAGGAGGATTGAGGTAGACCGGCTGTTGGGGTATCACCAGAAATTCTGAGCCCCATCAAGCTGCAGAGGTGCACCACACCGCACGTCATGTAGAGAAGTACTTGGTGCAAGGGGTAAGAGGCATGGGGGCAAAGGGGGTTTTTGTTTGTCCACTTCCTTCCTTCTGTGGTTCACAATGACATGCTTCAAATAAGCAAGAGATACTTGATAATGGACTAGACTAATACCTGGAATAGGTGGGCTGTCTGCTGGGGAAAGATTGGACTGGCTAGGCTTGTATCCGCTGGAATTTAGAAGAGTAAGAGGCGTCTTCATTGAACATATACGATCCTGAGGGGTCTTGACAGGGTGGATGTGGAAAGGATGTTTCCCCTTGTGGGAGAACCTAGAACTAGGGGTCACTGTTTAAAAATAAGGGATCGCCCATTTAAGACAGAGATGAGGAGAAGTTTTTTCTCTCAGAGGGTCGTGAGTCTTTGGAATTCTCTTCCTTAAAAGGTGGTGGAAGCAGAGTCTTTGAATATTTTTAAGGCAGAGGTAGATAGATTTTTGATAAGCAATGGGGTGAAAGGTTATCAGAGGTAGGTGGAAATGTGGAGTAATCAGTTCAGCCATGAACTTATTGACTGGCGGAGCAGGCTTGAAGGGCCAAGTGGCCTACTCCTGTTCCTAATTCATATGTTCATATGGACTTACAGAACAAACTTTATTCACCTACAGTTTAGGTGATCAACCTAACTGTACACAAAGAGTGGCTTTTCAGTTTCTTGTTCGATCTTTTGAACCTGTTGAAAACCATGTTCTTTTATAGACCTTATTTTCCGACACCAAAGGTACATGTCACAGGTCAGGTCTCTTGATGTATCTGTTCCTGAATCCGTTGAAAACAGTCTATTTGCGCAAACTGTTGTAGTTGTTTCCTTCAAAGATATTTGCTGCAGTGCCTTTGTTAAAACTCATGGGGAATATACATTGCTTTTGAAAATCCACAATTAAAAATTATTCGTTTTCCAAATCCTTTCCATAGAAGACTGTTGAAAAAGATCATGAACAGTGACAACACCACTGAAGGCAAAGATATAACATCATTCACTCTGATTGTCCACGTCCTGTAGGGTGGCAAGCAAATAGCCATTCCATTGGGCAAAAGGAGTGCAGTAAGATTTTTTCTTGTTACAGCCCTATTCACACTGGAAAACAGGGCAGTAGCAAGACAAAAATATAGTCCCACAAATCTAACATAGAAGTATGAAGGCACCTCTCAAGGTGCTCCAGCATAATAAAACCTACATCCGTATCACTACTGTAACCTGGTCTGATACTCAGTGAAAACTCAGTGAAGCCACAATCATAGCCATTGAACTCAGCATTGTCTATCTGCACGGATTTGCTTGACGATGGTTTTGGGCAGATTGTCATCCAGGTTCGCTCTTTACTTTTCAGAAGCTTTAGTGGGGCCAACATGCTGATGGAGAACATCTTGATGACCACTCCATAATAGGAAATTACACCAATATCTACAGCCAGTACATAACTAGCTTCCACCACTGCATAAATATTTCTACCTCTTCAACACACTGGGAGATCATTGCTAGCTTTCAAAGGACAGATAATAGTTGGGTTCCTTCATTTGCATTCACTAATAAGATGCAGATTATTCTCTTACCTTTTGGAAATGGTCGCTCCAGTCTGTGATATTTATTTGATAGGTGTAACAAATGGGTTTATAATCCATTTCTGGAAGTTTCCATTTCACTTCGTCAGTGATTTTATTTATTGTAACATTTACTGGTGCATAGAGTATATCTGGAACAACAGAATTTATTTTAAAACCTGCACATGTGTTGAGATTCAGAGGGTTGAAACAGGATGCATCCAGTTCTGAAGCTGTAGGTGGAGACTGAATGGCCCCTTATGTGACCCATGCAAGTCTAGGTCTTGGCTCCTTTGGGAGTTCACCTCCTTTTCCATTTGAGGACACAGTGGCACTACCATCCATTCTCATGCTGTCATGGACATGTTATCAAAGCAAAAGTGCCTCTAATGGAGGCGTGAGGCGAAAATACTTCTATCAACACAAGTGAAGAACACTGATACTATCCACATCATACCATCTCCACTGTCAGGAGGAGATTTCAAATCAATAAAGATAATAGAAAGAAAAACTTCAGCAAAGTTAGAGCCCATGGAATAAAAGGGAGAGTAGCAGCATGGATATGAAGTTGGTTAGGTCACAGGAAACAGTGTAGTTGTGAATGGATGTCTTTCAGACTGGAGGAAGGTGTACAGTGGAATTCCTCAGGGGTCAGTGTTGGGATCCCTGCTTTTCTTGAAGTATATTAATGACTTGGGTGTAGAGGGCAGAATTTCAAAATTTGAGGATGACACCAAGGAAGTATTGTGAACTGTGAGGAGGATAGTGATAAACTTTCAAGAGGACTTAGATAGGTTGGTGGAATGGGCAGACAAGTGGCAGATGAAATTTAATGCAGAAAAGTGTGAAGTGATTTATTTTGGTAGAAAGAACGAGGAGAAGCAATATAAATTAAAGGGTACAATTCTAAAGAGATGCAGAAGCAGAGGGACCTGTGGGTATATGTGCACAAATCATTGAAGGTTGCGGGGTAGGTTGAGAAAGCGATTAATAAAGCAAAACAAGAAAATGCAACATGAGGAAAAACATATTTACGCAGCGAGTGGTTAGAATCTGGAATGCACTGCCTGCGAGTGTGGTGGAGGCAGGTTCAATCAAGGCTTTCAAAAGAGAATTGGACAACTATTTGAAGAAAAATTTGCAAGGCTGCGGGGAAAAGGCAGGGGAGTGGGACTAGGCCTGTTGCTCTTGCAGAGAGCTGGCATTGATGCGAAAGGCCAAATGGCCTCCTTCTGTGCAATAATTCTATGATTCTACTTGCATTAATATAGCACTTTTCATAACCACCAGACATTCCAAAGCACTTTTCAATGAATGAAGCACTTTTTGAAGTCACTGTTGCAACGTTGGAAATGGAGCAGCCAATTTGCACACAGCAAACTCCTACAAAGAGCAATGTGACAAGGAGCAGATAATCTGCTTTTGTGAAGTTGATTGAGGGATAAATATTGGACATGACACAGGAGATCTGCTCGTCTTCAAAACAGCACCATGGGATCTTTTACACCTACCTGCAAAGGCAGGCAAGGCCTCAGTTTAATTTCTCCACTGAAAGACAAGACCTCCAGCTGTGCAACATTCCCTCAGTGCTGCACTGGAACACCAGCCTTGACTTTTGTGCTCCTAGAGTGGGACTTAAACCCACAATCTTGTGACTCAGAGGCAAGAGTGTTACCAGCTGGCAACAAGATCATGAAGTAATTTGACCATCGTTTCTTCACCACAATTGACATTGTACAGTTCAGAATCGATACTGCCTCAATGCATTACTGCATGGCAGGTCAATGAGGCTTATAAAAGGAGCCTTTGCGACATTGATACCTCATTGAGATTGGTTGCGAATGTTAGGCCAGAATCGCACCCAATGTACTCTCCAGTGCTGACCTTGTAGGAGCTCAGGTGATCAATGGGAGGGCACCTTATTTACATGGGGCCAGTAAGTACCCACATCTCTACAGGCATATTTTGGGTCTTGGCCTGCTCTATGCGACTGGAAATTCCAGCAGCTTTCCAACTTTGAAGTTGAATACCAGGTTCTAGCCCCAGAGACTGCATGCATACCCACCACTCTTTCACCTCCCCCTTCTTTGTAAGGCAGCCGATCCATAAAATATTTCAAAAGTGATTACCAGCTTCAGGGGGACTGCTTCCCTGACCTAGACTTTCCCACTAATGCCCAATTCTGCCTTTGTGGAGGCTGGTATGCCTCCAGTATTACACCAACTGCCTACTGGGACAGGGAACTGGGAAGTCTCAGTGTTGGGAGTCATCTGAACTGGGTCCTTGCTCCATGGCCTTACAAGGAGTGGCCAGAGGTGACACCCTTATAAAGTCAACAAGGAATTCCCTACTAAAGTCAGGATCTGCTATCTGGTTCCCAGCAACGTTTTTTTCTCCAGAGCTGTTCGGCAGACTCCCACTGGAGTTGTGGTGAGTGAATTTGACCCTTTTATCGCTCTAATAGGCATTGCTACAGAACAATGCTGATGGTACTTGTACAGATACAAACTAGCCTACTTTTTTTTTATTCATTCATGGGATGTGGGCGTCGCTGGCCAGGCCAGCATTTATTGCCCATCCCTAATTGCCCTTGAGAAGGTGGTGGTGAGCTGCCTTCTTGAACCGCTGCAGTCCATTTGGGGTAGGAATACCCACAGTGCTGTTAGGAAGGGAGTTCCAGGATTTTGACCCAGCGGCATGAAGGAGCGGCGATATAGTTCCAAGTCAGGATGGTGTCTGACTTGGAGGGGAACTTGCAGGTGGTGGTGTTCCCATGTATTTGCTGCCCTTGTCTTTCTAGTTGGTAGAGGTCACGGGTTTGGAAGGTGCTGTCTAAGGAGCCTTGGTGCATTGCTGCAGTGCATCTTGTAGATGGTACACACTGCTGCCACTGTGCGTCGGTGGTGGAGGGAGTGAATGTTTGTAGATGGGGTGCCAATCAAGCGGGCTGCTTTGTCCTGGATGGTGTCGAGCTTCTTGAGTGTAGTTGGAGCTGCACCCATCCAGGCAAGTGGAGAGTATTCCATCACACTCCTGACTTGTGCCTTGTAGATGGTGGACAGGCTTTGGAGAGTCAGGAGGTGAGTTACTCGCCTCAGGATTCCTAGCCTCTGACCTGCTCGTGTAGCCACGGTATTTATATTGCTACTCCAGTTCAGTTTCTGGTCAATGGTAACCCCGAGGATGTTGATAGTGGGGGACTCAGCGATGGTAATGCTGTTGAATGTCAAGGGGAGATGGTAAGACTCTCTCTGTTGTTGGAGATGGTCATTGCCTGACACTTGCCACTTGTTACTTGCGAATGTTACTTGCCACTTATCAGCCTAAGCCTGGATATTTTGCAGATCTTGCTGCATTCCTACACGGACTGCTTCAGTATCTGAGGAGTCACGAATGGTGCTGAACATTGTGCAATCATCAGCGAACATCCCCACCTCTGACCTTATGATTGAAGGAAGGTCATTGATGAAGCAGTTAAAGATGGTTGGGCCTAGGACACTACCCTGAGGAACTCCTGAAGTGATGTCCTGGAGCTCAGATGATTGACCTCCAACAACCACAACCATCTTCCTTTGCGCTAGGTATGACTCCAGCCAGCGGAGGGTTTTCCCCTTGATTCCCATTGACCTCAGTTTTTCTAGGGCTCCTTGATGCCATACTCGGTCAAATGCTGCCTTGATATCAAGGGCAGTCACTATCACCTCACCTCTTGAGTTCAGCTCTTTTGTCCATGTTTGAACCAAGGCTGTAATGAGGTCAGGAGCTGAGTGGCCTTGGCGGAACCCAAACTGAGTATCACTGAGCAGGTTATTGCTAAGCAGGTGCTGCTTGATGGCACTGTTGATGACACCTTCCATCACTTTACTGATGATTGAGAGTAGGTTGATGGGGCGGTAATTGGCCGGGTTGGATTTGTCCTGCTTTTTGTGTACAGGACAAACCTGGGCAATTTTCCACATTGCAGGGTAGATGCCAGTGTTGTAGCTGTACTGGAACAGCTTGGCTAGGGGTGCGGCAAGTTCAGGAGCACAGGTCTTCAGTACTATTGCCGGAATATTGTCAGGGCCCATAGCTTTTGCAGTATCCGGTGCGTTGAGTCATTTCTTGATATCACGCAGAGTGAATCGAATTGGCTGAAGTCTGGCATCTGTGATGCTGGGGACTTCAGGAGGAGGCCGAGATGGATCATCAACTCGGCACTTCTGGCTGAAGATTGTTGCAAATGCTTCAGCTTTATCTTTCGCACTGATGTGCTGGGCTCCCCCATCATTGAGGATGGGGATATTTGTGGAGCCACCTCCTCCAGTTAGTTGTTTAATTGTCCACCACCATTCACGGCAGGATGTGGCAGCACTGCAGAGCTTGGATCTGATCCGTTGGTTATGGGATCGTTTAGCTCTGTCTATCGCATGCTGCTTACGCAGTTTGGCACGCAGATAGTCCTGTGTTGTAGCTTCACCAGGTTGACACCTCATTTTGTATATTGTATATTGCCTACTGTATATTCATCAAATCCCATGGAGTTTGCTAAACGTAAATGTGGAGATAATAATTAGGGTGATTTCGCTTAAACCTCAATAAACAAGATTCAGCTACATTTCAAAGGTGCTGAATGGAAAGAAAGAAAAAGTTTGTGACTTACAGAAGTGGCCTGGGATAATGTTTCTGCAGTATGGTAATTTTGTCTTGTTGCTCAATTCACTGACACAAATGTTAATGTTACTAAGTAAGTTCATTTCATATTTGTGGCCAGAGCAGGCAACATTCCTCTGTTCATCCAGCTGATAGTTTGTACAGTTGTTTATATAATCTTCATATTCCTGCCTTGAAAAAAAATAATGCTTGAGTGGTAAACCCCTCCAAACAATGACAGACAGACAGGGAAATGGACAAGAAGACAATGGACATTTTTAAAATTCATTCACGGGATGCGGGCATCGTTGGCCAGGCCAGCATTTATTTCCCATCCCTAATTGCCCTTGAGAAGGTGGTGGTGAGCTGCCTTCTTAAACCGCTGCAGTCCATGTGGGGTAGGTATACCCACAGTGCTGTCAGGAAGGGAGTTCCAGGATTTTAACCCAGCGACAGTGAAGGAACGGCGATATAGTTCCAAGTCAGGATGATGTGTGACTTGGAGGGGAACTTGCAGGTGGTGGCATTCACATGCATTTGCTGCCCTTGTCCTTCTAGTCGGTAGAGGTCGTGGGTTTGGAAGATGCTGTCTAAGGAGCCTGGATGCGTTGCTGCAGTGCATCTTGTAGATGGTACACACTGCTGCCACTGTGCGTTGATGGTGGAGGGAGTGAATGTTTGTAGATGGGGTGCCAATCAAGCGGGCTGCTTTGTCCTGGATGGTGTCAAGCTTCTTGAGTGGAGTTGGAGCTGCACCCATCCAGGCAAGTGGAGAGTATTCCATCACACTCTTGACTTGTGCCTTGTAGATGGTGGACAGGCTTTGGGGAGTCAGGAGGTGAGTTACTCGCCGCAGGATTCCTCGCCTCTGACCTGCTCTTGTAGCCATGGTATTTATATGGCTACTCCAGTTCAGTTTCTGGTCAATAGTAGCCCCTATGATGTTGATAGAGGGGGATTCAGCGATGATAATGCCATTGAATGTCAAGGGGAGATGGTTAGATTCTCTCTGTTGTAGGAGATGGTCATTGCCTGGCACTTGTGTGGGGTGAACATTACTTGCCACTTATCAGCCCAAGCCTGGATATTGTCCAAGTCTTGCTGCATTTTTACACGGACTGCTTCAGTTTCTGAGGAGTCACGAATGGTGCTGAACATTGTGCAATCATCATCGAACATCCCCACTTCTGACCTTATGATTGAAGGAAGGTCATTGATGAAACAGCTAAAGATGGTTGGGCCTAGGACACTACCCTGAGGAACTCCTGCAGTGATGTCCTGGAGCTCAGATGATTGACCTCCAACAACCACAACCATCTTCCTTTACGCTAGGTATGACTCCAACCAGCGGAGGGTTTTCCCCCTGATTCCCATTGTCCTCAATTTTGCTAGGGCTCCTTGATGCCATACTCGGTCAAATGCTGCCTTGATCTCAAGGGCAGTCACTCTCACCTCACCTCTTGAGTTCAGCTCTTTTGTCCATGTTTGAACCAAGGCTGTAATGAGGTCAGGAGCTGAGTGGCCCTGGCGGAACCCAAACTGAGCGTCACTGAGCAGGTTATTGCTAAGCAAGTGCTGCTTGATAGCTCTGTTGATGACACCTTCCATCACTTTACTGATGATTGAGAGTAGGCTGATGGGGCGGTAATTGGCCGGGTTGGACTTGTCCTGCTTTTGTGTGCAGGACATACCTGGGCAATTTTCCACATTGCAGGGTAGATGCCAGTGTTGTAGCTGTACTGGAACAGCTTGGCTAGGGGCATGGCAAGTTCTGGAGCACAGGTTTTCAGTACTATTGCCGGAATATTGTCAGGGCCCATAGCGTTTACAGTATCCAGTGCCCTCAGTCATTTCTTGATATCACGCGGAGTGAATCGAATTGGCTGAAGTCTGGCATCTGTGATGCTGGGGACTTCAGGAGGAGGCCGAGATGGATCATCAACTCGGCACTTCTGGCTGAAGATTGTTGCAAATGCGTCAGCCTTATCTTTCGTACTGATGTGCTGGGCTCCCCCATCATTGAGGTTGGGGATATCTGTGGAGCCACCTCCTCCAGTTAGTTGTTTAATTGTCCACCACCATTCACGGCTGGATGTGGCAGGACTGCAGAGCTTAGATCTGATCCGTTGGTTATGGGATCGCTCAACTCTGTCGATCACATGCTGCTTATGCTCTTTGGCACGCAGATAGTTCTGTGTTGTAGCTTCACCAGGTTGTTACCTCATTTTGAGATATGCCTGGTGCTGCTCCTGGCATGCCCTCCTGCACTCTTCATTGAACCAGGGTTGGTCTCCTGGCTTGATGGTAATGGTAGAGTGGGGGATATGCTGGGCCATGAGGTTACAGATTGTGGTTGAGTACAATTCTGCTGCTGCTGATGGCCCACAGCGCCTCATGGATGCCCAGTTTTGCATTGCTAGATCTGTTTGAAATCTATCCCATTTAGCACAGTGGTAGTGCCACACAACACAAAGGAGGGTATCCTCAATGTGAAGGCAGGACTTTGTCTCCACAAGGACTGTGCGGTGGTAACTCCTACCAATACTGTCATGGACAGATGCAACTGTGGAAGGCAGATTGGTGAGGACGAGGTCAAGTATGTTTTTCCCTCTTGCTGGTTCCCTCACCACCTGCGGCATACCCAGTCTAGCAGCTATGTCCTTTAGGACTCGGCCAGCTGGATCAGTAGTGGTGCTACCAAGCCACTCTTGGTGAGGGACATTGAAGTCCCCCACCCAGAGTACATTCTGTGCCCTCGCCACCCTCAGTGCTTCCTCCAAGTGCTGTTCAACATGGAGGAGTACTGACTCATCAGCTGAGGGATGGCGGTAGGTGGTAATCAACAGGAGGTTTCCTTGTCCATGTTTGACCTGATGTCATGAGACTTCATGGAGCTCACAGTCGATGTTGAGGACTCCCAGGGCAATTGCCTCCCTACTGTATACCACTGTGCCACCATCTGTGCTGGGTCTGTCCTGCCGGTGGGACAGGACATACCCGGGGATTGTGATGGCAGTGTCTGGGGTATGATTCCATGAGTAAGACTATGTCAGGCTGTTGCTTAACTAGTCTGTGGGACAGCTCTCCCAACTTTGGCACAAGCCCCCAGATGTTAGTAATGAGGACTTTGCAGGGTCGACAGGGCTGGGTTTGCCGCTGTCGTTTCCGGTGCCTAGGCCGATGCCGGGTGGTCTGTCCGGTTTCATTCCTTTTTATTTACTTCGTAGCAGTTAGATACAACTGAGTGGCTTGCTAGGCCATTTCAGAGGGCATGTAAGAGTTAACCACATTGTTCTGGGTCTGGAGTCACATGTAGGCCAGACCCTGTAAGGACAGCAGGTTTCCTTCCCTAAAGGACATTAGTGAACCAGATGGGTTTTTACAACAATCAACAATGGTTTCCTGGCCATCATTAGACTAGCTTTGAATCCAGATTTATTAATTGAATTCGAATTCCACCTTCTGCTGTTGTGGGATTTCAACCCATGTCCCCAGAGCAATACCCTGTGTCTCTGGGTTACTCGTCCAGTGACAATACCACTACGCCACTGCCTCCCTCGGAGGCAGACAAACAGCAGATGTATAGATAAAAAAATAGATAGGTAGATAGATGCCTATTCTTACCTGTAAGACAAAAAGTATTGTGCATCCTGTGGTATTTTTTCATTAATATCCCAACTGCAGTTCATATAGGTATTGCCATAAAAAATACATGAGAGATTGTCAACTGAAGCAAATAAATCACCTGTGTGAACAAAATGAATAGAAACTGAATGCAAAAATATTTCTATCACTGATATATTTCTATCATATTAAATGCCTGACATAATAGCCTGGGTTTCAAAGATGGCACAGCAAGTTGGCACAATGCCAGCGCTCAACTATCATGTCTGTCACTTCAGCGGACTCAGACGAGATCACAGCATAAAAACCCTATATGGTTGTGATACAGAATACATGTGAGAGTGGAATAAAAACAAGAAATGCTGGAACCACTCAGCAGGTCTGGCAGCATCTGTGGAAAGAGAAGCAGAGTTAACGTTTCGGGTCAGTGACCCTTCTTCGGTCACTGACCCGAAACGTTAACTCTGCTTCTCTTTCCACAGATGCTGCCAGACCTGCTGAGTGGTTCCAGCATTTCTTGTTTTTATTTCAGATTTCCAGCATCCGCAGTATTTTGCTTTTATATACATGTGAGAGTGGACTGTGTGGCACAACGGATTGGAATGTAATCTATTCACCACTTGGGGCCTGATTAAACCCAAAACCTTGTTTACTTGAGGGGAATGTAAACTCACGTACTGCCCTAATATATGCTCCATAATTAATTGCCATCTCTATCACTCCAGAAGAGACAGCCCTCTCCTGTCTGACACAGTCTGAGTAACCACAGCAAAAACTGAGACTGTCCTCAGGGCATCTGTGGTAGGGCTATCTGTTGCAGACCTATATGATGTTTGGTCAGACTACATGGCTCAGTTGGTGCACTCTCACCTCTGACTCACAAGGTTGTAGGTTTAAGTCTCACTCCAGCACTTGAGGACAAGGTTGACACTCCAGTGTAGTACTGAGGGAGTGCTGTACTGTCGGTGGAAAACCGAGTACCCGTCTGCCCCCTCAGCTGAATGTAAAAATATACCAATGCATTATTTTGAAGAAGAGGAGGGGAGTTATCCCCGTCATCCTGGCCAATATTTACCCCTGAATCGGCATCACAAAAATGGATTATCTGATCATCATCACATTGCAGTTTGTGGGAGCTTGCTGTGCAAAAATTGGCTGCTGTGTTTTCTACATTACAACAGTAACAACACTTCAAATCGTAGTCCATTGGCTGTAAAACACTTTGAGACATCCGGTGGTTATGAAAGGCGCTACAGAAATGCAAGTCTTTCTTTCTTTCTTTCACATCTGGGGTACTGCATTCAGTTCTGGGCAGTATGCCTCAGGAATAATCTATTGGTCTTTGCCAGTTTCTCAGCTGGTGCTTGCCAAATGGCACAGTTTCGCTTTAAGTGATGCTAGTTGTATGTCAACATCATTATAATGATCAGGCAGCAAGCAATATTCATGTTGCCTGAGCTGACACTAACAGACATGTGGAGTGCGTGCCTAGCCCCCTGTGTTTACTGGCTGCGATCGGATTTTTAAAAATTCTTTCCTGGGGTGTGTGTGTCACTGGCTCTGTCAGCATTTATTGCCCATCCCTATTTGCCCTTGAGAAGGTGGTAGTGAGCTGCCTTCTTGAACCGCTGCAGTCCTTGGGGTGTAGGTACACTCAGAGTGCTGTTAGGAAGCAAGTTCCAGGATTTTGACCGAGCGACAGTGAAGAAATGGCAATATAGTTCCAAGTCAGGATGGTGTGCGGCTTGGAGGGGAACTTGTAGGTGGTAGTGTTTCCATGCATCTGCTACCCTTGTCCTTCTAGGTGGTAGAGGTCGCAGATTTGGAAGGTGACGGTGAAGGAAACGTGATGAGTTGCTGAAGTGTATCTTGCAGATGGTACACACTGCTGCTACTGTGCATTGGTGATGGAGGGAGTGAATGTTTGTAGATGGGGTGCCAATCAAGTGGGCTGCTTTGTTCTGGATGGTGTTGAGCTTCTTGAGTGTTGTTGGAGCTGCACCCATCCAGGCAAGTGGAGAGTATTCCATCACACTCCTGACTTGTGTGTTCTAGATAGTGGACAGGGTTTGGGGAGTCAGGAGGTGAGTTACTCGCCGCAGAATTCCCAGCCTTTGACCTGCTCTTGCAGCCAAAGTGTTTATATGATTGGTCCAGTTCAGTTTCTTGTCAATGGTCACCCCCAGAATGTTGATAGTGGGGGATTCAGCCATGGTAATTGAATGTCAAGGGGAGATAGTTGGATTCTCTCTTGTTGGAGATGGTCATTGCCTAGCACTTGTGTGGCACGACTATAACTTGCCACTTATAAGCCCAAACTGAAGGTTGTCCAGGTCTTGCTGCATATGGGCATGGACTGCTTCACTATATGAGGAGTCACAATGGTGCTGAACATTGTGCAATCATCGGCGAACATCCCCATCTCTGACCTTATGATGGAGGGAAAGTCATTGATGAAGCAGGTGAAGATTTCTAGGGCAATAGGTAATAGTTTGCATCATTGAGATGAGAGAACTTTTCCCTAACAAATACGTTGAACCTGTGCGCAAAAAAAAAATCAATAAACCATTAAAGTGGCAACGTACGTGGTGGACGAAAAATCTTTTTAGTCCAATTGCTAGATATCTCAGAATCGTGCCCATGTTGATGAAAAAGTTTAACTTGAACCAATATCCCTCTGTGGTATTCCAAATCTACCTTCTCTTGATGAGTTTGGATGCTGGAACTCCAGGGCTAAATTGATAAAAGCAAAACACATTGAAACTTCTTCATCGCAATGTCAATATTAAATTTGCAACAGATAAGCACATGCGGGAGAAAGGAACAGGCGAATATGCTGATAGGGTCAAATAAAGACAGGTGGGAGAAAGCTCCTGTGGAGCATAAACGCTGAATGGCCTTCTTCTGTGCATAGACTCCATGTAAAAATGGCAACTTCTCAAATAGAAGTTGGATTATAAAGCAAATCATGAGATATATATCTCAATGAAACTTTACACTTAGAAAGATAGGAATATACAGGACTGAAAAAGTCCATTTCATCCATCTGACCATCCCAAAAGCTCCAAAATAGGATATCTTCAAATATTACCTCATCATTCCTTGAATCCAGGTAGCTGTAGGCAAGCTGGTAGTAGATATCGTTTACACATGTGCATTTTCCACTCCAAGAGAAAACGTACTCTCCTAAACGTGCGGGGTAGATCTGAATATCCGTGGGTGGATTCATCTTAACTTTGAGAGATAATGTAATCAAAGTTAATATGTGAAGGTATGTTGTTTATAAACTGAAGACAAACATGCCCCTTAACCTACTGTTGAAATCCCAAAAAAGAGGTCAAAACATGTTGGCTTGGAAATTAGAAATTGGGCATTGATTTAAAATGAGCATCCCATTTACTATTGCCCATTTATTTTGTCTGGAGATGAAAGTTAAAATGACCCCTTTGGAGCTTCTGTCCTGATTGTGTCAAGTTGGCATCTCTGATAGAACATAAGGTGGCTTTAAAAGAACAAAATGAGTCTTGTGCCAGATAGTTCGATGGGGAGCCACAATTACACACAGATCTTGCTTTAATGAATACAGAAATCCAAATCCCTTGCATTTCATGGATCAGGATGTCTTGTGCATATGACCTTCATCTGACTGAGAACTATATGTTTACAGAGTCACTGCCAAAGTACACATCTGCTGAGAATGTTAGTCCTGCATGAAAAATAAATACTAAAACTGACTTCCATGCAGCAGAATACCGGGGACTGCTGACTTAAAGTATTTTTTAAAATTAAAATTGGTACGCTACAAATCACCTTAAAGCCACCTGATGTTCTATCAGAGATGCCATCTTGACACAATCAGGACAGAAGCTCCAAAGGGGTCATTTTAACTTTCATCTCCAGACAAAATAGATGGGCAATAGTGGATTTAATAAGTATTTATTTATTTTATATTAATTAACTAATTAGTGCTAGAAATGACAGTTAAAGGGGTGAAGTGCTTCACCTGTGAGATGTGGGAAGTCCGTGCCGCTTCCAGCGTTCCGGGCGACTACATCTGCAGGAAGTGTACCCAGTTGCAGCTCCTCACAGACCGCATGGATTGGTTGGAGCGGCAACTGGATGCACTTAGGAGCATGCAGGTGGCGGAAAGCGTCATAGACAGGAGTTTTAGAGAAGTGGTTACACCCAAGGTGCAGGCAGATAGATGGGTGACCGCTAGAAGGGGCAGGCAGTCAGTGCAGGAATCCCCTGTGGCTATCCCCCTCTCTAACAAGTATACCATTTTGGATACTGTTGGGGAGGATGGGGAAAACAACAGCAGCAGCCAGAGCAGTGGCACCACGGCTGGCACTGTTGTTCAGCAGGGAGGGACAAAGCGCAGAAGGGCAATAGTTATAGGGGACTCTATAGTCAGGGGCACAGATAGGCACTTCTGTGGACGTGAAAAAGACTCCAGGATGGTATGTTACCTCCCTGGTGCCAGGGTCAAGGATGTCTCTGAACGGACAGGGGGCATTCTGAAGGGGGAGGGTGAACAGCCAGAGGTTGTGGTACACATCGGTACCAATGACATAGGCAGGAAGAGTGATGAGGTCCTGCAGGGGGAAATTAGGGAGTTAGGTAGTAAGTTAAAAAACAGGACCTCTAGGGTTGTAATCTCTGGATTACTCCCTGTGCCACGTGCCAGTGAGGCTAGAAATAGGAAGATAGTGCAGCTAAACACGTGGCTGAGCAGCTGGTGTAGAAGGGAGGGTTTCAGATATCTGGACCATTGGGCTCTCTTCAGGGACAGATGGGACCTGTACAAGGACGGGGTGCATCTAAACTGGAAGGGCACTAATATCCTGGCTGCAAGGTTTGCTAGCGTCACTCGGGAGGGTTTAAACTAGTGTGGCAGGGGGGTGGGAACCAGAGCAGTAGGACAGCTAGTGAAATAAATGAGGATGACATAGTAAATAAGGCCAGTAGGACTAAGAGGAAAAGCAGGCAGGGAGATGTTGCTGAGCACAGGGGGACTGGTGGTCTGAGGTGCATTTGTTTCAATACGAGAAGTATAACAGGTAAGGCAGATGAACTTAGAGCTTGGATTAGTACTTGGAACTATGATGTTGTTGCTATTACAGAGACTTGGTTGAGGGAAGGGCAGGATTGGCGGCTAAATGTTCCAGGCTTTAGAAGCTTCAGGTGGGATAGAGGGGGAGGTAAAAGGGGTGGGGGAGTTGTATTACTGGTTAAGGAGAATATCACAGCTGTACTGCGGGAGGACACCTCAGAGGGGTCATGCAGCGAGGCAATATGGGTGGAGCTCAGGAATAGGATGGGTGCAGTCACGATATTGGGGGTTTACTACAGGCCTCCCAACAGCCAGCGGGAGGTAGAGGAGCAGATATGTAGACAGATTTTGGAAAGATGTAAAGGTAACAGGGTTGTGGTGGTGGGTGATTTTAACTTCCCCAATATTGACTGGGACTCACTTAGTGCTAGGGGCTTGGATGGGGCAGAATTTGTGAGGAGCATCCAGGAGGGCTTCTTGAAACAGTATGTAGATAGTCCAACTAGGGATGGGGCCATTCTGGACCTGGTATTGGGGAATGAGCCCAGCCAGGTGGTCGAAGTTTCAGTGGGGGAACATTTCGGGAGCAGTGACCATAATTCCATAAGTTTTAAGGTACTTGTGGATAAGGATAAGAGTAGTCCACGGGTGAAGGTGCTAAATTGGGGGAAGGCTAATTCTAACAATATTAGGCAGGAACTGAAGAATTTAGATTGGGGGCGGCTGTTTGAGGGTAACTCAACATCTGACATGTGGGAGTCTTTCAAACGTCAGCTGATTAGAATCCAGGACCAGTTCCTGTGAGGAAGAAAGACAAGTTTGGCAAGTTTCGGGAAGCTTGGATAACACGGGATATTGTGAGCCTAGTCAAAAAGAAAAAGGAAGCATTTGTAAGGGCTGGAAGGCTAGGAACAGATGAAGCACTTAAGGAATATAAAGACAGTAGGAAGAAACTTAAGCAAGGAGTTAGGAGGGCTAAAAGGGGTCATGAAAAGTCATTGGCAAACAGGATTAAGGAAAATCCCAAGGCTTTATATACGTATATAAAGAGCAAGAGGGTAACCAGGGAAAGGGTTGGCCTACTCAAGGACAGAGATGAGAATCTATGTGTGGAGCCAGAGGAAATGGGTGAGGTGCTAAATGAGTACTTTGCATTAGTATTCACCAAGGAGAAGGACTAGGTGGATGATGAGCCTAGGGAAGGAAGTGCAGATAGTCTCAGTCATCACATTATCAAAAAGGAGGTGGTGTTGGGTGTCTTGCAAAGCATTAAGGTAGATAAGTCGCCAGGGCCTGATGGGATCTACCCTAGAATACTGAGGGAGGCAAGGGAAGAAATTGCTGAGGCCTTGACAGAAATCTTTGCATCCTCATTGGCTACAGGTGAGGTCCCAGAGGACTGGAGAATAGCCAATGTTGTTCCTTTGTTTAAGAAGGGTGGCAAGGATAATCCAGGAAATTATAGGCCGGTGAGCCTTCCGTCAGTGGTAGGGAAACTATTAGAGAGGATTATTCGGGACAGGATTTACTCCCATTTGGAAACAAACGAACTTATTAGCGAGAGACAGCATGGTTTTGTGAAGGGGAGGTCGTGTCTTACTAATTTGATTGAGTTTTTTGAGGAAGTGACGAAGATGATTGATGAAGGTAGGACAGTGGATGTTATCTGTATGGACTTTAGTAAAGCCTTTGACAAGGTCCCGCAAAGCAGACTGGTACAAAAGGTGAAGTCACACAGGATCAGAGGTGAGCTGGCAAGATGGATACAGAACTGGCTCGGTCATAGAAGATAGAGGGTATCAGTGGATGGGTGTTTTTCTGAATGGAGGGATGTGACTAGTGGTGTTCCGCAGGGATCAGTGCTGGGACCTTTGCTCTTTGTAGTATATATAAATGATTTGGAGGGAAATGTAGCTGGTCTGATTAGTAAGTTTGCGGACGACACAAAGGTTGGTGGAGTTGCGGATAATGATGAGGATTGTCAGAGGGTACAGCAGGATATAGATCGGTTGGAGACTTGGGCGGAGAAATGCCAGATGGAGGTTAATCCGGACAAATGTGAGGTAATGTATTTTGGAAGGTCTAATGCAGGTGGGAGGTATACAGTAAATGGCAGAACCCTTAGAAGTATTGACAGGCAGAGAGATCTGGGCGTACAGGTCCACAGGTCACTGCAAGTGGCAATGCAGGTGGATAAGGTAGTCAAGAAGGCATACGGCATGCTTGCCTTCATCGGTCAGGGCATGGAGTATAAAAATTGGCAAGTCATGTTGCAGCTGTACGGCCTCAGTTCGGCCACACTTAGAATATTGCGTGCAATTTTGGTCACCACACTACCAGAAGGATGTGGAGGCTTTGGAGAGGGTACAGAGGAGGTTTACCAGGGTGTTGCCTGGTCTGGAGGGCATTAGCCATGAGGAGAGGTTGGAAAAACTCGGATTGTTTTCACTGGAACGACGGAGGTGGAGGGGCGACCTGATAGAGGTTTACAACGTTATGAGCGGCATGGACAGAGTGGATAGTCAGAAGCTTTTTCCCAGGGTGGAAGAGTCAGTTACTAGGGGACATAGGTTTAAGGTGCGAGGGGCAAAGTTTAGAGGGGTTGTGCGAGGCAAATTTTTTACAGAGAGGGTGATGAGTTCTTGAAACTTGCTGCCAGGGGAGGTGGTGGAAGCAGATACGATAGCGACGTTTAAGAGACATCTTGACAAATATATAAATAGGAAGGGAATAGAGGGATATGGGCCCCGGAAGTAAAGAAGGTGTTAGTTTAGGCAGGCATCAAGATCGGCGCAGGCTTGGAGGGCCGAATGGCCTATTCCTGTGCTGTACTGTTCTTTGTTTGTACAGGCAAACTGTAAGTAAACAAGATAACAGAAAAAAAAATTCCCCCCTTAACTTCACAAGCAGAGCAGTATTATCCCAAAGATTTCATTTCAAAAATGAGACCATCAGAAATGAATGACATTGATCTTGTGCTAAATGGGAAACTTCCATAACACAACTATTTTATTGAATATTTTAATGATGCCAAACCTTCTTTTGCATTTTGTGACTCAGAATTCTCCATATGTTATATTGGGAAAGACTTGCTGCAGAAATCACTGCTGGCACACACAACTCCTGACAAGATTAGAAAAATAAGTACAGAACCAACTCTCACAGTATCGCAGACATCTAAATTACAGTTATTTACCTCAGGTTATTTTAACTTTAAAATGTTAAAATTACTCACTCATTTCTTCCAAGGAAGTGAGGGCAGCTGTATTTACTGAAATTGCCCAAACAAGGGTCATTATTGGAAAAAATGGAGCAAGTGGCATGACAGTGAGTCATGGAAGACAAATATAATCACCTGCAGTCCCAGTACAACCTAAGGAATGATACATGTCTGGATTAAAATACTTCATGATGGATTTCATACTTAATGTGTTACAGCTGTAGTACAGCCATTTATTATTTCATTTCCATTTCTTTTTCATGTGCAAAATAATATATGAAGAATTAAATCATTATTACATAAAGGTAATTCTAAAAGGAGAACAATTATGAAACCAAAGTTGGCCCATGACCACTTAATATACTTGTATGAAATTCCTCATCTGCTATTTCAATGGAGGAATTAACCCATTCAAAACATATCTGAATTAAAAATGCTGTCCCCAACAATCTATAGGCCTTTGATTCCAGTGTAAGTGCTGGGATTGGCCCACTGGGAAGCTCTGCATTTTATTATTCATCTGGGCGTGTGGGTGTCGCTGGCAAGGCCAGCATTTATTTCCCATCCCTAATTGCCCTTGAGAAGGTGGTAGTAAGCTGTCTTCTTGAACCACTGCAGTCAGTGTGGTGTAGGTACACCAACAGTGCTATTAGGAGGGGGATTTTATGAACGACCATGAAGGAACGACGATTATAGTTCCATGTCAGGATGGGATGGGGCTTGGAGGGGAACTTTCAGGTGGTGGTGTTCCCATTCATCTGCTGCCTTTGTCCTTCTAGGTGTTAGAGGTCATTGGTTTGGAAGGTGCTGTCTAAGGTTGCTGCAGTGCATCTTGCAGAGTGCTGCCACTGTGTGCCGGTGGTGGAATAGAATGTTGAATGTGGTGGATGGGATGCCAGCCAAGCGGGCTGCTTTGTCCTGGATGGTGTTGAGCTTCTTGAGTGTTGTTGGAGCTGCACCCATCCAGGCAAGTCATCACAATTCTGACTTGTGCCTTGTAGATGGTGGACGGGCACTGGGGAGTCAGGAGATGGGTTACTCGCTGCAGAATTCCCAGCTTCTGACCTGCTGTTGTAACCACAGTATTTTTGTGACTAGTCCAGTTCAGTTTTGGTCAATAGCTTGATCCATCACTTGTCTAAAGCCTCATGTTTGCATTTGACTTCACTTTCTATTCAATGTTGCCTGTTACTATATAGAGCCCTGTAGTATAAAGATGTAAAGGGTAAAAACTGAAAACAATAAGAGCAACCCCTCCCACTATAACAGTGATGATATAACAATCACATGGTAGGGGCTTGAGGAGAAGAAGAGATAGCTGCACAGTGGATGCTAGCTTAGGAGGCTTGTGAAGAGTATTTATGGTAAATGTAAATAATGAATAGTTGTTAGTTGACTTTATCTGGAGTCTAAGAATTTCTCCAGAACATCCTGGCAATGCACAGATACAACAACAACACACAAGACCCTCCCCACCTCCTTCCCTCAGCTTCTCATGGGTTGCAAGTTCTTCTCAATCTTTCCAGAGCATTCAGAATTTTGGTCTCATATACTAACCATTCCCGTTAACTATCCCTTTGTCTTTTAACTGAAAATTTTCAGTTGCTTTACTGGTATGTCTCTATACACTTGGGCATATTTATCAGAAGGAGATGATCTGAGAAATACGGTGTTTGGGGTTCGACGGGAGACTGGCATGGCCTATGCAAGGGGTCAGCAACCTTTTACCTGAAGAGTATGATTTTAAAAGAATTGCCTAAAATAAAAACTATTGGGAGCCGCAAGATGAAAATTCAGCAATCCAAAACCAAAGACATGGCAATCTGCTAAGCATCTCTGGTAGAATGCATAATTTGCATATATAATAATTAAAATACATGTATTGAATTTATGTATCAATAGAAAAAAAAAAGAAATTAAAATAGAACCAACTGTGAATTCACATTTCTTGATGTTTTTGCATCGTTTTATTTTGATTTTTTTCTACATATCTCCAGTGTATGCATGTTCAGGTTTTATGCATCAATTTGCTTGAATTATGTATAAGCATGTTCAAAAAGAAAATGTAAAAATGGTGAACCATATTAATTTAATAGAAAAACAGCAAACTTCCACTTTGAATAAAAAATGTAATAAGGAATTAACATATAAAACTGACATTTTGTCTTTGTGTTTATGTAACAGATATTGGGATAAAAAAAAAATTTTAACCACAATTTCGTCAGTAAAGTCATCTTGTTTCGAGATTGTTTATGTTTCTTTTGTAAAATATGTTTTAAGAACTTATATTTGAATTATGGACACTGATTCATCTGGAATCTTGAAGAAGCTGAACTTTCTGGGTTTTTTTTTAAAGGAAGGTCACCAGAAGATTTGGACTGAGAATGGAACTGTAAACAGTTACTGGAAGGCATCTGTTTCAAATAAAGACAGTAGGGCTTCTTTTGGGTTGCAGAGGAGTGGTAAATCAAGATTTATAGATGTTAAATGACTAACCTCTGGAAAGGTTTTAGTTTCATACTTGAACTGTGAAAAGAGCCAGCTGGTGTTTGGCTTGAGTCAGCAGAAGTTTGCTTCCTGACCTGCCAGAAGAAAAACAGCTCATCTTTCTCTTGACAAGGAATCCTTATCTCCAATGTTTCAGATTCCTATTCTCTCCTGTATTTGAAAAAACCTTTACTGCTACATTGCAGCTACAAGATTATCAACATCGCCTGGAAAGAACTGTTCTAGAAAGATCCCATTGACAGCCACCTATTTGCTATTGGGACACCTCACCCAACAAAGGACTTCCTTCTATACCTCCTTTTCAGCATGTGTTTTTTTTTATTCCTTCTATTGATGGAGGTACTCAAAATCATGAGGGGTCTGGAGATAGTAGATGAAGAGAAATTGTACCCAGTCTGAAAGGAAAGGATCGAGGACGCAGATTTAAAGTATTTGGTAAGAGAAGCAAAAATAACACAAGGAAAAACGTTTTCATGTGGCGAGTGGTTAAGGTCTGCAATGCGCTGCCTGAGAACGTGTTGGAGGCAGGTTCAATTGAAGCATTCAAAAGGGAATTATACAGTTATATAAAAAGGAAAAATGTGCAGGGTTATTGGGTGAAGGCAGGGGAATGGGACTGAATGAATTGCTCTTTCAGAGAGCCGGTGCGGACACGATGGGCTGAATGGCCTCCTTCTGCGCTATAAGGATTCAGTGATTCCGTCATTCTTTGTAACAGCTGTAAAAAAAATCCTTTTTTTGCCCTGGTTAACCAGCTGTGTATATGTGTGTGTGTGTGTGTGTTCATGAGGGCTAGGATAAATAAGGGGCTTTAATATTTCCAATTTGTATGTATGTTTTACTTCATTATTGGTTAAAACTTGGTTTATAATAAACTGATAATGTTGTTGTTTATTAAAGAAACCTGGTTGGTGTGCTTTACTCTGGGGACAAATAGAGTAGATGACTGTTTTGGTAAGTGGGAAAATGTAAATATATGTTGCGATGTGGGGAGAAGTGGGACTGAATTAACAGTGCACTCCTCCCGCCTCAGTCATAACAATCTTTAAAACAAACTTTAACTTGAGATGCGTAGAATTACGACAATTTTTTCGGCTATTGATTCTCGTGTTAAAATATAGCTTCTAATAGCACATTCAGAATATATTATCACCTCAAATATATTAGAAACAATAATGGCGACCACCAGACAACCTGTTCCTCAAGCCAAAGGTGTTATCAATAACCATGGCATAGCTATACCACTTAATTTATTTAGAGAATGAGCATGTTTCTCGTTAAAATAATCATTTGAAACTGCAAAGTTCAGCACAATGATTAGCCTTTTATCCCCACGATAAAATCACAGCTCTTACTTTTTTTTACTTAATTTTTTTTAGGCATTTTTCATGATAATACGATCCAACTGGAAAAGGTTGGGAGTCGAAAATGAGATGTTAAAGAGCTGCATGCAACACCGGAGCCACAGGTTGAAGAACCCTGGCCGATACAGATAAGGCCCATGAGCTAAAATATTCCAGATCTCAAGCTGCAGGGGCAGTGTACGATTTCCCACCCATCTTGAGTCCCCTGCCCACCTGCCAACCCCCACTGCAAGTTAAAATCTGGGTTTAACTGCTCCTTGTTGGCATTCTATGAAGAGATTATTTCAGACAGTCAGCTGCAAGTATGATGTACTTTCTTTAGTGCTGCAGAGACATGGGGAAAGGTGCCAGGGCTCTTAATGCAGAAGATAACCACTGCTGCCAGAAAAGTAGAAAAGATGGAGCGACAAAGAAAGCAAATGTTAAGCAACACCACCAATAGTTTGGCTATTAAAAGCTGTCAGATGAAAAGCAAAAGGAAAAGCTGACGTCTCGAGAATGAGGTAGTTTTGATACGAATACCTTGAAGATGTAAAGCATCTTTCACAACTTCAGGATGTCCAAAGCCAATGAAGGACTTTTTGAAGTGCTGTCACGGTTGTAACATAGGAAACACAGCAGCCAATTTTCACTCAGCAAGCTCCCACAAACGACAATGTAATAATGACCAGATAATCTGTTTTAGTGGTAAACATTGGCCAAGACTCCCCCACTGTTGTAGGGTCATAGGGCTGTATTTTACTGGTCCCCGGGTGATGGGAATGGAGGCAGGGGGCCGGAAGCTTCCCAGCAGCGGGCAAGGGGAGGACTGCGAAGCGGATCGAGGGGGCAACCAATTTTCTTAAGTAAGGGCCCAATTACGGGCCATTTTATCGTGCTGCTGGCATTTTGCCGGCGGCTGGGTGGCACCCTGCCCCTTGAGGAGGCCACCAGGTTCAGACAGACAGCCTTCCTGCGGCAGCCTAGAGAGCCGGAGGCTCCATGGCCCAAAGAGGAGGCCATGGGCAGGAAAGAAAGCCCCCGCAGCCTCAACGGATCCCTCTGAAGGGGTTTCCCCTCCATCCCGTGGGACCTACTGCCCTCGGCCCCCTAAATTTTAATTTATAAATCCCTGCTGGAGGAGGTGTCCTGCTTGTCTCAGAGTGTCCACCTCTCCCAGTGGGCACTGCTGAGTCTTCAGAGTTTCCGGCCCTCTGATTGGGTAAGCAGCATCAGGAGACATCCCACTGTCCTTAATTGATCATGGGCCTGCAGGCAGCCAATTAGGAGACTGCCTATGGTAAAGTCGCCGAGCTGGTCCTGCTGCCGGCACTGCGGGTGCGGGAGCTGCTTTTCACCCTGATATTAAGGTCCCAAAGTCCGCAGTAAAATTCAGCCCATAGAATCATCACGACACAGACAGAGGCCATTTGGCACATCAAGTCCAAATCATATCCTTTGAAGCAGAAGCAGGGGATCTTTTTTTGTACACCTGATCGAGCTGACAGAGGCCTCAGTTTAACATGTCACCCAAAAAGACAGCACCTCCAACTATGCCCCACACCCTCAGAACTACACTGGGAGTGTCAGCCTGGATTTCATACTTGATCCTCTAGAGTAAAAATTGAACTCTCAACTTCCCTTACTCAAAGGCAGGAGTGTTACCAACTTAGCCACAGAGGCACACCTGAAGTATGGGTTGAGACATTTGTTCTATGCCCAACATTGAATAATTCCTTGTTCTGCTAACAGCTTCAGTTGCTATTTTTGCATCTCAGGTTCTATGCCTCAATGACCTCTTACATTTTCCACTCCACTGCACATTTTGCAATTGACTGAGAACTGGAAACTTAGCTTACGAAAATCTCAAATTTCACCCACAACATCTAAAAAGTGCTACTTTTTACATGCAGAAATAAACAACTTCTTAATGTTTCAGTAAGCTGTACTGAATCTTTCTCATGGGCATTTCAGTTCCTCTTAAATCAAATTGCCATTCTTGTGCATCTGTCTTCATTCAACAACAAAAGGTGTCAGTTGTGGCTCAGTGGGTAGCCCGTTGAATCTAAAAGTCATGGGTTCAAGTCTTGCTCCAGAGATTTGAGTAACAAGCTGACACTCCAGGACAGCACTGAGAAGGGGTTGCACTATTTGAGGTGCCATCTTTCATGTAAAATGTGCAGTGTTTTTTTAAAAATTCTATCATGGGATGTGGGCTTCACTGGCAGGTCAGCATTTGTTGCTCATCCTTAATTGCCCTTGACAACTAAGTGGCTTTGCTCGGCCATTTCAGAGGACAGTTATGTGTCAACCACATTGCTGGAGTCACATGTAGGCTAGACCAGGTAAGGACAGTTGATTTGCTTCCCTAAAGGGCATTAGTGAACCAGATGGATGCATTTACTTTTCACAACAATCGATGATAGCTTTCAGTTCCAGATTTTTATTTAATTAATTGATTTTAAACTCCACCTGCTGGCATGGTGGGATTAGAACCCATGTCCCTAGGGCATTACCCGGGGCCTCTGAATTACTAGTACAGTGGCATTATTGCTGCACCACCATCTCCCTTCTGTGGTTTCATCCATCCTCTTAGTTGGATGTAGAAAACTTCCAGAGCATGGGAGTTCTCCTGGTATCCTGTCTGATTTCTAACCCTCAAACAACATCACCAAACAAAGGTTATCTAGCCATCACCACATTATGGCTGGTGGTAGGACACACTTCCCTTCTTTACAACACTGACTGTGCTGCATGTAATTAGCCGTAAAGTACTTTGAGATGTCCGAAGATCATGAACAGCACTATATAGTTCAAGCTTTTCTCTCTAAAATTGACCTGCAAGAAGTGACAATCACTGGAAGCAATGTGTCAGGGAAGCTGTTGATTTAACTTCATAGGGGCAGCATAGTGGTGCAGTGGTTAGCACCACAGCCTCACAGCTCCAGTGACCCAGGTTCAGTTCTGGGTACTACCTGTGTGGAATTTGCAAGTTCTCCCTGTGACTCCATGGGTTTCCACCAGGTGCTCCAGTTTCCTCCCACAGCCAAAGGCTTGCAGGGTTAATAGGTAAATTGGCCATTGTAAATTGCCCCTAATGTAGTTAGGTGGGAGGAGAATTGTGGGAATATGGGATTAATGTAGGATTAGTATAAATGGGGTGTTGTTGGTCAGCACAGACTCAGTGGGCCAAAGGGCCTGTTTCAGTGCTGTATCACTCTATGACCAGTACTTCTAATCAGCTGTCCCTCCATCAGAAATTTCTTTTAACATAATCAACTTCAACATGCACTTCTGTTATGTGTTGTTCTGTACCAGGGGAACTAATTTATTTAAGCTACACTGTTAACTCTTTCCTCTCATTGTAATAAACAGTCTGTTTTTTTTAATATGGGTTCGACCAGTTTCCTTAATCTTTATCTGACTGAAAATTACTCCAGTCATTGCTTTATAATTTCCTCCTTATTTCCCATTAAACCCCAAACATGAAATCCTACAGATTTCTGTTCCTAAACTGTGTGAAAATAAAATTCATCACTCTCACTGCATTTCCAACTCATTCTTATCCAAGACCCTTACAGTCTTCAACTCTCATGTTCAAATCTCTCCATGGTCTCACCCTCACAATCCCTGTAAAATCCTCCAGCTCTTCAAGCCTCAGAGAACTCTTCTTTCTTCAACTCTGACCTCTTGTGCATTCCCCCGCTTCCTTCGCCCCATCATTGGTGGCCCTGTCCTAATGTCTCCTTCTTTGGCTCAGTGTCAGTAATGTCTAGGGCGCAATATAAACACAAGTTTTTGTTATAGTTCTCTTTTTTCCTACAAATACTCCCACCCTCAATGATGGGGGAGCCCAGGACGTAAGTGCAAAAGTCAATGCTGAAGCATTTGCAATAATCTACAGCCAGAAGTGCAGAAGTTCTTCTCAGTCTTCTCGAGGTCCCCACCATCACAGATGCCAGCCTTCAGCCAATTCGATTCACTCCACGTGATATTAAGCAACGGCTGAACACACTAGATACAGCAAAGGCTATGGGCCCTAACAGCATCCCAGTTGTAGTACTGAAGACTTATGCTCCAGAACTAGCCGCATCCCTAGCCAAGCTGTTCCAGTACTGGCATCTACCCAACAATGTGGAAAATTGCCCAGGTATGTCCAAACATGGGCAAATAGCTGAATTACAGCAGTGACCTGAGAGTGACATCCCTTGACGCAGCATTTGGCCAAGTGTGGGGTCAAGAAGCCCGAGCAAAACCGAAGTCAATGGGAAATCTCTCCACTCGTTGGTGTTTTACCTAGCACAAAAGAAGACGTTTGTGGCTGTTGGAGGTTAATCATCTCAGCTCCAGGACATTACTGCAGCAGTTCCTCAGGGTAGTATCATAGGCTCAAACATCTTCAGCTGCTTTATCAATGACCTTCTCTCTATCATAAGGTCAGAAGTGAGGATATTCACCGATGATTGCATATTGCTCAGTACCATTCACAACTCCTTGGGTACTGAAGCAGTCCATGCCCGTATGCAGCAAGACCTGGCCAAAACTCAGGCTTGGGCTGATAAGTGACAAGTAACAGTGGTGCCAGGTAATGACCATCTCCAACAAGAGGAACCTAACCACCTCCCCTAGACGTTCAACAGCATCACCATCACTGAATCCCCTACCATCAACATCCTGAGAGTTACCATTGACACGAAATTTAACTGGACCAGCCACATAAATACTATGGCTACAAGACCAGATCAGAGGCTGGCAATTCTGCAGCGAGTAACTCACCTCCTGACTTACCAAAGCCTGGCCACCATCTACAAGGTACAATTCAGGAGTATGATGGAATACTCTCCACTTTGGCGGCACACTGGTTAGCACCACAGCCTCACAACTCCAACGACCCGGGTTTGGTTCCGGGTAGTGCCTATGCTGAGTTTGCAAGTTCTCCCTGTAACTGTGTGGGTTTCCGCCGGGTGCTCTGGTTTCCTCCCACAGTCACAGACTTGTAGGTTGATAGGTAAATTTCCCCTAGTGTAGGCAGCTGGTAGGAGAATGGTGGGGATGTGGTAGGGAATATGGGATTAATGTAGGATTAGTATAAATGGGTGGTAGTTGGTTGGCACAGACTTGGTGGGCCGAAGGGCCTGTTTCAGTGCTGTATCTCTCTATGACTTTCCTGGATGGATGCAGCTCCAATAATACTCAAGAAGCTTGAGGTCATCCAGGACAAAGCAGCCCACTTGATCAGCACCGCATCCAGCAACTTAAACACTCACTCCCCCCACTGCTGATGCACAGTGGCAGTAGTGTGCAACATCTACAAGATGCACTGCAGCAACGCACCAAGACTCCTTCAACAGCACCCTGGAACCTTTACCACCTCGAAGGACAAGGGCAGCAAATGTATGGGAACACCACCACCTGCAAGTTCCCCTCCAAGTAACACACCATCCTGACTTAGAACTATATCGCTGTTCTGTCACTGGGTCAAAATCCTGGAACTCCTTTCCTTACAGCACTGTGGGTGTACCTACCCCAAATGAACTGCAGTGGTTCAAGAAAGCGGCTCACCACCTCATCCCCAAGGACAATTAGGGATGGGAAACAAACGTTGGTCTGGCCAGCGACGCTTACATCCCATGAACAAATAAAAAAAGGGCTTTTTAAACCCAATTTCAGCATCACCTACTTTGGAATTTATCCTTCTTGCTCTTGTCCTCCTTTGTGGACTTTGACCCTCAATCAAGCTTTGTCGATTGAAACATATCAGATTAAGGAGCTGTTGCAGTTTCTGTAGACAGTAATGGACATCCTGGAGCAATTCCAAGGTGGCAATTTTCAGTTATGGCTCAGCACCATTTACTACCATTTGTAAAAATCACTTAAAACCCGAGATGAAACCGTACCTTAAGGCCACATTCATACATTGGCTCTTCTACCTCCCTTGGCATTGCTCACTTTGAAGCAGAGGATATGCTGTTTTATGCTATGCAACTTCGGGTAGGTCATCAGGCTCACTAATTTATACTGATTGAATAATTCAAATTACATTTTTATTACCGATCATTGTATGAGTATTTGCGATATTCTTGGCCTTAAATCCACATTTGGAAGGAAACAGTAAATATGTAGGCCTCGATTACAATTCCAAGTTTATTCAGCTATGTAATTTAATCTCTTTCCTGTGTTCAAGGCCGTGGTACACAGGAAGATGAGCTGGGAACATATTCCAGCTTACAAGTAGAAAGTGGCATGAGGATGTGAGTACCAGGGTCAGGTGGGAGCAGCAGAGCAATGCTGAGGTATGCCAAGGGTTAGGTGGTAAGCATGGGCGTGATGCTGCACTTGAATCTCCTCACTGACAATCCTAGGGGGAGCTCCAACCTAAGGTTGCTGCTTCATTCCACATGTAGACTATGTGCTGCAGGTGGGAATCACAACTTATCACAATGCCAAACAAAGTCCTCTGGGGCAGTTGGTGGTTGCTCGTTGATGCCGTTCCCACTTCTGGGTCGCACTCCAGACATTTGGGCAAGTGGTCCAGGCTGGCACTTGGGCACACAGTTAGGGGGAGGTGCCAAAGGTGTTGTCTTTTGGATAGAAATGTCGAGCCAGGGCCTCACGTTTGCCCTCTTGGGGGGATGAAGTGGGGTGTTGGGGGAATGGGTGGGGTGGATTTCCGCAGCGTTGCTCGAGCAGGAGCAGGTGTATACTCCGGGTGTCCTGGCCAACATTTAAGGAAAAGGAAAGCTCTGCCAGCTGCCCACAGCCAAGCTTTCTCCCAGTGCAAAGCTGCAGCTGTAAGTGTGCACTTCAGCCATGTCAGCAATAGGATCAGCAGCAGCAAATGGAGCAGGAGTGAGCTCTCAGCTTGGGGCAAAGCAAACTCCTTCTGCAACAAACAACTCAATCACCCCAGGGGATTAGAAACTGCACAAATTTGCATACTGGACAAACGCCAGTGTTCTAAATGTCAGCTATGGCTCAGATGGTAGCACTCTCACTGCGTGGCCAAAAGGTCGTGGGTTCAAGCCCCACTCCAGGGACTGGAATACATAACCCAGGCTAATGCTGAGATGAGAGAGTGTGCATTATCAGTGCTGCCATCTTTTGAACGAGACATAAAACCTGGCACTGTCTGCCCCCTCAGGCAAATGCAAAAAATCCCAGGGCACGCCCTGGTGCCCAGACATCAAATCTCGTACCTTGCTGGTCTGTGAGGTGCAATCACTCACTGGGCAATGAGTTTACGAGACAAAAACAAGAAATGCTGGATTCACTCAGCAGGTCTGGCAGCATCTGTGGAAAGAGAAGCAGAGTTAACGTTTCGGGTCAGTGACCCTTCTTCGGAACTGACAAATATTAGAAACGTCACAGATTATAAACAAGTGAGGTGGGGGTTGGGCAAGAGATAACAAAGGAGAAGGTGCAGATTGGACCAGGCCACATAGCTGACCAAAAGGTCACGGAGCAAAGGCAAACAATATGTTAATGGTGTGTTGAAAGACAAAGCATTAGTACAGATTAGCCCTGTCTTTATGGCTGCCCGCCAGCTCTGGCGAATGCTGGCAACTGACTCCCACGACTTGTGATCAATGTCACTTGTTTATAATCTGTGACCTTTCTAATATTTGTCAGTTCCGAAGAAGGGTCACTGACCCGAAACGTTAACTCTGCTTCTCTTTCCACAGATGCTGCCAGACCTGCTGAGTGAATCCAGCATTTCTTGTTTTTGTTTCAGATTTCCAGCATCCGCAGTATTTTGCTTTTATTTTAATGAGTTTACGAGAACCATTTGTGGAAGCTTTCATTACAGGGGCACACATTAAGATACTTGTATAAATTGCTGCCTGTGCTATCGCCCTGCAACAGGCTGCATAGTTGTTAGTTGTCATTAGTGTTGACTCATTTAGTTTAAATGTGTTCAAATCTGTGTTAAGAAAGCATGGATAGAAATTTATGTGATTGCATGAAAAACAATGCATGGAGCTCAGAAGGTTAATGGAAGACTTAACAGAAGAGTTCAAATTATGAGCAGTTTTGATGGAGTAAATAGGAAGAAGATGTTTCCACTTGCAGGAGGAGCACAGGCTTATCATCATTGGGAAAATAAAGAGAGGGGAGATGAGGCACTTTTTTTGGGAGTGAAATGTAGTGACGTGAAGTCACTATTTCAGAATGCCAGAAGCAGATTCAATAGTAATTTTCAAAAGGAATTTGGTTCGTACAGCAGGACTACAGGGAAAAAGTAGGGGAGTGGGACTAATTGGATAACCCTCTCAACGAGCCTGCAAAGGCACAATAGTCTGAATGGCCTCCTTCTATTTCATAATTTTATGAAAGGATATAACCTCACAGTGCAGTCTACAGTATTACCAGAGCAGATACCTTTCTAAGGAAAAGTGACACAACCAGATAGCATCAATAGCATCTATTATAGGCAGAACAAACTTAGTGACACATCACAGTGCGTAATCACACACACAAAGCTCCACTCACTACATCCTAATGTATGTTACTATGATAAAAACAGGTGTCAGACATATGGCTACGCGTGAGCATTTAAAAAGACAAAACAAAAAAAGTTCAGTGGGCCACCTGAGAACTTTTCAAATTGTGCTTAGTGCCCTTTATAACGCAGAGAGCTCTGAGCCCACCTCCTTGAGGAGGTGCCAGGATGCCTGCCCGTCTTCAGTTCAGAAGACCTAATTCTCAAGTTACCCTGTAGAGAAGGTGTCAATATTAAGCATTGGCACAAACTATGTAGTGTAACTGGCTTCAAGGCCAGAGTTATACGACAGCCTGTGCGCACTCAAACCAGTGGGAAAGGAACTTAGACCTTATGACTTAAATATGCTTGGTAGCTCCTGGAGTTATATTGCTATTTTTAAGCTGATGCATTGTTAAGAAAGTGGCAGTATAACTGCTGTCTAAGGATATCAACCACCTCTGTTCCCATATAAACACTTAATACTCTAATACTAAAACTCCCTGATAACTAATTTAAATAACTGAATTAATGCCTGGAGTGACAGCATACAAAGGAAAGTATGCAAACGTGTTAAGGGCCTATACAGGGACGGCACTGGTGGGAAAAGCAGGCTTATCGTTTTTTAGGTGTGCTTTTTAATCTAATGAATAACATCTAAGATGAATTTTTTTTCCAATGGATGGAAAATCACAAGTTGGGACTGAGCAATTTTCCCTCCAAATCACACACTGTCCTGATTTGAAGATATATTTCTGTTCCTTCATTGTCACTGGCTTAAGATCTGAGCACTCAATGCTGAACTATGCCTTAACCTTCAGAGCAGCTAGGAATGGCTAATAACAGAGACCTTGCTCGTGACACCAGAAACAAAAGAACTTGCATTTTAAACAGCATCATTCACAACCTCAGGTCATCCAAAAAGTGCATTACAAGCAATAAAGTACTTTCAAAGTGCACTAAGGTGGGAAAAACCAGAAGCCAATTTGCACACAGAAAAGATCCCACAAACAGCACTCGGGTAACGGCTATCTGTTTCAGCCATATTAGTGGAGGAATACAAGTTAGCCAGGACATCAAGGCTGCACCTCTATAAAATAGTGCCCTGGCATCTTTTTTACATCCACCTGAAAGGGCAGATGGGGCCCCGGTTTAATGAAGCAGCATCTCCGACAGTGTAGCACTACCCTCAGTCCTGCACTGGAGTGTCAGCTTTGATTCTGTGTTCAAGTCTCCGAACTCAAAACCTCCTGACTCAGAGGTCAGTGTGTCACCAACTGAACCGGAGATTGAATAATAAATAAGTAGACTGTCATCCATGATTCAATAATAATCAGGCGGGCGAGTGTGCTCATTAGAACCAACAGGCACAGTTTGAAGCTGGTGATTTGGGGGGTGGGGCAAGAGCAGGATTGAAAGCACAAGAGAATCTAACATGCAGAACTGCCAGACGGTACGGGAAGGTTGTCATTGAAAAATAGAAAGAGATGGAGTTACTATCAAACTACTAAATTCTCCGATAGCAACATTGTATTTACCCAGTGGATCCCAGGAACAGATCAGCAGTAGTTCAGACCTCTTGCAGTAGTTCAGATCTTAGACTGGAGCGCAAGGTTTTAAGCCAGCTCTTCTGCTGCTGCTCTCCACCTCAGTTAGTTCATTTCAGGATATCTCGGCTCCACCCAGCCGCCCCGTCTCAAATGCCTGTTCCTTTTTTCAGTGCTGTCAGGTTTCCAAGTAGCTGACTGGTTAATTACAATAAAAGCCAGTATCTACAGCTCCAGCTGTCTGTACAGCCCGCCAACTACACGCCGAGCTGTTTCAGCTGCGTGTCAAAACAAAAAGTTGGGAGGCTCAAGTTCCAGAGCAGCCTTTAGCTGTGGGACAGTCCAGGAAGGCCCCTCCCTCTCCCTGGCCGGTGCTCAAATTACCTGGCCTGACCTGGGGTAAGTGGGATGTTGGCCATTCCCCTCCGATCCACGGCACCTTTTGCACTCAGCTCCCTGAATTATTGTTCCTATTTTTCTCCAACCTCTCCCGAGGGTGTCTCCATTTTGAGGTGCCCTCATGGTCTCCTGCGACACCTCTCCCAGTGGCACTGCTGAGGCTTCAGAGCTGCAGGCCCTCTGATTGGGCCATCAGCATCAGGAGCCGTCCTGGCATCCTTAACTGGATGGCAGGCTTGCAGGCAAGCAATTAGGTGGCCGTCCATGGTGAAGTCGGTGAGCCGGTCCTGCTGCTGGCAAGTGCGGGCTTGGGTCCAGCTTTTCGCCCTGACGTCAGGATTCTATGCCCACAGCAAAATTCAACCCAATGTTTCAGGTCTGTGATCTCTGATGACATCTGATGAAAGGTCACAGACCTAAAACGTTAACTGTATTTCTCTTGCACAGAAGCTCCAAGACCTGCTGAGTATTTCCAGCATTTTCTGTTTTTGTTTCAGATTTGAAGTATCCGCAGTATTTTGCATTTGTATTAGTGTTTAATTCACTGCCACTTCTCTTCCAGGAATGGCCAGCTTGAAGAAGTTCTGCTCCTCTCTCCAATGAGATTTCCGTTTGTCTCTTCTACCTTGTTCACCTTCATTACTTTCTATTTCCCTTCTCATGTTTGATCAGGTATCCACCATCTCTCGCTTTCACAGCCACATCTCCTTCTTGAGCAACTGTCTCCAGCTCCAAATTAGGCCATGTGGATTACAATTGAAATGCTACCCTTTCACCCCGTCAGACGAGACAGAGATATAGAGAGGGGGAGAAAAAGGAGCGGGTGGCAATTATAGTCAAAGAAACAATTACAGCTGTGATGAGGGATGATATGTTAGAAGGATCAAATGAGGCCATATGGATTAAGCTAAGGAACAGAAAAGGGGCTGTCACCCAACTGTGAGTGTACTACAGACGCCCAAACAATCAGAGGGAGATAGAAGAGCAACTATGGAGGCAAATCACTGAGAAGTGCAAAAACAACAGAGCTGTAATAGTGGAGGACTTTACTACCCCGATATTAACTGGGATAGTTTTAGTGTGAAAGGAATGGAGGGAACAGAATTCTTGAGATGCATTCAGGAGAACTTTATTGGCCAGTATGTAGCGAGTCCAACAAGAAATGGTGCAGTTCTGGACTTATTTTTAAGAAATGAAGCTGGGCAGGCAGAAGGAGTGGCAGTGGGAGAGCATTTTGGTGGTAGTGATCATAATTCAGTCAGTTTTAACATCATTATGGAAAAGGACAAAGATAGAATAGGAGTTAAAGTTCTGAATTGGGGCAAGCCCAAATTTACTAAGCTGAGGAGAGATTTGGCAAAACTGGACTGGAGACAGCTACTTGGTATTCAAAGGGGATATTCAAGGGGCTGGATTTTACCAGCCCCCCGACGTTGGGGGTCATGGCAGGAGGGCCCGGAAAATACCTCCAGAAAAGGCCCACCACATGCCTCAATGCCGGGAAGGCCCGCCCCATATTACCGGCAGTGGCGAGGCCTCGTGGCAGCCCACCTGCCATTTGGCAATGGAACTTTAATTTAAATATTTAAATAAATGTTAATTAAATGCCTAATTACTTACCTTGTCACAACAGCCATCCCACACCGATATTCCGGCCGGTTGCCAGAACTCCCACGCCTTCGGATCTCCAAGGAGGCACACTGGTGGAGAGGGGGGAGGAGTGAAGGTTTCAGGGTGGGGAAGGGAGTGGTAAAAACGCTTGCTATTGGTTGAGGGGATGGTGGGAAAGGGTTGAAGGTCAAAGTTAATAAAGTTCGGCGGGGAAAGTTCGAGATTGAAAGTTTATTGCTTTGGTGGGGGGGAGAGGGAAATTTATTAATTAGACATTGGGGAGGATGGTGGGAGAGGGGATTGAAAGTTCTACTAAAGTTTCACATTTATTTTTTACAGAACTTTAACTTTAAAAATGTAATTAGACCTGAAGGGCTTGAAGCCCTTTAAAAATGGCGCCGGTGTCTGCACGGTGACACCAGATGCCGTTGCTGGGGACAGAGCACACGCACCCTCTACGTCATCGGGGACGGGCATTCGGCCCCTTCCATGTAAATATCGCGGCGGCTCCATGGGGCAAATCTCGTGCATGCGGCCCGCCACTTTTGAAGCTTGCTGCCGAGATTGGCAGCGAGCAGAAAAAATCCAACCCAAGGAGTTCAGAGTAAACATGTGCCCACAAAGAAAAAGGGTGGGACAGCCAAATCTAGAGCCCCCTGGATGTCAAGGAGCTTACAAGGTAAGATAAGGCAGAAAAAGAGAGCTATGTCAGACATCGAGAACTCAATGCTGCAGAAAGCTGAGAGGAGTTTTTTTTTATTGGTGCGATGTGGGCGTCGTTGGCCAGGCCAGCATTTATTGTCCATCCCTAATTGCCCTTGAGAAGGTGGTGTTGAGCTGCCTTCTTGAACCGCTGCAGTCCATGTGGGGTAGGTACACCCACAGTGCTGTTAGGAAGGGAGTTCCAGGATTTTGACCCAGCGACAGTGAAGGAGCAGCGATATAGTTCCAAGTCAGGATGGTGAGTGAATTCGAGGGGAACTTGCAGGTGATGGTGTTCCCATGCACTTTCTGCCCTTGTCCTTCTAGTTGGTAGAGGTCACGGGTTTGGAAAGTGCTGTCTAAGCAGCCATGGTGCATTGCTGCAGTGCATCTTGTAGATGGTACACACTGCTGCCACTGTGCGTTGGTGGTGGAGGGAGTGAATGTTTATGGATGGGGTGCCAATCAAGCAGGCTGCTTTGTCCTGGATGGTGTCAAGCTTCTTGAGTGTTGTTGGAGCTGTACCCATCCAGGCAAGTGGAGAGTATTCCATCACACTCCTAACTCGTGCCTTGTAGATGGTAAACGGACTTTGGGGAGTCAGGAGGTGAGTTACTCACTGCAGAATTTCTAGCCTCTGACCTGCTCTTGTAGCCACAGTACTTATATGGCTACTCCAGTTCAGTTTCTGGTCAATGATAGTCCTAGGATGTTGAAGCGGGGGATTCAGTGATGGTAATGCCATTGAATGTCAAGGGGAGATGGTTAGATTCTCTCTTGTTGGAGAGGGTCATTGCCTGGCACTTGTGTGGCACGAATGTTACTTGCCACTTATCAGCCCAAGTCTGGATATTGTCCAAGTTTTGCTGCATTTCTACACGGACTGCTTCAGTATCTGAGGAGTCGCGAAGGGTGCTGAACATTGTGCAATCATCAGCGAACATCCCCAGTTCTGACCTTATGATTGAAGGAAGGTCATTGATGAAGCAGCTGAAGATGGTTGGGCCTAGGACACTACCCTGAGGAACTCCTGCAGTGATGTCCTGGAGGTCAGAGGATTGCCCTCCAACAACCACAACCATCTTCCTTTGTGCAAGGTATGACTCCAACCAGCGGAGGGTTTTCCCCCTGATTCCCATTGAGCCCAGTTTTGCTAGGGCTTCTTGATGCCATACTCGGTCAAATGCTGCCTTGATATTAAGGGCTGTCACTCTCACCTCACCTCTTGAGTTCAGCTCTTTTGTCCATGTTTGAACGAAGGCTGTCATGAGGTGAGGAGCCGAGTGGCCCTGATGGAACCCAAACTGAGTATCACTGAGCAGGTTATTGCTAAGCAAGTGCTGCTTGATGGCACTGTTGATGACACCTTCCATCACTTTACTGATGATTGAGAGTAGACTGATGGGGCAGTAATTGGCCGGGCTGAACTTGTCCTGCTTTTTCTGTGCAGGATATACCTGGGCAATTTTCCACATTACAGGGTAGATGTCAGTGTTGTAGCTGTACTGGAACAGCTTGGCTAGGGGCATGGACAGCTCTGAAGTGCAGGTCTTCAGTACTATTGCCGGAATATTGTCAGGGCCCATAGCCTTTGCAGTATCCAGTGCCTTCAGTCGTTCCTTGATATCATGCGGAGTGAATCGAATTGGCTGAAGTCTGGCATCTGTGATGCTGGGGACCTCAGGAGGAGGCCGAGATGGATCATCAACTCGACACTTCTGGCAAAAGATTGTTGCAAATGCTTCAGCCTTATCTTTCGCACTGATGTGCTGGGCTCCACCATCATTGAGAATGAGGATATTTGTGGAGCCACCTCCTCCAGTTAGTTGATTAATTGTTCACCACCATTCACGGCTGGATGTGGCAGGACTGCAGAGCTTAGATCTGATCCGTTGGTTATGAGATCGCTTAGCTCTGTCTATCGCATGTTGCTTACACAGTTTGGCACGCAAGTACTCCTGTGATGCAGCTTCACCAGGTTGACACTTCATTTTGAGGTATGCCTGGTGCTGCTCCTGGCATGTCCTCCAGCATCTTCATTGAACCAGGGATGGTCTCCTGGCTCGATGGCAATGGTTATTTGGGGGATAATGCCGGGCCATGCGGTTACAGATTGTGGTTGAGTACAATTCTGCTGCTGTTGATGGACCACAGCACCTCATGGATGCCCTGGTCCTCACCAATCTGCCTGCTGCAGATGCATCTGTCCATGATAGTATTGGTAGGAGTGACCACCGCATAGTCCTTGTGGAGTCGAAGTTTCGCCTTCACATTGAGTATATCCTCCATCGTGTTGTGTGGCGCAACCACCATGCTAAATGGGATAAATTTCTAACAGATCTAGCAATGTAAAACTCGATCCTTTCACGAGTGGGAACAGTTTCTCTCTATCTACTCTGTCCAGACCCCTCATGACTTTGAATACCTCTATCAAGTCATCTCTCAGCCTTCTCTTCTCCAAGGAAAACATCCAAACTTCTCCAATCTATCTTCATAACTTAAGTTCCACATCACTAGAACCAGTCTCATGAATCTTTCCAACATCCTGTCCAATGCCTCATGTCTTCATAAAAGTGTGGTGCTCAGAACTGGACACAATACTCCAGCTGAGGCTGAACTAGTGTCTTATATAAGTTCAATATAACTTCCTTGCTCTTGTATCTGTGCCCCCATTAATAAAACCTAGCATCCTGTATGCTTTATTAACCACTCTCTCAATCTGTTCCGCCACCTTCAATGACTTATGTACATATAACCCCAGGTCCCTCTGCTCCTGCACCCACTTTAGAGTCGTACTCTTTATCTTATATTGTCTCTTCATGTTCTTCCTACCAAAATGTATCACTTCACATTTCTCTGCATTGAACTTCATCTGCCACTTGTCCACCCATTCCACCAACTTGTCTGTGTCCTTTTGAAGTTCTACACTATCCTCCTCACAGTTCATAATTGTTCCAAGCCTCGTATTATTATTTTAAAAGGGAATCGAATAAATTCTTGAAGGGTAAAAATTGCAGGGCTATGGGTAACGTGCACAGGAGTGGGATTAATCTACCGAAGAGCCAGCAGAGACATGATGGGCCAATAGGCCTCCGTCGTGCTGTATCATTCTATGATTCCTGTCAGTTTTTGTTTTAAAACTATGTTTAATCCAACTGGTCAATAGAAACCACAGAACAAGGAGGAAATGTACACTGTTTAGGAGTGACAAAGGAAATAGAGAGAGAAGAGAGATAAAGAGAAAGATTGCCAGTGCTGCCCACATCCCCTTAATGGATATAAAAAAACAAGGTTTGACTGAAGACCAAGGCGGCTCAGGGATCCCAGGAAAAAAAACAATGAGATATAAAGGGGGCCAGAGAATGAGAAGGGAGAAAGTTTGAGAGAAAGCCATGGAAAAACTAAAAGACTTTGGACAGTGGTGATCATCGGAAAAAATTGTCTGGGGTTCAGACTGTTGATTGCTATCCAGTGACCACTGATAAAAAATGAAGACACAGTGTGGACAGTTTACTGGGGATAGTGTGGGAAAAAGGTATTCAAGTGGATGATCAGCCATGATCATACTGAAGGGTGGGGCAGGCTCGATGGGCTGAATGACCTACTCCTGCTCCTATGTTCTAATGTTGCAATGCCCATTACAATTAGTTTACGCAAACTCATGGTCTCAGATCATAGGTGAAAAATAACCCGTACAAACTCCTTTCCCGAGCTACCAACTCCATCTCTCTCCCTATTATTAGCGCGAGGCAGCATGGTTTTGTGAAGGGGAGGTCGTGTCTTACGAATTTGATTGAGTTTTTTGAGGAAGTGACAAAGATGATTGATGAAGGAAGGGCAGTGGATGTTATCTATAAGGACTTCAGTAAAGCCTTTGACAAGGTCCCTCATGGCAGACTGGTCCAAAAGGTGAAGTCACATGGGATCAGAGGTGAGCTGGCAAGCTGGATACAGAACTGGCTCAGTCATAGAAGATAGAGGGTAGCAGTGGAAGGGTGCTTTTCTGAATGGAGAGATGTGACTAGTGGTGTTCCGCAGGGATCAGTGCTGGGACCTTTGCTCTTTGTAGTATATATAAATGATTTGGAGGAAAATGTAGTTGGTCTGATTAGTAAGTTTGCAGACGACACAAAGGATGGCGGAGTTGCGGATAGTGATGAGGATTGTCAGAGGTACAGCAGGATATAGGTCGGTTGGAGACTTGGGCGGAGAAATGGCAGATGGAGTTTAATCCGGACAAATGTGAGGTAATGCATTTTGGAAGATCTAATGCAGGTGGGAAGTATACAATAAATGGCAGAATCCTTAGGAGTATTGACAGGCAGAGAGATCTGGGCGTACAGGTCCACAGGTCACTGAAAGTGGCAACGCAGGTGGATAAGGTCGTCAAGAAGGCATACGGCATGCTTGCCTTCATTGGTCGGGGCATAGAGTATAAAAATTGGCAAGTCATGCTGCAGCTGTACAGAACTTTAGTTAGGCCACAATTAGAATATTGCGTGCAATTCTGGTCGCCACACTACCAGAAGGACTTGGAGGCTTTGGAGAGGGTACAGAAGAGGTTTACCAGGATGTTGCCTGGTCTGGAGGGCATTAGCTATGAGGAGAGGTTGGATAAACTCGGATTGTTTTCACTGGAACGACGGAGGTGGAGGGGTGACATGATAGAGGTTTACAAAGTTATGAGTGGCATGGACAGAGTGGATAGTCAGAAACTTTTTACCAGGGTGGAAGAGTCAGTTATTTGGGGACATAGGTTTAAGGTGAGGGGGCTAAGTTTAGAGGGGATGTGCAAGGCAAGTTCTTTACACAGAGGGTGGTGAGTGCCTGGAACTTGCTGCCAGGGGAGGTGGTGGAAGCAGATCCGATAGCGACGTTTAAGAGACATCTTGACAAATATATGAATAGGAAGGGAATTGAGGGATACGGTCCCCGGAAATGCAGAAGGTTTTAGTTTAGGCAAGCATCAAGATCGGCGCAGGCTTGGAGGGCCGAATGGCCTGTTCCTGTGCTGTACTGTTCTTTGTTCTTCGTTCTTTTTGTTCCTAGCAACTGCATGAGCTTGAACCAGACCATTCACAACCTTGTTGTCATATTTGACCCCAAGATGAGTTTCCAACCACATCTCCGGGCCATCTCTAAGACTATTTCCACCTCTGCAACATGGCCCAACTCACTGTTTAAACCTTCATCCAAGCCTTTGTTACCTCTAGACTTGTCTATTCCAATGCACTCCTGACCAGCCTCCCACATCCTTCCCTCTGGTAACTTGAAGTCCTTGCACACACCAAGTCCCATTCACACCCCTGTTCTTGCTGACCTACACTGGCTCCTGGTCAAGCAATGCCTCGATTTTAAAATTCTCATCCTTATTTACAAATCCCTCCATGATCTCGCCCCACCCTATCTCTGTAATCTCCCCTAACAAAACAGCCTTCCGAGATATTTGGGCTCATCTAACTCTGGCTTCCTGAGCATCCTCAATTGGCAGCCGTGCCTTAAGCTGCCAAGGCCCTAAGCTCTGGAATTCCCTCCCTACACCTCTCTGCCTTTCTAACTCTCTTTCCTCCTTAAAACCTACCTCATTGACCAAGCTTTTGGCCATCTAAGCTGATGTCATTTCATGTGGCTCGGTGTCAGACTTAGCTTAGAATGCTTCTGTGAAATGCCTTGGAACATTTTATTTTGTTAAAGGCGCTATGGAAATACAAATTGTTGTTGTTGTACTGGAGCATCGCCAGCCTAAGTAGAATTGGGATTAGTCAACACCCTCAAGGCTAGAGTCCTTTTCAGCATCTTTAAGTCTGATGAACGTCCCCATCAAAAGGTTAAAGAAACATTTCTGACTCAGACATAAGCAGCATTTCTAAAAACAAACTGAAAAAATTTCCCTCCCTGGATATTTTCCAAAAATCAATCTTCAAATGATTCATGTTTAATAAATCCCTCATTGAATCAGTTCTGTCCTGCAGTTTCAAACCTGTCTTCAGGCAAAGGCGACCCATGAAGCTTTAGAAATTCAGCATGTCTGCCTCTGGAATTTTTTCAAAGATCATCTGCAGAAGCACACACCTGAACTACCTGCCAGGAAGTGTAGGGCCAATTGAATTTGTCCTAGAGATAACATTGAATCTGGGTTGGGGCAGAAGTTCTACCTGGCTCAGTGGTCTCCCCCTGTGCTAGTCAATTTACCAAAGTTGGGCTATTTTCCATACTTCGGGCAGGCACACTCCTCAGAGTACCTTCCTACTGCAGTATAGTGTGGTTGGTGGCTCTCTATAGTTATCCCACAGAGTGTAATTTTTTTTAAGATTTAAAAATCCTTAGCCTCTGCACTCAGTTGTCCCTGCAATCGACTTCCCAGCCTTTAGGCACCAAAACAGGCTTAGATGGGAGAATTCTTCTTATTGTAGTAGAGCACCATCAGGATGGGATTTGAGGGCATACCTCTGTATCCACTCCAGGTTCAACCCATTTTCATGGGTTTGGGGTTCGTCACGTTTGCACGGCAGGCTCCTGAGGGCATGCCAGCTTTCAAGAGGGAGTCTGCTAGTATGAGGTGGTGGGAGTCCTTAAAGTGGCTGAAGTGTCCAAAGAAAGCAGCGAGGTTCCCACTGTAAGGTCCAACTTAGTTTAAGGAGTTTATAGATGTGACTAGTGCCCAGCATTACAATGAGATATGCTGAATGATGTATTATCACGTTTTGCATGCTCTTACAATGTGCCCACCTCATACTTAATAATGCCAGTATCACCTCCAGACTCATTCCACAGTCTCAAGTTACCAGAGGGAAGAATGTGGGAGGCCAGTCAGGAGCATATATTGGAATATTCAAGTTTAGAGGTAAGAAAGGCATGCAAAGAGGGTCTCAGTAACAGATAAGCTGAGGCAGGGGCAGATTGAGCATTGTTCCTGAGGTGAATTATGAGGAGTCTGGACAGAGTAGGTAGGGAGAAACTGTTCCCATTCATGAAAGGATCGAGTACGAGAGGGCACAGATTTAAAGTAATTGGTAAAAGAAGGAAAAGTGACATGAGGAAAAGCTTTTTCACATGGTGAGTGGTTAGGCCTGGAATGCACTGCCAGAGAGTGTGGAGGTGGCAGGTTCAACTGAAGCATTCAAAAGGGAATTAGACTGTTATATGAAAAGGAAGAATGTGTAGGGTTACAGGGAAAAGGCAGGGAAATGGCACTGAATGAACAGACACAATGAGCCGAATGGCCTCCTTCTGCGATTCTGTAATTCTGTGAAAATCGGTGGTCTTAGTGACGCAGTGGATATGCAGTCAGAAGCTCATCCCGGGATCAAATACAACACCAAGGTTGCGAAAAGCCTGGTTCAACCTCAGACAGTTGCTAGGGCGAGGGAGGGAGTCCCTGACTAAGGAACTGACTGAAACAAATGGCTTTGGTCTCCCCAATCTGCAAGAAATTTCTGCTCAGCCAGTGCTGGATGTTGGACAAACTGTGTGACAATTTAGAGACAGTGGCGGTGGTGGTGAGGTGGAGATGGATGTCATCAGTGTACATGTGGACCCTGAAGTTGTGTTTTCAGATGATGTTCCCAAGGAGTAGCATGTAGATGAGAAATAGAAGGGGACCAAGGACATTCAAGATCCTTGAAGGATACTAGAGATAATGTTGTGGGATGGGAAGAGAAGCTATTGCAGGTGATTCTCTGGCTACAACCAGATAGAGCAAAATGGAACCTGGTGAGTGCCATCCCACCCAGCTGGATGCCAGTAGATAGGCATTGGAGGAGGATGCTGTGGTCAACCAAAAGTTGCAGACAGTTTGAGAAGAATGAAGAGGGATAGTTTACCATGGTCACACTCACATGTTACAAAGTATTTATAGCACAGAAACAGGCCATTCAACCCAACAGGTCGATGTCTGTTTTTACAATCCACATGAGTTTCCTCCCACCCCTCTTCATCTAATCCCATCAACATATCCTTCTATTCCTTTCTCCTTCATGTGTTTGTCTAGCCTCCCATTAAGTGCAGCTAGGCTATTTGCCTACTCTATGTAGTAGCGTCTTTCACATTCTAACCACTCTTTGGGTAAAGACATGTCTCCCAAATTTTTCTTAGCTTTATTTGTGACTATCTTATATTTATGGCCCCGAGTTCTGGTCTCACCAACAGTGGAAACATCACTGGACACCATTTGTTATATCATCACTGTCCCATCACTTCATAATCTTTAGCACTTACAATCTTCAGGCACTAACACAGAAATTAAAACATCATGCAACTCATGCTTCATGATTTCTTTTGTCTCATTTCTTCCTGTCTGTCTTTCTGGTATCCTGTTCTGCAATTTTGACTTTTCATCAGGTTTTGCAATATTCTTTTTAAAAGAATGACGATTTCATGGTGAAATATTGGTGAAATTTAAATAAAATTACAGTTCTGCAGATGAGACAAAAATTATTAAGGGGTTTGATAGGATAGACATAGTGAAGATGTTTCCACTTATGAGGGAGTCCAAAATTGGGGGCCATAAATATAAGGTAAGAGAAAGGAATGGAACAATATGCTGATGGGGTTAAATGAAGTAGGGTGGGAGGAGGCTCGTGTGAAGCATAAACACTAACACAGACCAGTTGGGCCAAATATGTTGCAAATTCTATGAAGCAGCTTTGCCTGATTTTCTATAACTACAAAAATACAGACTGACACTTACATATTTCAGTTGAAAACCGAGCTAAAGTGTTATAAATAAATATGTCCTGGACAGACTTCATGTATGATGAATATCACCATTGGTGAAGTGGAGCCTTCCTCACCAGTGAAAGCATTTATCACATATTGTAGCTAGATGTTGCAAATCCACAATATATTTTAAACCTGTTGACTTAGAAAGGAATTGAAAGGATGAAGTTTCCAGTGGTTAGAATGTTAACCATATGCCCCTTCTGATAACATTTATTTACAATCTTCAGTGCTAAAATATGAGCTTCATAGAAACTGAAATTTAACTCCTTGACAGATTCTTAACCTTTAGTGAGCTGTTGACAATTTTATTCACCCAGGGAGCGATATTGCTCTTGGAAAAGTATGGTCAAAATTATGCAGGGTTTTCATAGAGTAATAAGTAAAAATGGTTCCACTGGCAGAAGAGCCAGTAACTCGTGGATGCAGATTTAAGATCAGTGGTAAAAGCAACAGAGGGGTGTTGAGGAGAATTTTTTTGTTATGATCTGCAATGCACTGCCTAAATGGGTGGTGGAAGCAGATTCAGCTGCAACTTTCAAAAGGGAATTGGATAAATACTAGAAGGGAAAAAAATTGTAGAGCGTTTTTTAATCATTCGTGAGACATGGCCATCGCTGGAAAACCAGCATTTATTGCCCATCCTTAATTGCCATTGAGAAGGTGGTGGTCAGCCATCATTTTGAACTGCCGTAGTTAATCTGGTGAAGGCAAGCCTACAGTGCTGTTAGGTAGAGAGTTCCAGGATCTTGACACAGAGACAATGAAGGAAAGGCAATATATTTCCAAATCAGGATAGTGTGTGTCCTGGAGAGGAAATTGCAGCAGGTACTGTTCTCATGTACCTGCTGCTCTTGTTCTTTTAGGCAGTAGAAGTTATGGGTTGGAAGGTGCTGTCAAAGGAGCCTTGGCAAGTTGCTGAAGTGCATCTTGCGTCACTGTGCATCGGTGGTGGAAGGAGTGAATGTTGAAGGTGGTGGATGGGTGCCAATCAAGTGGGCTGCGTTGTCCTGGATGGTGTTAAGCTTCTTGAGTGTTGTTGGAGCTACAGTCATCCAGGAGACGTGTGACCAGTGGTGTTCCACAGGGATCCGTGCTGGGACCACTGTTGTTTGTGATATACATTAATAATTTGGAGGAAAGTATAGGTGGACTGATTAGCAAGTTTGCAGACGACACTAAGATTGGTGGAGTAGCAGATAGTGAAGGGGACTGTCAGAGAATACAGCAGAATATAGATAGATTGGAGAGTTGGGCAGAGAAATGGCAGATGGAGTTCAATCAGGGCAAATGCGAGGTGATGCATTTTGGAAGATCCAATTCAAGAGTGAACTATACAGTAAATGGAAAAGTCCTGGGGAAAATTGATGTCCAGAGAGATTTGGGTGTTCAGGTCCACTGTTCCCTGAAGGTGGCAACGCAGGTAAATAGAGTGGTCAAGAAGGCATACGGCATGCTTTCCTTCATCGGACGGGGAGTTGGCAGGTCATGTTACAGTTGTATAGGACTTTGGTTCGGCCACATTTGGAATACTGCGTACAGTTCTGGTCGCCACATTATCAAAAGGATGTGGGTGCTTTGGAGAGGGTGCAGAGGAGGTTCACCAGGATGTTGCCTGGTATGGAGGGCGCTAGCTATGAAGAGAGGTTGAGTAGATTAGGATTATTTTCATTAGAAAGACGGAGGTTGAGGGGGGACCTGATTGAGGTGTACAAAATCATGAGAGGTATAGACAGGGTGGATAGCAAGAGGCTTTTTCCCAGAGTGGGGGATTCAATTACTAGAGGACACGAGTTCAAAGTGAAAGGGGAAAAGTTTAGGGGGGATATGCGTGGAAAGTTCTTTACGCAGAGGGTGGTGGGTGCCTGGAACGCGTTGCCAGCGGAGGTGGTAGATGCGGGCACGATGGCGTCTTTTAAGATGTATCTAGACAGATACATGAATGGGCAGGAAGAAAAGAGATACAGAACCTTAGAAAATAGGCAACATGTTTAGAGAGAGGATCTGGATCGGCGCAGGCTTGGAGGGCCGAAGGGCCTGTTCCTGTGCTGTAATTATCTTTGTTCTTTGAAAGTGCAGAGTATTCCATCACACTCCTGACTTGTACCTTGTAGATGGTGGACAAGCTCTGGGGAGTCAGGAGGTGAGTTACTCACCGCAGAATTCCTCGCCTTTGACCTGCTCTTGTAGCCACAGTATTTATGTGGCTGGTCTAGTTAAGTTTCTGGTTTATGATAACCCCAGATATAGATAGTGGGGAATTCAGTGATGGTAATGCATTGAATGTCAAGGGGAGATGTTTAGATCTTGTTTGTTGGAGATGGTCATTGCCTGGCACTTGTGTGGCACAAATGTTATTTGCCACTTATCAGCCCAAGCCTGAATGTTGTCTTGGTTTTGCTCCATATGGCCATGGACTGCTTCATTATCCGAGGAGTTGCGAATGGAACTGAACGCTGTGCAATCATCAATGCACATCCCCACTTCTGACCTTATGATGGAGGGAAGGTCATTAATGAAGCAGCTGAAGACTGAGGAACTACTGCACTGATGTCCCTGAGCTGAGATGATTGACCTCCAACAACAACAGCCATCTTCCTTTAAACTAGGTATGACCACAGCCAGTGATGAGTTTTCTCCCTGCTTCCCATTTCCCATTGACTTCAATCTTACTGGGGCTTCTTGATGCCACACTCGGTCAAATGCTGTCTTGATATCAAGGGAAGTCACTGCATTCATCAATAAGGTAATGGAAGGCGTTATCAACTGTAATACCGACTCACCAGCACTTACATTGTGGTCCTGCTGGAACCACTCGGCTCCAGACCTCAGCAGAATCTTAATCCAGATATGGATGCAAGAGCTGAATGCCAGACAAGAAGTTAGAGCCACTGTCCTTCACATCAAAATAGCATATGACTGAGTATGCACCAAGGACATCTCACAAACTGAAGTTTGGAACAAACTAATGAATAATCCAGTCTGACAACATGGTTGCTGACAGTGATAAACTGGATGGCATTAAAATAGTTCCCTATCTCTCAGGAAGCCTTGGTGTTGATTCATGTGGGAAGTTAGAATATTTTTTTGAAAACATAAATGCAGTAAGTTTTGAAACCATTTCCACCCTTACCAGTAATAGGATGATAATAATATTGCAAAATAAGGTATATTATTCAAATGATACTTTAATCAAAGAGGGTCCCCCCTCACCCCTTGCCACCCATCCCATCCCCATGATCAGATTGTGACCAAATAATCTATTTCTTTAGTGATGTTTGCTAAGGGATATATATTGACCAGGACATTGGAGAGAACGCCCTTGCTTTCTTCAAAATAGTGCATGGGATCTTTTATGTCCACCCAAGAGGGCAGAAGGGGCTTTAATTTAATGTCTCACCCGAAGAACAGCACCTTGAACAGTGTGGAACTCCCTCAGTACAGCACAGGAGTGTCAGTGAAACGGTATTGAGAGCCTTCCTGGTTTGTATGGGTCAGTACTTGACCAGGCATTTGCCCACTAAGCCAATGAAAGAGGTAAGACTTCCTTTTTAAAAAAAAGAAATGACCCTTTATATTTTGGGCACAGCCTCAGCAGTGTAACCTTCTAGAAATGTTTTGCTTCCACAAGGCAACATTCCTTTTTTGCAACTTGCCATGCTCATCAGTACCTGACAGTGTGCCCACCCTCTCCATGATGCCAGCTGTTGTAGCTACATTCTAAAATATAGTGTTACGTGGCTATTTATATTTGTAAAAGAAAGAATAGCACTTAAAGGGCGGCTGTGCGGAAATGGGTGTCGTTCCTATCCATCACGTTGGCGGGCTTAGAAATGGTTGCTGTTTCCATCCATCACGTGACATCTCAGCCACAAGAAACCGTCCTTCATACCTCGCTACCATTAACTCCCCTGACAGGATGTGCCAGCATGAAAGTTATCAGCTCCCCCAGCAGGGGATGAGGGTCTGACACCAGCAGAAATATCATGTTGAGCTCTCTGCCAATCTCTATGATCTCCATTCTTCTTCTTCCAGGACAAGAGGGCCCACAATAGGAGGGAGATGGCCTGCATTGGCGGAGGAGTCCTGGATCTGCGTCCTCACCACAACCAAGGAAGATGCCTTGGAACTGGTGGGGACCCAGGGCGGCCGTGCAATTTCATATGGGGAGACTGGAGTCCCTGCTCAGGATAGTGTGGATAGGCTTCCATCGACATACTCAGTAATTATGGTGAACCATATCACACATGATTGACATGACGAGATCCACACAGTCTAATCCATGCATTTTTGTATTCTCTCATGCTGGTCTGCGTGCGCAGGAAACCACAGCCACAGGGAGACAGTTGTTCACCTCTGAGGATGAGGAGCACTCAGAGGAGCACCATCCCATGACTCTATTTCCACCAGCCCAGATACGTTCACATCAGTGGACAACTGCTCAGCATTAGAATCAGGGTCACAAGCTGGTGAGAGCACCACACATGCACCCGAGCAGCTGGCTGAGGCCCAGAAAGTCGAGGCCTCTGATGGTCAGAGGACTGTGGATGGCCAGGTTGATGCTGAGCCCCAGGCTGATGAGAAGCCTCTGGTGTCGACAGCACAGGGCATAGTGGAGTTGCAGAGAGAGGTAAGGCGACATGGTGGATATGCCAGAGGACCTGCGCCACTATGAGCAGATGATGGTGGTGTCTATCTGTGCCATGAGTGCTGTCATGTCTCAGGCATGTGAGTGCATGGCTTTCTCCATCAAGAGGTTGGAAACCATCATGAAGAGCCAGATTCCACAGCTGCACACAGACCATCACCTTAGCCATGAGCTCAACACAGCAGTGGCAAGGCAAGAGGAGGACAAGGCTCCTGGACTCTTCTCCAGATCCTCGTCCTTCTCTGGTCAGCAGAGAGGGTCAAGTGAGCCTTGAAAGGGAGGAGGAGAGGCTGACGTCCACATCTGGGGTCTCCCCTCAGGGCCTTCTGAGTGTGGACACAGACTCCTCAGCCCCTCTGCTAATGAGCCTAGCTTCAGCAACCATAATGCCTGAGGAGAGACCTGCACAAATGCAGGACACTCTCAGGCAGCCAGGGCCTTGCAGGCCTCAGGCAGTGAGAAGATGGACGCCAAAGTCATCCCAGGCCAAGGAGCAGCCTGATCAGCAGCCTGCTTCCAGTCCAGCTGCTGTCACAGGGATCACATCACCTAGGAGCACTCGCAATAGTATTAAGAAAACCACCTAGTCACACTTTGGGACTCATGAGTGTAGATAATATGTAATGTCATCATCAATTAAAAGTTCTTTTGTGCAAACCATTAGCCATCACTGAATGCCATGTCCCATTATGCCTTAATTGTAAGCTGCTGACTTCCCAATTCCCCCTTGGTACAATGCCAATGTAACCACAGCCCTCATTAACATATGGTCTCCCATGGGCACTAGCGCACATGGTAACTGGTCACGTCAGGGAACACAAATGGAAAGGAGGCGACAGAATTCATGCCTAAAGGTGAGTATTTATTGCATTCTCAGTGAGTGGATATCAAGGTGGTTGGAAACAGTTAACTATGAGGTTGTCTCTTCCTCTTTTGCACATCTTTCAACCTGTCTCCAGCGCCGTGTCTTCACTGTCCATTGCTGTTTGCCCCTCTCCCTCCTCTGCGTCCTCCTCATCGGTGGATGAGTGTCACACAGTCATCTCAGCATCATGCAGTGCTAGATTGTGCAAAGCACAGCAGGCCACCATGACACGTGAGACCCTCAATGGGGCATACTGCAGGGCTCCACCAGATCAATCAAAGCAGTGGAACTTCATTATCAGTAGGCCAGTGGCCTGCTTGATGATTGCTTGAGTGGAGCCATGGCAATTGTTGAGGGTGTGTGAGGGTTTCTCACAGGCGTAAGAAACCAAATCTTCAATGGATACCCGTTGTCCTCGAACATCCATCCCTGAAGGCGAGCAGGGGGCATGAGAAGCTGTGGCACCTGAGACTGTTGAAGTATGTAGGCGTTGTTGGAGTGTTTGATTGATCTGGGTTTGATTGTATTAGTCTGACAACTTATCTATGTTCACTGTGTTTGTTTGCTACAGCCTATGGGTGGAGCTGAAGAGTTGACACTGAAACCAAAAAAGACAGAGACTGTTCTGAAGAAGACATTGTACTGAGATCGAGTAAGTGCTCGGATATTTTAAAGTGCTGTAAATAAACCAGTTGATTATTTTGTACAAGTGTGATATCTGTATTGCTCAAAGATAAATTAGATTTACATTAGATATCCAGTAGCCCGACGTAAACATAAGTCATGGTTGCTTCCTGGGAAGTGAGCACAAACCCGCAGGAAATGCTTTCAGTGGTCGCAGACCAGTTGAACTTTGATTGAATGGAAGCCCTTTCTGTTGATGAAGATGGCTGGCTGGTCAATGGGGGCTTTGATGGCCACATACATGCAGTCTATCATACCTTGCACCTCGGGGAATCCAGCAATGGCCCTGAACCCAATGGCCCTCTCTGCCTGACTGTCAGATTTGGTCCAGTAGTGCACATAGTCACCAGCCAACTTGAACAGGGCATTGGTCACCTCCTTGATGCAGTTGGGCTGCTACCTGTGAGACCCCACACATGTCCCCGGTGGATCCCTGGAAAGATCCAGTTGCATAGAGGTTTAAGACAACTGACCTCCAAAGCCCATAGGTCGCAACTTGTCCTGCAGCAGGGCACATAAGGTGGTGACGTCCTCCCTGGAGAGCTGCAGTCTTCATTGACAATGCGTTCGGACATTTGGAGATAGTTGATCCAAGTCCGGTATACTGTCTAGAAAACGTGGGCCCTTCTTGGCCTGGCCGGCTGCTGTTGCTCTCGTCGTGGAGCTTCATGGACAAGCTCAACAGCCTCTGGGCCCTTGAAGGTGTTGCATCACAGCACGGGGGTCCAAAAACACAGGGTGCATGAGACCCATGTAAGGTGACCTGTGGGCCTGCAGATCGCTGTCGATGTAGAATCAACCCTGCCTTGGCAACTGAGCTTTTGACAATTCTCTTAATGGAGTCCCTGATGGATCTCAGAGCCCAACCTCGCTGATGGCCCACCCTCTGTTTCAGCAATGTGACCGAACAATCACATCACATAGTTTGGTAACTCAATATTGACCCTCACACCCACAATGAACCCTTGCAAAGACCCTGAGATCCCAAATCCCCTTGCAGAGCCCACAGCAACACAGTCCGACAGTGGCCTCCAAAGCCCCTCTTCTCCTATGCAGCAATGCTCAGGACTGCTTCTCTATCATGGCAACATGGCCTCTCTCCTCAGCACCGCCAAGCTTTAACAGACATGAAACCGAAGGTATGTGAGAGCCACCCGCCATTCACACAATCGAAAGCCTATCATTAAATTGCAATTAATTACATTTAAGTGCATTTAAAATATCAGTTCAGCAATTTAAAATAGCTCTAGTCACACTAGGTCATCAATGCCATGGTGCTTTTCAGTCGTTGGCAAAATCTGGAACAGACGTCATGACATCAGATTTCTGGGCGGATGGCTACGATGCGATTCTCCGTCCCCCAACGCCACCCTACCCACCTTAAACAGCGACGTTAAATTCTGCCCATATAATGCCTTTTGCAACCTCGTGATGTCCCAAATGATTTACAGCCAATGAAACTCTTTTGAAGTGTGATCAATGTTGTAATGTTGGAAATGCAGAATCTAATTTTCACACAGCAAGCTCCTAAAAATAGCAATGTGATAAATCTATTTCAGTGATGTTGATTGAGCGATAAATATTGGCCAAGACACTGGGGATAACTCTCCTGCACTTCTTCAAAATAGTGCCATGGGATCTTTTGCATCCATCTGAGAGGGTAGACAATGAAATATCTTATCTAAGAGACAGCACCTCTGACAGTGCAGCAACCCCTCAGTAGTGCACAGGAGTGTCAGATTAGAATTTTTATGCTCAAATCTCTGGATTGGGATTTGAATCCACAATTTTCTGCCATCAGAGCTAACAGTGCTACCAGAGCAGTAAGTAGATAGGTTTGTGACTAGTCATAAACATTTACATGCTAGCTCTGTTATCTGAATCTCATGGCTTCTACTGTGTAACCTGATCCTCCAACCACCAATGCCTTCCTGCCTTCCTCCTTGTTTGCTACCAGCATACTCTGCTCACATGTACTGTGTCGGTCACCCAGTTCACTGGCCCTTGGGTCACTCTCTTACTCTCTGAGGTAGTATTTAGGAGGGATTAACTGAGTGACAACTGGCAACAGTACCTGAACTTTGTGTCCTTCCTCAGGCATATCTCGAAGTGGAAAGGAGAAACAGAGGGTTTCGCGATATCCTGAAGAGCTGAATTCCCATATTATTTACAGTAGAAGGAATGATAGTAAGGTTTCATCATATGGTTTCCTGTGAGTTAAGGGAGTGAGATTTAGCACCAAACTGTAGCTGGCACATCTCCTTTATCTCTGAAACCCTTCATGTTCTTCCCCTCCAAGGTTTGAAAACCTTCTTTCTCAGTTGGGGTGAGAACCCGAAAGTTCAAAAGGGCTGCCACCTTCACTGGTATCTCTCTCATGTTATGGGCTGCCCTGTCCTTGAATAACAATGCAAAAAATGATACTGTATATCCAGGTTTCTTCATGAAGCCTATAATATCTGCCTGAATCAAAGAATTAAATTTCCAGTCAGACGGATTGTTTTTATTACTATTCATTCACAGAAAGTGGGCACCGCTGACAAGGCCAGCATTTATTACCTTTGAGAAGGGTTTCCATCTTGAATACAATTGTATGCTAGCCTTTATCACAAGAGGATTTGAGTACAGGAGTAGTGAAGTCTTGCTTCAATTGTATAGAACCTTGGTTAGGTGGCACCTTGAGTACTGAACAGTTTTGGTCCCCTTACCTTAGGAAGGATATTATTGCCATAGAGGGAGCGCAATGAAGGTTCATCAGACTTGTTCCCGGGATGGCGGGACTGTCCTATGAAGAGAGATTGCGGAAGCTGGGCCTGTATTCCCTAGAGTTTCGAAGAATGAGAGGTAATCTCATTGAAGCCTACAAAATATGTAAAGGGATAGACAGGGTAGATGCAGCTAAGATGTTTCCCCTGGTTGGGGAGTCTAGAACCAGGGGACACAATTTCAAAATAAGGGGGAAGCCACTTAGGACGGAGATGAGGAGAAATTTCTTTACTCACAGGGTTGTGAATCTTTGGAATTCTCTACCCCAAAGGGCTGTGGAAGCTCAGTCATTGAATGTCTTTAAAGCAGAGATTGACAGATTTCTAAATACCAATGACATAAAGGGATATGAGGATAATGTGGGAGAAAGGCATTGAAGTGGAAAATTAGCCATGATTGTATTGAATGACGGGCAGGCTCGATGGCTGAATGGCTGATCCTGCTCCTATGTTCCTATGTTCCTAATTGAGCTACTTGATGCATCATTTCAGAGGGAAGTTAAGAGTCAACCACATTTCTGTGGATCTTAAGTCGCATATAGACTAAACAGCAGATTTCCTTCCCTAAAGGATATTACTGAGACAGATGGGTTTTTATACGAATCCAGTAGTTTCCTGGTCACCATGAATGATCTGAGCTTTTTATTTCAAAATTTATTTAATTAACTAAATTTAAATGGGGATTTGTATTTATCTCTTCGGGTCATTAATTCAGGCTTCTGAACTAATAGTCCAGCAATGTAACCACTATGCTACCATTACCTAGAAGGGCTGAAACAATGTCAATGAAGAAACTCTTGCAGGTGATTCCTGCCTCATGATAAGCAATTAAATGAATACAGTATGGGGCAAGGTTGTCTAAGGTGCTCAGTACTGTGCAAAATTCTGCACTGATTGGTTGTGCATAAGGTGGAACTAATTGTCCAGTCCAACCACTTCCACAGCCCCAGCATAGCTCTCCTTGGGCACCCTGTAGTATTCCCTTGCAGAAAAAGTTCTACGTCCTCCGCTGCACTTCCTGTGACAGTGCTTCTATTGCTACACCTGCAGATCTGGGGGATCCTTGTCCCTCCTGCAGGCATCTTCTTAGAAATTTGCTTCATCAAAAACAATAAAGGCGATGCCTGCCCCTTTAAACCACTGCAAGGCTTTGAATCCTGGATTAACAAACAATGTTCAACATTGAGCCTGTCTAAAATACTACATGGAGGCTGAGCCTTGGAAATTACAGTGTGGGTCTGCATTAATGTAATTGTGCAGGCATGAATTCTTGGTACACAGGATCACTTTCAAGCTTAACTTGAAGTTCATTATCAACAATTTGCTCATACATCTGTTCTGGTTTCCTTAAGTTGTCACTTCCTCTGGTCTATGTTTCTTTGTTACACATTTTTATGATACCTTCATGACGCAATACATGTTTGAGATCCTATTTCTATTCTTATCCATTCATTTCTGTCTCTGTTAGTGATAGTGTTGGGTAATGTTATTAACAAATAGATCAATGCATTGCTTTGAAATTTGCTCATCTACTATTTCAACAGAAACATCAGCTTGCAGATTAAAATTATGGTTCAAGGGACTTCAGGCAAACACATCAGTGCATTGGTTATTAACATCATAATCTCATAAATCATGACAAAAGGCAATGTGAGGATAGTGTGGGAAAAAGGCATTGAAGTGGATGATCAGCCAAGATCATATTGAATGGCGGGGTAGGCTCGATGGGCTGAATGGCCTACTCCTGCTCCTATGTTCCTCTAACACCATTTCAATCCAATTCCCTGTTGATTGATGTGTTATTTCAATGTAATATCACACAATGTAATAGTTGAACTTCAAAAAGCACTTTCAAATAGTTTAAATTGATAAGGTGCTACAAATTGCAAGAATTGTTTTTACCTTTACTCAAGTCCTTCAGCTATGCTTCACTATCTACAGGATTATCGACTTTTGTGCGGCCTTTAACTTGTACTTTTTATCTTTTCTCCTTTCATGGTTTTCTCTTCCCTATCTCTAAACTCCAGCCCGACAAGCCTGTGAGATTTTCATCATGCCACCATTGGTAGCTATGCCTTCTGTTGTGGTATTGATTTAATTGCTTTAATACTGATGAACATACTACTGAATATCTAAATAGTCTTGTGTACATCACCACAGGAAGTGATGTAAGCTAACATGTGTTATAGTAGTTGCAGCAGTGTTAGTCATAGGTCGCACATGTATTAAAGAGCTGTCCTGGAATCCTGCTATTCTTCAGTAAAAAAAACCCTTCATTTAGTGTACCAATCATTGTTATACTGATAGGTACGTTTGTGTTAAGAGCCAATAACACAACACATTCAGCTGCCAAGGCCCTTAACTCTGGAATTCTGTCCCTAAGCCTGTGTCTCTACCTCACTTTCCTCCTTCAAGACACTCCTTAAAACCTGCTGTTTTGACTAAATTTTTGGCCATCTGTTCTAATATCTCCTTATGTGGCTTGGTGTCAAATTTTGTTTTATAATGCAACTGTGAAGCATCATGGGATGTTGTACTATGTTAAAGGTGCTATATAACTGCATGTTGACGTTCTCACCTAACACACATTTACAGCAAAGGTCACAGCAGAGACCGTCTTGGACAATTTACTCCACTCCCCCATGCTTCCACCCCCAACTCCTTTTACTTAGGGTTACTGAAACCAATTGTATTGTCTTTACCATGGCTGAGATAATTCGCTGTGGATTCGAAACTGAAGATACAGCTCAGTACCACAGGGGATGCTGCATTTACCCACTTAGTCACAGATGCCATTTTGACATCCCATCAAGTTTAGCCAGAGCCCAGTCCTTCAGCTCCTTCTTGCTCTTTGGTGAAGTTGCTGTGAGATGGGATGATATCCCAACACTGCCCCCTTCAGTAAGCTGGAAAATACCATGAAGGGTCTGGCTACCTCAATCCAGTTCCTATACAACAAATTTCCCTCAGGTCAGAACTAATTGGGATTCTTACTCAAGACAGACCACGGGAGGGCTGGCGTGGGAAATGGAAAAATGTCACAGTGCCGTCAGCAATGTTTTTCCCAAGACTGTAGCAAAGGTACTTTGTTGAAGCAGAGCTTTATCCTGCATCTGGTTATGCTATTCTTAGCCGGTTGTACATGTCCAAAATGGAAAAGTTCTATTCCCCAGGCCAAACATCCTCCAAATGATGAACACAGCAAAAAATTTGAAGAAGAAATCCCAAACTCCAGCCCTTTTATATCCCAAGTGTTTTTTTTTTTCACACATCACTGCCTGAATCTTGAAGAGCCATGCACCAGAGCTCCCATTCACATAAAATTTACAACACAGAAATAGGCCATTAGCCCAACTGATCTACATGAGCCTCCACTCACCTTACTTCATTTAACTCTAATAGCATATCCTTCTATTCCTTTCTCCCTCAAGTACTTATCTAGATTCCGCTTAAATGCATCTGATCAAGCTTCGGCAGGATCCGAGTGCTCTCTAACTAGGATAAGCACAGGTAACTATTACACATAAGAAGTAGGGAGATGAAAGAAGGACAATCTGCTACCTCCCTGGGTGAGAACAGTCATCAGAACAGAGTGTAGGAATCAACTTGGGACTTCCCTGGTTTTCATACCGTCAGCTGTTCTGGTGAAAAGTCACTGACCTGAAACATTAAACTCAGTTTCTCTTTCCACAGATGCTGCCAGACCTGCTGAGTATTTCCAGCACATTCTGTTTTTCAGATTTTGAGCATCCGCAGTATTTTGCTTTGTAGTGTCAGCTGTGGCTGAGTTGGTTACACTTTCACCCCTTAGCTAAAATGTTGAGGGTTCAAGTGCTACTCTAGGGGCTTGAGCACATAATTGACACCGCTGCACTATTAGATATGGTGTTTTACAGGTAAGATGTTAGATTGAGACCCTGTCAGTTAGATATAAAAGATCCCATGGCAATATTTCGCTATCCTGGCCAATATTTATCCCTCGACCAACACTGCTGAAATAGATAATCTGATTATTCACACATTGCTGGTTGGGGAACCTTGCGGAAGGGGCAAACTGGTTTGAGAACAACAATCGGAAATTCACTGTCTGTGGAATGCACGCCTCTCCGCCCCAAAAGGCCGTGGATGCTGGAGCAATTGAAATTTTCAAGAATGAGAATGACTAATTTTTGTGGGTAAGGGTATCAAGGGTTATGGAACGTAGGCAGGTAAATGAAGTGCAGATAAAGAACAGCCATGATCCAATTGGGTGATAACACAGGCTTGAGGGGCTGAATGGCTTACTCCAGTTCCTATGTTTTATTAAAATGCTCAAGGTAAAATGAAATGTCAGAAATAAAGGGCTGGATTTTATCCGGCCCTTGGAGACAGGCTGGGAGGCGATGGGGAGGGGCGCATACAAAATTGCCTAGGGTGGCGCTGGATGGCATGCCTGATATTGCCCTGCCCCCATGCCAGTTTGTCCATAGCAGGCACTGTGGCAGATGGGAATTCTGCTGGGAGGCCAATTAAGCCACATAAGTGGCCCATTAAGGGCTACCTCCCACCTCTGCTGGCATTTAGCCCATGTCGGAGGAAACTCCCCCCCCCCCCCCCCCCCCACCCCTTGCTGCATGGAGACAACTAGCGAGCACGGAGGTGGAGGGGGGGCGGTGTCCCTCCTGTGGGGGCAATCCATGGCCCACAGAGGTTCCTCCCAGTGGTGATGGCTGCAGCAAGACCACACACACTACCCCAACCCACCCACCAATCCCTTGCTGGGGTCTGCCTGACTGGCCCAAGAGACATTGACCCCCACTTACCTTGGTCCTGCCATCTCCTCCATCGATGCTGCTCCAGACCTCCTGCAGCAGGTCTTGGAGGTGGGATTTTTGTTCCTTAAAGGGACAGCTTCCCAGACAAAAATACCACCTCCTAGGGCTGCCAGCCAATCAGAAGGCCGGCGGCTCAGCAGTACCAGTCGATGATTGCCTGCCCGCCGTTGAATTCTGCCACGGATCCTATCGAGGATTGCCCCCACCCCTGCCTTCTGGCCTGTCACTGGGATCTCCATCACCTATATAAAATCCAACCCAAAAGAATAGAAAATGCGTGGCAGGTCAGTCAGCATCCGGAAGAGGAAAAAAACAGCTGAATGGTTCAGATCAGACCTGAAAGGTTTTATTTAAAAATTCCTGCACGCAGGGTTCTTTGCTTTTAAATTTGAGATGGATTGGTGTTACTTCAAAGTTGTCATTCACACCCACACATTGTGTATGTGCTGCTGGGTTTGCCTCAAACTGTTTGTTATTCAGTTGTGCAAAACAGTTGTTATGGCCCATTAATTAAACATGTGCGATCTAATACTTTGCATATTTTCTACACAGCCTGTAAGTGGTACATCATTATATCTGACTGTCCCCAGGGAGGAAATGATTTCATGTGGTGCAGTGAAAATAAACTGCAACCATTCATTGTGATGCTGGTAGCATGTTAAAATTGTGTTGCCTGCTATTTTAAATAATTGCTGTTTGCAGACAGCGCTAGCTGTGCTGTTCATTGGCTACAAGCATCAGCAGGGCTACTGTCCTGTATCCTGCAATATGTTGAGATGATGTGGCTGTCATGTTTAAATAGCTGTAAGTTGTGCGATCGGTGAGATGTGGCTTGCAACAGTGTTAAATGTATGAGGATGAGGTGAAGCATATGAATTGAAGAGCTGAGTACAATTGGTAGAGACTGTTAGTGGGTGGTGATGGGTGCATTGAATTGAGCAGTGGATGAGGCTACTTAACGAAGCCTGCCTCTTAAAAGGGAGGTACATTGTGGCTGCAAGAAATGATGAGAGTCCTTTGAAAAGTGAATCTGTCCTGTGATGCATTGAGCAATGGCTGAACACATAACAGAGGATGCACCAAAGTTTCCTGATAATGCACTGTAGGACCTGGTGGAAGAGGTAGAAAAAGGCGAGATGTCCTCTATCTGCAAAAGGGGACAAGGCCCTCCAAATATATGCTCAGGAGGCAATTGGAAGAAGTAGTAGCAGAGTGCAATGCCAGGAGTGTAGCTCGAAGAACATAACATAAGAAATAGGAGCAGGGGTAGGCCATCCGGCCCATCAAGCCTGCCCCGCCATTCAATAAGATCATGGCTGATCTGCCCCAGACCTCAACTCCTCTTTCGTGCCAGCTCCTCATAGCCCTCAACTCCCTGATATTTCAAAAATCTATCTACCTCCTCTTTAAATATTTTCAGTGATCTAGCCTCCACAACTCTCTGGGGTGGAGAATTCCAGACATTCACTACCCTCAGAGAAGAAATTCAGTTTTAAATGAGTGTTCCCTTATTCTGTAACTATGTCCCCTAGTTCGAGATTCCCCCACTAGTGGAAACATCTTCTCAACATCTACCCTGTCAAGCCCCCTCAGAATCTTGTATGTTTCAATAAGATCACCCCTCATTCTTCTAAACTCTAATGAACAAACATAGAAACATAGAAAAATAGGAGCAGGAGAAGGCCATTCGGCCCTTCAAGCTGTACCACCATTCAATACGGGCGGCACAGTGGTGCAGTGGTTAGCACCGCTGCCTCACAGCTCCAGGGACCCGGGTTCGATTCTGGGTACTGCCTGTGCGGAGTTTGCAAGTTCTCCCTGTGTCTGCGTGGGATTTCGCCGGGTGCTCCGGTTTCCTCCCACATCCAAAGACTTGCAGGTGATAGGTAAATTGGCCATTGTAAATTGCCCCTAGTATAGGTAAGTGATAGGGAATATGGGATTACTGTAGAGTTAGTATAAATGGGTGGTTGTTTGTCGGCACAGACTCGGTGGGCCGAAGGGCCTGTTTCAGTGCTGTATCTCTAAATAAAAAATAAAAATAAATAATACAATCATGGCTGATCATCCAAACTCAGTACCCTGTTCCCGCTTTTCCCCCATTTCCCCTTAGCCCTAAGAACTATACAACAATTGTTCATTCCTGTCTGGTGCAAAATAAAACTGGAAGGGTGGCTCAACTGTAGCTTACAAAAAAAATTAGGGATAGTATAAGATCCGAGGAGGAGAAATATAAAATGGCCAGAACAAGCAGCAAACCTGAGGATTGGGAGCAGTTTAGAATTCAGCATTGGCGGACCAAGGGATTGATTAAGAAGGGGAAATAGCGTATGAGAGCAGAGAACATAAAAACTGACTGTAAAAACTTCTAGATGTGTGAAGAGAAAAAGATTAGTGAAGACAAATATGGGTCCCATACAGTCAGAAATGGAGGAATTTATAATGGGGAACAAAGAAATGGCAGACCAATTAAATACATACTTTGGTTCTTCACAAAGGAGGACACAAATTACCTCCCAGAAATGTTGGGGAACATAGGGTCTAGTGAGAAGGAGGAACTGTCTGAAATCAGTATTAGTAGGGAAATGGTGTTAGGGAAATTGATGGGATTGAAGGCCGATAAATCCCCAGGGCCTGATAGTCTACATCCCAGAGTACTTAAAGAAGTGGCCCTAGAAATAGTAGATGCATTGCTGGTCATTTTGCAAAATTCTATAGACTCTGGAACAGTTCCAACAGATTGAAGGTTGCTAATGTAACCCCTAATGTAAAAGGAGGTAGAGAGAAAACAGGGAATTATAGACTGGTTAGCCTGACATCAATCATGGGGAAAATGCTGGAGTCCATTATGAAAGATGTAATAGCAGAGCACTCGGAAAACAATGACAGGATCAGACAAAGTCAACATGGATTTACGAAAGGGAAATCATGCTTGACAAATCTACTGGAATTTTTTGAGGATGTAACTAGTAGAATTTCTATTTGTGCCGTCAACTCATCTATCTTGTTACAAATGCTGCGTGCATTCAGATAAAGAGCCTTAAGCTTTGACTTTTTGCCATTATTACTCATTCTGGTTCTAATTTCTGCTGCACTCTTCTGCTTATATTTTCTGCCCCTTCCTGTCACACTTTGATTACCGTTCGCCTCTTCACTACCCTGCACCTCTGCTCTCTCGTTTCTTTTTGATTTTTTGAACTTCCCTTCAATTGAACCCTCCCCCCCTACTAATTAGTTTAAAGTCCTATCTACAACTCTAGTTATACGATTCGCCAGGACACTGGTCCCAGCATGGTTCAAATGAAGCCCATCCCAATGGAACAGCTATCTCCTTCCCCAGTACTGGTGCCAGTGCCCCATGAATCAGAACCCATGTCTCCCACACCAATATTTGAGCAACGCGTTTACCTCTCTAATCTTATTTACCCTACGTCAACTTGCACGTAGCTCAGGTAGTAATCTGGAGATTATGACCTTTGTGGTTCTACTTTTTAATTTAGCTCCGTGCTGCTCATAGTCCCTCAGCAGAACCTCTTTCCTAGTCCAACCTATGTTATTGGTATCTACGTGGACCACGATAACGTGGATGCAGTGCAGGAAAAAGTTCATGATCTGACATGAGTTGTCAAGGTGAGTGAGTTCAATCTTCAAATGGCATATTCCAGTAACTGCACCATTAGCTTCACTGTGAAGGAACACTAAGATAGGCAAAGGCTTGTGAAAAATGCACTAAGAGAACGCATAAGGGTGATCAGTTTAATTTTGTAATTTCATCCACTCGGCACTTCTGGCTGAAGATGTTTGCAAATGGTTCAGCCTTGTCTTTTGCACTGAAGTGCTGGGCTCCCCCATCATTGAGGATGAGGACGTTTGTGGAGCCTCCTCCTCCCGTTAGTTGTTTAATTGTCCACCACCATTCATGATTGGATGTGGCAGGACTCCAGAGCTTTGATTCATTTGTTGTGGGATCGCTTAGGTCTGTCTATCGCATACTGCTCCTGCTGTTTAACATGCATGTATTCCAGTGTTGTAGCTTCACCAGTTTGGCACTTCATTTTGAGGTATATCTCATGCTACTCCTGGCATTCCCTTCTGCACTCTTCATTGAACCAGGGTTGATCCCCTGGCTCGATGGTAATGGCAGAACAAGGAATATGCCGGGCTATGAAGTTACAGATTGTGATTGAATGCAATTCTACTGCTGCTGATAGCCCACAGTGCCTCCTGGATGCCCAGTTTTGAGTTGCTAGATCTGTTCTGAATCTATCCCATTTAGCACGGTGATAGTGCTACATAACACGATGGATGGTATCCTCAGTGTGAAGATGGGTCATCGTCTCCACGAGGACTGTGCGGTGGTCATTCTTACCAATACTGGCATGGACAGATGCATCCGTGGCAGGTAGATTGGTGAGGACGAGGTCAAGTAGGTTTTTCCCACTTGCTGGTTCCCTCACCACCTGCCGTAGCACTAGTCTGGCAGACATATCTGCCAGCTCGGTCAGTGGTGGTGCTACCGAGCCACTCTTGGTGATGGGCATTGAAGACCCCAACCAGAGAGCATTCTGTGCCCTTGCTACTCTCAGTGCTTCTTCCAAGTGGCGTTATTCATGTAGTAATCTATTGACTGATATCCATTCTAGGTTCATTACTTCCAACAAACTATCATGTCTCATTGTTTTATCATTTCTTTCTGGTTATCTGTATGACCTTCAGTCTTGGTTCCTAACCAAATATTCATCCAACTCTTTATTTAAGTAGTTATTCAATGTGCCCCACATACACCATTCAAAGTTTGCATCATTGCAACTAAAGTTTTTAGTTTTTTAGAGATACAGCACTGAAACAGGCCCTTTGGCCCACCGAGTCTGTGCCGACCATCAACCACCCATTTATACTAATCCTACACTAATTCCATATTCCTACCACATCCCCACCTGTCCCTATATTTCCCTACCACCTATCTATACTAGGGGCAATTGCTAATGGCCAATTTACCTATCAACCTGCAAGTCTTTGGCATGTGGGAGGAAACCGGAGCACCCGGAGGAAACCCACGCAGACACAGGGAGAACTTGCAAACTCCACACAGGCAGTACCCGGAATTGAACACGGGTCGCTGGAGCTGTGAGGCTGCGGTGCTAACCATTGCGCCACTGTGTCGCCCGATAAGTTGTAAGATCCCGTATTTATATAGCACCTTTCATGGACCCCAAAGTACCTTAAAGCTGATGAAGTATTTTTGAAGTGCAGTCACTGTTGGAAATGAGGAAGAGTAGCATTCAACGTGGACACAGCAAGGTCCCACAAACAGTAACGTGATAATGGATCAGATAATCCGTTATGTAATAATAGTTGAGGAATAAATATTGCCCAGGCCACCAGGGAGAACATGCTTATTCTTCCTTGAAACAATACCACGGACACTTTTATGTCCACCTGAGAGGGTTTAATGCCTTATCCGAAAGAGGCATCCCCAGCAGTGCAGCACTCCCTCAGCACCCCACTGCAGTGTCAGCCCAGAGAAGGATAAGTTAAGGAGTAGGTGATGCCCTGTTTGGGTTTAAAAAGCCTGTTCATTGTAGGGGAAAAAAGAGAACTGCAACAACAACAACTTGCATTTACATACCGCCACCAGCAAAGTATAATGATGCAAGGTGCTTCAGGCAAAATTTGACATCTATCCACCTAAAGAGACGTTAGGACAAGTGACAGAAATCTTGTTCAAGCTGGTAGGTTTTTGGAATATTTTAAAGGAGGAGGGAGAGGTAGGGAGTCGGAGAGGTGTAGGGAGAGAATTCCAGAGTTTAGGGCCTAGACAACTGAAGGAATGGCCACCAATGGTGAAGGAATGAAAACGGGGATGCGCAAGAGACCAGAATTAGAGGAGTGCAGAGATCTCAGAGAGTTGTAGTGCTGGAGATCACAGAGATACAGAGGGGTGAGGCCATGAAGGGATTAGAAAACAAGGATAAGAACTTTGAAACTGAAGTGATGCCAGACCAGATGTTAGTGTAGGTCAGTGAGCACATGGATTATGGGTGAATGGGACGGTGCCAGTTTGAATCTGCGTGACAGAGTTTTGGATGAACTGAGGGAGAAATGAATAGAAGGATATGTTAATGGGATTAGGTGAAGGATGGTGAGAGGAAGTTCACATGGAGTTTAAATACTAGCATGGACCTGTTGGGCAGAATAGCAGAATAGCCTGTTGCTGTGCTTTAAATATTATGTAATACAATGTAAATTTGCAGATGGCACCAGCTTGTCGTCGTTGCTTCCTTTTGCTAAGGTGCAGCGTCTACTGAAAAGGCCAGCTGAAATTTGATAATCAAACCTCAAAACTTCCAAAATTCCTGCCCTCAATTGCCGTGAGAGTAATGCTTCCCACCACCAGCGATGTCTAAATTTTAAAATGGTGAAAATGATATGCACTCCTTAGAAAGCAGCCTGAGTGAATCCTGACCTGAAAGTGTTTCCTTATCAGAACCAGATAATTTCTGAAAAAGGGAATCATTCCGATTAAGGATTACTTTATTCCTCTGAAACTATTATTTATTGTACTGTTGCCAAGTGCTACAATTCTTGTACAATCCAACTAATGGAAAGCTCATATTTTCCTTTTCACACAATAAAGGAATGTGGGAATTGCACTTTATTGGTGCTTTGACCAGAACAAGCAACTTTTGGTCATGGGACACAAAACAGAAAATGTTGCAAATATGCGTGACCATTTTTGGGCATTTTCATTGGAAGAGATTTCCCTTGCCTTAAAAGTAGGAACGTTGAGAAAGACACATTAACAAAGGCGAATAAACAGGAATGATAGATTAAACATGCTTATTGGCAAGATATTGTTGTTGAAATATATAAGTGACAGGATTGGAGTTTTTGTTTAATTCAGTCGTGAGATGTGGGCGTCACTGGCTATGCCAGCATTTATTGCCCATCCCTATTTGCCCTTGGGAAGGTGATGGTGAGCTGCCTTCATGAACCGCTGCAGTCCTTGGGGTGTAGGTACACCCAGAGTGCTGTTAGGAAGGGAGTTCCAGGATTTTGACCCAGCGACAGTGAAGGAACAGCGATATAGTTCTAAGTCAGGATGGTGTGTGACTTGGAGGTGAACTTGCAGGTGGTGGTGTTCCTCTCTGAGGCAGGACATCCCGATTCCAAGAGCTGACGACAAATCAGAGGGCCTGCAGCTTCTCAGTCCCAGCAGCGCCACCAGGAGCGGTGGCCACTGCTGGGACTGCACCCAGTCAGAAGAGCAAGAGGGATGTGGGCCTCGACAAAGGTAAGTGGGGTTTCGGGCGTCGCTGGGGACAATCGGCTGGACCCCAGCGAGGGGGGGTGGGAGTCGATCAAGAGGGCTGGGGGAGGTGTTCCAGCGGGGACAGCTTGTGCTGCTGTGGGGACCCTCTGTGGGGTGGAGTGGGCCCCCCACCAGCCCTCCAGGTTTAACTAGAAGGTCTCCCCAGGTGGCGAGATGCCTGGCTGCCGCTGGTAATATACTACCGCCAGTGGGAGGAGGCCCTTAAGTGGCAATTAACTGGCCACTTAAGGGCCTCAATTGGCCTGGGGCACCACTGGTGAAATGGCAGTGGGGGCAGGTAGGCGACGGGAATGCCACCTGCCACCTCCCACTCGATTTTACACCCCCACCACCCGCTCCCGCAGGGCGGGGACGGGCATAAAATTCCAGTCCAAGTGTCTGGGGGAGGACATTTGGGTAAAAATGATCAACGTATCATAAGATTTAGTTTTTGTAATGAAGAAGAGCAAGGAGCAATCTACAGTCAAACTTCTAAATTGGAGGATCTCTAACTTCAATGGGATGAGTGGGATCTAGCCAGGGTTATAGAACAAAAGAAAAACTGTAACTTTTAAGGAGGAGATGTTTCAGGTACAGGCTAGGTACATTACAACAAGAGGGAAAGGCACGTGATCCAAAACCAGGGCTCCTTGAATGACAAGGGAGATAGAGAATATGATGAATCAAAGAAGAGCATATATGATGCAGCTCAGATAAATTCTTCAATCGAGAACCAGGCCAAATACAATAAATTGAGAGGGGAAGTGAAGAGGAAAATAAGACTGACAAAGTGAGAATATGAGAACAGAATGGCAGTCAACATAAAATGGAAGCCAAAAATCTTCTACAAACATGTAAATAGTTCCGAAGAAGGGTCACTGACCCGAAACGTTAACTCTGCTTCTCTTTCCACAGATGCTGCCAGACCTGCTGAGTGAATCCAGCATTTCTTGTTTTTGTTTCAGATTTCCAGCATCCGCAGTATTTTGCTTTTATTATATAAATAGTAAATGGGTAGTAAGAGGCAGGGTGGGTCCTATTAGGGACAAAGAGGGTGATGTATGCTTAGAGGCGCAGGGCAAAGCAACGGGATGCTGATAAAATGTCGATAGAAGCGGAGATAGTAGAGTTAACGGATGGGGTGAAAATTGATACAGGATCTGGAAAGGCTAGCTGTGCTTAGAGTGGATAAGTCACCTGTTCCGGATGGCTTGCATCCCAGGTTGCTAAAATAAGTGGGGGTCGAAATAGCTGAAGGACTGGCCATAATCTTCCAATCTTCCCTAGGATATGGGGGAGATGCCAGAGGATTGGAGAGTGGCAAATATGACACCCTTATTGAAGTAAGGGTGTAAGGACAGTCCTAGTAACTACAGGGGTTTAACATTAATGGTAGGTAAGGTTTTAGAAACAATAGTCAGAGAAAGCAAATCAACGGCGACTTGGAGAGGTTTAAGTAAATTAAGGAGAGCCAGCACAGATTTGTGAAAGGCAGAAATAAAAACAAGAAATGCTGGAACCACTCAGCAGGTCTGGCAGCAGAACGAAGAAGGGTCACTGACCCGAAACGTTAACTCTGCTTCTCTTTCCACAGATGCTGCCAGATTTCCAGCATCCGCAGTATTTTGCTTTTATTTTTGTGAAAGGCAGATTGTGTTTTACTAATCTAATTGAATGTTTTGCTGAAGTAAGAGGGAAGTTGATGAAGGAAGTGTAATGGATATTTTCGACATGGATTTTAAGAAAGTGTTTGACAAAGTATCACATAAAAGGCTGGTTAACAAAATTGAGTCTCAAGAAATAGGAGGGTGTCACGCTCGCAAGAAGTGCAGTGATGAAAATACAGAAACAAACTGAAGAGTTATAAAAACTTAGAACAATTTTAAAAGACACATGACCCATACCAACTCCTGCAATAAATCCACATCTATGTCTACTAGAACTGAAACCAATTAACCCTGTCCAATTAGAAATGAGACAGCTAATCACACATGGATGTGAGCTATACACAAAACAAACTAAGACAAAGGCACTCCCCAGACTGTATGTCTCCAGCTACCCTTCACCACAATAGAGTGTGAACAGCCCTCATACTATCAAAATGGGGCCATGAAAAGCTATTGTACCAGCCCATCAAGAACTGAAACCCAAAGTCACATGGCTGAAACTAACACTAATGAGTTCACCTTTAAGGGAATCATTTTGAAGACCAAAGGGGTCTTTTCCAGTTCAGAACATCAGTCATCAACATCAGTCTGAGCTCTCCAGCCACACGGTCAACATCAAAAACCAGCCTGAATTCCAGCACAAGGCTGAGAGAGAGGGAGAGATCCGTTCCAGATAGCACTGTTGACCCTGCTGAGACAAGTTGAAAGCCAACTGCTGTAGAGAAAAGAGAATGCCTTGTAAACCACTCCTCCACCTGTGAAAACTGAATTAAGAAATCAGCACTGTCTTCAAACTGAAGTGAACCGCCAGAAGCCTTCAGCAACCCAGCAAATACAAAACAACCAGCAAACAAGCCTGCAACATTAAAACTGACTTTCTGAGAGGATCCCACATGATCTTCCTGAAACAACAGAATTTTACACCTTAAACGCATAACACCTCTTACCCTTTCCCTTCTATCTTTCGCCGCTTGTGTGTGCATGTGCGAGTGAATTAATGTTCTTAAACGCTGCCCCATGGTGCTGATTCATTGGAGATTTTACATTGGCTGATATGCAAATGAGCTTGAGTGGTGACCTGAGAAAAAACCCTTCTCAAAACTAGCGCAATTGCGGGCGCGGTTTGCACCCAGATTTCCGACTGTACCCAAAGCGCAAACTCCAGGCTAACGTGTCTGCTTTAATGAGTGGAATTACTTTGGCCAGGAATTTTTTTTATTATTATTCATTCAGGAGATGTGAGCATCACTGACAAAGCCAAATATTGCCCATCCCTAATTGCCATTGAGAAAGTGGTGGTGGGCTGCCTTCTTGCACTGCCACAGTTCATGTGGTGCGGGTACGCCCACATGGCTGTTCGTGAATTTTGATCCAGGATTTTGACCCAGCGACAGTGAGGAATGGTGATATAGTTCCAAGTCAGGGTGGTGTGTAACTTGGAGGGGAACTTTGCAGGTAGTGGAATATCCTCGGAGCTTCTCACACTCCATCATCGTAACAATGGCTCCACTGAAATTCTCGGACATTGTCTTCTATTTAAGAGTTCAAATTTGTATTATACAGCGCCTTCCATGACCTCAGGATGTTCCAAAGCACTTTACAATCAATGAAGTGCTTTTGAAACGTAGTCGCTGTTGAAATGTAGGAAACGCTTCAGTCAATTTGTGCACAGCAAGCTCCCACAAACAGCAATGTGATAATGACCAGATAATCTGTTTCAGAGTTGTTGGTTAAGGGATAAACATTGGTCAGGGCACCAGGGAGAACATCCCTACTGTTTCCAATAGCGCCATGGGATCTTTTACACCCACCTAAGAGGGTAGACATAGCCTCGGTTTAACGTGTCATCTGAAAGACAGTGCAGCTCTCGGGAGAATGGAAAAGGTAAATACGTAATAACTCTTTAAAATGCAAGGATAGGACCAGAGGACATTCAGGCATTGCAGACAGTGCACAGAACATCCACAAGGCTGATCCCGAAAGTCAAAAGTCAGAGTTATGAGGACAGACCAGAGAAACTTGGGTTTTTCAGCCTTGACATGTGGTTGTATCGAAATGTTAAGGTAGTCAGGAGCATGGAAAAAGTAAATCTGTAATACCATTTCAAATTAAGTTGCAAGAATAACACCACGGAACAGGTTTAAACTAAAGGCCGGCTTGGGTCTGCAAATGAAACCTGACCCGAGACTGATAGAACCACATCCGACCCGGCCCAAGTCCTTTCATTTTTTCCCACGCCCGACCTGACCACTGGAATGTTCAGTTAACCTAGCTTCCGCTTTTCACTTTTTAAGCTTGTGCAGATAAGCAACAAAAACTGTAACTGGACTTGAAAGGTTGTTTTAAAAGTACATTAAGATTGAAGCCACATACCGGAGGTGGTGATAGAGTGTATCCGATCCGGCCCGATCTGACCTGAACCCCAATGCCGGACCCGGAAGAGCGACCCGACCCGACCCGAACCCAATTCATGTCGTCGGGTCCCGTCGGGTTCGGATCGGGTAGCCATGCTCTAGTTCAAACTACTAAAGGGCAAATTTAAGACTGATTATCAGGAAGCTCTTCACACAATGAGTGATCAGCAGATGGAAATGAACTACCAGAATAGTGAAAGGAAAAACCCTGAATTATTTAAGGGCTTTTACCTTATGATCTTGTGCCATTATCCTCACTTGTTGAAGTAGTTAATCTGAATAACTCCTAAAATATTCTACTTGAGTGACTGGAATTACCATCATCAAGAATGCTATTTAGTGGAATTTTTTTAGCATTCCAGATGATAAGTAAATTCTACTTATTATCTGATATGCTAAGCTGTATTAGTTTAGGAGTAGCTTCTTCTTCTTCTTCTTTGGCCTCCTTGTCTCGGGAGACAATGGGTAAGTGCCTGGAGGTGGTCAGTGGTTTGTGAAGCAGCGCCTGGAGTGGCTATAAAGGTGTGACAGACTCTTTCACAGGCACTGCAGGTGAAGTTGGTTGTCGGGGCTGTTACAAAGTTGGCTCTTTCCTTGCACTTCTGTCTTTTTTCCTGCCAACTGCTTGGCTGACATACATCCTGTCCCATGATGTTCGTTTACTTGAGGCTGATGGTTAGGCCAAATTCATTGCAGGCAGCCGCAAACCTGTCGATGAGACTCTGCAGACACTCTTCAGTGTGAGATGTTAATGCAGCATCGTCAGCAAAGAGGTGTTCCCTGATGAAGACTTTCCATATTTTGATCTTCGCACTTAGGCGGGCAAGGTTGAACAACCTGCCACCTGATCTTGTGTGGAGGAAAATTCCTTCTTCTGAAGACTTGAATGCGTGTGAGAGCAGCAGGGAGAAGAAAATCCCAAACAGTTTAGGTGCGAGAACACAGCCCTTTTCCACGCCACTCAGGATAGGCAAGGGGTCTGATGAGGCGCCGCTATGCTGAATTGTGCCTTTCATATTGTCATGGAATGAGGTAATGATACTTAGTAGCTTTGGTGGACATCCGATCTTTTCTAGTAGTCTGAAGAGACCACGTCTGCTGACGAGGTCAAAGACTTTGGTGAGATCAATGAAAGCAACGTAGCGGGGCATCTGTTGTTCACGACATTTCTCCTGGAACTGACGAAGGGAGAACAGCATGTCAATGGTCGATCTCTCTGCTCAAAAGCCACACTGTGCCTCAGGGTAGACACGCTCGGCCAGCTTCTGGAGCCTGTTTAAAGCGACTCGAGCGAAGACTTTCCCCACTATGCTGAGCAGGGTGATTCCACGGTAGTTGTTGCAGTCACCTTTGTTTTTATAGAGGGTGGTGATATTGGCATTGCGCATGCCCTGAGGTACTGCTCCCTCGTCCCAGCACTGGCAAAGCAGTTCGTAGAGTGCTGAGAGTATGGCAGGCTTAGCACTCTTGATTATTTCAGGGGTAATGCCGTCCTTCCCAGGGGCTTTTCCGCTGGCTAGAGAATCAATGGCATCACTGAGTTCCGATTTTGTTGGCTGTACGTCCAGCTCATCCATGACTGGCAGAGACTGGGCTGCATTGAGGGTGGGCTCAGTGACAACATTCTCCCTGGAGTACAGTTCTAGGTAGTGCTCAACCCAGCGGTCCATTTGCTTGCGTTGGACAGTGATTGTGTCCCCTGATTTAGATTTGAGGGGGGTGATCTTCTTGATGGTTGGTCCAAAAGCTCTCTTAATGCCATCATACATTCCTCTGTTGTTTCCGGTGTCAGAGGCCAGCTGAATATGACGGCATAGGTGTTGCCAGTAGTCATTTGCGCAGTGCCTGGCTGTTCTTTGTGCAGCGCTTCTGGCTGTTTTAAGTGCTACGGATGTTAACTCGCTGGGGGCTTTTTTGTAGTTCAGCAGTGCAATGCGCTTAGCGGCTATGACAGGTTCCAGCTCTTCAGAGTGAGATTGAAACCAGGCTGCATTCCGCTTCACACATTTGCCATAGGTGGTCATGGCTGACTCATAGATGGCATCTCGGATGTGGGTCCACTTGGTCTCTGCATCCCCTGTGGGAGTGCATTGAAGGGCTTTTTCAAGTGAATTTAGAAATTTTTGTAACAGCTGTGGATGAGAAATTCTGCTCGTGTTGATGCGCGGGTGGCCCTTCTGCTTGGAGTGATGCAGCTTCTTTGGTTTGAGTCTAACCTTGCTGCACACCAGGGAGTGGTCGGTGTCGCAGTCCGCACTGTGGAAGCTGCGTGTGATTTGAACACAGTTTAAGGAGGCTTGCCTTGTGACGATGAGGTCCAGCTGGTGCCAATGACGTGATCTTGGGTGCTTCCAAGAAACCTGGTGACAGGGTTTAGTGTGAAATAATGAGTTGGTGATGCAGAGGTTGTGATAGGTACACAACTCAAGCAGTCTTTGTCCATTCTCATTCATCCTTCCAATGCCATAGCGCCCAAGGCAGGAGGGCCATGAGTCATGTTCGGCCCCAACCCTGGCATTAAAGTCCCCCAGCAGGAACACCTCTAAGCAGAATCACCTCTAAGTCAGAAGGTTGTGTGCTCAAGTCTCCTGCCAGACGTTTTAAGCACAAGATCTTAGCTGACAGTACTGCATTATCAGAGATACCATCTTTTGGATGAGATGTGACATTGAGGTCTGATCTTCCCCATTTTGAAGAAAAGCAGGAATCTCTCCCTGGTGTTCTAGACAATTTTTATCCCGCATCCAACGTCACTGGAAAAACAGATTATCTGGTCATTAACATATTGCTGTTTATGGAAGCTTGCTGAGAGCAAATTGGCTGCCGCATTGCCTAAATTACAACAGTGATAACACTTTTAAAGTATTTCATTGTCTGTAGAGCACTCTGGGACATCCTGAGGTGGTGAAAGGTGCAAGTCTTTCTTTACATAACACTATCAAGTACTTTGACACCCACAAGTTACAAGTCACAGGATCAACGGCTCTTTAGCAAGCAAAGTTTCCCTTTTCAAGAATGAGCATGAACTAAATGTAACAATAAATTCTGGGGTTGGGGAAAGGGGAATACTGACTATAAAATGATCTTTTACGTGCCTGACCACATTGGAACAAAACCAAATCTGATTCATACTCAAAAATAAGCTACAAATTTAACTTGTAAAATGTAGTCGTTGTAATAGTGGAGTTCCAACAGAGTTAATAGAAATGGATTCTGAATAAATATGCCAGATGGTTTTATTTGCAATTATGACTTCCAAGGAAATGGGCTTTTTTCCAAATCACAATAGTTTTTGGAAACTATTGCCTCTTAATAAATATTTTAGCAATCTGTTGCATTTTCCTTCTGGGAGAGGAGAATAACATTAATATAACAATAGTGATTCCTTCAGATACTTTTTTGTTATTATTAATCTATGTGCAGGTGGAATACTAAGATTTACTGGAAAGTGAAAAAAAAGCTGATTTTTGTGGTTTTGTCATCAGTTCAGTGCCACAGATTATAGAAACCTCTTATTCTTTGGCCTCACAACAATTTATTTTGAAACTAGTCGCAGAATCAAAGAATGGTTACAGCACTGAGGCGGGTCATTTGGCCCATCTGGTCCATGTCAGATCTCTGCAAGAGCAACTCGCCTAGGAAACACCATGGATTTTTTTTATTCGTTCGGGGGATGTGAGCATTGCTGGCTAGGCCAGCATTTATTGCCCATCCCTAACTGCCCTTGACAAATGGTGGTGAGCCGCCTTCTTGAACTGCTGCAGTCCTTGGGGTGTAGGTACACCCGCAGTGCTGTTAGGAAGGGAGTTCCAGGAATTTGACCCAGTGACAGTTCCAAGTCAGGACGGTGTGTGTGAGCCCGAGCTTCTGGTTGCTTGCCATTTCAGCACACCCCCCCCCTGCTCTCATGCCCACATTTCTGTCCTTGGCCTACTGCAGTATTCCAGTGCACATCAATGCAAGCTCAAGGAGCAGCACCTCATCTTTCGATTCGGCACTCTACAGCCTTGCGGACTCAACCTTGAGTTCAACAATTTCAGGGCATGACTGGCCTTTTATATTTTTCTTTTTTTATTATTTAATTTTATTTTAATTTTTAACCATGTGCCTGTTTTTTCTTGTGGACAGAGCTGTCCATATTCTGCCATTAACATTCTCTCTGGACAAATGCTTTGTCTTTCACCACAAGCATTAACACACTCTTTTTCTTTGTCCCAGGACAGCTTTGTTATTTAATCTCTCCTGCCCTCCGCCCTATCACACACCTTCCCTTTTGTTCTCATCCCCACCACCCCACGTCCCCAACCCCCTTCACTTGCCTAAAACCTAATTCTTTTCTAACCTTTGCTAGTTCTGATGAAAGGTCACCGACCTGAAACGTTAACACTGATTCTCTCATGTTTGAGATGGTCATTGTCTGACACTTGTGTGACGTGAATGTTACTTGCCACTTATCAGCCCAAGCTTGGATGTTGTCCCGGTCTTGCTGCATATGGACACAGGCTGTTTCAGTATCCAAGGAGTCCCGAATAGTGATGAACATTGTGCAATCATCAGCAAACATTCCCACTTCTGACCTTATGATGGATGGAAGGTCATTGATAAAGCAACTGAAGATGGTTGGGTCTAGGACACTACCCTGAGGAACTCCTGCAGTGATATCCTGGGACTGTGATGATTGACCTCCAATAACCACAACCATCTTCCTTTCTGCTAGGTATGACTCCAACCAGCAGAGAATTTTCCCCCTGATTCCCGTTGACTCCAGTTTTGCTAGGGCTCCTTGATGCCATACTCGGTCAAATGCTGTCTTGATGTCAAGGGCAGTCACTCTCATCACACCCCTTGAGTTCAGTTATTTTGTCCATGTTTGGACCAAGGCTGTAATGAGGTCAGGAGCTGAGTGGCCCTGGCAGAACCCAAACTGAACATCAATGAGCAGATTGTTGCTGAGCAAGTGCCGCTTGATAGCACTGTCAACGAGCCCTTCCATCACTTTGCTGACGATTGGCAGTAAACTGATAGGTTGGTAATTGGCCGTGTTGGATTTGTCCTGCTTTTTGTGCACAGGACATACCTGGGCAATTTTCCACGTTGCCGGGTAGATGCCAGTGTTGTAGCTGTACTGGAACAGCTTGGTTAGGGGCGTGGCAAGTTCTGGAGTACAAGTCTTCAGTACTATTGCTGGAATGTTGTCATGGCCTCTAGCCTTTGCAGTATCCAGTGCCTTCAGTCATTTCTTGATATTACGTGAAGTGAATCGAATTGGCTGAAGACTGGCATCTGTGATGCTGGGGATTTCAGGAGGAGGCTGAGATGGATCATCAACTTGGCACTTCTGGCTGAAGATGGATGGAAATGCTTCAGCCTTGTCTTTTGCACTGATGTGCTGGGCTCCTCCCTTGTTGAGGATGGGAATATTTGTGGAGCCTCCTCCTCCTGTCATTTGTTTAATTGTCCACCAATATTCATAACTGGATGCGTCAGGACTGCAGAGCTTAGATCTGATCTGTTGGTTGTGGGAACACTTAGCTCTGTCTATCGCATGCAGCTTCCGCTGTTTGGCGTGCAAGTAGTCCTGTGTTGTAGCTTCACCAGGCTGACACCTCATTTTTAGGTATGCCTGGTGCTGCTCCTGGCATGCTCCCCTGCACTCTTTATTAAACCATTAACAGTCCATTGCCTTAACCACTCGACCACCTTGTTCCAATCATTCAAATACCTTTGCAGGTAATCAACTGGGATGATGTAGTTACATTTTAAAAAGAACTTCGTACTGAAAATTAATCCGTTTGAAAAAGGGAAAGAAAGAACTTACATTTGTCAGGTCAGATTTTTATTCCGGGGTCAAGAACCCGATATTGGGAAAATGTCCAGATCCTGCCACGCACTGCGTAGGCCTGACACCTCCCCTGCACCCCCCCCCCACCCCCACCCCCCGCCAGCCATTTTCAAATTGTCAGGCTAATTAATGGCCAGGGAGTGGGCTTGCCATCTAATTGCGGGATCCTGAAGTTGGAGGGCTGATGGGAGGCCCTCCAGCAGTGACACATCGGCAGCCCCACTGGCCAAGGTGGGAGCTACCAATGCAGGTGAAGTGCCTCAACACGGACGCGCCCTCTGAAGAGAAGGCTAGCTTTTATTAATTTAAAGAAGACCTCAGCTGCCTGGCTATGATCGTGAATGGGTAACCCCTCTACAGGACAGTCAGCGGCAGCAGCTGTGGCCTGGCAACCATGATGGCCAAAGGGGGTGGGGCGGTCTCTCACAGTATTAAGCGCAGCGCCCCCCACCCCACGCACAGACCACTCCCCTTCCCCTTAGTAGGCCCCTTAATTGGCTCCTGCCACTTGCAGGCAGATAGCTGTTCTGAACCCGACCCGGCCATTTCAAGAATGGCTCAGGGTCGAGATCGTGGCACCACACTGGCATGAATGTTCAGCTGCGTGAAATTCCGGGCCCCACCCACCTCAATCCCAAACCCTCGGGATTCAAAAACTCTGCTCATATAGTGCCTTTCACAACCTCAGGATGTAGTCACTGTTGTAAAGTAAGAAACACAACAGGAGTTTGCACCCAGTAAGCCCCAACAGACAGAAATATGACAATGACCAGCAAGTCACTTTTAGTGACATTGATTGCGGGATAGATATTGGCCAAGCTGGCAGAACTCCCCTGAGGCCTCAGTTTAATGACACCTCTGAAAGCCCCGCACTCCATAACTAGGACACTGAAGTGCTAGCCTAGATTTTATACTCAAGTATCTGCAGTGGGAATTGAGCCCACCACTTTCTGACACAGAGGAGGGAGTGCAACCCACTGAGCCACAGCTGATATGCACAAAGGCCCTTGTAGAAATATCTCCTGTACCATGCCCTCTTATTGCTCAGGCAAACTGTTCACGTCTTGTTGCATGCAGGCCGAACTGAGGCAGACCTAACTGAATAACCAATAAAAAAGGAGTGGAAAAGTTAGGTAGGAATATTTGCAATTCTGAAAAATTAAGAAAGTAAACAACAATTTGCATTTACACAGTGCCTATAATGATGCAGATAATCTCAAGTAGTCAGGAGTAAAATGCGGCGAGAAGGACTGGCTCCATAAGGTAACCAGTAAGTGTGTTTACAGCACTACTTGTGGGCCAGGTAGAGCAGGAGTGTTTCCCCTCAGCCCAACAATCTAACCTGTTTCCAACTCTACCATTGCCGACTCACTGCCGATCTGCCCCGCCCTCAATCTCCACGCTTTCCGCCACTGACCATGATCTCTCCCACCTCCACATACGTTCTCTCCCCAACTACGAACTCTCCCTGAATGTGATCTCTTCCCCTAATCATGATCTCTCCTACCCCACCATAACGTGGAATCATTTTTTTCCATGTAAAAAGCTTCGAACAAAAGCCATTTTAATATGTGGGTTGGGTTCTCCACACTGTTATAACCACCTTCAGTGCCATCATTTTATTTTTAATGCTGCTAGCATTCATATAGAAACATCTTAATGTAAATTTGCCTTCTATCATGTTTTCCAGTATTATCTTATTCTTGGGCTCCTGTACACTGATATCCCTCAGGGATACTGCATTCGTACTGACTTGTTGAAAACTTCTAGCCCACAATCCATTTTATCCAGGATCCGGTTGTGTCCACACCTTTCTAATTTAAATAATTGTCAATTGCTGACACAACGTTCCTCACAAGTCTTTTTATTCCTGTTTGATTAAAGTTTCTCTACCAGTCATTTATGTTCTGACAATGTTCTCTGTTATTCACAAAGGAGTTGTTTTGACCAAGTTGTTAACCATTTATTTACATTACTCATTTTATTATTGAAATCTTCCCCTTTCCCAAACACTGGACATATACTAAAGAATGAACAATACTTTGCATTCCCTATGTTTCCATTCTGAGGCAGTCCTCCTTGTGTATGGGCCTTTTCATGCTCCATACTGCTTTTTGCTGTGCTGTTAACCCCTATATGGGCTTTTAAAAAAAATCATTCATAGAATGTGGACATCACTGGCAAGGCCATCATTTATAGCCCAGCCCTAATTTCCTTTGAACCTTAGGTAGCAGTTTGGCACATCTGTATGGCTTGCTAGACCATTTCAGAGGGTAATTAAGAGTCAACCGCACTGCTGTGAGGCTGGAGTCACATATAGGCCAGACTAGGTAAAGACAGCAGATTTCCTTCCCTAAAGGGACAATAGTGAACCAGATATTTTTTTTTAATGGCAATCCAACAGTTTAATGGTCACCATTACTGACACTAACGTTTTTAATTACGCATTTATTTAATTAATGGAATTTAAATTCCTCGGTTGCCATGGTGGGAATTTAACTCAACTCACCAGATCATTAGCCCAGGTTTCAGGAGTACTATTACCTGTAACATAACCACTATATACAATATTTTCACTGCAGCACATTGATCCTGACCTGTCCAGTATCATTCCAACCTTTCCTTGACATATGCTGCTATGGCTCTGCGTAGACGTTTGTGGTTCTGTTGAAAGGTCACAGACCTGAAATGTTATCTCTGTTTTTTTTCTTTCCACAAATGCTGCCCGACTTGCTGAGTATTTCCGACATTTTCTGTTTTCATTTGAGACAGTTGTGAGTCTTTTTTTTTCTGGCACACATGGCTTTCCATGTCCCCTGAGCATAGTGTTCCCATAAACCAATTTCTCTGGGATATATTGGGACTGTGTCTTCGTCCAATCTGTCTCCTCTGTTATTCTAACTGTTTTTTCTCTGAGGACCTGGTCACTTCCTGTGGGGCAGCACAGGAAGTTGCCAACTCTCCAAGATAGTTCCTGAAGTCTCTGAGAATCGATTAACCTCCGGACACTCCTGAGAGGACTCCTGCACATTCCAAAATTGGCAGGAAGTCAACCCCTGGTTCCTATGCTATGATCCCATAAACATAAGATAACCAATGTAGACAAAATGCCTTCTAATGTAGACGTACAAGGAGAGTTACCCTGACAATGACAACTTTGATTCTAAAAGGCCTATTCTACTGAAAAGCCTGTGAGAGGTACTTCGCTCACATATCCCTCAAATTGAACCTAAAGAATATCCCACATGCTCACATGTCTACCCCAACATGTCCACGGCTCGATAGCACAATACAACGGCCAGAATTTTTCGTTGGGTGGGGGGCCCTGTCGAACCGGCCAAAAACTCAGTGACAGTCCCGCCTCTGTCGAACCTGGGGAGCCAGACTGGGATTCTTCGCTCCCCAGACCCTTAATTGGACTTGGGCGGGATTTCCACCTCATTGAGGCAGGCAGTCCCACCTAATGGAGATGTCGACCAATCAGAGTGCCGGCAGCTCTTAGTCCCAGCAGTGGCGCGGGGGAGTGTTGTGCATTGGGCGGTGGGGGCTTCAGGGGTGGCCCTCCATGGGATGCAGTGTGCCCGATTAAGTGGAGCCCCCCCAACAGCCCGCAAGAAGGCTGCCTAGTTTCATCAGGCAGGTTTTTCGAGGCTTCGAGGGTAAAATACTCGTGGCGGCGGGTGGAGTCCCCTAACTGCCAGTTAATTGGCCACTTAGGGCCTTGATTGGCTTGGTGCGGGTGGGCCGTTGCTTACCTCCACCACACTGTGTAAATTTGCAGCGGAGGTGGGAAGGGGTTGTGAAGGATCCCCCTAGCCTCCCACTCCATTTTACACCCACCCCCACCTCCCCATCCCTGCCACCAGCCCGCTCGTTTGGGGGGTGTAAAATTCAGGCCAACGATTCAGTTTTCTATACATTGAGTGCAGTGCATAAAGCATTATAATAGGAATAAAAACAGACTGGTGTAAGGATTAAAACCTGCGAGAGAATTCTCACCCAGAGATGTTGACTTACGTTGTTCACTGTCTCCCACCACTGGTGCTGTTAACTGTCCTACATCCTTTTTTATGGAGATATTTCATTGTTATAGATCTGTTAGATGGTGCTCTGATGTGACCAAGTATAGTTTTAAGACTCTGTAACAGTGGTGGAATTGAATGCCCAAACTGAAACTGTTAACCATCTCGTTCTAAGACACTAAAACTTCTTGTTGTTCATCTAACACTATCCTATTCTCCCCTTTCATAATGCTTTTGAATTGTTTTTGCACAGCTTCATCATGTTCCCATATACTTTCTATATCTTTTCTGTCCTTTTTATTCATTTATGGGATGTGGGTTTCACTGGCAAGGCCACCATTTATTCCCGTTGCCCTAGTGTGCAAGTTACCCAGAACTCAGTGCATCGCGTCTGTCAGCAGCTTTGAACCCAGCCACAGCATGAATATATTATGTCCGAGCTTCCCAACCAATTAGTAAGAGTGAGCATAATGACGACCCACATGAATCGATTCCGCATGAATTGATTTCAACTCCAGTATTGAAAGGCGCATTGCAAACATGAAATATTATGGATTCTGGTGTTGGAAGCAGAACACAGAGAAGTGACAGAATGGAGTGCACATGCTCAAAGATTATGCTACGTTTTAGTGACGCATCCCTGAATGGGATGCTGGGGGCTGTAAGAGAGGAGCCTGCCAGTGAAACCAAGAAGGTGTGGCTGGAGGTTTCCCATGAGAACAGCAGCAGGAGTGTGGTACAATGTTGAACGCAGTTTAATGACCTAAGCAGGACGGGGAAAGTGAGTACAGTGGCACATTCAACTACATTCTGATGCTTGTATCGTGCCAACACCCTCACTGTCTTTCCAAGCCTACTCCACACATCACTCCTCACACCAACTTATCTTGCAGGTACACCCATACCTCCTTGTGTGTGCATTTTCTTATATCCTCATCTGTCCATCCACCACTGACATTCACCCTCATCTTTATGCAATGTCATGCTTCTCCCTCATAGCCACCCTCAGTAAATGCTCTCCATCCATCCATTCAAAACATTCCATTACACTCACTCACAGATCTCTTCTTTCCCTCCTTTCAGAAGAGAGCACTGAACACAAGGGAGAGGCAGACAACCAGAGATGACCTTCCTGCCATCTCACAACCGACAGCAGCACAGGCAGAGGTGCTGGATTCCGGCTGTGCCTCGGTGTGCTTGGCCTTCAGAGATGGGAAGATGGGGGCCTCCCAGCTACCTGGTGACAGAATTATATGTCAGACAGCCACATGGCATACAATACTCACTCATGTTGACTTGATGTCAGCAGCAAGTGAAATATAATCATGTGCATCATGATCACTTAGAACATTCTTACCTTGACAGTTCGAACTCGTGTTGTGATACCAGCTGAGAAAGAGCTTTCCAGTCAAATCCCACCTTTCAGCTCTTGCCCTGTGAGTCAAGGCATCTCAAGTGCATATCCAACTGCTGTTTTAAAGGTGATGGGGGTTTCTGCTTCTATTACCCTTTCAGGCAGTGAGGTCCAGATCCCCACCACCCTCTGGGTAAAAGAAAATTATTCCTCAATTCTCCCCTAATCCTTTAAACCTATGCTCCTGTTTATTGACAATCTAGTTGTGCGAGACCCCTTGGGATGAACGACCATAATATGAAAGAATTTTTCATCAAGATGGAGAGTGACGTAGTTGATTCTGAGACTTGGATCCTGAATCTTAGTAAAGGAAACTATGAAGGTATGAGGTGCGAGTTGGCCATGACGGATTGGGAAACGTTACTTAAAGGGATGACGGTGGATATACAATGGCAAACATTCAAAGAGCGCATGGATGAACTACAACAATTGTTTATCCCTGTCTAGCGCAAAAGTAAAACAGGGAAGGTAGCCAAACCATGGTTTACAAGGGAAATTAGAGATAGCATTAGATCCAAGGAAGAGGCATATAAATCTGCCAGACAAAACAACAGACCTGAGGATTGGGAGCGGTTTAGAATTCAGCAAAGGGGGACCAAGGGATTGATTAAGAAGGGGAAAATAGAGTACGAGAGCAAGCTTGCGGGGAACATAAAAACTGACTGTAAAGGTTTCTATAGGTATGTGAAGAGAAAAAGATTGGTGAAGACAAATGTAGGTCTCTTACAGTCAGAAACAGGGGAATTTATTATGGGGAACAAAGAAATGGCTGACCAACTAAATGCATACTTTGGTTCTGTCTTCACAAAGGAGGACACAAATATCATACCAGAAATGTTGGGGCCAAAATATTCAGGGCCAGAGAGGTTGTTTGTCAGTAATTATCACTCATCATATCTTTAATAATTCACTTACATCTGACAGCCCTAATTTTTTTTGTTGTGTTTAGTGGGTAACTAGTGGGTAGGTACTGGAGCTTCACGCCCTTACATGCATTTTAATGCCAAACCTATGGGTGAGGTACTGGTATTGCAAAGCATGTGGAGGAGCCGGGCAACACAGGCATTAAATTCCGGAATTCCACATTTAACTGCACATGTGTTGACTCTGGAAGTTGCTATCCAATTTACTGCATGATAATGGCGAGCATTGATAGACTCACCATTATTCTTAATGCAAAATCCAGGCCAATGGATTTCACTTATTCCCTCAGATAGGGAGGGATCAGAGTGTTCAAACTGCCCCTTATCCTTTAATCAAGGCAGCCAATTCCAGGTTCCAGGTTTTCTATGATAGCCTCATAATTAGTCGTTTGAACTAACATTGTACCAATCGGAATTATGAGAACAATGATCTGGGCTGTAGCAGCACCGATGGTTGCTGACCTGTTTTGTAAACTTGTAAATTACCATGCATGATTCCCAAGGATAGATGTCCCCATTTTAATTCCAGCATTATGGTATTTCATATGCATGCATTTTAGTCTTAGTTTATAAACTACAGAAATGATCCAAGAAATGGTTTCCTTTACTACTTCCCAGTTTCAATCTCTAACAGCACCTAGCTTCTAATTGCTTGTTTTTCAGCAAACCAAGTCCCATCATTTCAGAGATGTGACCAGGGCGTTTCTTGATACATGCCAAATAAACTGGAGTAAGCGCTAAGGTGACAAAATGCTGTCATCATTTTATGCTTCAAATGACATTTACTGTGGTTCACCGTGTCACTGTGAAACTTCCTATCTTCCTCAATCTTTTCCTTCCTTCTAGAATCCACAAGCTTTTATAGCCCACATTTTGTAGAACCAAACCTCTAATTCTCAATTTACCTCATCTCTGGTCTTTGTGACCTTGCATATTAGGTCCTGGAGCTTCATCGGGGCTTTTCTACATCTCCCCTACATTTAACGAAGTATTAAACAATTTGAAAACACCTGAAGCTCCTGTCTCCGCACTTGCCTCAGCTGAAAACCCCCTCACCTACAACTTTATCATTTCCAGACTTGATTATTCCACTGCTCTCCTGGCTGACCTCCCGCCTACCAACCTCCATAAACTTCAGCTCATCCAACGCTTATCCGTATCCTATCTCACACCAAGTCCCATTTTCCCATCACCCCTGTGCTTGCTGACTCACATTGGCTCCCGGTCTGGCCAAAGTTGAAATTTAATATTCTGATCCTTGTGCTCAAATCCCTCCATGGATTTGCACCCTCCCCCCCACCCCCGCCCTCTGTCACTGTAATCTCCTCCAGCCCTACAATCATCCAAAATCTCTGCGCTCCTCCAATTTTGGCCTCTTCAGCATACCTGATTTTAATTGCTCCACCACTAGTGGTCATACCTTCAAGTTACCTGGGTCCAAAGCTCTGTAATTCCCTCCCTAAGCCTCTCCACCTCTCTAGCACTCTGTCTTCACTTTTAAAATGCTCCTTAAAACCTACACCTTTAGTCAGACTCTCAGTCAAGGGTCCTATTATCTCCTTCTGTGGCTTGGTGTCAATTTTTGTTTGATAACACTCATGTGAAGCACCTTGGGATTTTTTTTTACTATGTTTTACATTTACAGCAAAGGTCACAGCATTGCAAGATGTTGTAGATTATTCAGGCACCATCTGTGCAGAGATTTCAGGTCGAACAGTTCTGATCAAAGGTCATTAACTTGAAACATTAACTCTTTTTCACTGTCTCCACAGATCAACAGATGCTGTCTGACCTGCTGAGTGTGTTCAGTGTTTCCTCTTTCAATTTCAGATTTCCGGCATGTGCAGTATTTTGCTTCTGTTGCATATTATTCACATTTGTCAAAAAATGCCTATGAAATTTTTACCGAGGAAGCAGGTGGACTGAAATAGTAATGGTGTTAAATGTCTGCATCAAACATTAGCAGTGGTTAATGATTAATTCACATAACGAATTATCATGTTGAACTTCAAATGACACTGTGATCTGAAATTTTTGATATAGTTGGTTAAGAGGAACACAGGCTTATTGCTGATTTTGATTAACTAGTCCAGCATGGTTTTAACTAAAATTAAATTAAAATGATTAAAATGTAATTGTCATCTCAATTAAAGCTAGAATTAAATTTCAGCTGATTACCTCGCTGCAATTCAATGATGCTCATTGTTTGTCAAATTAGTGAATCATTTTAAAGCAGAACAGTTTAATACCTCCACAAGTAGGCTATATACGGGGACAAATGCTTCATGCATATATACGAGGTGAGAAATTTGCAACCATGGTTTAAAGTTTAAGGAAGTTAAGGAAAAATTTGTTTATTGGAGAGGTTCCAGCCAGGAAGGCAGCTTGTCCAGAGAAGGAAATCACCTGTCAGGCCAATACCACCTCTGCCACTGAGAGAAGAAAGCGCAAGATATTTGAGAAAGATATTTTAGGGCTTCAAGGCTTCCAGGCAACCTTTAGCTTGAATTCAAATGTATCTGGTCATCTGGGAAGTGGATCAGATCAAAATATTGATGCTACCTGAAAAGCTTTTGCAGAACCTTGAAGGTTTTGTCCTTGAGCCTCGCCAGACGTCCCAACACATCCCCTCCCACTGTTGTCCACAACCTGCTCTTCAACTGGGAATAGCACGTGGATGAACAGTGGGCCTCCTTGTGTGGCTGCCGACTTCCTATTATTGCGTGTGGCCTTGCCCTGAAAGAGAGAAGGCAGCATGTCAAGTGAGGGTGGAATTGTGTTGCCGGTGTGTGCAAGACAACAGATGTGTAAGGATGTGAAGGAAGGAATGGTGGGGAAAGCAACAGGTGCAGAGTGCTGCAGAGTGAGCTGAAGGAGGCATGATGAAGTGTAGGTGAGGGTTGGTAATTGAGGTAGGGGACTGGTAGTGAGAACTGGGGCAATAAGTAGTTTAAGGCTAAGCATAAAGAAATGAGATATATGAGTTAGAAAGTTTATATTATCGAGCCTCGTGAAGTCATTGAATTTCTTTCTGCATTGCAGCCATGTCCTGGGGTGTTACTCCCCACACTGACACCTCCAATCACTTGCACTTGGAAAGCTTGCCCAGAAAACTTCCTGCCATCAGCTGGATAGAAGACAACCCTCTTCCTGCTGACTTTCGTCACCAAAACCTCCAAATTCAGGGCCCAAAAGTCTGGGTGGCCCTTGGACCCTACTTCTGCACCTGCCATTGTCCACAGATTGTTGCCTGAAGCCAAAATTTAATATGTGCCGACAGCCTTTAAATTGGGTCAGGAACGTACTAAATTGACAGGCCCTGCCTCCCCCACCTCCCTCATCAGGCGAGCTGCCAATCAACATTGCGAATCATGCTGGCTTCCCCCTATTTCAATTAATGATTGTGATATCCATTTTTGTGAGCAAAAACTCACCCAAATTAATTTGCACCCTGGTATGCCTGAATTGGATTATCAATATTCTGAGAAAAGAGTGAACGCTAACAGGTTATCTTGGGGTAGATTTCTGGTCCGGGCCAGTTATTGGGCTCAAATTTGAAGGTTGTCCCAAACCAAGGGGCTTGATGGAAATGGGGTCTCATCAGCCTACTCCTCCTACAGTTCTACAGGACATGTCTATTGCCTGTTCCTCATTGCCTAAACCGCTCATTGGCAACTCATTTCTTTATGGTGGTGCTTAAAACGTGTTAGTGAATTAGTGATATAAAAATGCATTAGTGACATCATGCCTAATTTAGGCAAGTGCTTGGGACAGTGTGAAGAAAGGTCCACACAAATTTAGCAGTAGAACCAATGCCTGTGAGACTGGGTGCAGGCAGTTCCACTGCTAAATTGGTGTCCCTTCCACCCATTCTATGTACAAAAATCAGACCAACCTCTGTGCCCTTTTGATCACACCTCATAATATTTGGCTTGGCATCCTTTTTGTCAGGTTTGCCTCTGTGAAGCACCTTGAACATTTTTCCTGTGTGGAAGACACAATATAAAGGCAAAGGCTGCTGGTTGTTGTTGTAAATCCCACATTTCATGCAGTTGCCATCAGACATGTCTCAATATAACACACAAGATGCATCTACTCATGAGAGATGTCTCAATATAACATAGTAGGTGCATCTACTCATGAGATGCATTTACTCATCACATTTAGAAAATTCATTTTGGCTGCAATTTATTTCAACTCAATTTGCAGAATCTTCTTCTGATAGTGTAGATTGTAGAACAAGGTTTTAACAGAATAAGGGCCTAACATCCTTGGTGAAGATGCACAGGGTCACTGTAAAATGTGCATGTGGAAAGCAATGCGAGTGCATTGAGAAAATGTCACAACTTTAGGAAGGCATATGAAAGAAGCTGAAGTAGGAGGTGGGCTAGTGTCAGCATTGGCTCAGTAATGGCACTCCCATCTCTCATTCATAAAGGTCATGGATTCAATGCCACTCTAGAGACTTGAGCACATCATCTCGGCTGAGGGAGTGCTGCATTGACATAAGTTCTGGTCTTTTGTCTGAGATACTAAGCTGAGGCATACTATGATGGATGCAAACAATCCCATGGGAATTTTCAAAGAGCTAGGGAGTTCACCTAATGTCTTGGTTAATATTTATCCCTCGACTAAAGTCATCTAGATAGATTAATAGGTCACATCTCATTGCTATTTGTGGAATCTTGATGCATTTTTCCTACATAACAGTAACTATGCGTCAAAAGGAATTGATTGGTTCTGAGTTGTTTTGGGACATCCTGAGAATCTGAAAGGTGCTATGGCCATGGGGCAAGCAGAGTACTTCATAATCCTGGACAATCAGGCTGGGCCAGATTGCAAGATAACTGTCCAGACACCTAGGCATACTGTCAAAAACAAATTAGATTAGATTAGATTAGAGATACAGCACCGAAACAGGCCCTTCGGCCCACCGAGTCTGTGCCGAACATCAACCACCCATTTATACTAATCCTACACTAATCCCATATTCCTACCACATCCCCACCTGTCCCTGTATTTCCCTACCACCTACCTATACTAGTGACAATTTATAATGGCCAATTTACCTATCAACCTGCAAGTCTTTTGGCTTGTGGGAGGAAACCGGAGCACCCGGAGAAAACCCACGCAGACACAGGGAGAACTTGCAAACTCCACACAGGCAGGACCCGGAATTGAACCCGGGTCCCTGGAGCTGTGAGGCTGCGGTGCTAACCACTGCGCCACTGTGCATACTCAGAATAAAATCCTAAACAATCAGAAATGCAACTCTAAAAGACCTAATAATAAAATCCTCAATCAGTAACTCTTGCGCAAAAAAAAACAGCAAATCTTTTAAAATTTATTTGTTAGACCAGAATGTGCCTGTCATTGCCCATATTATACAGTACATCCTCCTTGAGAAAATTGGAGAATTGAATATATTATCATTTTATTTGAATTGCATTGAGTCTACAACAGAGAAACAGGCCTTTCAGTCCAACAGGTCTATGCCAGTGTTTATGCTCCACACGAGCCTCCTCCCACCCCTCTTCATCTAAACCTATTAACAGGATAAGGGACTTCAGGTATGAGGAAAGTTTGGAGAATGTTCTCTTTATAGAAGGGGTCTGGACAGAGTAGATAGGGACAAAATATTCCCTTGGCGGAAGTGTTGAGAACCAGAGGACACCGTTTTAAGGTGCATTAGCAGAAGGACCAATGATGACATGGGGACAAAACTTTTTTACGCAGCGTGTGGTAAGGATTTGGAATGCATTGCCTGACAGTGTGGTGGAGGCAGATTCTGAAGAGAAAAAAAATTTGCAGGGTTACGGAGAAAGGATGGGAGAGTGGGACTAGCTGAGTCGCTTTTGCAGACAGCCAGCACAAACATGACATGCCAAATGGCTTTCTTCCCTGCTGTAACCATTCTATGATACTATATTCTATTCCTTTCTCCCTCATGTGCTTCCCCTGAAATGTATATGGGCAATTCACCTCAACTATTCCCTGTGGTTATTCTATCCCTCTTTGGATAAAGGATATTTTCCTGAAATCTCTATTGGATTTATAGGTGACAATGCTATATTCATCACCCCTATTATAATCTAGTATGATATTAAAATGAAGTTCTTACACATTCAGGTTGACCTAACAGGTGGGTTGGAACATTATATGCTGAGCAAATTGGGTGGTAATCACATCCAAACGGATTCACCGCCTAATTTCCTGAGCCCTACTTGCACATTCCATACCAGCCAAGCCAATCCTGCCAATTGGCAAATACACTCTATATATGGTGTATACTGTATTAATGAGAAATAGGTGATCAGACAACACAAAAGCAAAATACTGCAGATGCTGGAAATCTGAAACAAAAATAGCAAATGCTGGAAATACTCAGCAGGTCAGGCAGCAGCTTCTGTGGAGAGAAAAACAGAGTTAACATTTCAGACCTATGTGACCTTTCATCAGAACAGGTTAGGATCTGAATAGTAATCCAACTGTAATCCTATTTTCCCCAGTTGATGCACTCAGTCTGCCTTGAACTGTGATTACTGGGCCTCGAAAGTCATGTTCACTCTTTGGTACCATGTGTCTTTTCTTCCTCTGTCCCTTGCTCCACAATCTACCATGGGATATTTTACTAAAGATGCTATATCTAAGTTGCTCCTTCAAGATGGAGGCACCATAGGCATTTAAATGCTCACAGTTGTTGAAATCCTGCCACCAGCTGTGCACTTCCAGATTGGACTATGGGGAAGAGTCAGCTCATTCAAGTATATGCATAGACAGTGCTATCAGCCTCAGCACGTGTTTGCCAGCAGTGGAAACATTCATAGAATTGAGACTCAGGCTGAAATATTTATTTGGCTGTGATTGGGAATGGAATGGAAGCATTCCCGGAACTGAGACATTTCCCAAATCCAGGCCATTATTGATGGCAGCCATATGAACATTGGCGCTCAGATTATTCCTATCTCCGCTGTCAGCACTTACTTTGCCTCACCCAATGCTGCTTCAAGCTCAATAAATGCATCCTTTTAATATGTGTAGCCGGTGGCTGGAAACAGTAGCGAGAAAACGGCAGGCTTTTTTAAAAATGTTTTCATGGGCTGTGAGCGTCGGTGACAGGCCAGCATTTGTTGACCAGACCTAATTGTCCTTGAACTGAGTGGCTTGCTGGGCCATCTCAGAGGGCAGTTAAGAGTCAACCACATTGCTGTGGATCTGGACTCACATGTAGGCCAAAGCAAGTAAGGACAGCAGATTTCCTTCCCTAAAAGGACATTAGTGAACCAGATGGGTTTTTATAACAATTGATGAGTTTCATGGCACCACTACTGAGACTAACTTTCAATTCAAGATTTTTTTTTAAATTAATTAGATTAATTAATGGGATTTGAACTAGTGGACCCAGTATATGAACCTGGGCTTCTAGATTACTAGTCCAGTGACATTACTACTAAGCCACCATTTCCCCACGCCAACTGCAGCTGTCTTGTTTATGCAGGTAGACAGAGGTATAAATACTCAAAAGTTACTCTACAACACCACACTCATTTTGAACAATTCTTGATGATTTGTGAAGTTACAGATGCACTTGTGCTTGAGGAGGGCAAGAGATAAGTGCAGGATGGTGTGAGCAATGAACCACAAAGGATTGTGGCATAAAAGGTCATTCAGCCCATTGTATCTATGCTTTCTCTTTGCTAGAACAATCAAAAACTGATTCCCATTGCCCGTTCTCTACTCATAGCTATCTAATTTATCTAATTTTGCCTGTAGCAAAGCATTCCCAGCTCCAACCATTCTGTGGAAAGAACTTTGTTTCAATGCCCTGCTTATGCTCTTAGTGACAACTTTAAATGGAAAAATCTCAATCACTGACTACCCCGCCAGTCAAAATAGCCTTTTCCCTTTAACACCAACAACTTGCATTTATATAGTGCCTTCAACATAGTGAAATGTCATAAGGCACTTCACAGGAATGTTAGGAAACTAAATTTGAAACTGAGGTATAAAAAGTGATCTATGGCCTGGTCATGGATGCAGATTTTAAGGATCATCTTAAAGGAGAGAGAGAGATATATAGTGAGTCAGATAGATTTCGGGAGAGAATTCCAGAGCTAAGGGCCTAGACAGTTAAAGGTGCAGCAGTGAAAATGGAGGATGTGTTTTGTAGGAGTGCAGAGTAACAAAACCCTTCATCCACTGATCTACCTATGAATGGGCAAATACCTAGCAGAGTACTGGAAACAGAGAGAGAGAAAATATTACAACAGGTGGTTCCGGAAATGTATCCTCTTTGTAATACTGTTTGGAGGTAAGGGAACAGATTAACAAAAACCAAAGCAGAAAGTAATGGAGACTCCAGTGGAAGGAAAAGAAAGACTCCTCTAAGTTTGCAATATCACCTATTGCATGCAGACAATACCCAGGTTTAATGGCATGATAAGGTTGTCATGTAAACCTCGTCATAGATCATATTCAACCTCAAAAGCAGGCTTGCGAAGCAAACTACCACTGGCAGAGTCTGCAAACGGTGGGGGACAGCAAGATACATAGAAGTTGTTCAAGTGTTACATGAAACGACTTTTGGGAGTATTAAAATAAAAAAAAGAGTTGGTGCTCAGTAGCAACGCAGACACTGCAAACCGTAAGACACAGCTTTGAAAACAAGACACCAGCAAACATTAGTTTGCTAACATCTGCTTTAGTAGTAGCCCTCAGGGTGAAGCCAAACCTATTAACTTTATTTTGCATATGAAAGTGTTGACAGTGGCCAGGACAACACATTGTTGGTAGATGCCATTTGAGGTCCCTTCCAAATATTGTCAACTCAATTTTTTTTTAATTAGAAGCAAAACTACTTAAACTGAAGGAGGTAAAAAGAAAAATCAAATGATGCTTTGTTACTTGTTTCGCTAACCCTGTTAAACCCTTGCTTGGTTTGGAGTTGCCACCCTATCAGAGTATCTCAGCAGCTTATTCTCCCTCAGGACTAAATTAAATTCCCATATTACCCCCCATCCTAGAAGTGCTGATTTTGGAGAGAAGCCCGATATGTTGGAAGCCCATGATTTCAAAACCCCACTCCTTAATGCTAAAAGCAATCTGATTCCAGTAAACATCCCACTCCAGAGTAAGTCATTAAATAATGCATGCTACATAATGCATGCTGAGGAGACCCCTGGCAGAAGGGAAGGAAAAATGGAGGGGATATTTGAGAGAGTGGTAACTGATACTTTCTAAGAGTGGGCCAAAGAGATACTGATGGAGTCTGGGGTGAGCTGCCCGACTGCACCCTTTGCAGTGCCGCAGAGAATTCAGATAGACTTAAACAGATGCAGAAATCAACAAGCGCATGGGTAAGGCTTCCACTGCTATGTCCAGACTGGCCAAGAGAGTGTGGGAAAATGGCGCACTGACACGGAACACAAAAGTCCGAGTGTATCAGGCCTGTGTCCTCAGTACCTTGCTCTACGGCAGCGAGGCCTGGACAACGTATGCCAGCCAAGAGCGACGTCTCAATTCATTCCATCTTCGCTGCCTTCGGAGAATACTTGGCATCAGGTGGCAGGACTATATCTCCAACACAGAAGTCCTTGAAGCGGCCAACACCCCCAGCTTATACACACTACTGAGTCAGCGGCGCTTGAGATGGCTTGGCCATGTGAGCCGCATGGAAGATGGCAGGATCCCCAAAGACACATTGTACAGCGAGCTCGCCACTGGTATCAGACCCACCGGCCGTCCATGTCTCCGTTATAAAGACGTCTGCAAACGCGACATGAAATCGTGTGACATTGATCACAAGTCGTGGGAGTCAGTTGCCAGCATTCGCCAGAGCTGGCGGGCAGCCATAAAGACAGGGCTAAATTGTGGCGAGTCGAAGAGACTTAGTAGTTGGCAGGAAAAAAGACAGAGGCGCAAGGGGAGAGCCAACTGTGCAACAGCCCCAACAAACACATTTCTCTGCAGCACCTGTGGAAGAGCCTGTCACTCCAGAATTGGCCTTTATAGCCACTCCAGGCGCTGCTTCACAAACCACTGACCACCTCCAGGCGCGTATCCATTGTCTCTCGAGATAAGGAGGCCCAAAAGAAAGAAACATATCATGCCAAATAGTATAGTTTTTACATTTTATTACTGCCACCAACTTCATATGTTCTGATGTTATCAGCATTGACTTTATCAAATAGTGATCTGTTGCTATACATGGTACAACTGTGAAACCCAAGGGTCGCCATGTTCAGTTTATTATGAGCCCACATCATCAGATTTTTGTCCAGCTGGGACTGGACAGGAATAGTAGAGTGCCTGAGAATTTTGTATTCTATATTCCATTTCTGCATTTGTTGACACATTAGCGTGTGCCTTAAAAACAGAAAATGCTGGAAATACAGGTTAGGAACATCGGTGGAGAAACATGCGATACCTTTGTAGGACTTCCTTGCTGACCCTGCCTTTCTGTTTGAAGTGTGTCAATATTTGCAAGGGATTCTCCCCTCGCCCTTGACAAATAAAGGATCCTGCCAGACAGTGTGCACGCGTGTGAGGCAGGGAGTGAATAGGTATTTACAATGGAGTGCTGCACAATGCTTAATAGTGTGATATGCATGATGCAACATGTATGCCTGAACATTGAAGCATTAACACTCAGCACCAGGGTTCAAAGCCCCAATTGTGCTAATTTCCTGCCCTGGCCCATGGAAGGTAAAAGCTGAGGAGACCCCTGGCAGAAGGGAAGGAAAAATGGAGGGGATATTTGAGAGAGTGGTAACTGATACTTTCTAAGAGTGGGCCAAAGAGATACTGATGGAGTCTGGGGTGAGCTGCCCGACTGCACCCTTTGCAGTGCCGCAGAGAATTCAGATAGACTTAAACAGAGAAATTTTATCTGAAATAAAAATCACAATAAATAAAGGGCACCATGTGCAGATGAAGTGCTGATATCACTATGAAAAAGCACAGAGGACACGAGAGAGAAAAAAATCAAATCAACTTGAACTTGCCGCTCTAAATTCAGGCACATGGAGGTTTCACAGGAACACCCTAAAGTGACTCTCAACTTTTCTACACATCTCCCAATGGGAAACTGCCTGAAATTTGTTCAGCTCCTTCCTATGCTAGCACAGCTGAAATTCCAACTTTCACATGTGGTGCATGTATTTAGTTATAACCCATCATCTTTATACTTGACAAGATATTTCATCTATATTAGGCAGGAGTTACGATATTGCATCTTTCATAATTTGCGAGGTTTTGAAATGAATGAAAAGACAGACTTGTATTCATATAGCACCTTTCAAGATCAATGATGTCGCGAAGCTCTTTACAGTCAATGAAGCACTTTTGAAGTATAGTCAATGTTGTAATGTAGGAAATGTGGCAGCCAGTTTGGACACAGCAAACTCCCACAAACAGCAATGCGATAATAAACAGATAATGTTTTTATAATGCTGATTGAGGGTAAATATTGGTCAGGACACTGGGGGAAAACGCTCCTGCTCGTCTTTGAGTAGTGCAATGGGATCTTGTACATCCACCTGAGGGTAGACAGTGCCTAGGTGTAAAGTCTCAGCTGAAAGATGGCATCTCCAACAGTGTAGTACTTGCTCAGTACTGCAGTGGAGTGTCAGCATTGATTTTTTTTGTGCTCAAGTCCTGGCTCGGGACTTGATTCCCACATCCTTCTGTCTCACAGGCATGGGTACTACCAACCGAGATATGGCCAACACACATGGGAGTTCGCTCAATACCCTAATTCTCGATTAGTGATGGGGAGAGCTCAAATTCCCCTCAAAAATGGCCACAGATTTTAAAAACTGAATTAATATAATAGTTACATATTCCTATCATAAGAAAGCAGTGACAACTTGCAAGAACCATGGAGATAAGCTTATACAACACCATCCTAGTCAGAAATGACTAACCGTCTGAAGCACATAACCTGTGCATCTATGCCTAGGTGTTTAAAACTCAATCCTAGAGGAGTGAATCAGATTTCATATGATGTATTTGAATAAAGCCCTTCACCTTATTTTTGAGTTATTACAGCACAGAAGGCAGCCATTTGGCCCTATGAGTTCATGCTGGCTCACTGTAGAGCAATCCAATCAGACCCATTCCCCTGCTCTAGCCCTGTAGGTTTATTTCCCTCAAGTACCCATCTAATTTCCTTTGAAATGATTCATCATCTCTACTTCCACCATGCCCTAAGGCAGCAGGTTTCAGGTCATTACCACCGCATAAAAGTTCTTCCTCACGTCACCCCTGCATCTCTTGCTAAAAATCTTAAATCGGTGTCCTCTAGTCCTTATATCAGCTTTGCTTTGTCTACCCTATTCAAGCTAGTCATAATCGTGTACACCTCTATCAAATCTTCCCTCAATCTCCAACGCTCCAAGGAGAACAATCACACCTTATCCAACCTAACCTTGTAGCGAGAATCTCTCATCCCTGGAACCATTCTGGTAAATCTCCTCTGCACCCTTACATCCTTTCTAAAGTGTGGTAAGCAGAGCTTTATAAAAGTTCAGCATAATTCCCCTGCTTTTGTACTCTATTTATGAAGCCCAAAATGCCAGCTGATTTGCTAACTACTCTCTATGTCCAGCCTTCAAAAATCTATGCACATGAACCCCACACCCCGCCCCCCCCCCCGCCCCACCCCACCCCACCTCACCTGCAAGTCCCTCTGGCCCTGCACATTCTTTAGAACTGTGCCATTTACTTAATATTGTCTCTCCCTATCTCTTCTACCAAAATGCATTACCTGACATTTCTCTGTATTATCTAATACCAAATCTACTGTCCTTCCATTCCAGCTTTAATGCCCAGCTGAAATAGTAGGCATGGGTCATTATCTTAATGCTACATCCAAAAGATAACACTTCCTATAATGAAGGGCTTCTTCAATGCAGTCTCAACCTAAGCTGTAGTGTAGGGCCCAGAGTCCAAATCCTCGTCATGCAGAGGCAAATGTGCTACCAAAGAAGTCAAACTAATGCTACCAAAACCATGAATGGAGAACTCTGTACAACTCAAGGTGACAGAAGTGATTTGCACAGGTCTTCTTAATATAAGTAAGACACATGAAGCTTGAATACTAATGTATACAATTCAAAGCTGAAATTAAAATAAATAAACAAAGCAATCATTTAATATCAATTTCATGTTACAAAAACCACAATGTTGCCATGGGTTTAACCAAGTAGGTGAAACATTACAGTCCATCTGGATTGAAAACGTGTTCATTTGTGCCAAACACATTTTGCCTTTTATTTAAGAAAAAGACCAATATTTATTAGCAAATTGTAGTTAGAAAATTATTGCTTTATGCACAAAATGACATCCAGAAAAGATCCTGTGCACTTGATCTGGACATTTGTGAAACCGTGTTTATGTAAGAGTTTCCTGTACTCTGACCCACTCCTCTCTTTCCCTTTGCTTTGCACGAACATGTTGAGGGACTGCAGCACAGCTCTGCTGGACTTAGTCTTCCAGTCATACAACACAAGCTCAGCTAGTAGAAGGCCACATCCTAAAAATATCCATAACAATTCAATCAGTAAAATTCCAGAACAATTTAATCAAGAACATAACATATTGCAATAAGAAAAACATTGCACATCACAAAGGGGCTTTAAAATGGAACAAAAAATAATAAAACAGAACAATGTAATAATTTCCCACTGGGCCATGGGTATGGGGAATAGGGAACTCAAACAGTGAAGCAGTCTGTGTCCATATGCGGCAAGACCTGAACAACATTCAGGCTTGAGCTGATAAGTGGCAAGTTACATTTGCACCACTCAAGTGCCAGAAAATGACCATCTCCAACAAGAGAATCTAACCATTTTCCCTTGACATTCAATGGCATTATGATTGCTGAATTGCCCACTATCATCCTGGGGGTTACCATTGACCAAAAACTGAACTGGACCAGTCATATAAATATTTTGGCTACAAGATCAGGTCAGAGGCTGGGAATTCTGCAGCGAATAACTCACCTCCTGACTCTTCAAAGCCTGTCCACCATCTGCAAGTCACAAGTCAGGAGTGTGATGGAATACTCTCCACTTGCCTGGATGATTGCCTCCAACAACACTCAAGAAGCTTGACACCATCCAGAACAAAGCAGTTCATTTGACTGGCACCCTATCCACCACCTTCAACGTTCACTCCATCCACTGAGACACAGTGACAGCAGTGTGTACCATCTACAAGATGCACTGCAGCAACTCACCAAGGCTCCTTTGATAGCACCTTCCAAACCTGCAACCTCAAATCAACCAGAAGAACAAGGGTAGCAGATGCATTGGAACAGCACCGCCTTAAAATTCTCCTCCAAGCCACACACCTCCTGAATTGGAACTATATCACCATTCCTTCACTGTCGCTGGGTCAAAATCCTGGAATGCCCTTCCCAACAGCACTGTGGGTGCACCTACAACACATGGACTGCAGCAGTTCAAGACGTCAGCTCACCATGACCTTCTTGAGGGCAATTAGGGATGGGGCATTAAATGCTGGCCTAGGCAGTGATGTCCACATCCCATGAAAGAATAAAAGGCTGACTTTGCTGACAACACAACCACTAGGTGGTGTAGTACTAGCACATGCACAAATGCAACCTCTTCCACTGAAACAGCACTGTCTGCGACGTTTCAGGCAGCTGCCAGGATTAAAGATGGCACTACTCAATTTGTCACAGAAAAACAAAATCAACCCAAAATTCCCCTCGATGGTTGCCATCGCCGGCTCTATCCCACTGCCAACATTCCACCACTCCCTCCTGCCATTGCGCTTCTCCATGCTGCTCCCTCCTCCGCCCATCTTCTTGCCGCTGGCTCCCCACTACCTTCCCTTAGCCACTCGCTCCGGCATCACCGCTCCCTCCCCACTTCACACCTCCCCAACCTCGCTGGCTAGCCGCTCGCTTCCCGCCCCCCTTCAGCCGCTCGCTCCAGACCTCGCCACTACTCCCCCCGCCCCCACCTCCCCTCGGCCAATCGTATCCCGCTCCACCACCCCCCACCCCAACGCCCCCAGCAGCTAGTTCCAGGCCGGGCCACTTCTCTGCTCTTGGCCACTTGCTCCTGTGGTCGATCATTCCCCGCTGCACCGCCTGAAGCAGCAAAGCGGGCTGAGTGGCCGAGAAGTGGGAAGTGGCACAGGCTGGGAGCTAGCAGCTGATGAGGTGGGAGGGGAAGTGGGGAGCAAGTGGCTGGAGAGCAGAGTGGGGCGGGAGGAAAGCAAGCAGCGGGGTACGATCGGCCCAGAGGAGTGTAGGGGAGCAGTGGCGAGGTCTGGAGCAAATGGCTGGGAGGGAAACGGCCGGCGGGGAGAGAAAGCATCAAGGGCAGGAGTGAATGGCTGAAAGTGGGGTAAGCAGGTAGGCCTGAAGCGAGTGGCAGAGGGGGCAGAGCAGCCAGTGGGATGGGAGCAAGTAGCTTTGGCGGGGGGGGGGGGGGTGGGAGGAACTAAGTGGCTGAGGGAAGGCAGTGATGTGGTGGGGTTCGAGTGGGGTGAAGTGGTGATTGAACCAGTGGGTGGTGGCAGGGAGTGGGGTACAGTTCGGGTGAATGGAGACAGCTATGGTTTGAGGGGTGAGGACGCAATTGCATTGTGACGTCATACTGGCAAATGTTAGCACGCATTGATGATGTCTGCGTATGCTCTGCATTGTCAAGAGTCACATTGTAAATAAAAAGATAAAGTAGTTAATGTTGTGACAATTAACACCTACAAGGAAAGAACTGGATGAATATTTAGTTAGAATTGTAATTGTGGGTTATAGTAAGTAGAGACAGAGATTACTGAATGATTCTTGAGCTTCTTGGACAATGAAAATGGCATGCCAAAGAAAACAACTGAGATAGGAAACATAATGCAAGAAGTGAGGTCACACAGGTATTCTAGAAGTCTGTTCAATTTACAGTGAGGTGGGAGGCAGGTAGGTAGAACCTAGGCAGAATCTACTCCAGGGTAGACTTAATGATAGAAGGTAAAAGCAAAATACTGCGGATGCTGGAAATCTGAAACAAAAACAAGAAATGCTGGATTCACTCAGCAGGTCTGGCAGCATCTGTGGAAAGAGAAGCAGAGTTAACGTTTCGGGTCAGTGACCCTTCTTCGGAACTCAGTTCCGAAGAAGGGTCACTGACCCGAAACGTTAACTCTGCTTCTCTTTCCACAGATGCTGCCAGACCTGCTGAGTGAATCCAGCATTTCTTGTTTTTGTTAATGATAGAAGGAACAGGTTTGATGGTCTGCATAACCTCTCATTCTGTGCAAGGGAACATACTTTGAAAGGATTGTAGTTTAATTTCTCTTTTTTGGGAGAATAAACCTCTAAAATGGACCACCCATTTTGAACACAACTCTATAAGGTTCAAGCCCGAGATTTGGAATGCAATGTCTGCAATTACAAGAACACATTACTCATAAGTAGAGTCACATCACAGCAATGATCCAACTTCCACAGTCTGCAATACTTGGCAGAAAGTAGAACTCCCTGCAGAGTTTTAGACCTGTAGAGATGTGGAGTCAAATCTGTGGAAAAAAATGCTCAGCAATAAAAGCTAGTCTGTAAATATTTTTTTTTTTTTGAAATGGAGCTCCCAGTACAAAATGTTATTTTTATATTCTAAGCAGCAGCAGGAATTGTTGCCAGACTAGAGAATTTTAACTATGAGGAATAATTGGATAGACTTGGGTTGTTTGGAACAGAGGAGGCTAACAGGAGATTTAACTGAGGTGTATAAAATGAGGGGCCAAGATAGACTGGATAGGAAGGACCAGGTTGCCTTAGCAGAGAGGTCAATAACCAAGGGGCATAGATTTAAAGTAATTGGCAGAAGGATTAGAGGAGAGTTTGGGTGAAAATATTTGTAAAGCACAGAATAGTCAAATATTTCTTAGTTTCCCGAAAACAATTAACTACTCTTTAACAGCAGTAAAATTAAACCATGTAACTGGTTCTTATACTATACTTTTCCTGCTTCCATACATTTTGCAATTTTAAACTTCACATCCACAAAGTTAATGCAAACAACTATTTCTGGCATTCAAAAACGCTGCTCAAAATGTTACTTAAGCACTATCTGTAATGTTTAGTTAAGCACTTACAAATGTTTTGTTATGATCGAGGCGGGAGTAATGCACTGTCAATTCAGTCCCAATGCTCCACAGGTCGCAGTATATTATTAAAGTTTTCTCAACTACCAGAAATTAGCCAAATTAAGCACTTTAGTAACCCCCAGAATAAAACAGACCAAACCAGGTATCATTAAACAACGACAAATTAACTATTTATTAATAAACTATGCTGTGGGAGGCGAGGTTGGAGATTGCAGGGGCGCTGACCCCAATTTTTAATTCCCCTCTGGCCACTGGGGAGGTGCCAGAGGACTGGAGAACAGCTAATATAGTCCCACTATTTAAGAAAGGTTGTAGAGATAAGCCAGGGAACTACAGACCAGTGAGTCTCACGTCAGTGGTATGGAAACTATTGGAGAAAATTCTGAAGGAGAGAATCTATCACCACTTGGAGGCGCAAAATTTGATTAGTAATAGTCAGCATAGCTTTGTCAGAGGGAGGTCATGCCTAACAAATTTGATTGAATTTTATGAGCATGTGACCAGGTGTGTAGATGAGGGTAGTGCAGTTGATGTAGTTTACATGGATTTCAGCAAAGCCTTTGACAAGGTCCCACATGGGACACTTATCAAGAAAGCAAATGCACATGGGATACAGGGTAACTTGTTAAGGTGGATTCAAAATTGGCTTAGCTGTAGGAGACAGAGAGTGATGACAGACGGCTGTTTTAGTGACTGGAAGCCAGTGGTGTATCACAGGGATTTGTGCTGGGTCCCCTATTGTTTGTCATTTATATAGATGACATAGGTGACTATGTGGGGGGTAGGATCAGTAAGTTCGCAGATGACACAAAGATTGGCCGAGTGGTTAACAGTGAGGTTGAATGTCTTGGGTTACAAGAAGATATAGACGGGATGGTCAAATGGGCAGAAAAGTGGCAGATGGAATTTAACCCCGAAAAGTGTGAGGTGATACACTTTGGAAGGAGTAATGTGACACGGAAGCATTCAACGAATGGCCTGACACTAGGAAGTTCCAAGGAACAAAGGGACCTCGGCGTGTTTGTCCATAGATCTCTGAAAGCAGAAGGGCAGGTTAATAGGGTGGTGAAAAAGGCATATGGGACACTTGCCTTTATCAATAGAGACATAGATTACAAAAGCAGGGAGGTCATGTTGGAGTTGTATAGAACTTTGGTAAGGCCACAGCTGGAGTACTGTGTGCAATTCTGGTCGCCACATTATAGGAAGGATGTCAATGCATTGGAGGGGGTGCAGAGGCGATCCACCAGGATGGTGCCTGGGATGTAACATTTAAGCTATGAAGAGAGGTTGGATAGGCTTGGGTTGTTTATGCTGGAGCAAAGACTGAGGGGTGACCTGATCGAGGTGTACAAGATTATGAGGGGCATGGACAGGGTGGATAGGGAGCAGCTGTTCCCCTTAGTTGAAGGGTCAGTTACAAGGGGACACAAGTTTAAGGTGAGGGGCAGGAGGTTTAAGGGGGATTTGAGGAAGAACTTTTTTTTTTTTACCCAGAGGGTGGCGACAGTCTGGAATGCACTGCCTGGGAGGGTGGCAGAGGCAGGTTGCCTCATATCCTTTAAAAAAAGTACCTGAATGAGCACTTGGCACGTCATAACATTCAAGGCTATGGGCCAAGTGCTGGCAAATGGGATTAGGTAGACAGGTCAGGTGTCTTAAATGCATCGGTGCAGACTCGATGGGCCTCTTCTGCACTGTATTATTTCGTGATTCTGTGATCTCAAAAAACAGTCCTGCTAGAAAATGCACAGTTTCTGTACACACAGCATTGCTCATTGTGGAATTTCTGGGAGTCCCTTTTTCCGTCTCGAGATATATTGGGGCTAATTTCAACTTCGGGCGTAGGTGTAAAATGGGGAATATCAAACTGGCCACCCAATTTATGACCTGCCATTTTTGCCAGCTTTATTTTTCAAAATTCACTCATAGGATGTGGGCAAGGTCAGCATTTATTGCACATCCTGAATTGCCTTACAGAAGGTGGTGATAAGCTGCATTCTTTAAACTCTGTAGTCTGTGTGTTGTACCCATGTACTATTAGGTAGGGAGTTCCAGGATTTTGACCCAACTATGAAGGAACAATAATGTATTTCCAAGTCAGGCTGGTGTGTGACTCGGAGGGAAAGTGCAGGTGGTGGTGCTCCCATGTGTCTACTGCCCTTGTTCTTCTAGATGGTAGAGGTGGTGAGTTTGGGAGGCGCTGTTGAAGAAACTTTGAGTTGTTGCAGTACATCTTGTAGATGGTACACACTACAGCTAGTGTGCCAGTGGTGGAGGGATTGGATGTTTAAGGTGATGGATGGGGTGCCGATCAACTTTATTGACTAAAATGAAGAAATTGTGGAGGGTAGAATGGGCAGCTCATTCAATATCGTCCAAAGTTAAAATTATCCCCAACTGTTTTATTAAAAAGCTCAAATACAGGCAGAGCGTTTTTCCAGGAGGGAGGAGAAGAATAAAAAAGCAAAAAAGACAACTTGTGTTGAAGACGAGATGATTACCTGGTTTGCACTTCTGGGACAGTCTGCCCAATAGGAAATCAACCTTGTCTTCCTTCCAGTAATGCAGAGTATTTAGGAGAATGTAAAGGTCTGCCTCTGGTAGGTCATCTGTGAAGAGGTCTCCTTTAAAGAAGGGGGGGGGGGGGGGGAAAAGAGAGGGGAGAACAAACGAACATTAAAACGATTGGCTTTTTAAAAAGTATTATTTAATTTTTCCTCAAGTCTGTCCTAGCTTCAACTAGGATAACTGGCCCCTGCATTCACAAACATCTGAATGTGCTGCTGGAAGAGGTGCAGTGCATAAAGTGCCCACTGTTAAAAACTTGCTCAATTAACTGAGCTACAACCCTCTTCAATTCAGTTTTCTAAACATTATATCAAGGTTTAGTGAGCTAATTTAGTTGCAAGATACAAGCTAACTTTATGAGGAAAAAGGTTAAAGACTAACATCTGAACCAACAGTAAAACAAACCCAAGTAAGTGCTATGAGTTACCTTCTCTGAAAAAAATTTGATGCAGGTTTTGACTTTGTGACTGTGAGTACTTAACTTTTTCCAACATTTGTGGCAAGTTAAATACTATGAGTGTCATATCTTGATATGCATTTGCTATTTCATGTGTTAAAACTCCAGTGCATCCTGTAAAATAAAGGCCATTTTAGTCATAATTACTGGCATAGTATCAAAACTGACTGAAGAGATATAATAAACTTTCTTGGAATCTATTTTGTTGTCCTTTGTACTTACAAAAACATTCATCAACCAACCTTTTGATCTGCATTTGAAAGGCAACACATGGATTGACTGAACATTGTATGTTCAAACTTGGGGGACAAACAGGTCAGCCATAAACCCTTGGATCTGAGACAGAGACCTGTCCACATCTCTGAGCAGGCCAGGCACAATTTGGAATTCTCCACTATTCTTTGTAGCCTGTTTCAAGCTACAAAATTGCAGCTGCCTTCTTGACTACATTACTTTCACCAAACTCTACTCTCCCAATTGCCATCCCTCTCAAACACTGTAGCTTCCACCTGAATATTCCTCCAGCCACCACCCCCCAGGTTAATTTCCTCAAACAGTCACCTCCCAATGCAGCTTCTATCTACTCAAATGTTCATTCCTAGTTCTATATACAAGCCTCATTTGCATGCGCTGTGTAGCTGGTTTTGATTCTGGAAATGAAGATGCCCATGAGCAATATTCCTTTCTAGGCTGTGCAGATGCAAGGCCATGGAGCAGTCCAGAATTTACTACGCCAGAGACAAACAGGCTGTGCACAAGGTGTGCACATGTGCGGGCACACGGCAGTCTTAAAGGGACCATGCAGTGCAACAAACAGGACACACAAGGAATTGGGAAATTAGAGGGCACGTTGTTGCTTGTGAGCCCCTAGTATATAACAGGGGACTTAAGGAAGATGCACAATAATGAAAATATCACGTGATACTAGAGGTTATAATTAAAATATACTCCCACAGCAAATTACAGGGTCAAACTACTGTTTAGTCTCTGATTATACAAGTCACAAGGATTGCAATGATTCAATTAAGTCCCACCACCACTTTCTCAGGGTAACTAGGTATGGCCAATATGTGTCAGTCCTGATAGCGTCCCCAACGTCCCAAGAGCAACTAAAAATAAGACACCACTGGAGACTGAAGCTCAGGTACCACATTTTATTTTCCTGTTACAAATGTACTTTTGATAAGTACTGTTATACTGTTGTACGACAAAATACATGACTTGCTGGGAGGGAAGAAAAATTCATTAGCTTCAAAAGTTCCATTCGTTAAGAAAAAGTCATAAAATTAAATTTGAAAAAGACGCGCATACCTCCTAAGTCACAAGCTGTTTTAAATGATGAAAGATCAAATGCCATGACAATGTCATTTCCCGTCACTTTGACAAGACAGTTAATTGCAGACATAAGAGACCGTGTTTGTTCTGAATTCTGTTAACAGAAAACCTTAAAGTTAAAGTGATGCTTTAAAATGAATAATGCAGTACAGACAATTTAGACAAATCTTTGAATGTCAATACAAAGAGTACCCAACTAAAATATATGCTGCAATGGAGTGCCAGCTGAAATCAAACAGACCAGTCATGGCTCCCTGTTTGAACAATCCACTGCCTACTGCAAACACGAAACTCAAAAGATAAAATGTAGAATTTCTTATAAATTGAAACTCGACAGAAGCTAGAAGACACAATTATGGTAGGTGCCTTTCAATGTTATGAGGCAAGCCATGCTTTCTCTCAACCCCTTTAGGAATACTGCTGTATACACAGTGACCTTCATCACTAAGCTCAGTGAGATCTGCAAAATGCAAATCAGTAGTATAACTGGAGTCGACTGGTTGCAAACCACGCTCCACAGATAATGGTCTCTAGATATTTTACTACATTAAAAGTGCCATATAAACAAAAGTTGTTATTGTCTCAGACTGGTACCCGAAGAATAATGGCAGAAAAGCTTTACGGAGTTATATCTGGAGTTTCAATTATAAATAAGTTACACACTATACCTGAAATAAGTCTTTAGCCTCATTTCTACAGGCACCTTCCTTTACAGCTGAATCCAGATGAGTGAAAAGTGGCCAAATGTGGTTATTAGCATAGATAATATAGTCATGCATAGCATTTTCATTGCCCGACACCAGGTACGTGCTGGCAAGTTGCGTGTTCTTGTACGCTACAAAAGTAAAATGGAAAGAAAGGAATCCATGTATGAGTACTTGTTTTATTACTGTGCCAAAACCTTACAAAACACCTACTCATTTTTTGCAGTGATTTAATGACAGATATTACGTTATAGCTAACTACAAAATTTTTGTTAGGAACTACCCCAAACTGTATCAAGTACTACCAATTCAGTACAGTGTGCAGTTCTGGGAACTCTGATAGAAGGGATATTTACCTGAGCCATGGAAAGGTTGCAGGACAGATTTGATAGGATGATGCGAAGGATGAGAGCATATGGTTATGAGACACAAATTGGGGCTGTATTCACAGGAGCAGAGAATAAGAAATAGGAGCAGGAGGTTTGGCCCTTCAAGCCTGCTCCACCAGTCAACAAGATCATGGTTGATATTCTACCTCAATCCCAACTTCCTGCATTATCCCCAGATCCCTTAATTCCCTTAGTATCCAAAAATCTATCGATCTGTCTTGAATATATTCAACGACTGAGCATCCACAATCCTCTAGGGTAGCGAATTCCAAAGATCCACAACTCTGAATAAATAAATTTTTCATCTCAGTCCTAAATGGCCAATCCCTTATTCTAAGGCTGTGCCCCTAGTTCTAGGCTACCCAGTCAGGGGAAACATCTTCCCAACATCTATCCTATCAAGCCCCTTAAGAATTTTATATGGTTCAACGAGATCACCTCTCATTCTTCTAAATTCCAAGGAATATAGACCCAGTATACACAATCTCTCCTTGTAGGACAATCCTCTCATCCCAGGAATCAGTCTAGCAAACTCTAGTATATCCTTTAAGTAAGATGACTAAAACTCTACACACTAGTCTCAACAAGGCCCTATACAATACCAGTAAAACTTCACTCTTATACTTCAATTCTTTTGTAATAAAAGTTAACTTACCATTTGCCTTCCCCATTGCTTGCTGTACCTGCATGCTAACTTTGTGATCCATGTACAAGGACACCCAGGTTCCTCAATTACATTTCCCAGACATTCACCATTCAAAAATATTCAATTTTTCTATCTTTCTTTTCAAAGTCGATAGTTTCACACTTCCCCACATTATATTCCATCTACCATGCTCTTGCTCACTCAATCTGTCTATGTAGCTTCCCAAGATATAAGGTTACTGATCCAATAACTAGTGGAGCTTGAAATCTCTATTTACTCAAGTCTTTCCATAACCTTGTGAACACTTGTGTTACATTTCTCTTAACTTTCTAGTAAAGAATATTTATTAGTAATTAATAGTAAATAATATTTAAAAAGTTCTCATAATAAAAAGAGTATTGGAGAAATTAATGGGACTTAATGTTGACCCTGCAACTCGTCAACTATGAGGCAAGAGTTCCACCATTGAGCTAAATCAGAAAAACATTCAACTGTAATATTTCAGGACTTTATTTTTTGGATAAATTTTCCAGAGCGAATTTGGGGGAAAAAAAAAGTTATATTTAAGGCTCGTGTTTTAAAGCACAGCAGATTCGCACAAATTTAAAAGCATAGGGACAGAGATGAATGGGGTTTAAAATGTGGAGTGAGGATCTGACATTGTTTTCCCAAAGACCTAACAATAGATAATATTTTAGCCTGTTTCAGCAATTAACATCTCATATACATTGTGTTGGGATGTCTCTGGTTCTGGGTGCTTGGCTGGGGTTGCCTGGCAGGCCTTTCTTTTAGGCTGGGAGCACAAAAACATAAAAAAAACAGGGTAGAAACAAACAGTCAGATCCAGCAAGGTCAGTCAGGTCTTTAAAAAGAAAGCTCCAAGGACAAGCTTTTCCCAGGATAAAACAGGAAAGATACAAGTTAAATCAAGCAAGAAGGTGACCCACTAATAGGGAAGTGTAGCATGGTCATTATTTTTTATATTAATAAAGGAAGACAAGTTGTACTGATTAAGTGAGTCTGATCACCATCGTTCTTCTATATGTTACTTTCTCTGAAAGAAAGCAGCTTAATGATTTGTACCTCATCTCATCTTACTAGGTGTTTTTCAGTCTTTGAAAATTGGAAGGAAATAAAGACATGTAAAAAAGACAAAAATGCAGTTCAGATTACATGAGAAACTATAGTTACACAGAAATAAAAGCAAAATACTACAGATGCAGAAATAAAAAGAGAAAGCGCTGGAAATACTCAGAAGGTCTGGCAGTATCTGTGGAGCGTGAAGTAGTTAACGTTTCAGGTCTGTGACATTTGCCAGTTCTGATGAAAGGTTAGAAATGTAATCTGTTTTAAGCGAGTAAAGCTTAAGGTGGGAGGAAAGAGAACATGGGGGAAGGTGTGTGATAGGATAGAGGTACAGAAAGATTAACAAGGAAGTCATGGGGCAAAGACAAAGTGTGCTAATTGTGTGGTGAAAGACAAAGCATTAGGGCAGAGAGAGTGTTAATGATAGAATAATGAACAGCCCTAGCCAAAAGCACAAACAGTTTAAGGCAGGCACATGGCAAAAAAAAAAAGATAAAACAAAACAAAATAAAAAAGGGGGCCAGTCATGCTCTGAAATTATTGAACTCAATTTTCTGTGCGGAAGGCTGCACAGTGCCTAATCTGAAAATGAGGTGCTGTTCCTCGAGCTTGCGTTTATGCAAGCACTTGGGGAATTTGGGGTCATGCTTGCAGACTGAGCGGAGGTATTCTGCAAAGCGGTCACCCAATCCGCTTTTGGTCTCCCCAGTGTAGAGGTTGGGGAGACCAAACACAGATCGGATGACCGCTTTGCGAAACGCTTCTGCTCAGTCCGCAAGCATGACCCCGAGCTTCCGGTTGCTTGCCATTTCAATGCACACCCCTGCTGTCGTGCCCACATGTCTGTCCTTGGCCTGCTGCAGTGTTTCAGTGAACATCAACACAAGCTCGAGGATCAGCACCTCATTTTCTGATTAGGCACTCTGCAGCCTTCCAGACTGAACATTGAGTTCAATAATTTCAGAGCATGACTGGCCTTTTTATTTTATCATTTTTTTTTTTTAACCATGTGCCTGCCTTAAACTGAGTTTTTCATGTTTGTGCTTTTGGCTAGGGCTGTTCATTATTCTGTCATTAACACACTCTCTGCACTAATGCTTTGTCTTTTACCGCACTATTAGCACACCATCTTTGCCCCATGACTTCCTTGTCAGTTAATCTCTCCAGCTCTCTGTCCTATTTCCCTTTTGTTCTCTTTCACCCCCAAACCCCTACTTTACTTGCTTAAAACTTATTTCTAACTTTTGCCAGTTCAAATGAAAGGTCACAGACCTGAAACGTTAACTGCTTCTCTCCACAGATGCTGTCAGACCTGCTGAGTATTTCCAGCATTTTCTGTTTTTATTAACTATAGTTACACCCTGGCGTACACTAAAATGCAAGTCGAGATTCAGCAGTTTCAGTCTAGCCTTCCACATGAGGAGCATGGGATCACTCACACAGCTGACAATGTAGCAGGAAAGATATCAAAGCAGACCAAATTTGTAACGCCTTCCTTTTATTCATCTCTCCTGATTAGTAAAATGTCCTGAGAAAATCTATTTCACAAGGCATTCTATATAAATGTATCTTTTTGTTTTACAATAATTTCTGTGCCTTACAGGTCTTATTCACAGCTTCCAAACTGCAAGTATTTGATGCACTGAGCACACAGGATGGCTTAGAAGCTTCAAAAGTTGCACGGAGTTTTGAAGCCACAGTGGATGGGACAGAGAGCCTTCAGTAACAACTGCACAAACATGCACAGGAAAGCGGAACAAGAAATAGCAAAGGAACGAGTGAGAATAGTATCTACAAAGGCACCCGTTGGTACTCAGTACAAACGTCACTCACCTTGTGAAGTTCCTGGGGATTTTTTGAGCAAGTTAAGTGATACACAAGCATCTAAGAGGCACTCTGTCCCATCCACTGTGGCTTCTAATCTCCGTGCAACTTCTGAAGCTTCTAAGCCATCCTGTGTGTTCAATGCATCAAATACCTTTAGTTTGGAAGCTGTGAATAAGACCTGTAAGGCACAAAAATTATAGTTAGCTTCTGGGAAAAATAGAGCTAGAAAAACCAAAAGGAGATCTACAAAGAGCCTGTTCCTCAATAAAACAAATGTAACATAACTGAAGATGCAGATAAACTATTACACCATCTGAACGGGTGAAATAAATGTTGGGCAAGGGGCCACTTCAAAACAAACAAATGAAACTTTGAACTGAAAGTTTTCACTTTTGAATGGAATGGAACCATAGAACGGAATGGTTACAGCAGAGAAGGAGGCCAGCCAGTCATGTCCATGCCGACTCTGTGCAATGGCAATTCAATAGTCCCACTCCCCCGCCTTTTTCCCGTAGATCTGCAATTTGTTTAGCTTTAGATACTTATCCAGTTCCCTTTTGAAAGCCATGATTGAATCTGCCTCCACCACACTCTAAGGCAGTGCAGTCCAGATCCGAACCACACGCTGCGTAAAAAAAGTTTTTCATGTCGCCATTGTTTCTTTGGTCAACCACCTTAGATCTGTGTCCTCTGGTTCTCAACCCTTCTGCCAACGAGAACAGTTTGTTTCTATCTACATGATTTTGAAAACCTCTATCAAATCTCTTCTCAACCTTCTATTCTCCAAGGAGAACCGCCCCAGCTTCTTCAATTTAAGCACGTAACTGAAGTTCCTCATCCCTGGAACCATTCTTTTAAATCTTTTCTGCACCCTCTATAATGCCTTCACATCCTTCCTAAAATTTAATCCCTGGAATTGGGCACAATACTCCAGTTGAGGCCAAACAAGGGTTTTATATAAGATCATAGCTTCCTTGCTTTTATACTCTATGCCCCGGCTTATAAAGCCCAAGACCCTGTATGCTTTATTAACCGCTTTCTGAACCTTCCCTGCCACCTTCAATCATATGTGTACAAATCGCCCCAGGTCCCTCTGCTCCTACACTCCCTTTAGAATTGTACCCTTTATTCTATATTGCCTCTCCTCATTCTTATTACCAAAATTAATCACTTCACTCTTCCTCTGCATTAAATTTCATCTGCCATTGGTCCGCTCATTGCACCAGCCTGTCTATGTGCTCTTGAATTTTATTATCCCTCTCACAGTTCACAATACTTCCAAGCTTTGTGCCAGCCACAAATTTTGAAATTGCGCCCTGTACACCAGAAAGTCTAGGTCTTTGACATAGATCAAGAAATGCAATGGTCCTAACACCAACCCCTGCGGAACCCCACTATACATCATTCTCCAGTCCAAAAAACAACTGTTTCCTGTCACTCAACCAACTTCGTATCTGTGCTGCCAGCCTTCAACTTCGCTGACCAGTCTGATTTTTTAAAATTCTTTCATGGTATGACAGCATTGCTTGGAAGGCCAGCATGTTGCCCATCTCTAATTGCCCATCTCTAATTGCCCTCGAGGTGGTGATGGCGAGCCACCTTCTTGAACCGCTGCAGTCCATCTCAGCAAAGGTACACCCACAGTGCTGATGGGAAGGGAATTCCAGCTTTTTGATCCAGCCACTGTGAAGGAACAGCAATACAGTTCCAAGTCAGGATGGTGTGTGGCTTGGAGGAGAATTTGCAGGTGGTGGTGTATCCAAGTGTCTGCTGCCCTTGTCCTTCTAGGTGGCACAGGTTGCGGGTTTGGAAGGTGCTGTCGAAGGAGGTTTGGTGAGTTGTTGTAATGCATCTTGTAGATGGTAAACACTGCTGCCACTGCGTCAGTGATGGAGGGAGTGAATGTTGAAGGTGGTGACTGGGGTGCTGATCAAGTGGGCTGCTCTGTCGTGGATGGCTTTGAGCTTCTGGAGTGTTGTTGGAAATCCAGACAAGTGGAGAGTATTTCATCACACTCCTGACTTGTGCCTTGTAGATGGTGAACAGGCTTTGGGAAGTCAGGAGGTGAGTCACTCGCCACAGAATTCCCAGACTCTGACCCGCTCTTGCAGCTACAGTATTTACATGGCTGCTCCAGTTCAGTTTCTGGTCAATGGTAACCTCCAGGATGTCGATAGTGGGGCATTCGGCAATAGTAATGCTGTTAAAAGTCTTGTTGGAGAGAGTCATTGCCTAGCAACTAGGTGGTGCAAATGTTACTTACCACTAAGTGGTAAGTGGTCTTGCTGCATGTGGACACTGACAGCTTCAGTATCTGAAGAGTTGTGAATGGTACTGAACATTGCACAGTGAATATTCCCACTTGTGACTTCATGATGTAAGGGAGGTCATTGATTCAGCAGCTGAAGATAGTTGGGACGAGGACTTTACCCTGAAGAGCTCCTGCAGCGATGTCCTGGGGCTGAGACGTTTGGCCTCCAACAACTACAACATGGCACTTTATAAAATGTCTTTTGGAAGCCCATGTACATCACAACTGCACGATCCTCCAACCCCCTCTGTTATCTCATCAAAAAACTCAAGTTAGTTAAGCATGATTTAAACAAATCCATGCTGGTTTTCCTTAATTAATCCATATTTGTTTAAAAAACGGCTCAAAGTGCATTTCACCACCAACAACAAATCGTTGCTCCATGATCCATGTTTGTAGCAGAAGGCCAAAAATTTTAGGTAAGGATACAAATTTGAACAAACAGAAACAGATTTGCTCCAATCTAGCAACAAAAGTTTGTACTTTTTTAAAAAAAAAAACATTTTCCACTTTTTCCTTCTGTACCAAAATGTGATTGCATGTATCCAGAGATGTTCCAAGGCCACCAGAAACCATGCTGAACTGGCCATTACTCACATGTGAGCTTGGACAGCAGACTGTTTTGATCATGGGAGGCAACACAGGTAAGGTTGTTCTAGTGTTCACCTTGGGTGTGCGCATTCACACTTTTCAGCAGGAGTCTCTGGATTGTAACTAGGAGAGGGAACATTGGCTGATTCTCTTCCCTATAAAGACTAGAGAGGCAGAGGTCTATTAGTTACTCCAACTGCTGTCTCAGCTAACTGAACTTGGAACTCAAATTTAACTCAAGAACCTTCCAGTCTATATGGATTAACACTACAGATGGATTATACTTTTACCCATCAGGCCATCTGTCAAATTACTTTAATACCTGCAAAATAAAATATGTTCATAATTCAATTTCTACATCCTCACATTACCTTTGAGGCTTTAAAACCATCCACTAGGTCTGTGATTTTATGAAGCCACTCAGCATTCGTCTCAGTCAGGATAGATGCACTTGGTAACCTGTGCAGTTCTGCTGACCCCATTGCCTCAGAAATACTGTTTGGCTGCTTTGTGCTTGGATTATTTATCACCTCTTTCGATGCTGCAGTTTGGCTAGATTTTAGTTTCTTTTCTGCTGTTCCATTCTCCTCCTGGTTTACAGGGTCATGCTGACGATCACCGAGGCCTTCCCAACTTGGAATGGAGTAGTTTGCGATGCACTGAGTTATAGGTGGATTGTAGATTTCACCCAGCTTCTTGCAGAAGTGATTTAGAGGAAATCCCACAACGTTCAAAAAGTCTCCATGAACATACTCAACTAGCATTCCACCAAGTGCCTGAATTCCATAGCCACCTGCCTTATCCCTAGAAGCAATAGAAGGAACAGAATACTACATGAAGAACTATTTGCCTGATATATGGTAGATAGTTTTCCAGAAACAGATAAAAAGAAAAAAAATACTGAAAAATCAGAAAAGAAAACTAAATAAGTGCTGAAATACACAATGTTATAAGCATCTGAAAAACAGGCCAACAGAGTATCAAACCATCATCAGATGGGACTCCCCCATTAGACCTCATCAGTATTTTGGTGCAAGATCTCGACCACAATGTTAACCTGTTAGGCTGATTGCTTCAAGTAGTGTAATCATTAATCCTCGAGTATGCAACTCAGCAAATTACCAACAAGTTCAGCGTTCAAACTGTAGGAAATACAGCTTACTTAGAGATCACCAATATTTATCTCACGACCAACACCACTAAGAAAGATTATATGATCATATTGCTGTTCATGGGACCTTGTAAATTGGCTGCCACGTTTCCTACATTACAACAATTACTGCACTTCAGAAGTACTTCATTGGCTTCAAAGTGCTTTGGGACGTACTGAGGTTGTGAAAGGTGCGATATAAATGGAAGTAATTTGTTTCAGAGATATTTTGGACATGATAGTAGATATTGGAGTTTTGTTTTGTCTGTCTGAAGGAACTGGCAAGTAATTTTCAGTTTTCTTTTCTAGGGAGTTGTATCTGTGGCCATTCACCTCTTAGAATCAGCAGCTGGGGCTGATTCAACAACACTGCTAACTAGAACAAGCAGGGCAATGGGACAAAATGCCTTTTTGCGAAACACATTTTCTTATGTGCTAAAATGGAGGACTCATTGCAATATCATGCTCCTACACTGAACTTTATCTTTGGGTGGAGGAATGCCTCTGCACGTACATTGGCTCACCGCTGTGTATGTATTCCCAGAGAAGCTCCTCAGACAGATCTGAAAACTTTACTTTTGTTTCTTCATAAAAAGCAGATATTTTGGTCTCCAGTTGGTTGTCTGGAACAATAATGACTTACATTACTATTTTCAGTTTCCCTGTTTTTTACACTTGGGATAAGGGTTATGTTTAATATATTAATCATATATCTGTTATCAGTGTCAAAATGTAGTTCAGTGAAAAACAGGTCACTTCTCTCAATAGAAGCACAAAAGATATTAAAATCATATATCATGGTATAAACTTTTGAGATGAAAAACACAATTGCAGGCTATACCTCGAGACCTGCTGCTATTTCTTAAAAGGTTACATTTTTTGTAATGATTTAGTACATTAAATATCCCATTTAACTCGTGAATAGGTGCAATGTATATTATATACTGTACTGACTAGTATTCCAGTCCCGGCACCAAGTTGTGCAGATGGGAACAGGATGTAACAAAGGCACCTAGACAGAATAAGTGAATGAACAAAATCACAGCAGATGGAGTTCACTGTTTTTCACCTACAGTGGATCCGATAAAGAAACAATGGAATATTTTCTTAATGGTCAAAGACTAGGAGCTGTGGAACAGCAAAGGGATTTAGGTGTCCGCATGCACAAATCACTAAAAGCTTAAGTACAAAAGGTAATCAGAAAGGCTAATGAAATGTTGGCCTTCAACTCGAGGGGGATAGAATGCAAAAGTGAGTGAGCGATTCCTCAGTTACACATAGCTTTGGTCAGACCCCATCTGGAGTACTATGTTCAGTTTTGTATACTGAACTTTGGGAATGATATCTTGGCCTTGGAAAGAGTACAGCACAGATTCACCAGAACAATAATGGTGCTAAAGGGTTATATTATGAAGACATACTGTTTAACTGTGGTTTATATGTCCTTGGGCTGAATTGTACTAGCCCCATGACATCGGGGGTCGTGGCGGGTGGCCCGTAAAATCCTTCCAGGAGAGGCCCACCACAGGCCTTCATGCCAGGAAGGCTCCACCCCATTTTACCAGTGGTGGAGAGGCCTCGTGGCAGCCTCCCCACTGCATGATGGAGACTTTATTTAAATATACTGATTAAATTTAAATGAATGATCAATGACTTACCTTGCAGCAACAGCAGTCAAACGTCGATATTCCGGCCAATTGCCGCAAGTCCCGCACCTTCAGATCTCCATTCAGAGATCCAAGGCATAACACTGGCAGGGGTTGTGTTGGCTTGGGGGGATTGTTGGGAGAAGAGAGGAGTGAATTTTTCAGGTCAGGGGGTGGTGGGGAAAACCCCCCAGCAAAAACCGACAATTGGTGGAGGGGATGCTGGGAAGGGGTTGAAGGGTAAAGTGGAGAAAGTTTGTGGCAGGAGAAGGTCGGAATCTAATTTTTAATTTTTTTGGCTGGAAAAATATTTACATATTGATTACTCATGGTGGGGGGGGGGGGGGGGGGGAGAGAAAACGTAGGAGAAGCGATTTAAATTGATAAAGTTTTAACTTAATTTTTAACCTGTAAATTTAAACATTTAAATTAATCTGACAGGCCTGAAGCCCTTTAAAAATGGTGCCAGCACCTGCGCGGTGGTGCTGGATGCCATTGCTGGAGACGAAATGCCTACCTTCTCTACATCGGGGGCGGATGTTCTGCTCCCTCTGCTAAATATCGTGGCATTTCAGTAGCACACTTCTCGTGCGTGCATTGCACTGTTTTTGAAGCTATTAAAATTCAGCCCCTTGAATTTAGATGGACGAGGTGTGAGCTAATCAAGATATTTAGGACGAAAAAGGGTAGAATTTACTTGGGAGTTGGTAATCCAGAAAAAGGAGTCATAACCTTAAAATTAAAACTAGACCATTTCTACTTCCCTAAAAGGCCATAGATATATCAACTGAGATTAATAGATTAGGTACGAATATCAAGGATATGGAGCAAAGGCAGGTAAATGGAGGTGAGGTACAGGTCAGCCATCATTAAATTGAATGGTGGAACAGACTCGAAGGGCTGAACTGAAAGATATTCAAATTGTTTTGAAAGTACTTCCATTTTGTGTTAAATTTTGAAGGTGTGTGTTTTATTTGTAAAAACTGAAAAGGATTCCATGGATGTTTTTTTCTCTGGGGTCATTGAAAGGACTGAGAGGCCTTGTTTGCAAACATGTATTGGAAGTCACCTGTCTTCAGATAAATACCCAGCAGGGGCTTTTTGCCTTGAGGGAGATGTTTACAGGTCAAGATTTATAGGAGTCAGAATGCTTGACTCTTGAGGTATTGTTTTGGTTTCACTTTGGACTGGCAGTTGGGGTATGGCCAGTGTTTTGAGTTGGAGTTTTAAAAACCAGCCAGGAGAGCAATCATCCCAGCTCAGCCTTTTCCATCTCTTTGAAAAGCCTGCCAGCTTTTCCAGCTGAGTAGCTCTTAGAAGCAAGTATAAGTAGTAGAGAAATTGATGCTACATTCACCCTGCAAGGCCTGTTGCTGTACTTCTCCCAAGAAGCTGGAAAAACCTGCCAGACAAATCCTTGATGCCGCCTGAATGAATTGCTCCAGAGAAAGATCCCAGTCACAGCCATCTACACGGCACAGTGGCGCAGTGGTTAGCACCGCAGCCTCACAGCTCCAGCGACCCGGGTTCAATTCCGGGTACTGCCTGTGTGGAGTTTGCAAGTTCTCCGTGTGTCTGCGTGGGTTTCCTCCGGGTGCTCCGGTTTCCTCCCACATGCCAAAGACTTGTAGGTTGATAGGTAAATTGGCCATTAGCAATTGCCCCTAGAATAGGTAGGTGGTAGGGAAATATAGGGACAGGTGGGGATGTGGTAGGAATATGGAATTAGTGTAGGATTAGTATAAATGGGTGGTTGATGGTCGGCACAGACTCGGTGGGCCGAAGGGCCTGTTTCAGTGCTGTATCTCTAAACTAAACTACACGTACTTGGGACACCAAACCAAAAAGGGACAATTGACAGATAAAGAGTACAGTCTATGATTGACCATATCAGTAAGTGGGTAAACATTTAAATATATGTTGTGACCTGTGGAGAAGTGGAACTAGAAAAGACAGTGCACTCCTCCCACCTCGGCTGTACCAAAATCAAAATGTTAGGCATATGGAATTTTCTTTGTTTTTTAATTTTCTCCAAATCATTTATTTAAATAAGTGGTAAATATATGAATGCAATGACAATTCACAGCAGGTATTTAAACATGCCATTTTCAAAGCATGATTAAAAAAATCAAACAAGCAATTTTACAGTAAACATACAAGTACATTACCATTTGTGCAGTGGCATTGTACGATTGCAACTCCAGTGAAGACACTATGTTCTTTATTGCTCAGTCTAAATGACAGGGGAAAAAAAAATTACCACAAAAAGGCAATAGTTTGCACAATGTCAGAAAGTTTAAAAAAAGTGCTTGAAATTATAAGCAAAGCAAAATACTGCAGATGCTGGAAATCTGAAATAAAAACAGAAAATTCTGGAAATGCTCAGCAGGTCTGGCAGCATTGGAGAGAAACAGTTAACGGCCGGAATTTTTCATTGAGCAGGAGGCCCTGTCCACCGGCTGAAAAGTCAGTGGCAAGTCCACCTCTGCTGGGCGTGGGGAGCCAGACTGGGATTCTTCACTCCCCAGGCCTTTAATTGGTCTTCAGAGGGACTGCCACCTCCTTGAGGCAGGAAGTCCAGTCGAATGGACCTGCCGGTCAATCAGTGATCAGTGGGCCAGCAGCGCCACTGGGAGCCGTGGCCACTGCTGGGACTACACCCAGCTTCAGGAGGATGAGGAAGGAGAGCCCAGGAAGGAAGGTATGTCTTTAGGGTCTCGCCAGGGACAATCGGTTTGGCCCCGTCGAGGCAATGGAGCATTGGTGTTGGGGGCGGTTGGGGTTTCAGGGACAGCCTTCCGTGGCACACAGGGTGCACGATCAGGAGGGCCCCCCACCAACCCACAAGAAGGCCACCTGATTTTAAGAAGCGGGATTTTTTGAGGCTTCAGCCACCTGGCAGCCAAGGATAAAATACCTGCGATGGTGGTAACTGGCCACTTAAGGGCCTTGATTGGCCATTTCTCACTGTCACCTCCGCCCCATGTAAAATTGCAGCGGGGGTGGGAGAGTATTGGAAATAGCCCACCCCCAACCCTGCTCGTTTGGGAGGTGTAAAATTCCAGCCAACATTTCAGATCAGTTACATTTCATTAGTTCTGATGAAAGGTGACAGACCTGACATATTAACTCTGCTTCTCTCTCCATAGATACTGCCAGACCTGCTGAGTATTCTTTAAAATCTACTTTGGCAGGTGCATTCTTTCTTCTCATCCCCTCTGTAGCCTTTGACGTAGTCAACCACACCATTACCCTCCAGTGCTTCTCCTCCACTGTCCACCTCACTGGGATTGCCCTCGCTTGATTCCCATTACCTATCGCCATAGCATATTCACCTTTCTTCACAGCATGGCACCATTATCTCCAGAGTCTTTCCAGGATCTATCCTTTCCCTCCCCCCCCCCACCTCCTCTTCCTCATCTATGTGCTGCCCCTTGGGGTCAGTTTCCAAATAGTCACTAATGAGACCCAGCTCTGCCCCTCCATTGCCTTTGTCAGGCTGCTTATCCAACTTCTAATCTTGGATGAGCTACAACTATCTTCAGTTACACACCAGGAAATCCAAAGTCCTTGCCTTCAGACCTTTCCAACAGTACACTTGCTACTGCTTCTATATTCCAGCACAGCTACTTTCTCAGGTTGAACCAGACTGTTCTCAAACTTGCCATGTAAGGCTATTTTGGATCTAGTGTTGTGTAATGAGAAAGGGCTAATTAGATTTAGATTGAGAGATACAGCACTGAAACAGGCCCTTCGACCCACCGAGTCTGTGCTAACCATTAACCACCCATTTATACTAATCCTACACTAATCCCATATTCCTACCACATCCTCACCTGTCCCTATATTCCCCTACCTATACGGGGGGCAATTTATAATGGCCAATTTACCTATCAATCTACAAGTCTTTGGCTGTGGGAGGAAACCGGAGCACCCAGAGGAAACCCACACAGACACAGGGAGAACTTGCAAACTCCACACAGCCAGTACCCAGAATTGAACCCGGGTCGCTGGAGCTGTGAGGCTGCGGTGCTAACCACTGCGCCACTGTGCCGCCCCAATTAAGAACCTTGTAGCAAAGGGGCCTTTAAGGAAGAGTGACCATATGATAGAATTTTATACTGAGTTTGAAAGTGCTTTAGTTAAGTCTAAACTAGGGTCTTAAATCTAAACAAAACAAACTATGTAGGTATGAAGGGAGAGTTGGCTTCGGTAGATTGAGAAACTATATTAAAAGATATGATAGAAAAGCAATGGCTAGCATTTAAAGAATACATAATTTGAAATATATTATTCCTTTAAGACACAAAAACACCGCAAAAATAATTGTCCAACTGTGTCTAACAAGAGGAGTTAAAGCTAATGCTAGATCAAAGGAAGAGGCTTATATTGCTGCCAATAAGAGCAGTAAGCCTGAGGATTAGGAGGAATTTGGAATTCAAAGGAGGACAAAGAAATTGCTAAGTGACACGAAAAGCGTGTGACAGTTGTCAGGCAAGCCTCCCACCTGCCAAGACTGAGGCACACATTATTTCGCCACATGAACACAAAAAACTTAAAACTGCAAACCCCTGACTGGAAAGACATTTGCATAGTAACAGACAGAGTTGGAACAAGGGACAAAGGACCATGCCCTGACCCATTCAACCAACAATGGACTTTTGATTATGAGACATTGAAGGTGGGGGAGCTAGCATTCCAGGTTGACTGCTAAGATAGCAGAATCCACAAACACAGAAGAGGACAGACCAGTTTTAGTCACATGACTAGCTGGCTGTTGGAATTTGAACTTCCAACAGAGGAACTGAACTCAAAGCTCCTGGCGCCCGGTTAAACAGAACCTCCTCTCCAGTCCTGTCTGCCTGCCTCCATCTCTTTCCCACAGAGCTGAATCTTGTGAAAACATGTGAACCTCAAAAGAGAGAAAAGTCTCCTACGTGAACAAGGTTTAAGAACATTGGGCCACGACGAACAGCAAGACTACCTACAATCAAGTGAGTTCGAAGCACAGTAAAAAAATCTTTGATATTGCCTCAAACCCCCTCTCATTTATATTTTCCTCTCCTCTTTTCGGTCCCTATTTACATGTGTGTACCACATGTGCATGCTAGCATGGTCATGTCGTATACCCGTAGGCGTTACCCGTATGAGTTTAAGGTTAAGATTTAATAAATTTCACGTTTCTTCTTTAAACCGGAGAAAGCCTGTTTGTGCTCGTTTCTTTGCCTTACAATTGGAAAGCTGTGAACAAGGATTCACAAAAGGGGAGCTCAAAACACAGCATGTTTAAAAATAAAACCTTGTTACAATAAGGCCAGGTGAAGATAGTAACAGATCCCTAGACACCTTCTCACCTGGTCGTAACACAGTATACTAGCAGGAGACAATGATTTTAAACATGTCTAAAGGTATGCAGATAGGAAGAGATTAATGAAAGTAAATGTGGGCCCATTAGAGAGAGAGACAGGTGAAAATATAATGGGAATAAGGAGATGGCAGAGACATATTAAACAAATCTTTATATCTGTCCTCATGATAGAAAACACAAAACATTCTGGAAATAATGGGGAACCAAGGGTCTAGAGAATGAGGAACTTATAGAAGTCAGTATAAATAAAAACAGTACTGGAGGAATTTACAGGACTAAGTGGCAACAAATCCCCTGAATCCGATGACCTTTATCCCAGGTAGCAACACAGATAGTGGATGCTTTTGTTTTGATCTTCCAGAATTCCGGAACAGTTCCCAAGGATTGGAAGCCAGCAAACAAAACCCCACTATTTAATAGAGACGGGAGAGCGCTAAAGGGAAACTATAGGCCAGACAGTCTATCAGTAGTATGCAAAATGCTAGAATCTATTATTAGGGACGTGGTAGTAAGGCATTTAGAAAATCATAATATGGTTAAGCAGTCAACACATGAAAGGGAAATCATGTTTGACAAATTTTCAGGATGTAACTAGTAGAATGTATAAGGGGAACCAGTGGATGCAGCATATTTGGATTTTCAAAAAGCATTCGATAAGGTGACACACGAGATTACTACACAGAATTGAGGGTAATATATGGCATGGATTGAGGATGGGATAAAAGGAAAGAAAACAGCATGTAGAAATAAACAGGACATTTTTCAGGTTAGCAGGCTATAACTAGTAGGGTGCCACAAGGATCAATACTTGGGCCTCAGCTATTTACATTACATTGGTGGGAGAGCAAGCAAAGAGGTGGGTGCAAAGAGGCTGCAGAGGTATATAGGCAGGTTGGGTGAGTGGGCAAGAACATGGCAAATGGAATACAACATGAAGTGTGAGGCTATCCGCTTCGATAGGAAAAATAAAAACAGAATTTTTTTGATAGGTGAAAGACTGGAAAATGTTGGCATTGAGGGGAACCTGGCCTCCAAGTACATGAATCGCAGAAGGTTAACATGCAAGTAGAGCAAGCAATTAGAAAGGCAAATGGCATGCTAGTTTTTGTTGCAAAAGAATTGGAGTACAAGAGTAAAGAAGTCTTACTACAATTATGCAGGGCATTTGTGAGACCATAACTGGAGTACTGTGTACAGCTTTGGCCTCCTAACCTAAGGAAGGAGGCACGTGCCCTTGGGGAAGTGCAACAAAGGTTCACTAGACTGTTCCTGGGATGAGGGGATAGCCCTGTGAGGAGTGTGAGTAGACTAGGCCTACATTCCTGGACCTTAAAAGAATGAAAGGTGATCTAATTGAAAAATATAAAATTCTTAAGGTGTTTAATAGGGTAGATGCTGAGAAAATGTTTCCCCCGCTGGGGAATCAAGAACACGGAGTGCAGCGAAGGTTTACCAGACTGATTCCTGGGATGGTGGGACTGACGCATGAGGAGAGATTGAGTCAGTTAGGAATATATTCGCTGGAGCTCAGAAGAGCGAGGGAGGATCTCATAGAAACCTATAAAATTCTAACAGGACATGACAGGGTAGATGCAGGAAGGATGTTCCCGATGGTGGAGGAGTCCAGAACCAGGGGTCACAGTCTAAGGATACGGGGTAAACTTTTCAGGACTGAGATGAGGAGGAATTTCTTCACCGAGAGTGGTGAGCCTGTGGAATTCGCTACCACAGAAAGCAGTTGAGGCCAAAACATTGTATGTTTTCAAGAAGGAGTTAGATGTAGCTCTTGGGTCTAAAGGGATCAAAGGGTATGGGGCGAAAGCGAGAACAGGCTACTGAGCCATGATCATAATGAATAGCGGAGCAGGCTTGAAGGGCCAAATGGCCTACTCCTGCTCCTATTTTCTATGTTTCTAAGAGTTACAGCCTCAGATTAAGGTGTTGGCCATGTAGGACTGAGATGAGGAGAAATGTCTTCAAAGATTGGTGAATCTTTGGAATTCTCTACTCCAGACAGCTGTGGATGCTCAGTTGTTGAGCATCTTCAAGACAGAGGTCGACAGATTTTTGGGTATTAAGGGAATTATGGGATATGGGAAGAGTGCAGGAAGGTGGAGTTGGGATAGATCAGCCATGATCTTGTTGAATGGCGGAGGAGGCTCGAAGGGCCAAATGGCCTACTCCACCTTCTATTTCTTATGTTCAAAATGAAGCTGAGCTTTCAATTGCACATCTCCCCATCAAAAGATGGACTACTTCTATTTACAGTAAAATCACATGCTCTCCCCCCACCTCAACCCATCTGCTGCTGAAACTCTCATCCATGTCTTTGTCAATTCCATACATACTTACTCCAATGTTCTGCTGGCCAGTATCCTATTCTCCAACTTCTGTAAAGGTCAGCTCATCTAAAATGCTACTATCCATATCCTATACCACATTAAGTTCCACTCACCTATAATCTCTGTCCTTGCTGACCTACATTGACTCCCAGCCCCCATTTTAGAATTCTCAACTTCATGTTTAAATCTATGCATGCTCTTGCCCTTCCCAGCCTTTCCTCTAACTCTGACCTTTTGAGAATCCCACCATTGTCAGCCATGCCTTAAGCTGTCTATGTCCTGGCATTCCCTGCTCAAAACCCTGCACCCCAGCTCTTCCTTTAACCGCTCCCTTAATGTGGGGTGGCACAGTGGTTAGCACCGCAGCCTCACAGCTCCAGCAACCCGGGTTCAGTTCTAGGTGCGGAGTTGGCAAGTTCTCCGTGACCGCACGGGTTTCCACCGGGTGCTCCGGTTTCCTCCCACAGCCAAAGACTTGCAGGTTGATAGGTAAATTGGCCATTGCAAATTGCCCCTAGAGTAGGTAGGTGGTAGGAGAATTGACAGAAGGTGGGGATGTGGTAGGGTATATGGGATTAATGTAGGATTAGTATAAAATGGGTGGTTGATGGTCAGCACAGACTCGGTGGGCCGAAGGGTCTGTTTCAGTGCTGTATCTCTCTATGACTATGTCTCTATAATGGTCCCTTATTTGACCAAACTTTTCACCATCCCCTTCCCCAATTTCATCTCCATTAGCTTTCTGAAAATTGTCTCTGATTAAGCCTCTGTGATGCACCTCGTGAGGTTTGTATGTTAAAAGAATTACATAAATACAAGTTACAAGTTTCAGATGCAAGTGAAGAAGCACAAACCTCGATAGCATTGTGTGTGCAGCTTGTTTATCTACAGGCTTCTCGAGAATGTCACCGTCAATAGACTAAAAAGGGGAAAAAAAATAAACACATCTGATAAAGTGAAATGTCAACCCCAGGTAAGATTTCATATCACTCACTCTTTCACAACTATTAAAAGAATTGTGTGGGTGGGCAGTTGGGGAGGAGGAGTGGGGCAGTGTTTGGGGAGGGAGATCAGCCCAAATGCTATCCCATTACCCCTGCTGACAAGTGCATGCACAGGTACATTAGGAAAGGTCTGGATCGCAGTTAGCTGTGATGTACAACATGAGATTAAGTAGCTTGTTGATACTCAAAGAACATCCATTAGGCCTAGTGGCACTTGTAAAAACTTAAAACACAACATAGGAATAAGATTAGGCCATTCAGCTACTTAAGCCTGAATCAGTTAGATCACAGCTGATCCATACCTCCACTCCATCTTGGTTCCGTTATCATCAATACCTTTGCTGAACAAAAATCTATCAATCTCAGTTTTAAAATTTTCTATTGACCTCGCCTCAACATTTTATTTTGAGGGGGTGGGCGCCGTGAGAGAGAGAGCTCTATATTTCCTGTACTTTTTGTGTGAAGAAATGTTTCCTGACATCACCTATGGACGGCCTAGCTTTAATTGTTCTGGACACCCCAACCAGAGGAAATAGAAAGAAATGATCAACTCCTTTGATCATCTTGAAACACCTCAATGAGAATCTTCAATACACAAGCGAATACAAGCCTAGTTTATGCAACCGGTGTCATAATTTTAACCCGTTTAGCCTGGGTCAGCACAGGCGCGGCAATAGAAATGGGGAAAAACTGCACTTTTGAAGCCAGCTCCTCTCAAATTGTTTGAATTCCCTGATCACTGCTCAACTTTTCCAATACGAATATATTAGAATTGGAATTCCGAAGAATAAAGCTGCTAGTTTTTAAAATCACATTTGTAAAGTTCCTGGCAAAACAATTTCTCAAAGTAGAAAATGATGAAAGGATATGTATGCTAGCTATAAATCTTTCCTTTAACAAAAAAATTCTTCTATAGAATCATTTACGGCACAGGAAGCCACCATTCGGCCCATCGAGTCTATACCAGTTCTCCGTGAAGCAATCTAGTCAGTCCCACTACCCTGTTCTATTCCCATAGCCCTACAAGTTTTTTCCTTCGTGCCCATCCAATTTCTTTTTGAAATCATTGATCATAATTCAAAAATACAAATTTATTTGCAGATGAACGTGATAAAATCTTGTCAAAATTTAGAATTGATCCCAAAACATAAGCTTAAAAGTGGATAAATCCCCAGGCCCAGATAACATGTATCCCAGGCTGTTATGTGAGGCAAGGGAGGAGATTGTAGGGCCTCTGACACAAATTTTCAAATCTTCTCTGGCCACAGGAGAGGTACCAGAGGACTGGAGGACAGCGAAAGTGGTACTATTATTCAAGAAGGGTAGCAGGGATAAACCAGGTAATTACAGGCTGGTGAGTCTAACATCAGTGGTTGGGAAACTATTGGAAAAAATTCTGAGGGACAGGATTAATCTCCACTAGGAGAGGCAGGGATTAATCAAGGATAGTCAGCATGGCTTTGTCAGGGGGAGATTGTGTCTAACTAACTTGATTGAATTTTTTGAGGAGGTGACGAGATGTGTAGATGAGGGTAAAGCAGTTGATGTAGTCTACATGAACATCAGTAAGGCTTTTGATAAGGTCCCGCATGGGAGATTGGTTAAGAAGTTAAGAGCCCATGAGATCCAGGGGAATTTGGCAATTTGGATCCAAAATTGGCTTAGTGGCAGGAGGCTGAGGGTAACGGTCGAGGGTTGTTTTTGCGAGTGGAAGCCTGTGACCACTGGTGCTGGGACCCTTGCTGTTTGCAGTGTACGTTGATGATTTAGACATGAATATAGGAGGCATGATCAGTAAGTTCATAGATGACACGAAAATTAGTGGTGTCGTAAATAGTGAAGAGGAAAGCCTTAGATTACAGGACAATGTAGATGGGCTGGTAACATGGGCGGAGCTGTGGCAAATGGAATTTAATCCTGAGAAGTGTGAGGTGATGCATTTTGGGAGGCCTAACAAGGCAAGGGAATATACAATGGATGGTAGGACCCTAGGAAGTACAGAGGGACCTTGGTATACGTCCATAGATCACTGAAGACAGCAGCACAGGTAGATAAGGTGGTTAGGAAGGCATGTGGGACACTTGTCTTTATTAGCCGAAGCACAGAATATAAGAGCAGGGACGTTATGATGGAGCTGTATAAAATGCTAGTTAGGCCACAGCTGGAGTACTGTGTACAGTTCTGGGCACTATACGATAGGAAGGAGGTGACTGCACTAGAGAAGGTGCAGAGGAGATTCACCAGGATGTTGCCTGGGCTGGAGCATTTCAGCTATGAAGAGAGAGACTGAAAAGGCTAGGGCCGTTTTCCTTAGAACAGAGAAGGCTGAGTAGAGACATGATTGAGGTATACAAAATTATGAGGGGCACTGATAGGTTAGATAGGAAGAATGTTTTTCCTTAGTGGAGGGGTCAATAACTAGGGGCATAGATTTAAGATAACGGGCAGGAGGTTTAGAGGGGATTTGAGGAAAACTGTTTTCACCCAGAGGGTGGTTGGAATCTGGAACACACTGCCTGAAGACGCGGTAGAGGCAAGAACCCGCACAACATTTAAGAAGTATTTAGATGAGCACTTGAAACCCATAGCATACAAGGCTATGGGCCAAGTGCTGGAAAATGGGATTAGAATTGTTCGGCGCTTGATAGCCGGCAGAGACACGATGGGCCGAAAGGGCCTGTTTCTGTGCTGTATAACTATGACTCTATGCAAGGTGGAAAACACCATCTAACTGCAAAAATATGTAGGACTATAGAAACTTAAAACATAGGAGTCGGCAATCCAAAATTAATCCCTCCGGCCTGCACTTCACAGATAAACTTGCATTTGGCTCTACTTCAAGTATTATTCAATTTTCCCTCAAAATATCAGTGTAGAGAATATCCCACAAAGCTCATCAGTTTTGAAGAACAGTCTACACTGGAAACATTTCTCTTTACAGATGCCGATTGATCTGCTGTGTATTTTCAGCATTTTTGGTTTTTATTTCAGATTTCCAGCTTTGGGAGTTTTTGGCTAATTCTTTATGCTTTGCTTAGTTTCAGTTATGACAAATTAATCACCTGATGAACAGTAACTGATTAGATATAGTTTGCAACACTTGCTGTTATTACTTCCAGAAAATTAAACTTTCACTGTGATTGCGACCACTGTCTTTGCCTTTGAGCTGGAAACATTTTTTGCCACAATCTTCAAACATATAGTTTGCAGTTCTGAGAATTCGACCCAAATTATTTCACATTTCCTGAAGAATGCGAATAACCTCAAGTTAAAAAACTTAACTAATCAAACGAAACTACAGGGCATCAGCTTAGCATTACAAGCTACAAAGGTTTGATTAATAAAGTGAAAGAGAAAACAGGTATAAAGGAAAAGTAAAAATAAATTTTAATATCTAAAATCTTCTAGGAACAGTTTTTCACCTGCAGGAATGAGATTTCAGAGTTTTTTTTGTTCCTTTCTAACCTGGACAGGTTGAGTGGCATTGCAGGAACAATCTGGTCATTAAAAGTGTTCTTACGTTGTTAAGTACCAGCCCTAACTTTCTGCAGAGTTTAATTTGTTTCAGCAACACAATGCAACAATTTCTTGAAACTAATGGGAGATTGATCACAGAATCGCTACAGTGCAGGAGGCCATTCAGCCCATCATGTCCGCACTGACTCTCTGAAAGACCAATTCCCTCAGTTCCGTTCCCCTGCCTTCTCCCCATAACCCCGCACATTCTTCCTTTTCATACAACTGTCTATCATGGTGAACTTTTTTTCATATATACATTACTGCTGTGCAGACATGCTTAAACTTTAAAATTCAAAGAAAGAAAAATGCAAATGGATACATCAGGAGTTTTTCTGCAAGTTCCACATTCTACTTTTGCTTACCACAATGGTGTCGGCTCCAATGACGATATCTGGAGTCTTGAGGTGCTTCTGTTGAAAAGGAAAATTCAGATTCTCTTATTGCCATTTTTTCAAGAAAGAGAGAGAGAGAGACATTAAGGGCTGCATTTTAAGACTCCGCCGCTGAAGTAGGCGGCGGACGTAAAGAAATGCGGCCCATGCGCACGGGGACTACGTCACGGTGCCAAAGCAATTTCAAACGCGGCAGGTCATTTGCATGGCCGCAGCGCCCGCCCGAGGACATGGAGCGGGCAGACGAGCTGTCGCCAGAAACAGCAATGTGTAGGCACCAGTGCCATTTTTAAAGGGCTTACAGCCCTCAATGTATATTTAAAATTTAAAGAGCCATTTAAAGTAAAGTTCTTCCAAAATGACTTGTCAATGCACTCTCCCACCACCGCCCCCAAATGGCATTTCAAAACATTCCTGCCCCTTCCCCCTCCGGAATACATGCCTCGCAAATGTGCACCCCCCCCCTCCAAGTTCAGCACCTTTGTCCTTTACCCCTACCCACCACCACCCCCGACCAATCCGCATCATTGCAACCCCGCTCCTCCCCGGTCCCCACTGGTATAGCACCACGTTTCCCCGAATGGAGATTCGAAGGCGCAGCATTGTCGGCCACTCGAATAAAGATTGGAACATGGTGGCTGAATTGCTGTGGCCTACATGGTAAGTAGACATTAATATATTTTAATGCTGGCCGCCACGAGGCCTCACCACCGCCGCCGAGATCGCTACAGGGCCTACCACCGTCGGGGTTGGTGGTGGGCCTCCTCCATACCAATCTTCATTGCTCCCCCCCACCGTTCCCGAAGGCGGAAGGACTTTAAAATCCAGCCCCAAGGATAAGCCACACATCTGCAATTAAATTACTTTTGGCAAAAACAATGCCAGTTGGCTAAATAGTTTTTCATTACAGTTTTTCAGAAATATTTAAATGTAACAAGAGGTGTTGAATAAAGCTAAGAATTTGTTTAGGTTATTGGTTATGAGCCATTATACTCGGGGGTTACCCATTACATTTTGCCTCTTCATAATGCTCAGTGATAGATTTCTAAGCATATTTTTAACCCATTGCCAAGAGTTAGGTGTACAGTAATATTTGCATAACACCTCAACATAAAACATCTCAAACAGCTTTATACAATTATTTCCTTTTGAAGGGTAAATTACTTTTCAAGAAAACTAAATTTTGTGGTTAAACGCCCTCTATTCCTGATGATGTGCCTTATGCATAGCCTCTAAAAGCACCTCCTACCCAGTCCCCAAAATATACATCTTGGTATCATCTTGGCCATGAGACTGCCAACAATCTGCCATAAACTGTGGCTGTTCAACCACAAGTTAAGAATGCACAATACTCAATTTATGCAGAATGTCCAGATTTTGCGGTGGAAACAATGGTGAGGGTATCAATGCTCATGTCATGGAAGTGTAAATCGGACAGCAACTTCTGGCGACTGCACATATAGTTAAACGCGGAAATCAGGAAGTTGCTGTCTGAGTTTCCCTACTCCTCCAGTTTTATTAGCACAATAAGTAATTTATGCCCAAAACCACTTACTCGCATTTTTTCCCACAATCTTACATGCTGGTTTAAGAATCAATTCAGTGATCAGGCCCCACTCACTGGTCAACATTGCGGAATTCTAGCCATTGTGCTGGTTCAGGAAGGCTCTTCGAACTGCATTAAATTTTCTTGTGCACCTCTTTAAAAGGTTTTCATGTCAAAAAGTATTTAATTTACTAAGAAATTGACTAGTGTACACCAACGAAAGTAGTAAATGGTTCACTGCAGTTTTTTTATAAAGTTACTTCAGTGATTTTAAATCAGGTTTCTCACAAGTACTAGACATTTACTAAAAACGCTTACTTTTGTGACAAATCCATTTTCAGCTGTTTCGATAAAATTGGACCAGGTTACCACACTTAAATACATCAAAAATAAACAATTGTGTTTTATTATGCTGCACGGTTACGCTGGTTCATGGAAGATTTTAGGTTTGTAATTATGCAAATGATCATCAGAAACTTAAACTGTGACGTAGCCAGCCCATATTGAGCACAATTTACTGGCTGCACCCAAAGCAAAAAATCTACCCAAATATTTTTTTTTTTTTAAACGGAGGGCGCACTTTAGTAAATTATAAATGCTACAATTAGCCGAGTGCGAAAGAAAAAGTGGGCTGAAAGCAGTGTTTAGTAATTTATTTGGCTCATCCCGTGGTAGTTGGTCACAGAATCCTGGGGTTGAAAGAAATTGAGCAATTTTATTAGGTAGCTTTGCGATGCTTGCACATTGTTAATGGTGGATTTCTTAACAGTCTATAATTGTGCGATTCAATGCTGCTACCTTAATAGATAGTGGCAATTTTAGCCATTGATGGATTTCTCAGGTTATGAACATATTTGAAGTGAGACATAGTTGATATACAAGTCTATGTCTGTATAATTGGGTCTATCATTTTGAAATTTGTCATAAGGTGAACGTCAGGCTACTGTAGCTCTTTATCCCAGAGTATTCTTTCAATCTGGCACGGAAAGGAAACCAGAATATTTATCAGTTAAAATTTTTTTTCGTCTGATTGTATTAATACTTTTCTTTCCAGTGTGTTTTACAACTTTATACTTTGCTTTTCTTTAGCACCGTTCATGTATATAGCTTATGACTTGCCACTTTTCTACTTTTAAGATGGTTATCTCAGTTATTATCTATTTCACATTTCAGCATCATTTTTCTTCTGAAGTATTTCTTGCGCAGCTAGCCATTCGACCACACCAACCTGCTACATCAACACCAAAGGCCCAGGCCCTGAAAATACACCATGAGATGCTGACCCTTTGGCTGAAATTTCTTCCTGTTACAGTTGTATAGGACTTTGGTTCGGCCACATTTGGAATACTGCGTGCAGTTCTGGTCGCCACATTACCAAAAGGATGTGGATGCTTTGGAGAGGGTGCAGAGGAGGTTCACCAGGATGTTGCCTGGTATGGAGGGCGCTAGCTATGAAGAGAGGTTGAGTAGATTAGGATTATTTTCATTAGAAAGACGGAGGTTGAGGGGGGACCTGATTGAGGTGTACAAAATCATGAGAGGTATAGACAGGGTGGATAGCAAGAGGCTTTTTCTCCAGAGTGGGGGATTCAATTACTAAAGGACACGAGTTCAAAGTGAAAGGGGAAAAGTTTAGGGGGATATGCGTGGAAAGTTCTTTACGCAGAGGGTGGTGGCTCCCTGGAACGCGTTGCCAGCGGAGGTGGTAGATGCGGTCACAATGGTGTCTTTTAAGATGTATCTAGACAGATACATGAATGGGCAGGAAGAAAAGAGATACAGACCCTTAGAAAATAGGCGACATGTTTAGATAGAGGATCTGGATCGGCGCAGGCTTGGAGGGCCGAAGGGCCTGTTCCTGTGCTGTAATTTTCTTTGTTCTTCTTCAGTAGAAGTATTAAACCATTTATTTCAAAGCATTAATTTGTTAATTTCCCATTGAAAAAATGTCAGGCTCCCATTGCAAACCCAAACAACTACATTGGTACTCCAACATACTAGAATCAGGCAATTGCTGGGCTTTTGGTGCAGAATTTGATCAGCTTATTACATACCAAGTGCATCCTCTTTGCCACCTCAAGGGCTTTTTCCTTTGCAGTTTCTTTTGCATAATCATATGGCATTTTGAAAGAGGATTTGTCAAGTGTCTCCTTAAACCATGATGGCACCACTTCAAACCTAAGACCCTGCAGGATTAAGAAAAAATTGAATTCAGAAAACTCTGGGGAAACACATAAAATGATACCAGGTTAAAAGGGTTAAATTATGAAGATTTGTTACATAGACTAGGCTTGTATTCTCTTTATTACAAAATATTAAGGGGTAATCTAATTGAGGTGTTTAAGATGAGATAAGAAAAAAAATGATCACAGGATCTGATAGAATAGATAAAGAGAGACATTTCCCTTGGTGTAGGAATCAGAACAAAGGGGCATAACCTTAAAATTAGAGCCAGACGATTCAGGGGGTGATGTCAGGAGGCTCTTCCTCAAAAGGTTGGTAGAGATCTGGAGCTCTCTCCCCAAAAAGCGAGAGAATAGGTTAATTGAAAATTTAAAAAACTGAGAATGATATTTTGTTAGTACATTAAGGGTTACAGAATCAAGGTTGGCAAACGAAGTGCATTTACAGATTGGCAATGATTTAACTAAATAGCGGAACGGACTCAAGGGCTGAATGGCCTACTCCTGTTACTGGCTCCTAATTGTTATTAACCCTTTAAACACTGAACAAATTTACTGTAGACACTCTTGCTGGGGCTACTTGGTTTTAATGCTGAAGGCATCTAAGAACAACAGTGTTGTGGCCTAGTCAAAATCAATAGTGTTGTGGATAAGAGTCAAATTAAAGTATAAAAACAGGACATAGGAGAAAAAGATAATGGGTTAAAAATACATTTAGTGGTTTAATGGTGAAATTGCATTAATAAAGTTACGCCGACTGTCTTTTTAAAAATTGTTTGTGGATGTGCGAAATGCTGGCAAGGTCACATTTGTTGCCGATCTCCAATAACCCTGAAGGTGGTTTCAGCACCAGAGTCCTACAGTATTGGTGCTCCCATGAGGTACAGAATTAGAGGATTTTGACCCAGCAATGGTGAAGTAAAACAGCGCTACAAAAAAATCTGAACTGTTGGATAACTTGAATTAAGTTTAAATCTCATAGTTAAGGATCCTCTAGGGAAGAGTAGCATGCTAGAATTTCAAATTCATTTTGAAGGCGAGAAACTGGAGTCCCACACTAGCGTTTTGGAGTTAAACAAAGGTAATTACATAGGCATGAGGACAGATTTGGCCCTAGTCGACTGGGCAGGAAGACTAAAAGGTAGGACAGTTGATGAGCAGTGGCAGATGTTGAAGGAGATATTCAATTCCTCCCAAATAGAATCTTTCTTCCTCTCTGGAATATATTTTAAGAGGGGAAAAAAACATCCATGGTTAAGCAAGGAAGTTAAGGATAACAAAGACAAATACTACGGCATACCATATTGCAAAGGCCAGTGGCAGGCTGGAAGATTGGGAAACTTTTAAACATCAACAAAGGGTTACTAAAAAAGTAATAAGAGCAAAGGTAAATGATGAAAGAAAACTAGCACAAAATATAAAAACGGATAGCAAAAGCTTCTATAAGTATATCAAAGGGAAGAGAGTAGCTAAAGTGAATATTGGTCCTTTGGAGGATGAGACAGGGACGTTAATAGAGGGAACACAGAAATGGCGGAGACACTAAATCAATATTTTGCCTCAGGCTTTTACAGTGGAGGACACTAGTACCATCCCAACAGCAACAGGAAATGCAGAGGTTATAGAAAGGGAGGAACTTAGAACAAATCACCACCAGGGAAAAAGTACAGAGCAAACTTTTGGAATTGAAGGCAGACAACTCCCCAGGGCCTGATGGCCTACATCCTAGGGTCTTAAAGGAAGTGGCAGCAGAGATAGTGGATCCATTGGTTATAATATTCAAATATTCCCTGGATGCGGGAAAGGTTCCAGTGGATTGGAAAAAAGCTAATATAACACCCTTATTCAAAAAAAGGAGGGAGGCAGAAAGCAGGAAACTATAGACCAGTTAGTTTAACATCTGTCGTTGGGAAATTGTTAGAATCCATTAAGGAAGTAATAGGACATTTAGAAAGTCAAAAATGCAATCCATCAGAGTCAGCAGGGTTTAATGAAGGGTAAATCGCGTTTGACTAATTTGCTAGAGTTCTTCGAAGATGTAACAACCAAAGTGGATAATGGGGATTCTGTAGATGTAGCATATCTGGATTTCCAGAAGGTATTTGATAAGGTGCCGCACAAAAGGTTTATACACAAGGTAAGATCACATGGGATTAGGGGCAGTTTATTAGCTTGGATAGAGGATTGGCTAACCAACAGAAAACAGAGAGTCGGGATAAATGGGTCTTTTTCTGGCTGGCAAGATGTAACTAGTGGGGTGCCCACAGGGTTCGATCCTTGGGCCCCAACTATTTACAATCCATATTAATGACTTGGATGCAGGGATAGAAGGTACTATAATCAAACTTGCAGAGGACACTAAAATAGGTGGGATAGTAAGTTGCAATAAAGAAATAAGAAATTTACAAATGGATATGGATAGGTTAGGTGAATGGGCCAAAATTTGGCAGATGGAGTTTAACGTGGATAAGTGTGAGGTTATCCATTTTGGTCGGAAGAATAGAAAAGCAAATTATCTAAATGGAGAGAAACTTGAGTGCTTTGGTGCAGAGGGATCTGGGTGTCCTTGTGCATGATTTACTGAAAACTAGTATGCAGGTGCAGCAGGTAATAAGGAAGGCAAATGGAATTTTGGCATTTATTGCTAAAGGAAGAGAGTGTTGTTGCAACTGTACAAGGCATTAGTGAGACCACACCTGGGGTACTGCGTACAGTTTTGGTCCTCTTACTGGAGGAGGGATGGAGTTGCACTGGAGGCAGTTCAGAGGAGGTTTACCAGATTGATTCCAGAGATGGGGGAGCGTGTCTTATGAAGAAAGATTGAGCAGTTTAGGCCTTTACTCTCTCGAGTTTAGAAGAATGAGAGGAGATCCAATTGAGGTATACAAGATGACTAAGGGATTTGACAAAGTAGACATAGAAAGGATGTTTCCTGTTGTGGGGCACTCTAGAATGAGAGGTCATAGTTTTAGGATAAGGGGTGAAAGATTTAAAACAGATGTGGAGAAATCACTTCTCTCAAAGGATTGAGAGTCTGTGGAATTCACTATCCCAGACAGAGTGCAGTGGATGCGAGGACATTGAGTAAATTTAAGGAGAGGATAGACAGATTTTTAATTAATAATAGGTTGAAGAGTTATGGAGGACGGGCAGGAATGTGGAGTTGAGGTTAGAATCCGATCAGCCATGATCTTATAGAATGGCGGAGCAGGCTTGAGGGGCTGAATTGCCTACTCCTCCTAGTTCTTCTATGAATTAGGAGCAGGAGTAGGCAATTCAGCCACTCGAGCCTGCTCCGCCATTCTATAAGATCATGGCTGATCGGATTCTAACCTCAACTCCACATTCCTGCCTGCCCCCGACAACCTTTCACCTCCTTGCTTATCAAGAATCTATTTACCTCTGCCTTAAAAATATTCAAGGACTCTGCTTCCACCGCCTTATGAGGAAGAGCGTTCCAAAGATTCACAACTCCATGAGAAAAAATTTCTCATCGGTTTTAAATGGGCGACCCCTTATTTTTAAAACAGTGACCCCTAGTTCTAGATTCTACCACAAGAGGAAACATCCTTTCCACATCCACCCTGTCAAGACCCCTCAGGAGCTTATATGTTTCAATCAAGTCACCTCTTACTTTTCTAAACTCCAGCCTAGCCTGTCCAACCTTTCCTCAAGACAACCTGTCCATTCCCGGTTTTAGCCCAGTAAACCTTCTCTGCACTGCTTCAATGCATTTACATCCTTCCTTAATTAAGACCAATACTGTACACAGTACTCCAGATGTGGTCTCACCAATGCCCTGTACTCTCTACTTTTGTATTCAATTCCCCTTGTAATAAATTATAACATTCTATTAGCTTTCCTTACTTGCTGTACCTGCATACTCACCTTTTGTGATTAATGCATTGGAACACCCAGATCTTTGTGCATCTCAGAGCTCTGCAATCTCTCACCATTTAGAGAATACATGTCTTTTTTATTTTTCCTGCCAAAATGGACAATTTCACATTTTCCCACATTATACTCCACTTGCCAGACTTTTGCCACTCACTTAACCTATCTGTATCCCTTTGTAGTCTCCTGTGTCCTCTTCACAACTTACTTTCCTACCTATCTTTGTGTCATCAGCAAATTTAGCAACCGTACCTTTGGTCCCTTCATCCAAGTCATTTAAAATGTTGAGGCCCCAAGCACTGATCCCTGTACCACACCACTTGTTATATCTTGCCAACCAGAAAATGACCCATTTATACCTACTCTCGGTTTCCTGTTAGCTAGGCAATCTTTTATCCATGCCAAAATGTTACCCCCTACACCATGAGCTTTTTTGTTCCACAATAACATTCGATGTGGCACCTTATCAAATGCTTTATGGAAGTCTAAGTACAGTACATCCACCAGTCCTCCTTTATCCACAGCATGTTACTTCTTCAAAGACGTCCAATAAATTGGTTAAACATTATTTCCCTTTCACAAAACCATACGGATTACCTTCAATTTTTTTTAAACTGCCCTGCGATAACGGCTTTAGTAATAGCTTCTAACATTTTCCTTATGACAGATGTTAAGCTAACTGACTTGCAGCTTCCTGCTTTCGGTCAAAGCAGGTGGGCTGTCTGCCACTTTCTCACTGCTGGCAAAATGGTATGGCGGAGGGAAGGCATCGGGCACAACACCCAAACAATTTTGTCAGCCTTTCCGCCTCCCAACCCATCCCCAGAGGGCTGATAAAATTCAGCCCAACGGTTCAGGTTGATGATCTGTCATCAGAACCTCTCAAGGTTGTTGCACTCCCTCTTCTTTGGCCTCCTTATCTCGAGAGACAATGGATAAGCGCCTGGAAGTGGTCAGTGGTTTGCGAAGCAGCGCCTGGAGTGGCTATAAAGGCCAATTCTAGAGTGACAGGCTCTTCCACAGGTGCTGCAGAGAAATTGGTTGGTCGGGGCTGTTACACAGTTGGCTCTCCCCTTGCGCCTCTGTCTTTTTTCCTGCCAACTACCAAGTCTCTTCGACTTGCCACACTTTAGCCCCGTCTTTATGGCTGCCCGCCAGCTCCGGCGAATGCTGGCAACTGACTCCCACGACTTGTGATCAATGTCACAGGACTTCATGTCACGTTTGCGGACGTCTTTAAAGTGGAGACATGGACGGCCGGGGGGTCTGATACCAGTGGCGATCTCGCTGTACAATGTGTCCTTGGGGATCCTGCCATCTTCCATGCAGCTCACATGGCCAAGCCATCTCAAGCGCCGCTGACTCAGTACAGTGTATAAGCTGGGGATGTTGGCCGCCTCCAGGACTTCTGTGTTGGAGATACGGTCCTGCCACCTGATGCCAAGGATTCTCCGGAGGCAGCGAAAAAGGAATGAATTGAGACGTCGCTCTTGGCTGACATACGTTGTCCAGGCCTCGCTGCCGTAGAGCAAGGTACTGAGGACACAGGCTTGATACACTCGGACTTTTGTGTTCCGTGTCAGTGCGCCATTTTCCCCACACTCTCTTGGCCAGTCTGGACATAGCAGTGGAAGCCTTTCCCATGCGCTTGTTGATTTCTGCATCTAGAGACAGGTTACTGGTGATAGTTGAGCCAAGGTAGGTGAACTCTTGAACCACTTCCAGAGCGTGGTCGCCGATATTGATGGATAGAGCATTACTGACGTCCTGTCCCATGATGTTCGTTTTCTTGAGGCTGATGGTTAGGCCAAATTCGTTGCAGGCAGCCGCAAACCTGTCGATGAGATTCTGCAGACGCTCTTCAGTGTGAGATGTTAATGCAGCATCGTCAGCAAACAGGAGTTCCCTGATGAGGACTTTCTGTACTTTGGTCTTCGCTCTTAGACGGGCAAGGTTGAACAACCTGCCACCTGAACTTGTGTGGAGGAAAATTCCTTTTTCTGAAGACTTGAACGCATGAGAGAGCAGCAGGGAGAAGAAAATCCCAAACAGTGTAGGTGCAAGAACACAGCCGATTTCACGCCACTCAGGATAGGAAAGGGGTCTGATGAGGCGCCGCTATGCTGAATTGTGCCTTTCATATTGTCATGGAATGAGGTGATGATACTTCGTAGCTTTGGTGGACATCCGATCTTTTCTAGCAGTCTGAAGAGACCACGTCTGCTGACGAGGTCAAAGGCTTTGGTGAGATCAATGAAAGCAACGTAGAGGGGCATCTGTTGTTCGCGGCATTTCTCCTGTAGCTGACGAAGGGAGAACAGCCTGTCAACGGTCGATCTCTCTGCTTGAAAGCCACACTTGGCCAGCTTCTGGAGCCTTTTTAAAGCGACTCGAGCGAAGACTTTCCCCACTATGCTGAGCAGGGAGATTCCACGGTAGTTGTTGCAGTCACCACGGTCACCTTTGTTTTTATAGAGGGTGATGATATTGGCATTGCACATGTCCTGTGGTACTACTCCCTCATCCCAGCACAGGCAAAGCAGTTCATGGAGTGCTGAGAGTATAGCAGGCTTAGCACTCTTGATTATTTCAGGGGTAATGCTGTCCTTCCCAGGCACTTTTCTGCTGGCTAGAGAATCAATGGCATTACTGAGTTCAGATTTTGTTGGCTGTACGTCCAGCTCATCCATGACTGGCAGAGGCTGGGCTGCATTGAGGGCGGTCTCAGTGACAACATTCTCCCTGGAGTACAGTTCTAGGTAGTGCTCAACCCAGCGGTCCATTTGCTTGCGTTGGTCAGTGATTGTGTCCCCGGATTTAGATTTGAGGGGGGGGGGGGGGGGGGGGGGAGGATCTTCTTGATGGTTGGCCCAAAAGCTCTCTTAATGCCATCATACATTCCTCTGACGTTTCCGGTGTCTGAGGCCAGCTGAATATGACTGCATAGGTGTTGCCAGTACATATTTGCGCAGCGCCTGGCTGTTCTTTGTGCAGCGCGTCTGGCTGCTTTAAGAGCTACAGATGTTAACGCGCTGGGGGCTTTCTTGTAGTTCAGCAGTGCAATGCACTTAGCGGCTATGACAGGGTTCCAGCTCTTCAAAGTGAGATTGAAACCAGTCTGCATTCCGCTTCACGTGTTTGCCACAGGTGGTCATAGCTGACTGATAGATGGCGTCTCTGATGTGGGCCCACTTGGTCTCTGCATCCCCTGTGGGAGTGCTTTGAAGGGCTTTTTCAAGTGAACCTTCGACTGCATGTCCACAAATCCCTGAAGGTGGCTGGACAGGTCGATAAGGTGGTCAGGAAAGCATTGGGGATACTTGCCTTATTAGCTGAGGCACAGAATATAAAAGAGTTGGGAAGTTATGCTGCAATTGTATAAAACACTAGTTAGGCCACAGCTGGAGTACTGCATGCAGTTCTGGTCACTGCACTATAGGAAAAATGTGATTACATTAGAGAAGGTATAGAGGATATTTGAGGATATTGTTGGCCTGGAGAATTTTAATTATGAGGAAAAACTGGATAGACAAGGGTTGTTTTCATTGGAACAGAGGAGGCTGAGGGGAGACCTAATTGAAGTGCATAAAATTAAGAGGAATCTAGATAAGAGTGGATAGAGAGGCCCTCTTCCCCTTAGTTGAGGGGTGCATAACCAGGGGCCACAGATTTAGGGTTGGAGGTTTAAACGGCATGAGGGAAAACATTTTCACCCAGAGGATTAAGAGGATCTGGAACTCACTTCATGAAAAAGGGTGGTAGAGGCAGAAACCATCAAAACATTTGAAAGGTACTTGGATATGCACTCGAAGTGCCGGAACCTACAAGGCTTTGGACCAAGAGCTGGAAAATGGGGTCAGGCTAGATGGCTCATGTCAGCTGGAATGGACATGATGGGCTAACTGACCATTGTAAATTGGTGATTCTCGGAGTAGTAGATTTGCCCTTAACTAGCTACATGCAAAGAAGTGTCCCATTAGCACTGAATTTTCATTGATACTTTCAGGACAATGAAGGATTTCAACTTGTGCTACAATGGAGGAAAGTTTCATCCATCATTAAAACTTCCATAAAAGCAAAATACTGCGGATGCTGGAAATCTGAAATAAAAACAAGAAATGCTGGAGCCACTCAGCAGGTCTGGCAGCATCTGTGGAAAGAGAAGCAGAGTTAACGTTTCAGGTCAGTGACCCTTCTTCGGAACTGACAAATATTAGAAATGTCACAGGTTATAAGCAAGTGAGGCGGGGGTGAGGCAAGGGATAACAAAGGAGGTGTAGATTGGACATGGCCACATAGCTGACCAAAAGGTCATGGAGCAACGGCAAACAAAATGTTAATGGTGTGTTGAAAGACAAAGCATTAGTACAGATAGGGTGTTAATGGACTGAAGATTAAACAGCAGCAAGTACAAACATGAAAAAAAAGTGGGTAAGCAAACTGAACAAACTAAGATGAAATGAAATAAACGCAAAAAAAAAAATTTGTAAAAACTGTAAAAAAGAAAAAATAACTAAAAATAAAAGTAAAATGGGGGACCCGTCATGCTCTGAAATTATTGAACTCAATGTTCAGTCCGACAGGCTGTAGTGTGCCTAATCGGTAAATGAGATGCTGTTCCTCGAGCTTGCGTTGATGTTCACTGGAACACTGCAGCAATCCCAGGACACAGATGTGAGCATGAGAGCAGGTGGGGGGGTGGGGGGGAGGAGAAAAGTGTTGAACTGGCAAGCAACTGGAAGTATTAAAACTTCCACGTTTTCCCTTGGTTACTACGGAGTAATAGTTTATATCAAAAGTGCTGTGTTTCTCTTTTTGCCTGCACCCTCACCAAAGAAAAACACAGCATGTTTAATGGTGTTAACACTCACTCCCTCTCTGGGTACAAACCATAAACTTGTGAAATTTTCCAGTATTGGTCAAATGTGCTTCAGTCACTCACAAATCCAGACTCTTGTTCAGATATTTTACTATTCCAATGATCCTGTACAGAAACAATTCTGATTAAGCATTACTGCTAAACCCCAAGGTTACACTCTCCTGTCCCAAAGGCATTAATTACATAGGATATACAGCACAGAAACAGATCATTCAGCCCATCTTGTATGCACTTTAGTCCATACTCCACAAGTTTCCTCCCATTCTATCTACCTCATCTTCAGGCTTTCAGCATACCTTTCAATTTTCTTCTCTCTCATGGGCTCATTTCCTTTTGAAATCATCTAAGCTATTTACCTCAACCATTTGATGTGTTTACAAGTTCCACATTCTAACCACTTTGAGTAAAGAAATTTCTTATATCCCTATTGGATTTATCATCTTGCATTTATGGCCTCTTTGAATTTCCTCACATGTGGAAATATTCTCTCCAGATCTACCCTATCCAACCCATTCATAATTTTACCAACTTCTATCAGCTCATCTCCAAGTCTACTTTTTTCCCTAAAAGGAGAAAAGCCCCAACCTGTTCAAACTTTATTAACTGTGATCTCTCAGTTGTGGTACTATCCTTGTAAAGATTGTTTTGTACTTTCTCCAATGTTTCTATCCTCTTTTAATCCCTAGATCCCCTTGCTCTTCTACCTGTTACGACCAGGTGAGGAAAAAGGTTTAGGGGTTCGCTTTCAGCCTTCACCTAGTCTGACTGTGACAGGGTTTAATTTCAAACACACCGTGTTTTGAGCTCCCCCTTGGTGAATCCTTGACCACCACTTTCCAATTATAAGTCAAAGAAACAAGCACAAACAGGCTTTCTTTGGTTTAAAGAAGAAAAGTCAAATTTATTAAAAAAACTTAAAACTCTAATTCGGTTAACGCCACTGATACACACCGCGCCCCACGCTAGCATGCACACATGATATGCACCTGCAAATAGAGACAGAAAAGAGAAGAAAAATAAAGTGAAAAAAATTTGAGGCAATCTCTAGAGGGGGGTTTGTTACTGTGCTTCGAGCTTGCTATAGTCCTTGCTTGTAGGTAGATCTTGCTTTTCATTGGGGCCCAGTATTTTTCTTGAAGCTTGTGACTGTAGGCGACTTTTCTCTCTTGGGGTTCATATGTCTTCAATGGATTCCGAAGCTGGTGAGAGAGAGCAGACAGGAGAGGCTGCAACAAGCCAGCCACGAGATGTCTTTTCAGTCCAGGAGCAAGCAACTTTGAGTTCAAATTCTCTGTGGCCAAATTAAAACTCTCAGTTCAAAACTCTAACAGCCAGTTAGTCATGTGACTAAACTGGTCTGACCATATCTTCTGTGTATTGGGGAGCAGGGACTGGTTCCTTTGTTCCAACACTGTCTGCTAGCATGCAGAAGTATCTTTCCGCTGAGGGGCCTGGCAATTCCTTGTGATAGGCCCTCTTTTCTTCCCAGCAACAATTTTAAGTTTAATGCCCATGTGGTGAAATTAATATGCCTCATTCTTGGCAGGTGGGGGCCTGCATGACATACCCAATTCAGTGTTTTTTTTAATATAAAGTGTAGGTGATGTTTCCATTTTTCTGACCAAAGTGCATCACCTCGCATTTATCCATGTTCAAGTTCAGTTGCTGCTTAACTGCCCAATCTGCAAGTTTTCTAATGTATTACGTATTTTGTTGCATTTTTCCTCACGGTTAGCTCTACCCACCCATTTTGGTATCATTTGCAAATTTTGATAGTTATTTACTCCTTAATCCAAGTCATTCATACAAATTATGAACAACAGTGGTTCAAGTACTGCTCCTTGTGGAACACTGCTTTCTACCTTCCTCCAATCTAAATAACTGCCCTTTATTCCTACTCTCTGGCTAAAAACAGAAACCAATTTGCTATCCATTCAGCTTTTTGTCCCTTGACTCCACCTTTGTCATGATTAATCCACAGGTTCTAGAACCTTTTCCATACCATGGCCAATATTTGTGAGAGCACCTTGACAGGCTAATAAAAAAAGTCATTAAATAGTGTCCAAAGCCAATGAAGGGCATAGATTTAAGGTAACGGGAAAAAGAACCAGGCAAGCGGAAAAGTTTTTTTTTTTAAATGCCACATTGTTATAATCTGGAATGCACTTCTTGAAAAGGTGGCAGAAGCAGAATCAATAACAACTTTCAAAAGAGAATTGGATAAATACTTAAAATCATAGCATGGCCTCCTTTTGTGCTGTAACTATTCAGTCCGTCGTGTCCTTGTCAGCTAAAGTGCAAACGTGAAGGGAAAAAATTTTACAGGGTTAAGAAGAGCAGAGATTCGAGACTGACTGGATAGCTCTTTCATAGAGCTGGTAAGGGCACGATGGGCAGAACGGCTTCCTTTTGTGCTGTATGATTCTAAGTGCAATCACTGTTGTAATCCAGGAAACACAACAACTAATTGGAGCACAGCAAGGACCCAAAAACAGCAATTGAGTAAATGGCAAGATTTTAGGTGTTGATTGTAGGTTAAATGTTAGTCAGGATACCAGGAGAACACCCTTGCTTCTCTTTGAATAGTGCCCAGGATCTTTTACTTGCATTTGAGAGAAAAGATAGTTTAACATCTCATCCGAAAGTAGACACATTGGACTGTGACCTTCTGACTCGGGAGAATGCTGCACCTGAGCATAGCCTGAAATCTAATTTCCTGCCAATACTAAATATCAAGATTCAAAAATTTATAGCTATTTGGAAAAGTTACCACAGGGTGGGCAGAGCTCATGGAATTGTGCTTCTGCAAGAAGTCAAAAGCCTGAAATTTCCAATTATGTTTAACACAGGTGTATAATCCAGTTATTTTAAATGAATTGCCATTGATGTAAAACTGATCAGAAAATCTAGAGCAAATTTTTCAAGAAGGAAGGACGAGAAGGAAGAAAGTTGGCAAGAAATCTAAAAAATAAACAAGGATGTACAAAATTGAAAATGAGCTCACTAAGTACAAATTTCACTAGGTGGGATATTTAACTTGGCAAGAACAGTTAAAAGCAAATACATACAGTTATTACGTCATTTGCTAAAACCACCTTTAGTATGTAGTAAAACGGATGATATTTTAAAGCGTTACTATGTGGAGTTTAAGCAAAGAACACTACAGAAAATGTGCTAAGCATTTTCAATGTCTATACAGCTAAATGAGATGAAATACAAACATTGGCCTTCAATAACTTAACTCCTCAAAGCCCAAGCTGGACATGACTTGAACAATGCACCTATATCTACCTTTAGACAAGATACAAGGAAAAAAAACTGTTGCCACATTGGCAATCTTTCACTCACACTTCCCTGAACTTCTCTCTACTTTTCCTCCAAAGGTCCAAATACACAATTTTACCCATTTTTATTCTTCTGTTCAAATCATGACTCATCAGATCATCATCTACTCTAATTCACTCTTTCCTAAGACTGCCATAGTTTGCAAGACATTTTAACCGCCTCAATCTTTTCTTCCTATTATTTGCAGGCTTTTAATAAACTCAGTTTACATCACTTAATGACTACATCTATGTCCTATTCTTGAATGTTGATAACCTTGCCTTGGTACATCTGTACATTTGGTTTGGTGTCTTTTATAAAACAAAAGCTAAATGACTTCAGAGATAGTGTATTTCATAAAAATATTCTAAAGACTAACTTCCAAAATTAAAAAAAAGCTGACTGTACAAGATACAGGTGTGCACTAAGCAAATAAATTTTTTATTCATTCAGGAATGTGGGCATCGCTGGCTAGGCCAGCACTTATTGTATTTATATAGTGCCTTTAACAGCATAAAATGTATCAAAGCTCTTCACAGGAGCATTATAAAGGAAAATCTGACACCGAGCCACTTAAGATGATGTTAGAGCAAATGACCAAAAGCTTGGCCAAAGAGGTAGATTTTAAGGAGTGTTGTAAAGGAAGAAAGAGGGGTAGGGAGGCAGAGCAGTTAAGACAGAGAACTCCAGAGCTTAGGCCTTTGCAAATGAAGGTAAGGCTGCCAAGGACGAAGCAAATAAAATTGGGGATGCTCCAAAGGCCTGGATTTGTGCAACACAGATATCTGAGGAGTGGAAGAGATAACAGAGACAAGGAAGGGCAAGGCCATGGAGGAATTTGCAAACAAAGATTACTAAATGTCAGATATTAATGAAGTAATCTAGCAAGTTGAAAAAACATTTTCAATCTGAACTACTATAGAATGAATACTGTGCTACTACATGGTGGAAGTCTTGACATTTCATTTTCAGCAATATTGCATTACTGAGTTTTTAAACTACTTTATTTCAGTGTGTAAAGTATGGCCACAGGTGAACGACTGTACTTACAACATTGTTCAAAATTTCTCTTCTACGTGGTGAAGCACTGGCAAGGACCACAAGTTTCCCAGCGAGTTTGGAAATGACTGGATTCAACACCATGATGTTTTTATTTTTCAGTTTGCTCACCTTGGTCTACAAAGAAAAAATGAGGCATGATAAACTATGTAGGCAGGTGCATATTATATGAACTTTGACTCATACCCATTTACACCAGGGCCATCCAAAACCTGCAGCACGGATGTCATAGGTGCATGGGTTATTAACCTGAAACATGAGCCTATCATTTCAGCTGCTAAAGCTCCTGCCAGATATCTCCAAACTGTGATTGAACTGGTATATTTCAACATTGCTTTATCATCTTCAACAGAAGAAACAGGCAGAGACATATTAATGTCCCAAATATGGTTAAAATTTTAAAACACTTTCAAAGCTTTTGCAATATTTCGAGCAATTTTCAGCAAAGATATAAAAGCAAATTTCAGAGTAATCCAAAAATGTAGAATTAAAGTTTAAGCATGCTATTTTTGTTCACTGAGCGGATATTTTTACTTAAATCTAAAGTTTACATAAAACTTTATATTGCTTATTTCACCGTGAAAGCCAACAAGAAATGCAAGATGAGTCTGCAGCCTGCACTAAGAACCCAGAGTGAACTCCAAACTCACAAACTAAGACCTGCTTGGTCACATTCCTTTAAGGTCCAGCTAACACAAATTAAATACACAGTGCCACCTTATTCCTAACCAAAAGTCATCGACCTGAAACATTAACTCTGGTTTTCTCTCTCCACAGATGCAGCCAAACCAGAGTACTTGCAGTATTTTCTGTTTTTATTTCTAACAGAAAGACACTCACTAACAGACAGGCTGCAGTCTGTTCAAAGCGGTGTAAAGAGGTTTGTCATTGCGGCCCACTCCTTGTCCAGCCTTCACAGGACATTGCTCGCAGTTCAACAGCCAAGCTCTTCCGCCAGCGATACCCCTCCTCAGTAACAACCCTGCAAACCCCGGACGGATCCTACTCCTTCCCGCTCTCCAGTCCTTCTCCTCCTCAACCTTCTCCACATCCCCCTCCTACTGCCGCGCCACTCACCTATTGTCATAGGAAATGAAGTTCACTGCGCACGCGTGAGGCGGAACCCCGTTGATTATATGTGCGCAGGCGCCGGGGGTAGTGTTATTGGGGAGAGGTGTCCAGTGCGCCTGCGCCAGTGGCTCATCTACCTACCAGGCTGAGATGAATCATTTAATTCACTGGGAGTGTGATTGGCATGTGGTCCAGATTGTGAGGGGCTTCAGAGAGTACCTTGAATTAGCTTATCTGGAGCTGAAAATTCACTTGAAGAAAACTATAATTGAACAGTTATGTGCATAAGTCCGACACCGGAAATATCAGAGGAATGTATTATGCATTAAGAGAGCTTTTGGGCCAACCCTCAAGAAGATCGCCCCCTCAAGTCTTAATCAGGGGACACGATCACTGACCAATGCAAGCAAGTGGACTGCTGGGTGGAACACTACCTAGAACTGTACTCCAGAGAAAATGTTGTCACTGATACCGCCCTCAATGCAGCCATGTCTCTACCAGTCATGGATAAGCTGGACGAACAGCCAACAAAATCGGAACTCAGTGATGCCATTGATTTTCTAGCCAGTGGAAAAGCCCCTGGAAAGGACGACATTACCCCTGAAATAGTCAAGAGTGCCAAGCCTGCTATACTCTCAGCACTCCATGAACTGCTTTGCCTGTGCTGGGATGAGGGAGCAAAAGCACAGGACATGTGCGATGCCAATATCATCACCCTCTATAAGAACAAGGGTGGCCGTGGTGACTGCAACAACTACCGTGGAATCTCCCTGCTCAGCATAGTGGGGAAAGTCTTCGCTCGAGCCATTTTAAAGAGACTCCAGAAGCTGACTGAGCGTGTCTACCCTGAGGCATAGTGCGGCTTTTGAGTAGAGAGAGCCACCATTGACATGCTGTTCTTCCTTCGCCACCTACAGGAGAAATGCCACGAACAACAGATTCCCCTCTATGTTGCTTTCTTGGATCTCACCAAAGCCTTTGATCTCGTTAGCAGACGTGGTCTCTTCAGACTACTAGCAAAGATCGGATGTCCACCAAAGCTACTAAGTATCATCACCTCATTCCATGACAATATGAAAGGCACAATTCAGCATAGCGGTGCCTCATCAGACCCCTTTCCTATCCTGAGTGGCGTGAAACAGGGCTGTGTTCTTGCACCTACACTGTCTGGGATCTTCTTATCACTGCTGATCTCAAATGCGTTCAAGTCTTCAGAAGAAGGAATTTTCCTCCACACAAGATCAGGTGGCAGGTTGTTCAACCTTGCATGTCTTAGAGCGAAGACCAAAGTACGGAAAGTGCTCATCAGAGAACTCCTCTTTGCTGACGATGCTGCATTAACATCCCACACAGAACAGTGTCTGCAGAGACTCATCGACAGGATTGCAGCTGCCTGCAACGAACTTGGCCTAACCATCAGCCTCAAGAAAACGAACATCATGGGACAGGACATCAGAAATGCTCCATCCATCAATATCGGTGACCACGCTCTGGAAGTGGTTCACCTACCTAGGCTATCACCAATAACCTGTCCCTCGATGCAGAAATCAGCAAACGCATGGGAAAGGCTTCCGCTGCTATGTCCAGACTGGCCAAGAGAGTGTGGGAAAATGGCTCACTGACACGGAACACAAAAGTCCGAGTGTATCAAGCCTGTGTCCTCAGCACCTTGCTGTACGGCAGCGAGGCCTGGACAACGTATGTCAGCCAAGAGCGACGTCTCAATACATTTCATCTTCGCTGCCTCCAGAGAATCCTTGGCATCAGGTGGCAGGACCGTATCTCCAACACAGAAGTCCTGGAGGCGGCCAACATCCCCAGCTTATACACTTACTGAGCCAGCGGCGCTTGAGATGGCTTGGCCATGTGAGCTGCATGGAAGATGGCAGCATCCCCAAGGACGCATTATACAGCGAGCTCGCCACTGGTATCAGACCCACCGGCTGTCCATGTCTCCGCTTTAAAGACATCTGCAAACACGACATGAAGTCCTGTGACATTGATCACAAGTCATGGGAGTCAGTTGCCAGTGATCGCCAGAGCTGGCGGACAGCCATAAAGACGAGGCTAAAGAGTGGCAACTTGAAGAGACTTGGCAGTTGGCAGGAAAAAAGTGCAAGGGGATAGCCAACTGTGTAACAGCCCCGACAACCAATTTTATCTGCAGCGCCTGTGGAAGAGTCTGTCACTCTAGAATTGGCCTTTATAGCTACTCCAGGCACTGCTCCACAAACCACTGACCACCTCTTGGCACTTACCCATTGTCTCTCAAGACAAGGAGGCCAAAGAAGAAGAAGTCATTGAAAGTGGCAGGACAGGTTGAGAGCGCAATTACTAAAGCATGTAGTATCCTGGGTTTTATTAACAGGGGCCTGGAGTACAAGAGCAAGGAGGTTATGTTAAACTTGTGCGTGGCACTATGCGGCCTCAGCTGGCGTATTGCGTGCAGATCTGGGCATTGTGCTTTCGGAAGGATGTGAAGGCATTGGGGAGAGTACAGAAAAGATTCACGAGAATGGTTCCAGGGATAAGGAACTTCAGGTACGAAGGCTGAGAGGTAATTTGATAGAACTATTCAAAATCATGAAGGGTCTGAACCGAGTAGATCGGGAGAAACTGTTTCCACTCGTGAAAGGATCAAGAACAAGAGGCACTGATTTAAGGTAATTGGCAAAAGAAGCAATAGCGACATGAGGAAAAACTTTTTTATGCAGCAAGTGGTTAGGATCTGGAATGCTGCCTGAGAGTGTGGTGGAGGCAGGTTCAATCAAGCCATTCAAAAGGGACCTAGACTGTGATCTGAAAAGGAAGAATATGCAGGGCTATGGGGAGAAGGCAGGGAATGGCATTAGGTGAATTGCTCATTCGGAGAGCCGGTGCAGACACGATGGGCCGAATGACCTCCTTCTGCGCTGTATCAATACTGTGATATATGGATAATTCAAGAAGAAAATTGGATTTTTCTGTTATAATATTTTTGGGAACAGCAGTATAGTGATTGTTACTGGACTAATGATCTGGAGATATGAGTTCAAATCCCACCACAGCAGCTGGAGAATTGAAGTCTAGTTAATTAAATAAATCTGTAATGAAAAGCATGTAGCTGTAATAGTGACCATGAAATTAGCAGATCTTTATAAAAACCCACCTGATTCATCAATGTCCTCCTTCACAGGAGGAAATCTGCCATCCTTAAGCAGTCTGGCCTGTATGTGACTGCAGACGACTGTAATCTGGTTGACTCTGAAATTGGCCTAAATTATCAAAAAGGCAACTCACCACTACCTTCTCAAGGGAAATTAGGGATGAGTAATAGATGCTGGCTTTCCAGCGACTTCCTTATCCTGTGGGATAAGATCAGGGATAGGGTTTGGTGAGATCCCACCATTTGCCAAGGCCAAAAGCAGACATAGGGTGGGATTTGAGTTCTGAGGCTTGCTTTGCTGGGGTTGAAAAATTATTAGAAGTAGACCTCAACTGAAGTCATTAATGCTACTGCATCATGAGACAAAGAAATGAAAAAAATCATTTTAGATGAACAGAATTTTCAGTTTGTGCTTTTTTTTTTTAGTTTTAGTTTTTCAGTTTTACATGACAGAAATCTCAAGGCATCCTTTAAAGCAGATAGTCTTGTCTGAAGCCAGTGAGTAAATAAAGAACATATGAGCAGGAGTAGGCCATTTAGCCCCTTGAACCTGTTCCATCATTTATTGAGATTGTGACTGATCTGTATCCTAACTCTCATTACTCAACTTGGCTCCTTACCCCTTAATACCCTTGTCTATAAATCAAAAATCTGTTGGTCTCAGAGCATTTAATACACTTTGTGGGAGAGAGTTATACACTTCAACCACTCTGTGTGTGAAGAAGCATTTCCTACTGTCTCCTGAGTTTCCTTGCCTGGATTTTAAGGTTGTGTTTGGGTGGCACAGTGGCGCAGTGGTTAGCACCGCAGCCTCACAGCTCCAGTGTCCCAGGTTCGATTCTGGGTACTGCCTGTGTGGAGTTTCCAAGTTCTCCCTGTGACTGCATGGGTTTCCGCCGGGTGATCCAGTTTCCTCCCACAGCCAAAGACTTGTAGGTTGATAGGTAAATTGGCCATTGTAAATTGCCCCTAGTGTAGGTAGGTGGTAGGAGAATTGTGGGGATGTGGTGGGGAATATGGGATTAATGCAGGATTAGTATAAAATGGGCGGTTGATGGTCGGCACAGACTCGGTGGGCCGAAGGGCCTGTTTCAGTGCTGTATCTCTAAATAAATAAAAATTAAATAAACTGTACCTGAGGCTCAGGAGTACCACTCTTGCCTTTAAGTCACAAGACTGTCAAGTCCTACTCTGGAGAATTGAGCACATAATCTAGGCTGAGCGAGTGCTGCACTATTGCAGGTGCAGTCTTTAAGATGAGATGTTAAATAAAGGCTCAGTCTGCCCTCTCAGGTGGATGGAAAAAATTCCATGGCTCTATTTCAAGGAAGAGCAAGGGTCCTTTGTGTCCTGGTCAACATTTATCCCTCAACCATCATGACTAAAACAAATTATCTGGACAATATCACATTCCTGTTGTAGGGCCTTGCTGTGCACAAATTGCATGTTTCTTATGTTACAACAGTGACTACATTTCAAAAAGTACTTCATTGGAAAAGCACTTTTGGACTTCCTGAGATTGTGAGAGTTCCTATATGAAAGCAAGGTTTTACTTTCTTTTTCCGAGATTCCCCCGCCAATAGAGAAAATTTCTAAGCGTTCTTACAATTCATTTAGGGGGTCAGCTGTGGCTCAGTTGGTAGCACTGTTGCCTCTGACTCAGAAGGTTTTGGGTTCAAGTCTCACTCCATGGCCTGAGCACAAAAATCAAGGCTGACACTCCACTGTCATAAGTGCTGTCTTTTGGATGAGACATTAAACTGAGACCCCATCTGCCTTCTTGGGTGGATGTAAAAGATCCCATGGTATTATTTTGAAGAGGAGCTGGGGAGTTCTCCCCAGTGTCCTGGCCAATATTTATCTCTTAATCAACATCACAAAAACAGATTATCTGATCATTATCACATTGCTGTTTGTGCATGTTTGCTGTGCACAATTGGCTGCTGTGTTTCCTATATTTCAACACTGACTACAATTCAGAAGTACTTAATTGGCTGTAAAGCACGTTGAGACATTTGGCGGTTATGAAAAGTCCTATTTCAGCGCAAGACTTTCTTTTCTTTCAAAACCGTAAACACCTCAATCAAGTCACCCCTTAATCTTCTATATTCCAGGGAATGAAAGACTTTATTTAGTCTGTCTTCTGTTACAACCAACCGCTCCAGTCAAAGCCCCCAATCAAAATATACATTTCTGATTGTGGTGGGAGAAATGCACAGTTAATTCAGTCGGGTCCCTCCACAGATCACCTAACATATCATTTTAAACTTTTCAAATTAAAGAAAGACCCAGCCAAATTGTGCCCTCTATTAACCCCCGTATGAGGCTAACCAAACCAGGTGTCTTTAAATCAACAAATTAACTGTTTAATTAAAAAAACTAAATTCTTAAACACTACTAACATATAAACGACATTTAAAATAGAAAAATTAGAGTCCTTGCAGATTTACGCGCCAGCCAGATGTGGAACAGTCCAAGATTGCTTGAAGTCCTCACAAGTGTCCGATGGGGAAAAAAGGTTCTTCAACAGTAGAACAGTCCGTAGTCTAATTCAACAGTAAGTGATGCTTTCCTTCTCCAGCGATGAATTTCAACAATTAACAACTTGCAAACACTTTTTAATGAATCAATTTGGCTTTATAATTTTTGAGGGATAAAAAATTGTCACAGTCTAACTTCCCTTCCTTCAGTTTAAATTATCAGAGATCTCTGTTTTGGTTTGACTTTTTAGAATTTTGAGTGAGAATAATAAATAAACAGACGAAATTCTCTTCCTTCAGTTTAAATGGTCTGAGAGCACTTCTTTCAGGTGCTAACACACAGCTGCCTGACTGTTTCTCCAGTTAGAACAGTCTGTCTCAACTAAAAAGCCAGTTCAAAAGGTAATTGCAACATTGTATATCCGGTCCTTGGTCTCTGAATGGCTGTTGCCGTGTAACCAGGATGCATTCTTTCAAGCTGGTTGGTTCCCTCTCCATATGCTTGTATCTAACAGCAACCAAAATGCACTTTCTCTAACTCCTGAAGCTTGCTGGTTCTTAAAACAGTACGGCTCCTTTTCCAGCCTTAAAGGCACACCACATTCTTCCTGAAAAAAAACTACAGGATCATAACACTTCATAATTAACCCTTGAAATCTTGGTAACATTCTGGTGGATCTGCTCTGCACTCCTTCCAAGAACTAATGAATAAGGTCGGAGTATGTGGAGTCGAGACAATTAGCAGACACTGTTGTTCACAATTTATATTAACAATTTAGACTTTGGAATCAATTTCTATGTAAATTGGGGGAATAGTCAATACTAAGGAGGACTCCAACAAAGCTACAAGAACACATTAATAAATTTGCAGAATGAGCGTACAATTGGAAAATTAATTTCAACATAGATAAGTGTGCGATATTACATTTTGATAAGAAAAATAAAGAGGTCAAATATTACTTGGAAAATAAGAATCTAACTGGAGTCAAGGAAGAAAGGGAGTAAAAATACACAAATCCGGAGAAGTTGTGATGCAGATTAATAGGCCATAAAAAAACAAAAGCAAACGAGGGTTTATTTCGAGAGGGATAGAATTGAAAATTAGAGAGGTTATGTCAATCATGTATCAAACTTTGGTTAGACCGCACTTCAAGTACTGTATATAGTTTTAGTCTCCATATTATAAAAAAGATATAGAGGCACAGGAGATGTTACCAGAAACGCAAGGTTATATCTATCAAGAAAGGGTGAACAAACTGGGTCTCTTTTCTTTTGTAAAGAGAAGGCTGAGGGGTGGCCAGATGTAGGTCTTTAAAGTGATAAATGCTTTTGATAGAGTAGATGCAGAAACAGTGTTTCCACTTGAGCAATACGAGAGGCCATCAATATACGTTAGACACCAAGAAATCATACAAGTAATTCAGAATAAACTTCTTTACTCAGAGAGAGCAAGAATGTGGAACTACCTACTACAAGGTGTAGTTGAGGAGAAGAGTATAGATGCATTTAAGGGTAAGCTAGATAAGTATATGAGGGGGAAGGGAATTGAGGGTTATGTTGATAAGTTTAGATGAGGAAAGATTGAACAGCCTCGAGTGGCGTGTAAATGCCGGTATGGACTGGATGGGCTGAATGGTCTGTTTCTTTGCTGTATATTCTATGTCATTAGAACATAGAACATTACAGCGCAGTACAGGCCCTTCGGCCCTCGATGTTGCGCCGACCTGTGAAACCATCTGACCTACACTATTCCATTTTCATCCATATGTCTATCCAATGACCACTTAAATGCCCTTAAAGTTGGCGAGTCTACTACTGCTGCAGGCAGGGCGTTCCACGCCCCTACTACTCGCTGAGTAAAGAAACTACCTCTAACATCTGTCCTATATCTATCACCCCTCAACTTAAAGCTATGTCCCCTCGTGTTTGCCATCACCATCCGAGGAAAAAGACTCTCACTATCCACCCTATCTAACCCTCTGATTATCTTATATGTCTCTATTAAGTCACCTCTCCTCCTCCTTCTCTCCAACGAAAACAACCTCAAGTCCCTCAGCCTTTCCTCGTAAGACCTTCCCTCCATACCAGGCAACATCCTAGTAAATTTCCTCTGCACCCTTTCCAAAGCTTCCACATCCTTCCTATAATGCGGTGACCAGAACTGCACACAATACTCCAGGTGCGGCCGCACCAGAGTTCTGTACAGCTGCAGCATGACCTCGTGGCTCCTAAACTCGATCCCCCTACTAATAAAAGCTAACACACCATATGCCTTCTTAACAGCCCTATTAACCTGGGTGGCAACTTTCAGGGATTTATGTACCTGGACACCAAGATCTCTCTGCTCATCTACATTACCAAGAATCTTCCCATTAGCCCAGTACTCTGCATTCCTGTTACTCCTTCCAAAGTGAATCACCTCACACTTTTCCGCATTAAACTCCATTTGCCATCTCTCAGCCCAGCTCTGCAGCCTATCTATGTCCCTCTGTAACCTACAACATCCGTCGGCACTATCCACAACTCCACCGACCTTCATGTCATCCGCAAATTTACTAACCCACCCTTCTACACCCTCATCCAGGTCATTTATAAAAATGACAAACAGCAGTGGCCCCAAAACAGATCCTTGTGGTACACCACTAGGAACTAAACTCCAGGATGAATATTTGCCATCAACCACCACCCTCTGTCTTCTTTCAGCTAGCCAATTTCTGATCCAAAGCTCGAAATCACCTTCAATCCCATACTTCGGTATTTTCTGCAATAGCCTACCGTGGGGAACCTTATCAAACGCCTTACTGAAATCCATATACACCACATCCACGGCTTTACCCTCATCCACCTGTTTGGTCACCTTCTCGAAAAACTCAATAAGGTTTGTGAGGCACGACCTACCCTTCACAAAACCGTGCTGACTATCGCTAATGAACTTATTCTTTTCAAGATGATTATAAATCCTGTCTCTTATAACCTTTTCCAACATTTTACCCACAACCGAAGTAAGGCTCACAGGTCTATAATTACCAGGGCTGTCTCTACTCCCCTTCTTGAACAAGGGGACAACATTTGCTTTCCTCCAGTCTTCCGGCACTATTCCTGTCGACAATGACGACATAAAGATCAAGGACAAAGGCTCTGCAATCTCCTCCCTGGCTTCCCAGAGAATCCTAGGATAAATCCCATCTGGCCCAGGGGACTTATCTATTTTCACACTTTCCAAAATTGCTAACACCTCCTCCTTGTGAACCTCAATCCCATCTAGCCTAGTAGTCTGTATCTCAGTATTCTCCTCGACAACATTTTCTTTCTCTACTGTAAATACTGACGAAAAATATTCATTTAACGCTTCCCCTATCTCCTCTGATTCCACACACAACTTCCCACTACTATCCTTGATTGGCCCTAATCTAACTCTAGTCATTCTTTTATTCCTGATATACCTATAGAAAGCCTTAGGGTTTTCCTTGATCCTATCCGCCAATGACTTCTCGTGTCCTCTCCTCGCTCTTCTTAGCTCTCCCTTTAGATCCTTCCTGGCTAGCTTGTAACTCTCAAGCGCCCTAACCATTCTATGTAAGGTCAATGTATCCTTTTTAAGGTGCATGCCCAGAACTGTATACAGTACTCCAGATATAGTCTAACCAGGGCTTTGTTTGTATGGCTGGAGCAACACTTCTTCCCCTTTATATTCTATCCTTCTAGATATAAAGACTCACATTGCATTAGCCTTTTAGATTATTTTCTGTACCTGAGCACTACAGTTTAGTGATTTGTGTATATGGACTCCTAAATCACTTTGGACCACCAGTGTTTTTAGTTTCTTGACATTTAAAATATACTTAGATCTATCATTTTTTTGGTCCAAAATGATGACCTCAAAGTTAATTGTTTTGAAGTCCATCTGCTACAACTTTTCCCATTCACTATCAATGTCTACGTTAATTTTATGCTCTTGTTTACATAACTTAATATACTACCTATCTTTGTGTCATCAGTAAACTTTGATTTGAATATGGCTCTCTATTATGTTATTGATAAATACAGTGAATAGTTGAGACCCAACTCAGTCCTTGTGAGATACCACTAATTACTTCCTTCCAATTCAAGTACACACACATTATTTCTACTCTTTTCTTCTTGGCTAGAAAATCTCCTAACTAAGTCAATAATTCACTTTCGATTCCACAAGCTTTCATTTTAGCTAATAGCTTCTTATGCGGAACCTTATCGAAGGCCCTCTGGAAGTCTATATAAAATACCGGGGATAGGTGGGAATGTAATCAGTTCAGCCATGAACTTATTGAATGGCGGAGCAGGCTCGAGGGGTCGAGAGGCCTACTCCTGGTCCTAATTCATGGGTTCGTATGTTGGTATGTTTGTACATCCATAATAAGAACATAAGAAATAGGAACTAGAGTAGGTCATTTGGCCCTTCAAGCCTGCTCCACCATTCAACAAGATCATGGCTGATCTTCTACCTCAACTCCATCTTCCCGCACTATTCCCATATCCCTTAATTCCCTTAGTACCCAATCGACCTCTATCTTGAATATACTCAATGACTGAGCATCCATAACCCTCTGGGGTAGAGAATTCCAAAGATTCACAGCCCTATAAGTGAAGACATTTCTCTTCATCGCAGTCTTAAATGGCCGACTCCTTATTCTGTGCAAAAACAAGAAATGCTGGATTCACTCAGCAGGTCTGGCAGCATCTGTGCTCCAGGTTCCCCAGCCAGGGGAAACACTGGGCAGAATTTTCCAAGTCCAATGGAGATGGTTTCTGGTGCATGTGGGATGGGAAAGCCATGGAAATTAATATCGGATTGAGATCCCGTCATCATCCTGCCCTCTTCCAGCTTTCCTTAGAGCAGGATTGAAGGCAAGCAGGGAACTACCTTGAATCTGTCAGATAAGCAATTAAGAAGTGGTTGAGGTAGTAAGGAAGGCAAATAACACCTGTTTTAATCGTGAACCTCAGATTTCCCTGTCTGATGACCTGTTTCCTGACCTGTCAGTAACTGACCTGGGTCACACAGGTGAGTGCAGAGCGGGAAGAGCTTCTTCAGTGGAACTGACAAGCTGGGAAAGCTTCAGACAGTAACAGTGAAGAGCTCCAGCCCTGGCTACTAGCAGCCTGCTATTCAAAGCTTTTCTTCTTCTTAGAGGGTGCTTTCACTGCTTAACAGGTGATTTTCCACTTCTTGGAAGGCATTTCAGCTGTCCAAGAACTTCACCCACCTTCAGATACATTTTCCTGCTGCCAGTCTTCAGCATGGTATGGGAACAGCTTATGCAGCTCAATCTTCCGCCTCTCCTGAAGAGCAGGGACCACGACACTGCCAACTGCTCCAGCAGCAACAGGAGCAACACTGCCAGCAGCACCAGTTGCCTTCTTCTCAACCTCCTCCTCCCCCCCTGAGATCCAGCTAGAAGGAGGTGAGACCCCACCACAGGGTCTGCAGGCCGAGGATCAGCTCTCTCAATATGTATGAGCACCAGTGCCTCAGGAGGCTCAGGCTCTGATGGCAGGTACCTGTAACAAATGCAGCCTCCTGGAACAAAAGCTTCTCCCAATGGAGCAGGTAGACACACATTGCCAATGGTTGACAAGATGCCTGTCAGTGGAGGGCCATCGCACTGGGCTACCCCACCAGCACCACCACCCCATTCCCCCCCCCCCCCCTCCCACACCCGTGCCAGTGAACTTTTTACTGGGAGTGTTTTGATCAGATGGTAGGTAGGAAGAGGATCAGGCTTGGTTGTGATGGCCCCCACAGTCAAATAGCCTGTTGGCATTTCTATCAAAGCTTACACAATAATAACCACTTGGGTGAGATGCCTAAGGAATCCCAGAGCCTGTGGAACTGTAGGATAGTGAGGAAATCATTGCCTTTGGGAGAGTAGGTTAAATGTTCGGCACAACATCGTGGGCCGAAGGGCCTGTACTGTGCTGTACTGTTCTATGTTCTATGTTCTCTCTACCTCTCTCTCTTCCTTTAAAACCTACCTCTGACCAAGTTTTTGGTCATCTGTTCTAATATCTCCTTATGTGCCTCAGTGTCAAATTTTGTTTGCTAACACTTCTGTAAAGCCCTTTGAGAAGTTTTACTTCATTAAAGGCACTATATAAATGCTAGTTGTTGTGATTGGATAAAAATCAGGAGAGAAAATTGTTTCAACAGCAGATGAGCTGAGGTAGGGGCAATACACTGGTGATTTAAATCCAGCTTTTTCATGAAAAGTGAATCTCTGGATGCTTGTGCTGTCTTGTACTTTGCACTGCCATATATTGACATGGAGCAAACAGAATTTGCAAATTACTAACCAGCTCAGCTTGACCCAGTGTCACTGTACTGAAGGCAATGACTTGATTATATTTTAGCAACTTTACAGAGTTAGTAAATACAAATTTGGATCATGTTTGTTTGGGCTTAAACATACCATCTTTAGAAGTACAGTCTGATGCAGTGAGCTAGCGCATCGAACGATCTGAGTTCGCATTGACATTGATATGGAAATATGAATGGTTTCAATATTCTTTCATGCAGGATTAAGGGATTGTCGAAGGATGTAACAAGGGTTTTTTTTTTAATGAAACACACACCCCATGGACCAAATTTAATATACAATAGGTGTTCCAATTACCATGATAATTTTCAAAACTAATATCGGTAAAGTGTGAAAATATAATGAATGTATTCCTTCGCATGAATTTTTCATTTTGTTCTGAACCACTTTAAATCTATAATAAGCAGTAACTAGTACAACTCTAATTTTATAGCTTATTAATGCAGTACTATTTCTCTGTCAGAAGATGGTGATGTTGTGAACGTTCAGTACAATACCATACAGTACAGACAGCCATCATGTACTCGATGATCCAAAAGTCCTTCTTCTCTGCGATTATGACTCGATGACAGTAATTACAATCTTACAGTATCAAAACAACTACTAGTCTTGGGGGACAAGAGGGGCGAATGTCAATATTCAAGTAACAAAGTCCATGTTTGTTTTTATTCATTGTCATGAATGTGTTATGCTGAATTATGATTTTCAATTCATCGATTGGAAATCTAAATTAAAATGTTAAAAAGAAAGATGGAAACCTAAATACTGCTTTTAAAAAGAAAGAAGCTAAGATGGCTACCACAATTTGCATTGAAATACTTCCCATTCCAAGGTATTGAGGTGGAGATGCATGCCTGAAGAGCCCTCATCCAGAACAATGGCATGAGCAGTTTAAATGAGCTCCCTGGTATCGCTTTCATTAGCAAGACATTCAAAGCCATCTTGGAACATTAACACTAGTGGAGACGAACCTTAGAGAGTAAACACTGAAACAATGAGACCTGAGAGAGATTGGAATTCTTAGACTTGGATCTCATTAAAGCGCAAACGACAATACACTAGGACAATCATGTGACAGTCTCTCCATCTGTGTGAAAACTTGGAGTTTCTTTTGACTGCATCAGACAAGCATCTGAGTTTTAATCAGTGCAGGGCCCAAGTGGGTCTGCCTCTCTCTCTCTCTGCAGGTACCAGTGTAAGTTTCAAACCCTGTCTGCAGGCTGCAAAACATCCAAGTCTCCCATTTCTTCAGACAGAGTCTCCAGGAAGAAAACCATCTACATCACTGTCTTCAAGAAAACCCTAAACCAGGTGGCCACCTGTACCAGCCAGAAACCTCAAGACCATGAATTCAACCGGAAGACAACTAAATTATCGGACTCCACAAACTGTATATTATTTTATTTGTTCTGGACTCTAATCCAACCCATCTATCCTTCTTCACTTTGTAACCTATTTGTGTATGTGTGATTCGCGTGTGTGTGTTTGTGTGTCTCGTGTGTGTGTGTATGCGCGTGAAAGTTGGAGCTTATTATTTTACTTAGATGGGGTTTTGGGTTTAGGTACAATAAACAAACCTCTTTCTTGTTTAAGAAAACCTGTCCAATTGGTTCTTTTATGATCATAGCACCTAAAAGGGTTAAACACTCACTGAATTGGTAAGCACATAAAGAAACTCTGTTGCTGTCAACAAGGAGAGGGACAAGACGAGAACCTTTCAACCCCTCCTCACCTGATCGTAACATCGTTCTCAGAATATGGGTGTCATAGGCAAGGCTGATATTGATTGCCCATTGCAAGAAATTTGTTTCACAGAGGGTTGGTGACACATGGAATACTTTACCATAGGGAGTGGTTTGAGACCATTGCATGCTAGGATAGATATTTGAAGTCGTGCAAGACACTGGGCAAAGGAAAGAGATTGTTACAGTGGGTTTAGTTTTGAATTACTTTAGCAAAGAGCCAGCATGGGCACATTGGGATAAATAGGTTCCTCATTGGCTGTTGACATCTATGATAGTTAGTCTGGAATAAATCCGCAGTCTGTACATAACCTGCAAATGTGTCAAGGATCGACAACGTTTAAAGTTCCACATGCTGCTCAAGTTAAGGCAACTGTTCAAGAGTGCTTTATAAGCAAGCGAAGGCTGCAGAACAGCAGCGAAAAGGGTGAGGAAAGAAGTTGGCAAGGGGGCAGCGGAAAGCTGATTTAAAAAGTGTTTTTTTAAGCAAACCAGGAGGTAGCAAGAAGAGATTTTGGGAGAGAATTCCATAGGGCAGAGCAGCAGTTGATGATGGAGCAGAGGGAATGGGAAGTGAGCTGTAATTTGGAATCAGAGGATACTTTCTGCAGTATCCAGTCTAACAAAAGAGAGCAAAAAGGATATTTGGTTGCCATATGTCGGGCTCACCTGTCATACGTATATAATTATTCCTGTGTAAGGTAGAAAGCTATAAAACAAGCCATACTGGTGAGATAATTCCAATAAGAAAAATCTAGGCAAACACTCGGGGTGTTTTATAGACTTCCATATCAATACCAGAAGGGAGACAGATTGCTTTTTGAAAATAATATATGAAGATAATTGAAAACAGGAATTTGTTTAATAAGAAAGTTGGGAAAATCCAAGATACAAATAATATTCTCCTGGACAGTGATGGTGGGAGTAGGACAGTGCATTATTCCTCTTCTTTCCTCTCAACCTCTTTGTTCAACTGTTTGTCTAAACTCTGTACATTCACAACTGGGATCATTTCTCAGCTTCCACTTGTCCGATTGTCAATAGCCTTTGCCCAAAGTGCTCTTGATTTAGGGGATACCTAAATTTGTTGAACGTCAATGCCTGGATGGAGTTCCAAAGTTACTATGTTCTGCCAGACCATCAGATTAAGATTAAAAAGAGATAAAATTCCCAGTGCTTTAGAAACATCCCAAAAATTACAAGCCTATTATTTCCAAATTGCAGTCACTGTTACATAGGCAAAGTTCATGGTACATAAATCCTACAAATAACAATAATATGAATGTTCAGTTAATATTGGCTGGTATTTTTAGGATGAATGTTGAACAGGCTCCTCTTCAAACTCTACCATTCTTCACAGCAGTTAGGCAGGCTTCAGCTTAACAACTCATCCAAAAGATGCACTTCAAGCAGTACCCAGTACTAGCATTGGAGTATCAGTCGAGATTATGTTCTCAAATTCTGGAGTGGAGCTGGAACCCAGAGGCATCTAATGCAGAGGTGAGAGATATGCCAACTGGGCCAAGCTAACACAAGCCATTTGATCTCTTGAGCAACAGAGCCAGTACTCTATAATATACCCTTCATCAAACCGACTTACCCCTTTCTGGCGACCATGTTAATAGGAATAGGAAAATAAAAACAAAATACTGCGGATGCTGGAAATCTGAAATAAAAACAAGAAATGCTGGAAATACTCAGCAGGTCTGGCAGCATCTGTGCAGGGAGAAGCAGAGTTAATGTTTCAGGTCAGTGACCCTTCATCAGAACTGGCAAATATTAGAAATATAAAAGGTAATAAGCAAGTAAAGCGGGGGTGGGGCAAGAGATAACAAAGGAGAAGGTGTAGATAGGACAAGGTCACAGAATAGCTGGTCAGAAGGTCATGGAGCAAAGGCAAATAATATGTTCATAGTATGTTGAAAGAAAAAGCATTAGTGCAGATAGGGTGTTAACAGACTGAAAATTGAACAGCCGCAAGTACAAACATGAAAAAAACAGTGGGTAAGCAAACTGAACAAACTAAGATGAAATAAAATAAAATAAACACAACAAATATATAAAAAAAGGAAAAGGAAAAAATAATTAAAAATAAAAGTAAAATGGGGGGCCCGTCATGCTCTGAAATTATTGAACTCAATGTTCAGTCCGGCAGGCTGCAGTGTGCCTAATCGGTAAATGAGATGCTGTTCCTCGAGCTTGTGTTGATGTTCACTGGAACACTGCAGCAATCCCAGTACAGAGATGTGAGCATGAGAGCAGGGGGGAGTGTTAGAAATGGCAAGCAACCGAAAGCTCGGGATCCTGCTTGCGGACTGAGCGGAGGTGTTCCGCAAAGCAGTCACTCAGTCTGTGTTTGGTCTCCCCAATGTAGAGGAGACCACATTGTGAGCAGCAAATACAGTATACGACATTGAAAGAGGTACAAGTAAATCACTGCTTCACCTGAAAGGAGTGTTTGGGGCCTGGGATAGTGAGGAGAGAGGAAGTAAATGGGTAGGTATTACACATCCTGCGATTGCATGGGAAGGTACCATGGGAAGGGGACGAGGTGTTGGGGGTAATGGTGGAGTGGACCAGGGTGTCACGGTGGGAATGACCCCTTCGGAATGCTGACAGGGGAAGGGAGGGGTAGATGCATTTGGTAGTGGCATCACGCTGGAGGTGGCGGAAATGGCGGGGGATAATCCTTTGGCTATGGAGGCTGATGGGGTGGAAAGTGAGGACAAGGGGAACCCTGTTGCGGTTCTTGGAGGGAGGGAAAAGGGTGAGGGTAGAGGTGCGGGAAATGGGCCGGACACAGTTGAGGGCCCTGTCAACCACAATGGGGGGGGAATCCTCGATTGAGGAAAAAGGAAGACATATCACATGCGCTGTTGTGGAAGGTAGCATCATCAGAGCAGATGTGTCAGAGACGGAGAAACTGGGAGAATGGAATGGAGTCCTTACAGGAGGCAGTGTGTGAAGAAGTGTAGTCGAGGTAGCTGTGGGAGTCAGTGGGCTTATAATGGATATTAGTGGACAGCCTTTCCCCAGAGATGGAGATAGAGAGGTCGAGGAAAAGAAGGGAAGTGTCGGAGATGGACCATGTAAAGGTGAGAGAAGGGTGGAAATTAGAAGCAAAGTTGATAAAGTTTTCCAGTTCCGGGCGGGAGCAGGAAATGGCACTGATACAGTCATCAATGGACCGGAGAAAGAGTTTGGGGAGGGGGCCTGAGTAGGACTGGAACAAGGAATGTTCGACATATTCCTCAAAAAGACAGGCATAACTAGGACCCATGCAGGTACCCATAGCGACACCTTTTACTTGAAGGAAGTGAGTGGAGTTGAAGGAGAAGTTGTTCAATTTAAGAACAATTCAGCCAGGCGGAGGAGGGTGGTGGTGGATGGGGACTGGTTGGGCCTCTGTTCCAGGAAGAAGCGGAGAGCCCTCAAACCTTCCTGGTGGGGGATGGAGGTGTAGAGTGATTGGACGTCCATAGTGAAGAGGAGGCGGTTGGGGCCAGGAAACTGGAAATTGTCAAAATAACGTAAGGCATCAGAAGAGCAGAAGAGTCACGGATGTAGGTGGGAAGAGACTGGACCAGGGGAGAAAAGATAGATTCACCAGAGGAAGAAATAAGTTCAGTGGGGCAGGAGCAGGCTGACACAATGGGTTTGCCGGGACAGTCCTGTTTGTGGATTTTGGGAAGGAGGTAGAAGCGGGCTGTCTGGTGTTGTGGGTCTCTGAGGTTGGAAGCTGTACAGGGAAGATCTCCAGAGAAGATGAGGCCAGTGACAGACCTGTGGATGTTCGGTGGTGGGGTCATGGTCCAGAGGGAGGTAGAAAGAAGTGTCTGAGAGTTGGTGCTGAGCCTCCACAAGGTAGAGGTCGGTACGCCAGACAACAACAGCACCATCCTTGTCTGCAGGTTTGATGACCATGTCGGGGTTAGACCTGAGAGAATGGAATGCCTCAAGTTCAATGGGGAACAGGTTAGAGTGAGTGAGGGGGCAGAGAAATTGAGATGACCAATATCTCGCCAACACTTTTCAATGAAAAGACCAAGAGTGGGTAAGAGGGCAGGGGAAGGAGTCCAGGTAGAGGGAGAATACTGGAGGCGGATGAATGGGTCTACTGATTGGGGGAAGGACTCCTGGTCAAAGAAGTGAGCCTGGAGGTGGAGCTGACGGAGGAAGAGCTCAATGTCATGCCGTGCGAGAAATTCATTGAGGTGGGGACGTAAGGGGATAAAACTGAGTCCTTTGCTGAGTACAGAACGTTCAACGTCAGAGAGGGGAAGGTCAGAGGGTATAATGAATACACGGTAAGGGGTCAGATCAGAAAGGGTGAGGTCAGAGGGAAGTGAAGTGGAAGAAGGATCTGGAGGGGCATTAGTCCCCATCATCTGCTGGAGCTTGCGTTCCTTGACACCTGAAAGGAAGAAAAAAAGTTTTTTGTTAATGCATCGGATAAGACAAAAGATGAAATGAAACTGTGGAGTAGAACAGCTTTGAGATAAGGTGAGGCGGTGCTGCTGGAGAGAGTGGTCCAGTGTGTGCATGTGGCGGCGCATAGCACTGAGTGTGGATCTCATGATGCGGCAAGAATAGCAGTCCGAGGAACGTTGTATTTCTCGGAGATACCTGTAATCCTAGGTGGATTCGAAACATGATGGGTGAAACTGCAGTTGGAATCCACATCGAATAAGTCGGAGCCGGAGACAGTCACTGAGGAAGGAGATGTGGCTGTGAAAATGAGTTTTGGTAGACACTTTATCAAACACGAGGAGGGAAATAGAAAGCAATGAAGGTGAACAAGGTAAAAAAGACAAATGAAAATCCCGTCAGAGAGAAGAGCAGAACTTCTTCAAGGTAGGCATTCCTGGAAGAGAAGTGGCAGTGAATGAAACACTAAATAAAAGCAAAATACTGCGGATGCTGGAAATCTGAAATAAAAACAAGAAATGCTGGAAATACTCAGCAGGTCTGGCAACATCTGTGGAGAGAGAAGCAGAGTTAACGTTTCAGGTCAGTGACCCTTCTTCAGAACTGACAAATATTTTAAACGTAATAGGTTATAAACAAGTTAATATAAGCAATATTATTAGGAATAGTGTTGTTATGTTTGCATTAAATTTGTTTGTTCACTATTTGTTAAAATAGAGGACAGAGGGATATCATACAAAACTCATGCTGAAATCTAAGCACCAGAACACTGGTGGGGAAACGACCACAAATGTTATTTGGTTCAGGAACTGTCAGCAGTGTGTGTAGTTGCTATACAATGCAAAAGGGCATTTCTTCCTGTTATTGAAAGTTAGAATGAAGTCATAACCTGGTAAACGAGCAGCTGTCTTTCTTGTCTACATGGATTGTGGCAGTGGTAGGATGTGTACTTTGAGTGGTTAGCAAACTTTATGACAAAAAATATATTTTAATCATTTACAAATTTCAAATGTCATTTCAAATGTCAGTTGATTACAATCCAGGACCAGTATGTTCCGGTGAGGAAGAAGGATAAGTTTGGCAAGTTTCAGGAACCTTGGATAACACGGGATATTGTGAGCCTTGCCAAAAAGAAAAAGGAAGCATTCGTAAGGGCTGGAAGGCTAGGAACAGACGAGTCCCTTGAGGAATATAAAGACAGTAGGAAGGAACTTAAGCAAGGCGTCAGGAGGGCTAAAAGGGGTCATGAAAAGTCATTGGCAAACAGGATTAAGGAGAATCCCAAGGCTTTTTATACATATATAAAGAGCAAGAGGATAGCCAGGGAAAGGGTTGGCCCACTCAAGGACAGAGGAGGGAATCTATGCATGGAGCCAGAGGAAATAGGTGAGGTACTAAATGAGTACTTTGCATCAGTATTCACCAAAGAGAAGGACTTGGTGGATGATGAGCCTAGGGAAGGGAGTGTAGATAGTCTCAGTCATCTCATTATCGAAAAGGAGGAGGTGTTGGGTGTCTTGCAAAGCATTAAGGTAGATAAGTCCCCAGGGCCTGATGGGATCTACCCCAGAATACTAAGGGAGGCAAGGGAAGAAATTGCTGGGGCCTTGACAGAAATCTTTGCATCCTCATTGGCTACAGGTGAGGTCCCAGAGGACTGGAGAATAGCCAATGTTGTTCTTTGTTTAAGAAGGGTAGCAAGGATAATCCAGGAAATTATAAGCCGGTGAGCCAGTGGTAGTGAAATTATTAGAGAGGATTCTTTGGGACAGGATTTACTCCCATTTGGAAACAAACAAACTTATTAGCGAGAGGCAGCATGGTTTTGTGTGGGGGAGGTCGTGTCTCACTAATTTGATTGAGTTTTTTGAGGAAGTGACGAAGATGATTGATGAAGGAAGGGCAGTGGATGTTATCTATATGGACTTCAGTAAAGCCTTTGACAAGGTCCCTCATGGCAGACTGGTACAAAAGGTGAAGTCACACAGGATCAGAGGTGAGCTGGCAAGATGGATACAGAACTGGCTCAGTCATAGAAGACAGAGGGTAGCAGTGGAAGGGTGCTTTTCTGAATGGAGGTGTTCCGCAGGGATCAGTGCTGGGACCTTTGCTGTTTGTAGTATATATAAATGATTTGGAGGAAAATGTAGCTGGTCTGATTAGTAAGTTTGCGGACGACACAGGTTGGAGGAATTGTGGATAGTGATGAGGATTGTCAGAGGATACACCAGGATATAGATCGGTTGGAGACTTGGGTGGAGAAATGGCAGATGGAGTTTAATCCAGACATGGTAGGAATATGGGATTAGTGTAGGATTAGTGTAAATGGGTGGTCGATGGTCGGCACAGACTCGGTGGGCCGAAGGGCCTGTTTCAGTGCTGTATCTCTAAATAAGTAAAAATAAAAAAATAAATAAAAAATAAATAAATAAATGTGAGGTAATTCATTTTGGAAGGTCTAATGCAGGTGGGAAGTATACAGTAAATGGCAGAACCCTTAGGAGTATTGACAGGCAGAGAGATCTGGGCGTACAGGTCCGCAGGTCATTGAAAGTTGCAACGCAGGTGGATAAGGTAGTCAAGAAGGCATATGGCATGCTTGCCTTCATCGGTCGGGGCATAGAGTATAAAAATTGGCAAGTCATGCTGCAGCTGTACAGAACTTTAGTTAGGCCACACTTAGAATATTGCATGCAATTCTGGTCGCCACACTATCAGAAGGACGTGGAGGCTTTGGAGAGGGTACAGAAGAGGTTTACCAGGATGTTGCCTGGTCTGGAGGGCATTAGCTATGAGGAGAGGTTGGATAAACTCGGATTGTTTTCACTGCAACGACGGAGGTGGAGGGGCGACATGATAGAGGTTTACAAAGTTATGAGTGTCATGGACAGAGTGGATAGTCAGAAGCTTTTTCCCAGGGTGGAAGAGTCAGTTACTAGGGGACATAGATTTAAGGTGAGAGGGGCAAAGTTTAGAGGGGATGTGCGAGGCAAGTTCTTTACTCAGAGGGTGGTGAGTGCCTGGAACTTGCTGCCGGTGGAGGTGGTGGAAGCAGGTACGGTAGCGACATTTAAGAGGCATCTTGACAAATACATGGATAGGATGGGAATAGAGGGATACGGTCCCTGGAAGTTCAGAAGGTTTTAGTTTAGGCAGGCATCAAGATCGGCGCAGGCTTGGAGGGCTGAATGGCCTGTTCCTGTGCTGTACTGTTCTTTGTTCTTTGTTCTTTGTACACAGTAGTTGTAGAATAAGAACATTAACATAGAAAGCGTTAAAGGGAAAATTCAGTCTTAGGGCAGTCACTTTTATTCCAAACTACTGCTCCATTTTTTATGGGAAATAAGCAAGCTTATTGAAATCTGCCAGATTCTGATTCTAGCTATGTCCCTTAAAATGGGGGAGCCTAGTTAATTAAAAATACTCAAGAACTTGCCTTTCCTTGAATTGTGCACAGGAAGTAATTTTCACAGTGACAGTACAATTCACATAATCTTTTGAGCCATAGGGAGCTCTTTTTCAGGTGATAGGCAGAACAAATTAACATTTCTAATAGCTTGAGGCAGTGCCTTGTATGTGACATATTATTTTAGAATCCCCTATAACCCAATATTAAATGTGATAACATCTAAATTTGTCATTGTTGTAAAGAGCTTTGCATTCAAGCAAAATGAAGCAGCTATTGGTTTCGCTTACATCCTACTTCTTTTACAGTTTTAGTCTGATTCTCACTGATTGTGTTCATTGAAAAATTGGAGGTATTTTTAACTTTTTGATCACCATGCATAAAGGATGGGTCTAGATGGAGAGTGGAGGTTGGGGGGTGTGGGGGTGGTGCTTGCAGCCTGGCACCACTCATTGTACAAGTCAGTATCGTCAGCCATCACTTTGCTGAAGTCAGCGCACTGCGCACGACTTCTGGACAAACTCCTCGAAGCTTCTAATGTGCTGTGCCTGATAAATTCAAATCAGATTTCCAAACTTTGGTGATAAAGAAACATATGTATAAATGACTGGGATATTGGAATACAGAGTAAAATTTCAAAATTTGCTGGTGATACCAAACTTGGAGGTGTGGCAGACAGTGAGGATGATACCGATCAATTGCAACAGGATATAGATAGGCTAGCAGATTGGGCAGACAAGTAACAGATGGAATTTAATACAGAGAAATCGACCCCGAGGATCGAGGCCCAGTCTCTTACCTTCCGGGAGCGGAGCGGATCTTCCAGCGCACCGGAGTTTTGAAAAAAAAAGGCAAACAGTATCGTCAGAGGAGAGCTGCATACTGATTGGTTGGTGAGTAGCAGCTGTTAGAATATCTTAAAAAGAAGGGGAAGTTGTTTTTTTTTGTTGGAAAAAAAACCTCTGGTGTTAAGGTGAGTACTACTAAAGTATTTTTTTTAAGGACTTTAGATTGTAGTGGGCAGAACAAGGCCCCTAGTATAATTAGTATTTTTTAATTAAGGGAGTAACTAATTAACCTAAGGGTAAGTCATGGCAGGAGAGTTCAGCCCCGTGATATGCTACTCCTGCGCTATGTGGGAAATCAGGGACGCTTCCAGTGTCCCTGCCGACCATGTGTGCAGGAAGTGTATCCAGCTGCAGCTACTGACTACCCTCATTACGGAGCTGGAGCTGTGGGTGGATTCACTGTGGAGCATCCGCGATGCTGAGGAAGTCATGGATAGCACGTTTAGTGAGGTGGCCACACCGCAGGTAATGGCGGCACTGGCAGAAAAGAGATGGGTGACCACCAGACGGAGTAGTAGGCGCAGATAGGTAGTGCAGGAGTCCCCTGTGGCCATGCCCCTCTTAGACAGATATACCGCTTTGGATACTGTTGGGGGGGGGTGACCTCACAGGGGAAAGCAGCAACAGCCAAGTTCGTGGCACCACGGAGGGCTCTGCTGCACAGCAGGGGAGGAAAAGGGTTGGAAGAGCTATAGTGAGAGGGACTCTATCGTAAGGGGTTCAGAAAGGCGTTTCTGTGGCCACAAACGAGAGTCCAGGATGGTATGTTGCCTCCCTGGTGCTAGGGTCAAGGATGTCTCGGAGCGGCTGCAGGACATTCTGAAAGGGGAGGGTGAGCAGCCAGAGGTCGTGGTCCATATTGGTACTAACGACATCGGCAGGAAGAGAGATGAGGTCCTGCAAAGTGAATATAAGGAGTTAGGTAGAAGGTTAAAAAGCAGGACCTCGAGGGTTGTAATCTCAGGATTACTCCCTGTGCCATGTGCTAGTGAGGGTAGGAATAGGAGGATTAGGCAAATGAATGCGTGGCTGAAGAGCTGGTGTCGGCGGGAGGGCTTCAGCTGCTTTGATCATTGGAATCTCTTCTGGTGCAGAGGTGAGCTGTACAAGAAGGACGGGTTGCATCTAAACTGGAGGGGGACCAATATCATTGCGGGGAGGTTTGCTAGTACCACTCAGGAGGGTTTAAACTAGTCTTGCAGGGGGGTGGGACCCAAAGTAGTAGTCTCTCAGAGGAGATAGTTGAGGCAAATGTAGAGGTTAAAGCAAGCAAGTCCAGTAGGCAGGCCGTGCAGGGGCAGGACAGGGAGCGTGGTAGGCTAAACTGCATTTACTTTAATGCAAGAAGCCTTACAGGTAAGGCAGATGAACTCAAGAGCATGGATCGGTACACGGGATTGTGATATTATAGCTATTATGGAAACGTGGTTGAGGGATGGGCAGGACTGGCAGCTCAATGTTCCGGGGTACCTATCCTTCCGGCGTGACAGAGGTGGAGGTAAGAGAGGAGGGGGAGTTGTACTATTGATTAGGGAGAACATCACAGCAGTACTGAGAGAGGATATCCTGGGGGGAATGTCCAGCGAGGCCATATGGGTAGAACTTAGAAATAAGAAAGTGGTGATCACTTTGATGGGATTATACTATAGGCCCCCCAATAGTCAGAGGGAAGTGAAGGAGCATATATGTCGGGAAATCACAGATAGGTGTAGGAATTATCGGGTTGTAATAGTAGGTGATTTTAACTTTCCTAATATTGACTGGGACTGCCTTATTGCTAAGGAATCAGATGGGGAAGAATAAGTTAAGTGTGTCCAGGATAGTTTTCTGAAGCAGTCTGTGGATGGCCCTACTAGAGAAGGGGCTACACTCGACCTCCTCTTAGGAAATGAGGATGGGCAGGTGGTTGATGTGTCAGTGGGGGAGCACTTTGGGACCAGTGACCATAACTCTATTAGCTTCAAGATAGTTATGGAAAAGGATAGGACTGGTCCTCAGGCTGAAGTCCTAAATTGGGGGAATGCTAATTTCGATGGCATCAGACAGGAACTCTCAAAAGTTGAATGGGAGAGGCTGCTTACGGCAAAGGGACCTCTGGCAAGTGGGAGGCTTTTAAAAGTGAGATAGGAAGAGTTCAGGACCGGCATGTTCCTGTTAGATGGAAGGGCAAGGCTGGCAAGTTTAGGGAACCTTGGTTGACGAGGGATATTGAGGGTCTGGTCAGGACAAAGAAGGAGGCATATGTCAGGTATAGGCAGCTAGGATCGAGCGAGTCCCTCGAGGAGTATAGGGGATGTAGGACTACACTTAAGAAGGAAATTAGGAGGATGAAAAGAGGCCATGAGATTTCCCTGGCAGATAAGATAAAGGAGAATCCTAAAAGATTCTATAAGTATATTAAGAGTTAAAGGGTAGCTAGGGAGAGAGTAGGTTCCCTTAAGGATCAGTGTGGCAATCTATTGGTGGAGCCAGGGGAAATGGGCGAGGTCTTAAATGAATATTTCTTGTCCGTATTTACCGTGGAGAAGGTCATGGAAGCTAGTGAGTTCAAGGGAGGGAACACCGATATCCTGCAGCATATCAACATTACAAAGGAGGAGGTGTTGGAGGTATTGAAGCACATCAAGGTGGATGAATCCCCAGGGCATGACCAGGTGTATCCTAGGATGCTATGGGAAGCAAGGGAGGAGATTGCTGGGGCCCTGGCAGAGATTTTTGTATCATCATTAGCCATGGGTGAGGTACCGGAAGACTGGAGGATAGCTTATGTTGTGCCTTTATTCAGAAGGGCAGCAAGGATAAGCCAGGGAACTACAGGCTGGTGAGCCTTACATCAGTGGTGGGAAAGTTATTGGAAGGGATTCTGAAAGACAGGATTTATCTGCATCCGGAAAGGCATGGTCTGATTAGGGATAGTCAGCATGGCTTTGTGCGTGGGAAATCATGTCTCACGAATTTAATTGAGTTTTTCGAGGAGGTGACCGAGAGGATTGACGAGGGCAGGGCGATGGACGTTGTCTACATGAACTTTAGCAAGGCCTTTGACAAGGTCCCGCATGGTAGGCTGGTCCAGAAAGTTCGAACACATGGGATCCAGGGTGAGCTAGCAAACTGGATACAATATTGGCTTGGTGATAGGAGGCAAAGGGTGATAGTGGATGGTTGTTTTTCAGATTGGAGGCCGGTGACCAGTAGTGTGCCGCAGGGATCGGTGCTGGGCCCTCTGTTGTTTGTCATATATATTAATGACTTGGATGTGAATGTAAGGGGCATGATTAGTAAGTTTGCAGATGACACCAAAATTGGTGATATAGTGGACAGTGAAGAAGGTTGTCTAAGGTTATAACAGGATCTAGATCAACTGGGAAAGTAGGCAAGGGAATGGCAAATGGAATTTAATGTAGACAAGTGTGAAGTGATGCATTTTGGGAAGTTAAACCAGGGCAGGACATATACAGTGAATGGCAGGGCCCTGGGGAGTGTTGTTGAGCAGAGAGACCTTGGGGTGCAAGTACATAGTTCCCTGAAAGTGGCAACACAGGTAGACAGGGTGGTGAAGAAGGCGTATGGCATGCCTGCCTTCATCGGCCAAGGCACTGAGTACAAGAGTTGGGACGTCATGTTGCAGTTGTACCTAACGTTGGTTAGGCCACATTTGGAGTACTGTGTGCAGTTCTGATCGCCGCACTACAGGAAAGATGTGATTAAACTAGAGAGGGTGCAGAAAAGATTCACAAGGATGTTGCCTGGTTTGGAGGGCTTGAGTTATAAAGAGAGATTGGATAGGCTGGGTAAGTTTACCCTGGAGCGAAGGAGACTGAGAGGGGACATGATAGAGGTATATAAAATTATGAGAAGCGTAGATAGCCAGAGTCTGTTTCCCATGGTAGAGGTGACTAAAAGTAGAGGGCATAGATTTAAAGTGAGAGGGAGGAGGTTTAAAGGGGATTAAAGGGGTAAATTTTTCACACAAATAATAGTGGGTATCTGGAATGAGCTGCCAGAGGAGGTGGTGGAGGCAGGAACAGTAGCAACATTTAAGAGGCATCTGGACAGGTACTTGAATGAGCAAGGCATAGAGGAATATGGAATTAATGCAGGCAGGTGGGATTAGTGTAGATAGGCATTATGGTCAGCATGGACGTGGTGGGCCGAAGGGCCTGTTTCTATGCTGTACGACTCTATAACTCTGTGACTCTATAAGTGTGAGGTGGAGCATTTTGACAGAAGGGATAAAGAAAGACAATATAGATTAAATAGCACAGTTTTAGAGAGTGTACAGGGACAGAGGGACCTGGGCTCCATGTGCACAGATCTTTAAAGATGGCAGGACATATTGAGAGAGTGGTTAGCAAAGCGTATGGGATCTTCGTCTTCATAAGTAGAGATATTGAGTACAAAAACAGGGTCGTAATGCTGAACCTTTATAAAGTTCTGGTTCGGCCACAAGTAAAGTATTATGTCCATTTCTGGTCCCCACACTTTAGTAAGGATGTAAAGGTCCTTGAGAGGGTGCAGGAGAGATTTACCAGAATGGTGCCAGGGATGATGGAATTTAGCTATAAGGTTAGGTTGGAGAAACTGGGGTTGTTCTCCTTGCAGCAATGGAGATTGAGGAGAGATCTGATAGAGGTGTACAAGATGATAACAGGTTTCGATAAGGTAGACAAAGAAAAGCTGTTCCTGTTAACTGATGGCACAAGGACGAGGGAACACAGAGTTAATGTTTTGGACAAACGATATAGTGGGGATGTGAGGAAGAACTTTTTTACACTGTGAGTGGTAATGACCAAGAACTTGCTGCTTATGAGGATGGTGGAAGTGGAGACAATCAATAATTTCAAAAGGAAATTAGATAGGCATTTGGGGGAAATATACTTTCAGGCTTTGAAGATAAAGCGAAAGAATGGGACTGACTGGATTGCTCTACAGAGAGTGGGCATGGACTCGAAGGACTGAATGGCCTCCTTCTGTGCTGTAATGACTCCATGACTCTATAAGACGTTTCTTCAAGAAATAAACACATGAAATATATTTCCCTGTATTGTGTGCAACACATTTTCCACTAATATTGGTGCATGTGGCTAAAATAGTGTCACCACAGCTGCACCTGTGGCTAGTGAATGGTTTCTAGTGGACATAGAGTGAGCTAAGATTGGGAAATGGTCTTTCAGACCCAGGCTTATCTTGTGAACAGGATATAAAACTGATGATTGTTACGAACTTCTCTAAGTTGAATAACTGTTGTCTGATAAAACTCTGGTAATTTGAAGTAAAGGTTTTTCCTGTGCATGTGATAAGCTTCAGTCATGGAAATAATAGTCACTCTTGACGTAGCAATCACTATCATATTCATCCAGTTATGAGTATGTAGATTTGGTGAAGCTGCAATAACTTACATAAAAAGAATGATTCTCTTAGAATTCTGTAAAATCCAATGAATCTGAAGATGTTTTAGTGATAAAAAAAAATACCTTGTATGGTATTTGGTGAGCAGTATTTTCCTGAACTCCTAGGTAACTTTTTCACTTACTAGAAACTTCAACTTTTTAGTTTAGTCTCTACAACTGTGGCACCTTTAACTTTTAAAACATCCCAAGGCACTTCACAGGATCATTATAAAGCAAAACTTGACACTGAACCACAAAAGGAGATATTAGGTCAGACGACCAAAAGCTTGCTCATAGAGGTAGGTTTTAAGGAACGTCTTAAAGGAGGAAAGAGAGGTAGCAAGGTGGAGAGATTTAGGGAGGGAATTCCAGAGCTTTGGTCCTTGGCAGCTAAAATCATGGTCACCAATGATGGAGCAATTAAAATCGGGATTGTTCAAGAGGCCAGAATTAGAGGAGCGCAGATATCTCGGAGGGCTGTGGGGCTGGTGGAGATTACAGAGATAGGAATGGTGAGGCCATGAAAGGATTTGAAAACAAGGATGAGAATTTTAAAATTGGGACATTGCTTGATCGAGAGCTGATATAAGTCAGCAAGCACAGGGATAACAGGTGATCACGACTTGGTGCAAGTAAAGACTCGGGCAGCAGAGTTTTGGATGGCCTCAAGTTTATGGAGGGTTGAATGTGGGAGACCAGCCAGGAGTGCATTGGAATAACAAGTCTATCGGTAACAAAGGTATGGATGAGGGTTTCAGCAGCAGATACGCTGAGGCAGGAGCAAAGTCGGGTGATATTACAGAGGTGAAAATAGGCAGTTTTCGTGATGGTGCAGCTGTGTGGTCAGAAGCTCAACTTGGGGTGAAATATGACAGCAAGTTTCTGAACAGTTTGGTTCTGCCTCAAACAGTTGCCAGGGAGTGCAGCCTGAAATCTCTGAAAGAATCAGTTCGAACTTTTGAGACAGTTGAAAAATTAATCACCTCCAGGTCTTGATGCAATGGATCTACAATGATAACCTGTATTTATGTAGCCTCTTTAACATACTAGACATTGCGAGGCACATTACAACGGTATAATTAAGCAAACAGAGTCAAAGCCATGTGAGAGAGTGTAGGCAAGGGGACTGAAGGAAAAATCAAAAAGTGGATTTAAACAAAGTTGTTTTTGAAAACAAAACAGAGAAATGGAGAGATGAAGGGCTTTTAAAGAAGGAATTCCAGAGAGAAGGGCCAAGGTAACTGAAAACTTTGGAAATAAAAGAGGAAATAAATCTTACCATGATGTCCAAATTGTGTTTTTAGAACTTATGAATCACACTTATCTCTGTAACATCCTTCAACCCTACAATAGTCTGAGTTATCTGTGCTCCTCTAACTCTAGCCTCTTGAGTATCCTTGATTTTAATTGATCCAACATTGGCAGCCTTGCCTTCAGCTGCCTGAGCCCTAAGCTCTGGAATTCCCTCCCTAAATCACTCCACCTCTCTACCACTCTTTCTTCCTTTAAGACGCTCCTTAAAACCTACCTCTTTAACTAAGCTTTTAGTCATCTGCCCTAATAGCTCCTTGGTTCAGTGTCAAACCTTGTTTGATAAGGCTCCTGTGAGGAACCTTGGAACTTTTTACTACATTAAAGGTGCTGTATAAATTATAGTTGTTGTTGTTGAGGAAGGAAAGACTAAGGAAAGTAAAGAAACCACAGAATAAGTTCGGCAAACTAATGAGCCTTCAATACGTTGAAAATGTAGGGAGGCAGAAGACTGCATAGCACGACTTATTAACAGTTTACTGGGAGTAAGGGAGGGAACTTTAGAGCAGCAGTGATCATAGCAGTAAATACAATAGGCAGTTACCAGCAGAAGATGGGGAGCGCGATCCGAACATGCACTCAAAGACATTGTCAAGAGGGTTGAGCCAAATTAAGCATTTCAATTACACTAGTGAACTGTGTATGCCAATCATATATCCCAAAGCAACTTGTCAGTTGGGGGCTTAGGAATTTCTGTGCTGAGCAAGCCTGTAGATAGGTCCTTAATGAAGCTATAAAAATGTTATTTTAGCTTTTCATAGGCAGCCCTCTGTGGTCCTTTTAGTTGCTGATAAGGCCACCAAATTCCTGGAACTACTCGGCATAGTGCGTGAGGTTCAATTTGGCAGCCACCACATTGACATGGAAGATCAGACATTTTGTCGCAAAATTTGTCCTCCAACATTGATCTTCTGTCCACAAAACGGGTGTAACAATGTACGATTTCTTCCCCTTTGAGCTCAGTTGATTGACAGTCATGTAATGCTAGATTGAATAACATTATGCTCACTGGATATGAAATTGGTAGCGTGAAACGGACTACAGTGTATTGGCAGGCTATTTCACATCTCACACAAATTTCTGTTCCACTGACGTCAATGTGACCATCATTCATATAAGATGGGGATAAGATAAATTGTTTGGGGCAAGCAAAATAGAAAGAGCATTGAATTGCACTATGGCTGACATGACAATGTTTGATAGTTACACTGAGCACACAAAATGGAAAGATCTTCCATTCCCTCGTGCTGATATTGCCAACTTGATAGACAGAAAGATTCAGCTTGTCCGAAAGCTAAATTACAGTTCAGCACATTTCTCCAGTGAGTGGCTGAGCAATACAGACCAGGAATGACCCAGGTTTCATCCCTGGTCTGTACTGAGTCAGCTAATCTTATTAATATATCGGCAATAGGTATGTTACCCACTGAATGGAGTGACTCTGGGTTAGCAATGGGGAGATTAGCCATGGCTCTCACTAATTGGTAAATAGTGATCCCTGCATTGGAAGTGCATATTGCTGCAACCATCAAAGTAGTCCAAATCAAGCTCAGTTTTGATTCTGTTGTAATTCACTGGCGAACAGCCTCTGTCACAGGTAACGTCTGGGTCCTGAAATTTGTCTTGGGTGCAACACCAAACAGATAATAGCACATTGGCAGCTAGGTTTTATAGTCCACCTGATTTTCTTTTTCGATTGACTTTCACTCTCACGAAAGACAGTTACTTGGGGCAAGATACTGGAGGATGCGACAAGTATTTATCATAGAATCACAGAATAACACAGCGCGGAAGAGGCCCTTCGGCCCATAGGGTCTGCACTGATGCATTAAAGACACCTGACCTGTCTACCTAATCCCATTTGCCAGCACTTGGCCCATAGCCTTGAATGTTATGACATGCCAAGTGCTCATCCAGGTACTTTTTAATGGATGTGAGGCAACCCGCCTCTCCCACCCTCCCAGGCAGTGCATTCCAGACCGTCACCACCCTCTGGGTAAAAAAGTTCTTCCTCAAATCCCCCTTAAACCTCCTGCCCCTCACCTTAAACTTGTGTCCCCTAGTAACTGACCCTTCAACTAAGGGGAACAGCTGCTCCCTATCCACCCTGTCCATGCCCCTCATAATCTTGTACACCTCGATCATGTCACCCCTCAATCTTCTCTGCTCCAGCGAAAACAACCCAAGCCTATACAACCTCTCTTCATAGCTTAAATGTTCCATCACAGGCACCATCCTGGTGAATCGCCTCTGCACCCCCTCCAGTGCAATCACATCCTTCCTATAATGTGGTGACCAGAATTGCACACAGTACTCCAGCTGTGGCCTTACCAAAGTTCTATACAACTCCAACATGACCTCCCTGCTTTTGTAATCTATGCCTCGATTGATAAAGGCAAGTGTCCCATATGCCTTTTTCACCACCCTATTAACCTGCCCTTCTGCCTTCAGGGATCTATGGACAAACACGCCAAGGTCCCTTTGTTACTCGGAACGTCCTAGTGCCAGGCCATTCATTGAATACTTCCATGTCATATTACTTCTTCCAAAGTGTATCACCTCACACTTTTCAGGGTTAAATTCCATCTGCCACTTTTCTGCCCATTTGACCATCCCGTCTGTATCTTCCTGTAACCCAAGACACTCAACCTCACTGTTAACCACTCGGCCAATCTTTGTGTCATCCGCGAACTTACTGATCCTACCCCCCACATAGTCATCTATGTCATTTATATAAATGACAAACGATAGGGGACCCAGCACAGATCCCTGTGGTACGCCACTGGACACTGGCTTCCAGTCACTAAAACAGCTGTCTGTCATCACTCTCTGTCTCCTACAGCTAAGCCAATTTTGAATCCACCTTATCAAGTTACCCTGTATCACATGTGCATTTGCTTTCTTGATAAGTCTCCCATGTGGGACCTTGTCAAAGACTTTGCTGAAATCCATGTAAACTACATCAACTGCACTACCCTCATCTTCACACCTGGTCACATGCTCAAAAAAATCAATCAAATTTGTTAGGCATGACCTCCCTCTGACAAAGCCATGCTGACTATTCCTAATCAAATTTTGCCTCTCCGAGTGGAGATAGATTCTCTCCTTCAGAATTTTCTCCAATAGTTTCCCAACCACTGATGTGAGACTCACTGGTTCATAGTTCCCTGGCTTATCTCTACAACCTTTCTTAAATAGTGGGACCACATTGGCTGTTCTCCAGTCCTCTGACCCCTCCCCGGTGGCCAGAGAGGAATTAAAAATTGGGGTCAGCGCCCCTGCAATCTCCACCCACGCCTCCCACAGAATCCTGGGACACAAATCATCCGGAACTGGAGATTTGTCTACCTTTAAGCCTGCCAAATACCTCCAATACTTTGACACTCCCTGTGACAATTTGCTCAAGAACCTCACAGTCTCTCTCTCTGAGTTCCGTATCTACTTCCTCATTCTCTTGGGTGAAGACAGATGTGAAGTATTCATTCAACACCCTACCAATGTCCTCTGGCTCCACCCACAGATTTCCCCCTTGGTCCCTAAAGGGTCCTACTCCTTCCCTGGTTATCCTCTTCCCATTGATGTAATTATAGAATATCTTGGGATTTTCCCTACTTTTACCAGCCAGAGCGTTCTCATGTCCCCTCTTTGATTTTTTAGATTTGCTCTCCTAATTGCTTTCGTAAGCTCCATCCTACACTTTCTGTACTCCACTAATGCTTCCATTGATTTGCTCTCTTTGTATTTGCTAAAAGCCTCTCTTTTCCTTCTCATCGTACCCTGAATGTTTCTGGTCATCCATGGTTCTCTGGGCTTGTTGTTCTGACCTATCACCCTAGAGGAAACATGTTGGGCCTGTACCCTCCCCATTTCCTTTTTGAATGCCCCCCACTGCTCTTCTGTAGATTTCCCGACAAGTAACTCTTTCCAGTCTACCATGGTCAGATCCTGTCTTATTTTACTAAAATTCGCTCTCCCCCAATCCAAAACCTTTTTTTGTAACTTGTCTATTTCTTTCTCCATAACAAGCTTAAATTGTACCATGTTGTGGTCACTATCACCAAAATGCGCCCCCACCAACACATCAACCACCTATCTGGCTTCATTCCCCAGAATTAGGTGCAGCACTGCACTCTCCCTTGTTGGATCCTCTACATATTGAGCTAAAAAGTTCTCCTGTACACATTTTAAGAACTCCACTCTATCTAAGCCCTTAACATGATGACTATCCCAATTAATGTTGGGAAAGTTGAAATCACCTAATACAATTACCCTATTATTATTTTTACACACCTCTGCGAATTGCGCACATATTTGCTCCTCAATTTCCCGCTGACTGTCTGGGGGTCTATAATAAACACCTAGCAATGTGGCTGTCCCTTTTGTATTCCTAAACTCCACCCATAAAGCTTCATTTGATGCCGAGAGCTGACCTCCACTGTGGTGTATTTTTTTATTTGTTCGTGGGATGTGGCTCAGCCAGCATTTATTGCCCATCTCTAATTTCCCCTTGAGAAGGTGGTAGTGAGCTGCCTTCTTGAACCTCTGCAGTTTTTGGAGTGTAGGCATATCCACAGTGCTGTTAAGAAAGAATTTCCAGTAGTTTGACCCAGCAACAGTGAAGAACCGGCAATATAGTCCCAAGTCAGGATGGTGTGTAGCTTGGAGGAGAACTTGCAGGTGTTCCCATGCAACTGCTGCCCTTGCCCTTCTAGGTGGTAGAGGTCACAGGTTTGGAAGATGCTGTTGAAGGAACCTTGGTGAGTTGCTGCAGGGCATCTTGTAGATGGTACACACTGCGGCCACTTTGCGCCGGTGGTGGGTGGTCACTTATCAGCCCAAGCCTGGATGTTGTCCAGGTCTTACTGTATATGGGCATGGGCTGCTTCAGTATCTGAGGAGTCATGAATGGTGCTGAAGATTGTGCAATCATCAGCGAACATCCCCACTTCTGACCTTATGATTGAAGGAAGGTCATTGATGAAGCAGCTGAAGATGGTTGGGTCTTGGACATTACCCTGAGGAACTCCTGCAGTGATGTCCTGGGACTGAGATGATTGACCTCCAACAACCACAACCATCTTCCTTTGTGCTAGGTATGACTCCAACCAGTGGGCGCAGTGGTTAGCACCGCAGCCTCACAGCTCCAGCGACCCGGGTTCAATTCTGGGTACTGCCTGTGTGGAGTTTGCAAGTTCTCCCTGTGTCTGCGTGGGTTTTCTCCGGGTGCTCCGGTTTCCTCCCACAAGCCAAAAGACTTGCAGGTTGGTAGGTAAATTGGCCATTATAAATTGCCCCTAGTATAGGTAGATGGTAGGGAAATATAGGGACAGGTGGGGATGTGGTAGGAATATGGGATTAGTGTAGGATTAGTATAAATGGGTGGTTGATGGTCGGCACAGACTCGGTGGGCCGAAGGGCCTGTTTCAGTGCTGTATCTCTAAAACTAAAACAGTGGAGAGTTTTCCCCCTGATTCCCACTGACTCCAATTTTGCTAGGGCTCCTTGATACCATACTTGGTCAAATGCTGCTTTGATATCAAGCAGTCACTTTCACCTCACCTCTGGAGTTCAGCTCTTTTGTCTCTGTTTGAACCAAGGCTGTCATGAGGTCAGGAGTTGAATGGCCCTGGCAGAACCCAAACTGAGTGTCAGTGAGCAGGTTATTGCTGAGCAAGTCCTGCTTGATGGCATTGTTGATGACACCTTCTATCACTTGACTGATGATCAAGAGTAGACTGATGGGGCGGTAATTGGCCAGGTTGAATTTGTCCTGCTTTTTGTGTACAGGATATACCTGGGCAATTTTCCACATTGCCAGGTAGATGCCGGTGTTGTAGCCGTACTGGAACAGCTTGGCTAGGGGCACGACTAGTTCTGGAGCACAAGTCTTCAGTACTATTGCCAGAATGTTATTAGGGCCCATAGCCTTTGCAGTAGCTAGTGCCTTCAGCTATTTCTTGATATCACGTGGAGTGAATTGAATTGGTTGAAGACTGGCTTCTGTGATGCTGGGGACTCAGGAGGAGGCCGAGATGGATCATCCACTCAGCACTTCTGGCTGCAGATGGATGCAAATGCTTCAGCCTTCCCTTTTGCACTAATGTGCTGGGCTCCCCCATCATTGAGGATGGGGATATTTGTGGATTCTTCTCCTCCTGTCAGTTGTTTAATTGTCCTCCACCATTCATGACTGAACGTGGCAGGACTGCAGAGCTTAGATTTGACCCATTGGTTTTGGGATTGCTTAGCCCCTCAGCACCTTCATGAAGGGAGAGAACGGGGAAGGGCAAAAATCAATACTGTAAAGAATACATAAGGTTCTAAGATTTGAATAAGATTATTATAGAAGATGTTCCATAGCGATTAGCTGGTACTTGGTGTAACAATGCAATCATTAGGCTACACAGCCTGTCAGTCGATTTTAGTAGGGTTTCAGGGTTGGCATCCTTCCATCTATGAAAGATGATGGGCACACAGCAAACAATCCATTTAGATGGGGTGTCTTCTCTTGGCGCACCTTTGCTGATTGCTGTGAAGACCAATTTTTGAGAGGCAGGTTCTCCCACAAGTGCTGCACATGAAGCTGCCAAGTGACCCTGCGAGTTGTTGTTTTTGACCTTGACGCCTGTTGCCAAGCTGCTGTAGCAACTGGTTATCGTTGTAGTGCACACCAGTCCACAGGATGTGTCGCCATTTCCCTCCTTCGCCTGCTATTGACTCCCAGGTGCAATAGTCGACATTTAGGGCCTTCATGTTACGTTTGCAAGCATTCTTGAAGTGGAACTTTGGGCGCCCACTGGCCATCTGGCGCCGGCTACCTCACCATACAGAAGCTCCTTGGGTAGTTGACTGTCTTCCATCTTGTGGACATGTCTGATCCACCAAAGCTGTCTCCATTTGATTGGTGCCAATATAATTGGAAGCTCTGCCTTTGAGATGGCTGCCACATTTATGATTTTGTCCTGCCAGGATATACCCATAATGTGCCGCAGACAGCGAAGAGGGAAATTGTTGAGCTTCTTTTCCTGGTAGCTATAAATCATCCATGTATCACAGCCATACAGCAAAGTGCTAAGAACACAGGCCTTATAAAAAATCAGCTTGGTCCGAAGGGTCAGCTTGGTGTTATCCCAAGCACCTTTCGCAAGGGGGCCAAAGGTGGTAACTGCTTTCTCTAAGTGTGTATCTGCATCAAGGGACAAATTGTCAGTCACACTGGATTCAAGGTAGCAGAATTTGCTAACCACTTACAGTGGGGTGTTATTTAGTGAACAGAGATGCAACACTTTGTCCCATGACCACGGTTTTCTTGACACTTATAGTCAAGGAGAGCAAGTTACAGGCACGGGAGAGAAAGTCCATGAGTCTTTGCAGCTGAGTTTCTGTGTGAGAGACTAGCGCACAATTATTAGCGTAGAGGGGTTCACTGATCAGGAAGTGATGTGTTTTTGTCTTCACTTTCAGCCTTGATAGTTTGTAGGGCTTGCCATCTGACCTCGTGTGTAAGTAGACTCCTTCCATATCTTCAAGGAAGGCAAAGGTCAGCAGTATGGAGAAGAAGATGCCAAACAGGGTGGGGATCAGGAGACAACTCTGTTTCACTCCATTCTTTACTCTGAAACTGTTGGAAGTGGAGCCATGAAACTGTACAGTGCAGTGCATGTTGTCATGGAACGAGTGGATGAGACTGGAGAGCTTCATGGACAGCCAATTTTTACCAAAATCTTGTAAATGGAGTCTTTTAAGTATGACCCTGGCAAAGGCCTTCCCTGTGACGCTAAAGAGTGAAATGTCCCTGTAGTTCTTGCAGTCTCCTCTGTCACCTTTATTTTTGTATCGTGCGATGATTTTTGCATCAGGTATCTCCTGTGGAACAGAGCCTACTTTCCAGCAGAGAAGGAGAAGGTCATAAAGTTGTGGTAATAGATGGGACTTTCCGTGCTTGAGCAGTTCAGCTGGGAGGAAGTAGATTAGTTTAAAATTCACAAATGGATCACCATAATCCCTGATCGAACAGAAATGAAAATTTTAAGCCTGATTTCCAAGTAGCTTTTTTTATGTGCTTCTTTTACTATGATTAATTAACGGAGTTGTTGTAACTGCAATATGTTATCTACAGGATGCACTAAAACACTCATCAAATTTATTTTGACAGGAGCTTCAAGCCTCATGACCTCTAATGCTGAGGATAAGGGCAGCAGTATCATGGGAATCCCATCACCTCCAAGTTCCTTATCACGTCACACACCATCCTGTCTTGGATATATTGTTGCTGGCTCAAAATCCTGGGAACACCATCACAACAACAGTGCAGAGCTTCTCAGGGTAAATAGGAATGCAATTTTGCTAACTTTGCTCACTCGCAAGAACTAATTTTTTAAAAGGGGCTCTTTTTATGAGAACTGAGGTGGTTACAAGGTTTCTTTGATAAAGGTGTTTAAAATGATGAAAGGATTGGACAGAGTAGATAGCAACACAACTATCTTAAGTAATTGAGAGACCCAGAAAGAGAAGGTATAGAAATAAGACTTAGCATACAAGATTTGGCTGGCGAGCAGAAGAAACTTTTAACACAGAGAACAGTAGAAGCAGAGACTGTATCAACATTTAAGAATAGGTTATTCTGATGTTCTTGAGCCTGGAGTGAGGTTTAGCTGAGTTTAGTCAGAAATATAAGGCAAAAACTGAGACAGAAGCAGCATAATGGAGTCTTCTTTATTCTGTTTTACATTCACTTTCTCTTTCAGCTCCCTCTGTTGGCTCATGTGTGCATGGTAGCCTCAAGTGAACAATATGTACAATGCAATTCTCAAAACACGACATCTCTCCCCTTCTTAGTAAATGAGAGCCATAGTGTGTTTCAATGGTTTGTTTCCAAAAGTGTGAACAATAAACTTAAACATAAATATTTCACTTCAGAACACTGACACTTAAGTATGGAGGATGTTTTCTCTCACAAGTAGGATATCGTCTGACATTAGGTGTAGTCTCATTCTTCATCTGAGATGTCGATGTTGCAATCGGATTCAATGCTTACGAGTGGTGTTTTCAGTGCTTTGAAGAATGATGCGTTTCATGTGATGATTTGTGAACCGTGCTAAGCAGTGACCATTGATCCTTTGCGTTGGTCACAACAAATGGTTGGATGTCATAAGGGGTTGTATGTTTTATAACATGACCATCAAGTACTTCACAAGTACTTTATCTCCTGGCTTTAGCAGTGTAGCTCTAAATTTCATATTTCGCTCTACATTTACCTCCATTCGATCCTTTTGTTCCCAATCGTGTTCATGTATATTAGATTAGATTAGAGATACAGCACTGAAACAGGCCCTTCGGCCCACCGAGTCTGTGCCGACCATCAACCACCCATTTATACTAATCCTACACTAATCCCATATTCCTACCAAACATCCCCACCTGTCCCTATATTTCCCTACCACCTACCTATACTAGTGACAATTTATAATGGCCAATTTACCTATCAACCTGCAAGTCTTTTGGCTTGTGGGAGGAAACCGGAGCACCCGGAGAAAACCCACGCAGACACAGGGAGAACTTGCAAACTCCACACAGGCAGTACCCAGAATCGAACCCGGGTCCCTGGAGCTGTGAGGCTGCAGTGCTAACCACTGCGCCACTGTGCCGCGATCATTAGCTCCGCAGGGTACCTCAGGAAGACATGCGTGCATAGGATGTACAAAGATGTGTAGCTGGAGGTTTTCCAGTAGTCGAGTGAGGAGTGATATAGCTCTTGCTTCCCTGATTTGTTCCCAGCTGTAGCTGTACTTTTTGCTTTTTTTCAAGGTTTGCATAAATCATTTGACTTCTCCATTAGCTCTTGACCAATAGGGTGTGATTTTCCTATAAGCAAACCCTAGGTAGTTTACAAATTTACTGAACTCATCGCTATTGAATGGGGATCCATTGTCACTTCTTACCGTTTGAGGGATTCCAAACAAGGCGAAGATCTAGTCACGCTTTGGGATGACTGCTTTTGTTGAAGTTGACGTAACTATTCACGATTGGGAATCTGCTGTAGTCATCAGTGACAACAAACAGGTGTTCATCTGTAGGCAAATCTGCAAAGTCAACGCTAACTTCAATCCATGGTCCTGCAGATAGTTCGGACATCTTGAGAGGATCATGAAGATTTGACATTGTGGTTGCTTAACATGGCAAACACTGATTGATTTTGTGCTCTATCATCCTGTCAGTTGCTGGGACCCATGCCTTTTCCCTAAGGAGTTGTTTGGTTTTGACTATTCCCTGGTGTCCTTCATGTGCTATATCAGCAACATATTCCCTCAATGAGCCTTTGACCAGGAGTCCTCCCCCCAACCAGCAGATCCATTCACCTGCCTCCAGCATTCTTCCTCTACCTGGACCCCTCCCTCTGGCCTCTTACCTGCTCTTGATCTTTTCATTGAAAACTGTTGGCGAGACATCGGCTGTCTCATTTTCTCTGCCCCCCTCACTCACTCTAACCTGCTCTCCTCTGAACTTGCCGCACTCCGTTCTCTCAGGTCGAACCCCAACATTGTCATCAAACCTGCAGATAAGGGTGGTGCTGTTGTTGTCTGGCGTACTGACCTATACCTTGCAGAGGCTCAGTGCCAATTCTCAGACACTTCTTCCTACCTCCCCCTGGACCATGACCCCACCACCGAACATCAAGCTACTGTCCACAGGACTGTCACTGATCTCATCTCCTCTGGAGATCTTCCCTCTACAGCTTCCAACCTCATAGTCCCGCAACCCTGGACAGTCCACTTCTACTTCCTTCCCATAATCTACAAACAGGACTGTCTCAGCAGACCCATTGTGTCGGCCTGTTCCTGCCCCACTGAACTTATTTCTTCCTATCTTGACTCGATCTTTTCTCCCCTGGTCTAATCTATTCCCAATTATATCCGTGACTCTTCTGATGCCCTACGTCATTTTGACAATTTCCAGTTTCCCGGCCCTAACTGCATCCTCGTCAGTATGGACATCCAATCTCTCTACACCTCCATCCCCCACCAGGACGATTTGAGGCCTCTCAGCTTCTTCCCTGAACAGAGGCCCAACAAGTCCCCATCCACCACCACCCTCCTCCGCCTGGCTGAACTTGTTCTCACATTGAGCAACTTCTCCTTCAACTCCACTCACTTCCTTCAAGAAAAAAGTGTTGCTATGGGTACCTGCATGGGTCCTAGTTATGCCTATCTTTTTGTGGGATATGTCGAACATTCCTTGTTCCAGTCCTACTCAGGCCTCCCCCAACTCTTTTTCTGGTACATTGATGACTGTATCGGTGCCGTTTCCTGCTCCCGCCCCGAACTGGAAAACTTGATCAACTTTGCTTCCAATTTCCACCCTTCTCTCATCTTCACGTGGTCCATCTCTGACACTTCCCTTCCCTTCCTCGACTTCTCTATCTCCATCTCTGGGGATAGGCTGTTTACTAATATCCATTATAAGCCCACCGACTCCCACAGCTACCTCGACTACACTTCTTCATACCCTGCCTCTTGTAAGGACTCCATTCCATTCTCCCAGTTTCTCCGTCTCCGACGCATCTGCTCTGATGATGCTACCTTCCACGACAGTGCTTCTGATTTGTCTTCCTTTATTCAATCGAGGATTCCCCCCACTGTGGTTGACAGGGCCCTCAATCGTGTCCGGCCCATTTCCTGCACCTCTACCCTCACCCCTTCCCCTCCCTCCCAGAACCGCGACAGGGTTCCCCTTGTCCTCACTTTCCACCTCACCAACCTCCAGATCCAAAGGATCATCCTCTGCCACTTCCGCTACATTCAGCGTGATGCCACTACCAAATGCATCTTCTCCTCCCTTCCCCTGACAGCATTCTGAAGGGATCGTTCCTCCACAACATCCTCGTCCACTCCTCCATTACCCCACCACCTCATCCCCTTCCCACGGCACCTTCCCCTGCAATTGCAGGAGGTGTAATACCTCCCCATTTACCTCCTCTTTCCTCACTATCCCAGGCCCCAAACACTCCTTTCAGGTGAAGCAGCGATTTATTTGTACTTCTTTCAATTTAGTATACTGTATTCGAGGCTCACAATGTGGTCTCCTCTACATTGGGGAGACCAAACGCAGATTGGGTGACCGCTTTGCGCTCAGTCCGTAAGCATGACCCTGAGCTTCCGGTTTCTGGCCCCCATCCCACTCCTCCCCCGCTCTCATGCTCACATCTCTGTCCTGGGATTGCTGCAGTGTTCCAGCGAACATCAACGCAAGCTCGAGGAACAGCATCTGATTTACCGATTAGGCACACTACAGCCTGCCGGACTGAACGTTGAGTTCAATAATTTCAGAGCATGACGGGGCCACCCCTTTTTATGGTGTTATTTTTTCTTTTTTTCTTTTTTGTTTGGTTATTTTATTTTAGTTTTTTTTTGGTTTGTTACTTTGTTTCTACTGTGCCGACCCCACTGCTTCTGTTTTTTCAAAAAAATTTTAATGTTTGTGCTTTGCAGTCAATTCACACCTTCAGTGCATTAATGCTTTGTCTTTCAGCACACTATTAACATACCATTTGCCTTTGTTCCATGATCTTGTCCTATCAACACCTCTTTTGTTATCTTGTGCCCCACTTTACTTAGTCATAGAGAGATACTCCATTGAAACAGGCCCTTTGACCCACTAAATCTGTGCTTACAATCAACCACCCATTTATACTAATCCTACATTAATCCCATATTCCCTACCACATCCCCACAATTCTCCTATCACCTACCTGCACTAGGGGCAATTTACAATGGCCAATTTACCTATCAACCTGCAAGTCTTTGGCTGTGGGGGAAAACCAGCACACCTAGCAGAAACCCCCACAGTCACAGGAAGAACTTACAACCTCCACACAGGTAGCACCCAGAACTGAACCTGGGTTGCTGGAGCTGTGAGGCTGCAGTGCTAACCACTGTGCCACCCATGCTTGCTTAAAGCCTTTTACAGTTCATTTGTCAGTTCTGAAGAAGGGTCACTGACCTGAAACGTTAACTCTGCTTCTCTCTCCACAGATGCTGCCAGATCTACTGAGTATTTCCAGCATTTCTTGTTTTTATTTATGACAATTCAGTTGTTGCGTAATATGAGATCAGATATGGTGATAGCAGTGAGCTCATTTTGAACATTGTGAAGACCTTGTGGTGTGTGAGCAATTTCATTTGTTGGCTTTCTCAATCATGTCTTCCCAGTTTTGGGATTCCATATAGCCTTCATACATAATTGAAAAGCTTCATCTTGTTTTTTTGCTACTTTCATGTTGGCTAATTTTAGCGACTTTGGCACCGCATTTATTTTTACGTAGCAACCTTTTCCTCGTGGCTAGTAGGACTGACTATTGGTAACAGATGTCGTGAAAGATAATCTGCTGGGTTGAGCTTGCCTGGCTGACACTCAACATGGAACCCATACTCTTGTAGTTTGAGTATTGAACGTTCTATTCAAATGGGTGTGTTATGTGGATTGTTGAACAAGCTAGTGGTCTATGATCAGTTATTACTTTAAACTTGCTTCCATACAAGTAAAGATGAAAATGTAAGATACCCCATGTGATTGAGAGCGTTTTTCTCTCTGTTTGCAAATAGCATTGCTGTACAAGGTGTTAACGATCTGCCTGCCATCGCAACAATTGATGGGTTACCTGTCTTGTCTTTCTGTATGAGAACTGCACCTAAGCTAACCGGGCTTCCATCCATGACTAGCAGGATGGTTTTCTCAGGGTCAAAATGGGCACTTCTGCAACTTGCTGACAAACATCATTTGATCTGGTGCAGTGCCTGTTGGTGTGATTTAGTCCATTCCCAATTGGTGTCAGATTGCATATGGGAGCAGATAGCGTAGCAAGGCCAAGAATGAACTGACTACAATACGTGACAAATCCTAGCAGACTTCAGACTTCTTGTACGTTTGTAGGATCTGCAGCATTTGCAATAGCTTCATCTTTCCATCAATCCATATAAGGAACTAGTCAGATGACAAACCTGCAGGGCAACCTGGCAGTTTTTTTGTAATTTGAACTCCCATCAAAGGGATTTGAACTCAGAGAGTGCCGCGTGCTCATGGACTGAAAAGATCTTCTCTGCTTGTCTGTCTGTCTGTCTGCCTGCCTTCATCTCTTCGCACGGAACTGAATCTTGTGAAAATATGTGAAACTCAAAGAGAGAAAGGTTTGCCACATGAATAAAGTTTTAAGAAGATTACTGGGCCTCAACGAAACGCAAGACTATATCTTCAATCAAGGACTACAGTGAGCTCGAGAAACAGTTACAAGATTTTGCCTCAAACTATTCTATTTATCTTTTCTTCTGCTCTTTTCTGTCCCTATTTTTCATGTTTATATCGCATGGGCCTGCTAGCATGAGCGCATCGTATGTCCTTAGGTGTGAACCATAGTAGGGTTTAAGTTTAAGGTTTAATAAATTTCATTTTTCTGCTTTAAACCAAAGAAAGCCTGTTTGTGCTCAGTTCTTTGCCTTATAATTGGAAACTGTGAACAAGGATTCACACAAAGGGGAGCTCAAAATACAATGTGTTTAAAAATTAAACCCTGTTACAATACCAGGTAAAGATAACAAAAGACCCCTAGACACATTGCTCCTCTGGATGTAACACAGTGAAGCAATCAGCATACAGTCCAAAAATGTTTTTGTCATGCAAAGGAATCCAAAGGAATGCAAAGAATTCTTCGACTATTTGCTTTGATTTCCCATTTGACATGTTAAAACATCACTGAGGTCACTTTTGGTTGCTAGTTCTCTCAATTGTGTGCAAGATAAAGGAAAATCCCAAGGCATTTTATAAGTATATTAAGGGCAAGAGGATAACCAGGGAAAGAGAAGGGTCCATTAGGGACAAAAGGGGCAATCTGTGTGTGGAGCCGGAGGACATAAGTGAGGTTTTAAATGATTACTTTTCATCACTGTTCACTATGGAGAAGAACGATGTAGGTGTAGAGATCAGGGAGGGGGATTGTGATATACTTGAACATATTAGCATTGAAAGGGAGGAAATATTTGCTGTTTTAGCGGGCTTAAAAGTGGATAAATCCCCAGGCAAGGATGAGATGTATCCCAAACTGTTATGTGAGGCAAGGGAGGAGATAGCAGGGGCTTTGACATAAATTTTCATATCCTCTCTGACCTCAGGAGAGGTACCAGAGGATTGGAGGACAGCGAATGTGGTACCATTATTCAAGAAGGGTAGCAGGGATAAACCAGGTAATTACAGGCCAGTGAGTCTAAGATCAGTGGTAGGGAAACTATTGAAAACAATTCTGAGGGACAGGATTAATCTCCACTTAGAGAGGCAGGGATTAATCAGGGATAGTCAGCATGGCTTTGTCAGGGGGAGATCATGTCTAACAAACTTGATTGAATTTTTCGAGGAGGTGACTAGATGTGTAGATGAGGGTGAAGCAGTTGTTATAGTCTATATGGACTTCAGTAAGGCTTTTGATAAGGTCCCACATGGGAGATTGGTTAAGAAGGTAAGAGCCCATGGGATCCAGGGCAATTTGGCAAATTGGATCCAAAATTGGCTTAGTGGCAGGAGGCAGAGGGTAATGTTCGAGGGTTGTTTTTGTGAGTGGAAACCTGAGACCAGTGATGTACCGCAGGGATTGGTGCTGGGATCCTTGCTGTTTGTAGTGTCCATTAACGATTTAGATGTGAATATAGGAGGTATGATGAGTAAGATCGCAGATGATACGAAAATTGGTGGTGTCATAAATAGTGAGGAGGAAAACATTAGATTATGGGACGACATAGATGGGCTGGTAAGATGGGCAGAGCAGTGGCAAATGGAATTAATCCTGAGAAGTGTGAGGTGATGCATTTTGGATGAACTAACAAGGCAAGGGAATATACAATGGATGGTAGAACCCTCGGAAGTACAGAGGTCAGAGGGACCTTGGTGTACTTGTCCATGGATCACTGAAGGCAGCAGCACAGGTAGATAAGGTGGTTGGGAAGGCATGTGGGACACTTGCCTTTATTAGCAAGGGAGGTTATGATGGAGCTGTATAAAATGCTAGTTAGACCACAGCTGGAGTACTGTGTACAGTTCTGGGCACCACACTATAGGAAGGATGCGGTTGCACTGGAGAGGGTGCAGAGAAGATTCACCAGGATGTTGCCTGGGCTAGAGCATTTCAGCTATGAAGCGAGACTGTATAGGCTGAGGTTGTTTTGCTTAGAACAGAGAAAGCCGAGGAGGAACCTGATTGAGGTATACAAAATTATGAGGGGCATAGATGAGGTGGATAGGAAGAATTTTTTTCCCTTAGCGGGAGGCATCAATAACCAGGGGGCATAGATTTAAGGTAAGGGGCAGGAGGTTTAGAGGGGATTTGAGGAAAAACATTTTCATCCAGAGGGTGGTTGGAATCTGGAACGTACTGCCTGAAGAGGTGGTAGAGGCAGGAACCCTCACAACATTTAAGAAGTATTTAGATGAGCATTTGAAATGCCATAGCTACAGGCCAAGTGCTGTAAAATGGGATTAGAATAGATAGGTGCTTTATGGCCGGCATGGACACAACGGGCCAAAGGGCCTGTTTCTGTGCTGTATAACTCTATGACTCTATGACTCATTTGCTTCTTACTTAATGCATCTGAAGACAATGGTTTTGTATGTGGTGCTTTTCTGAGATGTGAAGTAGGTTATTAGCACATTTTCTGCTGATTTGTAATCATTTTGCTCAAGCGTAAGTGTCTCAAAGATATCTTCAAATTCTTCATCTCCATACTGTAGAAGTAGGGCCTCTTTTCTTACCTCATCTGTGATTGTGAAACCTGCCATCACGCCTTTGAAACGTTGCAGCCACTTTTGCCAATTTGGGGATACAGATGACGGCTCTGAATGCACGTCAAAATGTGGTAGGTTGGGCATAGACAACACCATACTGATCAGCAACGCAGCGATAATATGTGATCAGGGATCCAGGATTGTGTTCCTTTTCAGAGAAAACCTCTCTGCAATGATCCAAGATTATATTTTTTGTTTTGATTGGATGGTTATTTTTGAGAGATCAGTGTGTGTGTATATATACACTGTATAAGCTTCCTGTGTGTCAATCAAACAGTTTCCAATTTAAAATACTCTCTTCAGAAAAGCAGACAAAAACCTTCCAAACAACCCATACCTGAATGCAACGGGCTGCATCTTGCCATCCTTCCGCTGGGAGCTGTGGCAGGCATAAAAAATGGTGCCTGGCACACATGGGCTATGCACGGCCACGATCTTGAGCCCGGCGGCTCATTATCATATGCAGGACGGAGGTCTCCCCCAATCATGTGGCCGTGAACAACATCAGCTGTTTCTACATGGGCACTGGCGCCATTTTTAAAGGATTGCCAGCACCGTAAAGAAGCTGCAGAGTTGCCCCGGTCCCACCCGTCAACTACACTACCAATGCAGAGTTGACCCCTTTCTCCCCCACTGTCCAACAAATGCAGAGTTCTCCCCTTCTGCACCTCGGTGGCACCAGCTTTCCCTGGACAGGAAAATGAAGGCGTGTGAGTGCTGCACATCGTAATGAAGATCCGGAACTGCAGGTAAGATCGCTGTGGATTACATTTTAATTTATGCATACAGGTAATTTAAATATGTAGTCAGGTCCCATCGCAGAGTGGCAGAGGATCCACCATGGAGCTTCCCTCACTGCCAGGAAGGTCGGAGCTAGCAATCCTAACATCAGGGTCCACGGTGAGCCACTACTGCTCCGATCTTATGGCCCCCCTCGCCACGGAGCCCGACGTTGGGAGAGAAGAAGATCCCGGCCAATGTTTCTGGTTTTTCGCCATCCGTTTTCTTTTTTACCTCGTTGCCATTTTGATATTCTCAGGACTGGAGTGGGGTTTAGTTGAGTTTAGTAAGAAATATGAGGCAAAGACTGAGACAGAAGCAGCATGTGTGGAACATAATGCAGTCTTTTTTATTCTGCTTTACTTTCACTTTCTCTTTCGGCTCCCTTTGCTGGCTCATCTGCCACGGTGGGATTCAAACCCATGTCCCCAGCGTATTAGCCTGGGGCTCTGCGTTACTCGTCTAGTGACATTATCATTGTGCCATCTCCTGCCAAACAACCCTTTGTGTGATAAGATCACATAGACATACAAAGCCATGTTACCGGCCTGTAAGATTCCATTTCTAAAGAAATGTAAGGTATTTTTAGAGGCTGGCTGTGTTTAAAACCTCAAACTGCTAGTTGGGGAAATTTTTATCTTTAGGTAATTTATGTTAATGTTTCTAGACTGCAGTGATATGTCACAGAGTCATAGAAGGAGGCCATATCAGCTCTCTGTAGAGCAATTCAATTCCCCAGCTCTAAACCCATAGCCCTGTGAGTTTATTTCCCTCAAGTGCCCATCCAATTTCCTTTTGAAATCATTTATCGTCTCCCCTTCCACCATCCTCGTAGGCAGCAAGTTTCAGGTCATTACCACTCCCTGGATAAAAAAGTTCTTCCTCACATTCCCCCTACATCTCTTGCCCAAAACCTTAAATCTGTGTTCCCTAGTCCTTGTGCCATCAGTTTATGGGAATAGTTTTTCTTTTTCTACCCTATCCAAACCTGTCAAAATCTTGTTCACTTCTATCAAATCCCCCTCAATCTCCTTTGCTCCAAGGAGAACAACCCCAGCTTCTCCAACCTAAGTTTGTAACTAAAATTCCTGCAATCATTCTGGTAAATCTCCTCTGCATCCTCTCAAGGACGCTCATATCCTTCCTAAAGTGTGGTGACCAGAACTGGACGTTATGATGTCATGATTTTAATGCACTCATGTAAACTCATTGAAATAGTCCTCTGCCTTGCAAATCAGCATATAGCATACGGAGAAGAAATGGTACAAGAAGTTGCAATTCAAAATTTGGGAGATTGCTGCGCAAAGGTATCACTATCTCAGTGTCCAATCAATAAGGCTAATGTGCTTCAGGATACAAATCTTAAAGAAAAAAAGACGTACATTTACATAATACCTTTCATGACCTCAGGACATCCCAAGATGCTTTAGAACCAATGAAGTACTTTTGAAGTGTAATCACTCCCGTAATGTAGGAAAAGCAGAAGCCAATTTTCACGTAGCAAGTTCCCACAAACAGCACTGAGATAATGGCTAGACCATTTGTTTTTGATGCTGGTTGTGGGATAAATATTGATCAAACCGCTCCCCACCCCCCTCCCCGCTCTTTTTCGAATAGTGCCACGGGCTCTTTTACGTCTTATCCAAACTCTTAAGTGGGTAAATAATATAAAACCTTCTAATCTTATTACAATGCTAACATGCAAACTTACAAGTTATGTTTTGCAAATGTTACCATACAAATGTTTTATCTGTTAGACTAAATTCTTTTGTCCACTATTTTAACTGAGATTTTAGCCTGTTTAAGATAATCATTTCCTAACCTCATGTTTATGCAGTTTGATTTACTATCATAAAATGATTATGTGAATCTGGAACCAATTCTCGTATATTACATGTAAATAAATAAAAACATATTTTCTGCATGGTAGCCTCGTGGTTATGATACCTGGTCAAGCAACCCAGAGTTTGGGAGATCAGATTCCATCATGAAATCAATGAATCGGATAATGGGTGGGCTAGTACCAGGAAAGAAATGACCATGAAAGCTGCTGATTATTATAGAAACCCAACTGCGAAGGGTTAAGATACGGGCAGCAGAGTTTTGGATGAGTTTTGGAAGTTTATTAAGAGTGGGAAATGGGAGGCCATCCAGAAAAGCATTGGAATAGTCGAGTGGCTATTTGACTCGCTGGACAATTAGTGAGTAGGGCAGCATTCTGCTTGTGGAGGTTGGACTGTTCTGAACAGGGATTTAAAGGGTTACATCGGTGCAATCAGGCATTCCCTTTGCCCATGGAAAATCATACCATTATATCTCACGTTGCTGCTGTTGGTGAGTGATGAAGGGTGAACTCTTTGACATTCCTGAATAAAGCAAGTTATTTTCCTGATGCATGGAGTATCAAGATTGGTAACACTGTTGATGTTCCCAGCATTAGTTTGGAAAGAATTTGAAACATAAACGTTGACTTTTAATGCGTTAGGTGTGCTCTTGGATTACAGGTCTTCTCATTGTACAACCTCACTGCTGAATGGCAATCTCCTAAGGCACTGCTCTTCAGTTGATTCCAGTCGTTGTGCCAGGCATGGTAACCATGATGGGTAGAAGAGTGAGAACTGCAGGCAATGTACGTTTGATGCTACCTTTAGGAAAGAACTTGTATCTATATAGCACCTTTCATGCCCTCAGGATATCCCAATGTGACTTAAAGCCAATGATGAATTTTTGAAACATAGGAAACACAGCAGCCAATTTTCACACAGCAAGATCTCACAAACAGCAATGGGATAATGACCATGTAATCTGTTTTAATGGTGTTGGTTGAGGGATAAATATTGGCCAGGACACTGAGGTGAACTTCCCTGCTGTTCCTCAAAATAATGCGTTATGACCAAGGCGGGAGTAATGCACTGTTATTTCAGTCCCATTACTCCACAGGTCATAGCATATCAAATAAAGTTTCCCACCTACCAAAGACTAGCCAAATTAAACACTGTATTTTTCCCCCAGAATAAAGCACACCAAACCAGGTTTCATTAAACAACAACAAAATTAACTGTTTATTAGAAAAGTAGTAATAGGTCTTAACTAAAAACGAGATAAATCTATACGTGAACAAAAACCCTTATTCCCTTAATCCTCATGCACACGCAGATACATGCAAAAAGAAACCGGTTAACTGGGGAAAAGGATTTTTGGTACAGTTGTTTCTTAGGAATAGAAGGAATAACAATTAAAAAAAATTGAGGTTCGTGTTCTGGTGGGATGTTTTCAGTATGGTGAGGTGTCCCAGAGTTGAATAGTAAGTTCACACTCAAAGTCTTTCCAGGCGAGGTTGATTAACAGTCTGTGATGGGTAGGTGTTTACGGCAATTTAACTGTAGCAGGCATCATACAGGTCTTCCATTGGAAGTGTAGCAACAGGTCTTATTGGGGTGTTGAAGCAGCAGTCTAGCACTGGAAGAATTCTTCAGATTTCAGGATTTCTTAGAAACAGGAGGCAGCAGGAATCTCACTGGATGCAGAAATTCTTCAGACACCGGAGGCAACAGGAATCGGCCACCTTTCAAATGCAGGATTCCTTTTCAAGAGATGCGAGTTTCCTTTACAGAGAGAGAGGTAGCACTTTTCTGGGTCTTTTCTCTCTTGCTCCAGGCAGGTCAAGCAAAGATTTCAAATGCCTGCCCTTTGTCCAATTCACAGGCTTTTTAAAGGGTCCAAAGTGAACAAAGAACCTTTCTGAACATGGTCACATCTGCAGACACAGTGTCTCCCCCACTTCAAAAGCAGCTCTGAAGAAAGGTCAAACCCTTCGGGTTTTCTTGAAGCTGCTGGCCTTCATGTCCTTTTACAAGATTAACTTCCTTTCAAAACATTGCAGGAATTCCAATTATTTTTGCAGGTGTCTTTCACTGAGCAAACTCCTTTTTTCAGTTTTTTATTGAAACACAGAAGTCCAAGAGTTTAATACAAAAATAAAACCTTTTGTGACAAGTGCCATGAGATCTGTTACATCCACCCAAGAAGGCAGATGCAGGCTTGCTTTAACGGCTCATCCGAAGGACACCAGCTACAACAGTTCAGCATTCCTTTAGCACTGCACTGAAGTGTCAACCAAGGTTTCACACTTTTTTCAGTCTCTAGAGTGGGACTTGAAACCACAACCATATGACTCAGAGGGGAGAGTGCTACCAACTGATCATAAGGAATAGGAGCAGGAGTATGCCATTCATCTACTCGAGCCTGCGGAATTGAAAGCTAGTCTTAGTAATGGTGACCATGAAACTATCATCGATTGTCCTAAAAACCCATCTGGTTCACTAATGTCTTTTGCGGAAGGAAATCTGCCATCCTTACCTGGTCTGCCTTCATGTGATTCCAGACCTACAGCAATGCGGTTGAATCTTATATACCCTCTGAAATAGCATAGCAAGCCACTCAGTTCAAGGGCAATCAGGGATGGGCAACAACTGTTGGCCTTGCCAGTGATGCCCACATCCCATGAAAGAATAAAAAAATGTGGGGGTTTAGTGTAAACTCAGGGTGTACTTACCCATACAGAGATTAGAGTCACAGATTTCTGTTATTCAAAACTTGATCTGCTTATGGAAACTATTATCTAGGCATGAACAGGAATAAAGGTGTTGGGAAAAATGTTTGAACTATAACAGTGGCTTGTTGCCTGAATGGAGAAAGTGTGGCTCACGTAATAGATTAATCCACTGCTGCAAATATATTATGTAAGCTAAGCTTACTTCCCGAGGAAAAGCAAATTACTGCAGATGCTGGAAATCTAAAATAAAATCAGAAGATGCTGGTAATACTCAGCAGGACAGACAGCATTTGTCAAGAGTCTAATGAAAGGTCATCCACCTGAATGCTCCCACAGATATTGCCTGACCTGCTGAGTATTTCCAACATTTTCGGTTTTATTTATCCCAGTGGATATTTGTACCAATGGAACAAACATGTTTTAGGTGCATATTGCATAGCAGCCCTACACTATTCTCTAGTGGAGAGCCTCAGTCAGTCTCGATTACACGATAACCTCATAGGTGCGGTCTCTCAGCGGCTGCATTATTGTACCACTGTGGTTGCTGCAGCCTGCAATCAAATTCTCTATTCTTCACTAAAACCTCCTTTCTGACTACATGTGCTGTCCTAGTTAGTTGTGACACTGCTCAACTCTGCTGATATGTGGTAAAGGGGGAGCAAAAACCTCTTGGCTGATAGCAACAGCCTACATTTTAAGGCACTTCTCATGTTAATGTAAGTGTCTCAAGCACTTATTAAATGAGTGATGCAGGCCATCAAGACAAAGGAGGAAAGAAGGAGGAGACAGAAATTATTTACTATAACACATATAATCAAAAGGGAATCATCTGAGCCCACAGCTTCAAAACTTTAAAAAGGTTAAAAAAGAAACATAGTTGCATTTATATTGAGACACCTCTCAGGAACATCTCAAAGCATTTCACATAAAATAAAGAACTTACATTTATATAGCGCCTTTCACAACCTCAGGACATTCCAAGTGCTTACAGCCGATGAAGTAGTTTTAAAGCGTAGCCACTGTTCTAGGGTAGGAAAAATGCAGCCAATATGCATATAGCCAAATCCCACAAACAGTAATGTGATAATGACCAGATTATCTGCTTTAGCGATATTGGTTTGAGGGTTAAATATTGACCACTATATGGGTGATAGTTTCCCTGCTCTTCGAAATGGTGCCATGGGATCTTGTTTGTTCACCTCAGAAGGCAGACAGGGCTTCAGTTTAATGCCTCATTCAAAAGACAGCTCCTCTGTCAGTTCAGCACTCCCTCACAACTGCATCGGAGTTCCAGCCTAGATTATGAACTCACGCCTTCTGATTTAGAGACATGAATCACCCTGACCACTGACTGCTACCAAATGATTTTCTTTGAACATTGTTGGGTAGAAAAACACAACAGTCATTTTTTGCAGGGCAAGAATTTGCAAGCACCAATGGAACAAATGATCAGATAATTGTTTTTGATAGTCTTCGCTCAGGGAGGAATATTGGCAGGGCTCCAGGTGAATCCCCTGCTCTTCCTAAAATTTTCCCATGGATCCATAATATCCATCTGAACACAGTCCATGGTTTAACATCTCATCCAAAGTGCAATAAGGTAACTTTCCCTCAGCTTAGTATTAGAGTGGGGTCAACATAGAATATGTGCCCAATCCTGGATAAGAGTGTTAACTGAGCCAAGCTGACACAGTGTTATGAGGATAATAAAAGCACATCAAACTTGAATATCATTTCTTTCACTGAATTTTTGGGAAGAATTTAAGCATTTAAAAAAGTCACACCGTACCAGGATTTATTTTTATTATTTGGTGCTTATACTTCATAAATACCTTTAAAATAAAAATCATAAATTCATTTCTCAGTGTTTATAAACCTGAGTTATTATAAATGTGTGCATGAACAGCAGATAATGACTTAGTAAATTCATACAAACAAAATTTTCTTTCAGTAATAATAATGGTGCTTTTTCCAATTATCAAAAGAAAATACAAATGGCAGAAAACACATTTGTTTTAAATCAATTTGTTTGCTATATACACCTTGACACCTTTTTTGAGACATTGCAAATCCCAGTTTGCAATCGTGAATTGAACAGTTTAATCTTTGTTATTTTAGAACATAGGAAGCCCACACATCTCTTTTCCACACATCATGACTAGTAACAGGACTTCCCCTGTTTCCAGTACAGTAAAGCAAAACTAATACAGAAACATCTATCATTCAGTAAGGGTTAGAAACACATAGAAATAATAAAGTATAAATACGCGTACAATATCAAAATACACATTTAGAAACATAAAGTGTACAGTATAAACATACAAATTGAGAAACAGAAACTGTGCAATATGTAAATACAATTCCCAAATATGCATTGTACAGAAACATATTCAGAAACATGTACTGTATAAAAATACACATTCAGAAAGACAACTTCCACAGTATATGAATATACAGACATAGAAACTTAAATGTTGCAGTTCAAAACAGAAATGTGCATTATGCAATGCAATATAAATAGACAAATGGAAATAAACTACATGATAAAAATATGCACATTCAGAAGCATGACTTGTAGATTGTAATGTATGTATTCAGCAGCACAAATTGTACTTCTTAAAATACCTTATCAGGATCATAAATTGCGCAGTATTTAAAAACACATTCAAAAAGAGACATTGTGCAGTATTGGATCAACCATAAATGAAAATCATGCAATCCATTATAAATACATGCACACACATGAACTGTATAGTCTAAAAATATACATTCAGGAACACAAATTGCATATTGTAAAATACATGTTTGGAAACATGAATTATACAAGATAAATATACAAGTTCAGAAATATAAACAGTACAGTATTGAAAAGCACATTCAGAAAGATGACTTGTACAGTACAAAAACATACACATGCAAACTGATGAATCATGCATATACAAAAAAGGAGAAATTGTATCATGCAACCCAACATATACACTGACATGTACCCTACATTCTAAAAATATATGCATTTCAGTGTAGAGTATAAAAATATACAGATTCAGTAACATAAATTGTGTGAGCCACAAGCTTTGCATGACGTTTTGAAATCTACAATGATATTTGGAGAATGTTTACAGCCCAATCTTATCCAAGCTGAAATGTGGTTTCATTTATTAGAATAGTGGCGCACTTGTCAAATCAGTTTGTGCAAAATATTTTTTTTTAAATCTCCTGGAAATTTGCTTTTAGTTTTGACTGAAAAAAACCCCTAGTAATTGAACATCCTTTGTTTTCATCTATGTCTCTCAGGAAGAAAACTGAATGATGGTAATTACCACCAACCATCGAGATATTTCAGTGCTGACAAAGTACTGCACTGCTTCATTGGATGCATAAAGCTCTTTGTGTGTTTCTATAATAGTGGAAGAGATCAGAAAATATTACTGTTGCATATTTTCTTAAAATGAGCAATAGTGTGACATGCTGCAACAACATGCCGTGCTTTTTAAGTTGGTTAAACTCTTCAGCACTTTGAAGTAGTCTCTTCAGTTGTCGGGAACTCAATCATGATTGTGGTGGGTTAAAGGATATTACAAATTTCAATAAAGCCTAACTTACACACTTACATGTGGGCTCTTTTCTGTAGAAAAGAAAAGACTAAGAGAAAAGTGACCTGATAGATGTCAAGATTATGAAAGGGTTTAATAAGATAGGCATAGAGAAGATGTTTCCAACTACAGGGGAGACCATAACTAGAGGCCATTAAATATATGATAGCCACTAATACATTCAACAGGGAACTCAGGAGAAGCATCTTTACCAAAGAATGATTAGAATGTGGAACTCCTTGTGCTAGAACAAGGAGTAGCTGAGGTGAGTCACATGATGGAGTAGCTGAGGTGAGTCACATGATGCATTTCAGGGGAAGCAGATAAACATGTGGGAGAAAGGAATAGAAGGTTATGCTGATGGAGTTAAATGAAATAAGGTGGGGGAAGACTTGTTTGGAGCATAAACACTGACATGAAGCAGTTGGGCCGAATGGCCTGCTCCTATGCTGTAAATGCTATGTGATACATATTTTCAATGTAAATATTTTCCACATCTGAATCTAATTAGCTTTATCATCATACACTGTCATTTCCGCTGAGGAACAGTCCACCCGCTTATTCTGACGATGTAATTCATAATCCAGCATTTTGCACTACTTTACTGCTTTTTGAAAACTTGCACACGTTATTAGATCTGTTAACTGTTACTTGATGACATGAAATCAATGTGCTTAACTCTACATGTTCTCTTTCCCGTTGCTTTTCTCAGCTTTGTTTAGTCCTGTAACAGTCCCAGTTTCTGGTTCTGATTAATAGCCTGTCAAAATGTTAACCTGTCTTTTGACAATGACTGAGAATGCTACTGTGTGTATCTCCAGCATTTTCCGTTTTTATTTCCGATTGCCCTCATGTGCATTTTTAAAATTTCAGTTTGCCATCATTTGTATTTTTTAATCCAACATTTAACCCTTCCATCAGCCCTTCTTTCACGTATTGTTTGTAGTTTTGTGCCACTTCTCAGAAGCATATCAAATTTCCATTGATTCCTTTTTATCTTTTATGTCTTTTCTTAAACTATTTATAAGAATGTAACATGAATTAAACGGCAAACAACACAGATGTCGAAAACCCAGACATTACAGATAAGTTACATCCAGTATGAAAGCAGTTAAAAGTTTAACAGACAAGATGCCAACAGTATAGCTATGAATCATATACACGATCTCACTGATCGATCTGGAGCACTTGGAGGACGCAGATTGCTGCGGGATACAATGTTCACAAGGAAGGTTACAGAGGTGCTTGCAAGATAAAGTAACAGATGCGGTGTCAAAATGAGGAGAACAGAGTGCTACCAAACCAGGGAAGAGAGGCACTTTTATTTTAAACTTGCTATTTTTAGGTCAATCATGAAAGGTCGAGCCCATCACACTTCGATTTAAACAAAACCCCTCAAAGATTTAAAAGCGCAACAAAACAAAGGTAAACGGTTTTTTGAATATTTTTTATTAAATATCATAAATAAATCTAACTGAGCTGTCTTAGAAGAATTACGAGCCACCTTTCCTTGAAATGCTACATTTATAATAATAGAGTTGAAAATAGCGCCTTGCAGCTGAACAGACTACGAATGAAAACTCGAATATCAGTGTGATTTAAAATGACTATTTCTGGTCATATCAAAACCTAAAAATTACAAATATATCCAGCATGCAGGCAAATAAAGCGCAGACTAGATTGCTGCATTTAAAGATTAAATTGAAACAATTTCTTTCAAAATTCAATAACGAAGAACAATGCCACTCTGAATCGATGCATTATCGTTGTGACAGATCTGCTTTTTTCACTTCTGATCATAGTTGATAAATTTGGAAATCTTACATTTTGAACTGAATTAGCAAAGGTTTGGTGTAAATCAATCTGCGAACGTATATTTTCACTAATCTTATGTTTTACACATGCTCTGCAAACGCTCGCTTATGATTCAAAATGATTTTTCTTAAATTCTGTCCTTCTAAGTAACGTTTACATCATGGTTACATTTATAATTTTTGGACGCATACACCATGGCCCTACCTTAATATTATTACTTTGACCTTCTTAGAAGGTTTAGTCGGTTTACTACATGCTCACAAAAATACCACAAACAACGAAAAAGATACATCCAATTTCAATAAACATTCAGCACAAACTGTTGAAAGCAATAAAATGCTGAGACTCCGAGGAGGCTTTTGCAGCTAAATTAGTAACTTCTGCTTTGAACCCCTCTGGGTGTAAAAGCAACAAACTCGCTGCAATATGGGGGTCCAACTGCTTGCCAACTGAATGTCCTACTTTTTACTTGCTGGTGCTGCACAAGAACCATTCATGTTGTTTAATGACTCATTGCAAAATGATATGCAGAAGTTTGTCATGTTCTTGACTTCCTAAGCGAAAACACCAACCTTTTCTGCTTTACCTCCTCCCTGCACTTTATGTTGAAACCAGTACTCATTGCTCTGTCTTCTGCTTGAATTTCAAAACTATGAAACCTTTTACCCTCCTCGATATTCCCTTCAATCTATAGGTTACTTCCTAATTCACTTTGTTTTCTCTTCCACTGTTTTCACCCTTGCTGGTATCCTAAACTATGGACATTTGTCTTTCACCTACGATTCAAGTGACAATACAGCACAACAATTTGCTGTTGTTATGAAGACCCCACCTGCCAAAAATGAGGCATATTAATTTCGTCATATGAACATTAATTTTAAACTGTTGTTGGACTGAAAAGATGACTTGTCTAAAGAGATAACAGGAGTGGCTGGGAACATTTGCACACTAAGAGACAGTTGCCTGGAGAGACAATGGAACTGCTTCCTGATCCTATGAGCCCAAATGGATTTTGATCTCCAGACATTAAATGTGTAACAAGCCAGCATTCCATCCATTCACCATTCGCCACCACCACCCCCCCACCCCACCCCCACCACCGCCCCTCCACTGAGGTGTCTGCTAAGATGCAGAATCCACAAAAAACGCAGGGGTGTTTTTTGAACCTGCTGGCCCAGGGTTTTTGAATTGTGTTCACAGACAGTTTGAAGACAGAGACTGTAACTGAACTTGAAGAAAGAGCTTCTCTCCGCGGCTCTCTCTCTCTCTCAAGAATTTTCAGAACCACTGAAGCCACGTAAACCTCAAGAGAGAAGACTCCTACATCGAAACATGTTTGAAAGCGTGCACTGGGCCCCAACGAAATGGCAAGATTTAACTACAATCAAAGACTCTACATAGAACTCAAAAGATAGTAAATGAACTCCAGCTATTGCTTCAAATGTTTCCCCTTTATTGCTTTTCCTTTACTGTCGCTATCTGCACGTGTGTTTATCGCATATGCATGCTAACATGGTCGCATCGTGTATACGTAGTAGTTTTAACCCAATTAGAGTTTTAAGGTTAATAAACTTACACTTCTCTTGTTTAAATCTAAGAAAACCTGTCTGATTGATTTCTTTGCCTCACAATTGGAGAGCAGTGAACAAGGATTCACTGAGGGAGAGCTAAAAGCACCGTGTTTTAAAAATTAAACCCTGTAATGGTCAAACCAGGCAAAGGCTGAGAGGGAACCCCGTGACCCCTTTCTCACCTGGGCATAACACTGTTGATTCCTGTGCATCAGTCACATGAATATTAACAGATATATTGAGTATATATTATGCGATTTGATACAATATATGTTGCCAATATGTGTAAAAATTCTAAATCATAGAATGATACAACACCGAAGGAGGCCATTTCGTTCATCATGCCTGTGCCAGCTCTTTGAAAGAGCAATCAAATTACTCCCACCCCCTTGCTCTTTTCCTGTAGCCTTGCAAATGTCTCCTTTTTAAGTTTATATACATTTCCCAGTCGAAAGTTACTATTGAATCTGTGTCCTGCACTCTTTCAGGCGGTGGATTCCAGATCATTAAAAAAACCTCTGCATAAAAAGAAATTCTCCTCATCTCCCCCTCTGGTTCTTTAGCCAATTATCTTAAAGCTCTGTCCTTGGGTTACTGACCCTCCTGCTTGTGGAAACAGTTTCTCTCTATTTATTCTATCAAAACCCCTCATTGAGTGTACTTTTAATGCTTTGTTTTGGCCTGTAGCATTTTGATGGGCAGGAGGAAATCTCTCCTTTAACTGCTTTTTGCACAGAGGATATAGAGGCTCAGCGGTTTACCTCCAAGTCTATCAGGTGATTAGCTCAAGGGCCCAAAGTCTTCAGTGAATCAGTGACTTAATTATACATAAACCAAGTCCCTTCCTGTGTCTTGTTTCTATGCCGCATTAACTGATGCTGAGCTTATGTAAATTTATTTTAAGCAGTGAGCCAGAAGCATCACTTTGTTCTTTATTGACTTACGCTGATGGAAAACTGGTGTATATCCCATGATACACAGCCACTGTTGCGATAAAGCCATGTGGCATTAGGTTCAGTGCAGAGGTGGGATGGGCAGATCCCCATATTGTGAAGTATCCAGTAAATAGCAGTCCCAGTTATCACCTTATGATTTTGGATGAACAACAGCATGTATTCAGAAATGGGCATTGCATAACAAAGATTATGGTAGCAAATTTAGCTGTGTAACGCCCATGCTCCTGCACCACTGCCTGGCAAGGTGTCAGTTCTTGGGTATCGGAAAGGAAAAAGGCACAAGAGTAGGGTTGTGGTGACAGAAGCGGGAGGAAAGCAAGAAGTGCATGTTTATACCATCTTCAGCTTGTGTATTAGAAGAGATTGTGGGATGATGGGGAATTGGGATATGGCTATGAGCATACCGCCATCTTCGATGGTTTAATCCCTGCCACTGGTCATGGCCTCAGTCTGGCTACTCCAATGATGATGAACACGACGCCCTCCATTAGGATGAGGACATGCAACCATACCCTTTGCCCGTTGGGTGCAGTTGCCTGCAGTTGTGTGCCACCTTGTCCTACAAGAGCAAGGGAAGGGTGTCAGCAAGTGTGGTGCAATCTGTTTGGGTGATGTGCCTGTCATAGTTGAATATGTGTGTGAAAGCTGTGAGACATGGGTGTAAGGTTTGCAGTGGTGCTAAATGCATGAGGGTGAGGTGAAGCTATGAGTGTTAGTTATGAGTTGTGCTTGGTAGAGATTGTTGGTAGTTAGCTTCAGAACTGATCAACTGCAGATAAACTTCTGATAAGCCATCGTAGGTGATGAATAATTTGAAGTGTCTGAATGGTAAAATATCTGATTTTGCTTGAACTGAACCTGAATCATCAGAAGATGATGCTATTACTCTTTATGTCTTCACTAATCTACCAGATTAACCAGAAATGCAATTAACTAGGTCATCAAATGCAAACCTACGATATGTAGAGTAAAACGCCCATTCATTTCACAGTTTGCAATGTCAAGTATTTTCCACTGGTATGAGTTGAAGCTCTTGTTCAAAATAGCTATTTTATTTATTAAGCAAGTGTAAATTCATTTACATTTTGTGATTTCCCACACATGAGGTGAAATGTACCAGATGGGATGTGACTGTTTCAGCCAAATAACCATATCATTGTTCTAACCATTCAGTTATGCTTTGTGTCATTCGCAAACCACAGACAGTCCTAATTTTAATAATGTTATTTTTCATAGCTGCATTGATTTATCTGGTTATTAGAAGAACACAAAATTAACAAGATGGTAGCACACTTTAGTGTACAGGACCTTCTGAACTTTCAATCTAATTTTTTCAATTATTTATAGATGCATTAAGCGGTTCAGAGTTGCAAAGTTCCTTTACATCATTCACACCAACAGAGTTCCACTTCTCTTGATGTACAGGCTGCTTATCATTTAACCCTTAGCATGCTTATACTAGTCTGACTAACCCATGGTAATCATAGAATCATAGAAACTTATAGCACAGAAGGAGGCCATTTGGCCCATCCTGCCTGTTCTGGCTCTTTAAAAGAGCAGTTGTGTCTAGTCCCACTTTTTGTCCATAGCCCTGTAAGTTTTTCCTCCTCAAATACCTGTCCAACTCCCTTTTAAAATGATTTATGCAATCTTCTTCCATCACCTTTTCAGGTAGAGCATTCCAGATCCCGACAACTCTCTGAGTAAAAAAAATGTTTTCCTCATCTCCCCTCTTTTGCCAATTGTTTTAAAAGTATGACCTCTAGTTATTGACCCACTCACAAAAGGGAATAATGTTCCTTTATCTACTCTAGCAAAACCACTCATCATCTTGAAAACCTCTATCAGTCATTACTTAACCTTTTTCCCAACCTCTTCTGATAACTGAAGTCCCTCATCCCTGATAACATCCTGGTAAACCTCCTCTGTATCTTTCCTAAGGTCTTCACATCATTCCTGAAATGTGGTGCACAGAATTGTCCACAGTACTCCAATTGAGACTGAGCCATTGATTTAAAAAGTTGTAACATGATTTCTTTGCTTTCATATTCTACTCCGTGACTTTTAAACCTAATTAACGCATATGCTTTTTTTTAACTACCTTAACAACTTGCCCTGCTACCATTAAGGTCACCAAGGTCTTTCTGTTCATCTACACTTTACAAAATTGTGCCATTTTTAATGAACAGTTTTTCCATACCAGTCCTCCGAAAGTGCATCAATTCATACTTCTCTGTTTTGAACTCCATCTGAAATGCTTCTGCCCATTTCACCATCCTATCTATGTCATCCTGAAGCTTCTAACTATCATTGTCACATCTACTGCATTGCCAAATTTTGTATAATCTGCAAATTTAATAATGCTGCACCCAAAACCTGAGTCTAGGTCGCTGATAAAAATTGAAACGAGCAATGGTCTCAAAACTTATGATTGGGGAACTCCACTGCAAACCACCACCCAGCCTGAAAAACATACATCCACCACCACCCTTTGCTCCCAATCACTGAGCCAATTTTGTAGTCATACCACCACTTCCCCCTTAATTCCAAAGGCTTCCATCTTCTTAATAAACATCCTATGTTGAATGTAGGAGGACCATGATCGAGGGTTGTTTTTGCGATTGGAAGCCTGTGACTGGTGGTGTACCGCAGGGATCGGTGCTGGGACCCTTGCTGTTTGTAGCATACATTAATGATTTAGATGTGAATATAGGAGGTATGATCAGTAAGTTCACAGATGACACGAAAATTGGTGGTGTCGTAAATAGTGAGGAGGAAAGCCTTAAGTTGCAGGCCAATGTAGATGGGCTGGTAAGATGGGCGGCACAGTGGCGCAGTGGTTAGCACCATAGCCTCACAGCTCCAGCAACCCGGGTTCAATTCTGGGTACTGCCTGTGTGGAGTTTGCAAGTTCTCCCTGTGTCTGCGTGGGTTTCCTCCGGGTGCTCCGGTTTCCTCCCACATGCCAAAGACTTGCAGGTTGATAGGTAAATTGGCAATTAGCAATTGTTCCTAGTATAGGTAGGTGGTAGGGAAATGTAGGGACGGGTGGGGATGTGGTAGGAATATGGAATTAGTGTAGGATTAGTATAAATGGGTAGTTGATGGTCGGCACAGACTCGGTGGGCTGAAGGGCCTGTTTCAGTGCTGTATCTCTAAACCAAACTAAACTAAATGGGCAAAGCAGTGACAAATGGAATTTAATCCTGAGAAGTGTGAGGTGATGCATTTTGGTAGGACTAACAAGGCAAGGGAATATACAATGGATGGTAGGACCCTAGGATGTACAGAGGGTCAGAGGGACCTTGGTGTACTTGTCCATAGATCACTGAAGGCAGCAGCACCGGTAGATAAGGTGGTTAGGAAGGCATATGGGATACTTGCCTTTATTAGCCGAGGCATAGAATATAACAGCAGAGAGGTTATGATAGAGCTGTATAAAACGCCATTTAGGCCACAGCTGGAGTACTGTGTACAGTTCTGGGCACCACACTATAGGAAGGATGTGATTGCACTGGAGAGGGTGCAGAGGAGATTCACCAGGATGTTGCCTGGGCTGGAGCATTTCAGCTATGAAAAGAGACTGGATAAGCTAAGGTTGTTTTCCTTCGAGCAGAGAAGGCTAAGCGGGGACCTGATTGAGGTATACAGAAGTATGAGGGGCATAGATAGGGTACATAGAACATAGAACATAGAACATACAGCACAGAACAGGCCCTTCGGCCCACAATGTTGTGCCGATCCTTTGTCCTCTGTCAAGGACAATTTAATCTATACCCCATCATTCTCCTTTATCCATATACCTATCCAAAAGCCTTTTGAAAGTCCCTAAAGTTTCTGACTCAACAACTTCCCCGGGCAAGGCATTCCATGCCTCGACCACTCTCTGGGTAAAGAACCTTCCCCTGACATCCCCCTTATATCTCCCACCCTTCACCTTAAATTTATGACCCCTTGTAACGCTTTGCTCCACCCGGGGAAAAAGTTTCTGACTGTCTACCCTATCTATTCCCCTGATCATCTTATAAACCTCTATCATGTCACCCCTCATCCTTCTCCTTTCTAATGAGAAGAGGCCTAGAATGTTCAGCCTTTCCTCGTAAGACTTATTCTCCATTCCAGGCAACATCCTGGTAAATCTCCTCTGCACCCTCTCCAAGGCTTCCACATCCTTCCTAAAATGAGGCGACCAGAACTGCACACAGTACTCCAAATGAGGCCTTACCAAGGTCCTGTACAGCTGCATCATCACCTCACGGCTCTTAAATTCAATCCCTCTGCTAATGAACGCTAACACCCCATATGCCTTCTTCACAGCCCTATCCACTTGAGTTGCAACTTTCAATGATCTATGCACATAGACCCCAAGGTCTCTCTGCTCCTCCACATGCCCAAGAACCCTACCGTTAACCCAGTATTTTGCATTCATGTTTGTCCTTCCAAAATGGACGACCTCACACTTTTCAGGGTTAAACTCCATCTGCCACTTTTCAGCCCAGCACTGCAACCTATCCAAGTCCCTTTGCAGACGACAATAGCCCTCCTCGGTATCCACAACTCCACCAACCTTTGTATCATCTGCAAATTTACTGACCCACCCTTCGACTTCCTCATCCAAGTCGTTAATAAAAATCACAAACAGGAGAGGACCCAGAACTGATCCCTGCGGCACGCCACTGGTAACTGGGCTCCAGGCTGAGTATTTACCATCTAAGACCACTCTCTGCCTTCTATCAGTTAGCCAATTCTTAATCCAATTGGCCACATTCCCCACTATCCCATGCCTCCTGACTTTCTCCATAAGTCTACCATGGGGGACCTTATCAAATGCCTTACTAAAATCCATGTACACCACATCCACTGGTTTACCCTCATCCACTTGCTTGGTCACCTGCTCAAAGAATTCAATCAGGCTTGTGAGGCAAGACCTACCCCTCACAAAACCGTGCTGACTGTCCCGAATCAAGCAGTGTCTTTCCAGATGCTCAGAAATCCTATCCCTCAGCACCTTTTCCATCAACTTGCCTACCACTGAAGTAAGACTAACTGGCCTGTAATTCCCAGGGTTGTTCCTATTCCCTTTCTTGAACAGGGGCACAACATTTGCCACCCTCCAATCACCTGGTACCACCCCCGTCAGCAGAGAAGATGAAAAGATCATTGCCAGCGGCTCTGCAATTTCATCCCTTGCTTCCCATAACATCCTTGGATATACCCCGTCAGGCCCGGGAGACTTGTCTATCTTCAAGTTATTCAAAAACCCCAACACATCTTCCCTCCTAACGAGCACTTCCTCGAGCTTACCAGTCTGCTTCCCACCGTCCTCTTCAGTAATACACCCCTTCTCATTCGTAAATACCGAAGAGAAGTACTCATTCAAAACCTCACTTATCTCTTCCGGCTCAACACACAGTCTCCCGCTATTGTCCTTGACCGGACCTACGGTCCCCCTAGTCATCCTCATATTTCTGACATACGCGTAAAAGGCCTTGGGGTTTTCTTTTATCCTACCCGCCAAGCATTTTTCATGCCCTCTCTTAGCTCTCCTAATCCCTTTCTTCAGATCCTTCCTGGCCATCTTGTATCCCTCCAGAGCTATGCCTGTGCCCTTTTTCCTCAACTTTATATACGCATCCTTCTTCTTCCTAACAAGACTCTCAACCTCTCTTGTCAACCACGGTTCCCTCACATGACCATCCCTTCCCTGTCTGACAGGGACATGCTTATCAATGGCCCCTACTATCTGCTCCTTGAAAAAGTTCCACATTTCGACCGTGCCCTTCCCTGCCAGCATATGCTCCCAACTTATGCTCCTCAGTTCCTGCCTGACAGCATCATATCTACCCTTCCCCCAATTGTAAACCTTGCCCTGTTGCACATACCTATCCCTCTCCATTACCACAGTGAATGCTACAGAATTGTGATCACTATCTCCAAAGTGCTCGCCCACCAACAGCTCTATCACTTGCCCTGGTTCATTACCTAGTACCAAATCCAATATTGCCTCCCCTCTGGTCGGGCAGTCTACATACTGAGTCAGAAAAGCTTCCTGGACATACTGCACAAACACTACCCCATCCAAACTATTCGATCTAAAGAGTTGCCAATCAATATTTGGGAAGTTGAAATCCCCCATAATTACTACCCTGTGACTTCTGCTCCTTTCCAAAATCTGTTTCCCAATCTGCTCTTCCACCTCCCTGCTGCTATTGGGGGGCCTATAGAAAACTCCCATCAAGGTGACTGCTCCTTTCCTGTTCCTGACCTCAACCCACAGTGCCTCAGTCGGCAGATCCTCCTCGAAAATTCTTTCAGCAGTTGTTACACTATTTCTAACTAACAATGCCACCCCCCCACCTCTTTTACCACCATTCCTAATCTTATGAAAACATCTATAACCAGGTACCTCCAAAAACCATTCCTCCCCCTCACCTATCCACGTTTCAGTGATGGCCACAACATCGTAGTCCCAAGTGCCCATCCACGCCTTCAATTCACTCACCTTATTCCTGATGCTTCTTGCGTTGAAGTATACGCACTTTAACCCTTCTCCGTGCCCATCTGTCCTCTGTGACAGTGCTACCTTCCCCAATACCTCACTACACTCTTTGTCTTTCTGAGTGGACCCACTGGTCCCTGGATTACAAGTCCGGTTCCCATCCCCCTCCCAAACTAGTTTAAACCCTCCCGAACAGTAGATAGGAAAAAACTTTTTCCCTTAGCAGAGGTGTCAATAACCAGGAGGCATATATTTAAGGTAAGGGGCAGGAGGTTTAGAGGGGATTTGAGGAAAAAAGTTTTCACCCAGAGGATGGTTGGAATCGGGAACACACTGTCTGAAGAGGTGGTAGAGGTAGGAACCCTCACAACATTTAAGAAGTATTTAGATGAGCACTTCAAACGCCATAACATACAAGGCTACGGACCAAGTGCTGCAAAATGGGATTAGAATAGATAGGGTTGATGGCCGGTGCAGACATGGTGGGTCGAAGGGCCTGTTTCTGTGCTGTATAAGTCTATGACTCTATGACTCATTTTGTCATGATTAGTTTCAGATTTGCACAAGTAATATCCCTTTGTGTTGACTACTTTATCTCAATGCTTTTACATTTCGATGTTCTTTATCCTACTTCGAGACAAATCTATGCAGCAGCTGTTTTCACTGTCTGTTCTCAAGGTCTCACCCTTTTACTGCAAGTAAGCATTTTAAAACTTGAAATAATCTCCCAGAATCCCTCTATCTTGAAATCTTGTCTATACTGTGCCCTATTTCCTATGTTTTTCCACTTTAACCATACTACAAAGAAAGGTTCTACTAAAGCTAAATGTTAGTTTATGATAATATGTCAGTGCTGGGAAGTTGTAGGCATTCACCATGATCCCATTGGAAGAAAAACAAGAGAGCTCTCCCCTGTGTCCTGGTCAATATTTATCCCTCGAGCAGCATCACTAAAGACAAATAGATTATTTTTTCATGATCAAATTGCCGTTTGTGGGTTCCTGGCTGCTGCATTTCCTGCATTACAATAGTGACTACACTTCAAAAGCACTTCATTGGCTGGAAAGTGCTTTGGGACATCCTAAGGTTGTACAAGTCGTTCTAGAAATGCAATTTTGTTCTTTCCTCCCACCCTGCTTCCTCCAACCCTATCAACATATCCTTCCATTTCTTTCTCCCTCATTTATTTATATAGCTTCCCTTTAAATGCATCTATGCTATTCACCCTAACTGCTCCTCATTGTAGCGAGTTTCATATTCGAACCACTACAAAAAAAAAAGAACAAAGAAAATTACAGCACAGGAAACAAGCCCTTCGGCCCTCCAAGCCTGCGCCGATCCAGATCCTCTATCTAAACCTGTCGCCTATTTTAGAAGGGTCTGTATCTCTTTACTTCCTGTCCATTCATGTATCTGTCTAGATACATCTTAAAAGACGCTATCATGCCCGCGTCTACCACCTCCGCTGGCAACGCGTTCCAAGCACCCACCACCCTGTGCGTAAAGAACTTTCCACGCATATCCCCCCTAAACTTTTCCCCTTTCACTTTGAACTCGTGTCCCCTAGTAATTGAATCCCCCACTCTGGGAAAAAGCTTCTTGCTATCCACCCTGTCTATACCTCTCATGATTTTGTACACCTCAATCAGGTCCCCCCTCAACCTCCATCTTTCTAATTAAAATAATCCTAATCTACTCAACCTCTCTTCATAGCTAGCGCCCTCCATACCAGGCAACATCCTGGTGAACCTCCTCTGCACCCTCTCCAAAGCATCCACATCCTTTTGGTAATGTGGCGACCAGAACTGCACGCAGTATTCCAAATGTGGCCGAACCAAAGTCCTATACAACTGTAACATGACCTGCCAAATCTTGTACTCAATACCCCGTTCGATGAAGGAAAGCATGCCGTATGCCTTCTTGACCACTCTATTGACCTGCGTTGCCACCTTCAGGGAACAATGGACCTGAACACCCAAATCTCTCTGTACATCAATTTTCCCCAGGACTTTTCCATTTACTGTATAGTTCACTCTTGAATTGGATCTTCCAAAATGCATCACCTCGCATTTGCCCTGATTGAACTCCATCTGCCATTTCTCTGCCCAACTCTCCAATCTATCTATATTCTGCTGTATTCTCTGACAGTCCCCTTCACTATCTGCTACTCCACCAATCTTAGTGTCGTCTGCAAACTTGCTAATCAGACCACCTATACTTTCTTCCAAATCATTTATGTATATCACAAACAACAGTGGTCCCAGCACGGATCCCTGTGGAACACCACTGGTTACACGTCTCCATTTTGAGAAACTCCCTTCCACTGCTACTCTCTGTCTCCTGTTGCCCAGCCAGTTCTTTATCCATCTAGCTAGTACACCTTGGACCCCATGCGCCTTTACCTTCTCCATCAGCCTACCAAGGGGAACCTTATCAAACGCCTTACTGAAGTCCATATATATGATATCTACAGCCCTTCCCTCATCAATCAACTTTGTCACTTCCTCAAAGAATTCTATTAAGTTGGTAAGACATGACCTTCCCTGCACAAAACCATGTTGCCTATCACTGATAAGCCCATTTTCTTCCAAATGGGAATAGATCCTATCCCTCAGTATCTTCTCCAGCAGCTTCCCTACCACTGACGTCAGGCTCACCAGTCTATAATTACCTGGTTTATCCCTGCTACCCTTCTTAAACAAGGGGACAACATTAGCAATTCTCCAGTCCTCCGGGACCTCACCCGTGTTTAAGGATGTTGCAAAGATATCTGTTAAGGCCCCAGCTATTTCCTCTCTCGCTTCCCACAGTAACCTGGGATAGATCCCATCCGGACCTGGGGACTTGTCCACCTTAATTCCTTTTAGAATACCCAACACTTCCTCACTCCTTATGCCGACTTGACCTAGAGTAATCAAACATCTGTTCCTAACCTCAACATCCGTCATGTCCCTCTCCTTGGTGAATACCGATGCAAAGTACTCGTTTAGAATCTCACCCATTTTCTCTGACTCCACGCATAACTTTCCTCCTTTGTCCTTGAGTAGGCCAATCCTTTCTCTAGTTACCCTCTTGCTCCTTATATATGAATAAAAGGCTTTGGGATTTTCCTTAACCCTGTTTGCTAAAGATATTTCATGACCCCTTTTAGCCCTCTTAATTCCTCGTTTCAGATTGCGCCTACAATCCCGATATTCTTTCAAAGCTTCGTCTTTCTTCAGCCGCCTAGACCTTATGTATGCTTCCTTTTTCCTCTTAGCTAGTCTCACAATTTCACCTGTCAGCCATGGTTCCCTAATCTTGCCATTTCTGTCCTTCATTTTCACAGGAACATGTCTCTCCTGCACGCTAATCAACCTCTCTTTAAAAGCCTCCCACATATCAAATGTGGATTTACCTTCAAACAGCTGCTCCCAATCTACATTCCCCAGCTCCTGCCGAATTTTGGTATAGTTGGCCTTCCCCCAATTTAGCACTCTTCCTTTAGGACCACTCTCGTCTTTGTCCATGAGTATTTTAAAGCTTACGGAATTGTGATCACTATTCCCAAAGTAGTCCCCTACTGAAACTTCAACCACCTGGCCGGGCTCATTCCCCATCACCAGGTCCAGTATGGCCCCTTCCCGAGTTGGACTATTTACATACTGCTCTCGAAAACCCTCTTGGATGCTCCTTACAAATTCTGCTCCATCTAGACCTCCAACACTAAGTGAATCCCAGTCAATGTTGGGAAAATTAAAATCTCCTATCACCACCATCCTGTTGCTCCTACATCTTTCCATAATCTGTTTATATATTTGTACCTCTATCTCACGCTCGCTGTTGGGAGGCCTGTAGTACAGCCCCAACATTGTTACCGCACCCTTCCTATTTCTGAGTTCTGCCCATATTGCCTCACAGCTCGAGTCCTCCATAGTGCCCTCCTTCAGCACAGCTGTGATATCCTCTTTGACCAGTAATGCAACTCCTCCACCCCTTTTACCTCCCTCTCTATCCCGCCTGAAGCATCGGTATCCTGGGATATTTAGTTGCCAATCATGCCCTTCCCTCAACCAAGTCTCAGTAATAGCAATAACATCATACTCCCAGGTACTAATCCAAGCCCTAAGTTCATCTGCCTTACCTACTACACTTCTTGCATGAAAATAAATGCACCTCAGACCACCAGTCCCTTTGCTTTCATCATCTGCTCCCTGCCTACTCTTTCCCTTAGTCACGCTGACTTCATTATCTAGTTCCTTACAGGCTTTAGTTACTACCTCCTTACTGTCCACTGACCTCATTTGGTTCCCATCCCCCTGCCACATTAGTTTAAACCCTCCCCAACAGCATTAGCAAAAGCACCCCCAAGGACATTGGTTCCAGTCCAGCCCAGATGTAGACCATCCAATTTGTAATAGTCCCACCTCCCCCAGAACCGGTCCCGATGTCCCAAAAATCTGAACCCCTCCCTCCTGCACCATCTCTCAAGCCACGCTATTCATCCTGACTATTCTTTCATTTCTACTCTGACTATCACGTGGCACTGGTAGCAATCCTGAGATTACTACCTCTGAGGTCTTACTTTTTAACTTGGCTCCTAACTCCCTAAATTCTGCTTGTAGGACCTCATCCCGTTTTTTACCTATATCATTGGTGCCGATGTGCACAATGACAACTGGCTGTTCACCGTCCCCCTTCAGAATGTTCTGCAGCCGATCTGAGACATCCCTGACCCGTGCACCTGGGAGGCAACATACCATTCGGGAGTCTCGTTTTCGACCAGAGAACCGCCTATCTACTCCCCTTACAATCGAATCCCCTATGACTATCGCCCTTCCACTCTTTTTCCCGCCCTTCTGAACAGCAGAGCCAGCCACGGTGCCATGAACCTGGCTACTGCTGCCTTCCCCTGGTGAGCCATCTCCCTCAACAGTATCCAAAACGGTATACCTGTTGTGGAGGGAGATGACCGCAGGGGACACCTGCGCTGCCTTCCTGCTCTTTCTCTGCCTTTTGGTCACCCATTCCCTTTCTCCCTCAGCAATCCTAATCTGCGGTGTGACCAATTCGCTAAACGTGCTATCCACTACCTCCTCAGCATTGCGGATGCTCCAAAGTGAGTCCATCCGCAGCTCCAGAGCCGTCATGCGGCCTAACAAGAGCTGCAGCTGGACACACTTCCTGCACGTGAAGGAGTCAGGGACATCAGCCGTGTCCCTGAGCTCCCACATTGAGCAAGAGGAGCATAACACGGGTCTGAGATCTCCTGCCATTTTTAATCTTAAGCTTAACTTGGTCTGAAACGTAGATAAATGAAAAAGGAACGAAACGTTTTTACCAATCACACGATAAAAAACAAAGTAGAAAAAGCCTTACCTTATCTACACACCACCGAGTCCTTTTTTTTTGGTTAGAGGAGGAGGGCAGGTGGGAGACACTACCCGTGTAGTGACTCGGGTTCAGAAACGGCCCAAATATATAGGGTTTTACTTACCCAGCAGCTCCTTGGTCCGCCGATAACAAAAGGAAATTAAGTTTAAGCTGAAACTGACCTTCCCAGCTGCTCACTCGCTCGCACTCTCTTCTCCCGAATAAGCTGCTGCAATGAAAGGCAAGTTATTTTAAACGGCCCAAATATATAGGGTTTTACTTACCCAGCAGCCCCTTGGTCCGCCGAAAACAAAAGGAAATTAAGTTTAAGCTGAAACTGACCTTCCCAGCTGCTCACTCGCTCGCACTCTCTGCTCCCGAATAAGCTGCTGCAATGAAAACACTCTTTGGGTAAAGCAGTTTCTCCTTTATTCCCATCAAATTTATTGCTGACTATCTTATATTTATGGCACTAAGTTTTGTCTCCCCGCAATCAGAATTATTTTCTCTATGCCTACCCTTTCAAATTCCATCGTAATTTTAAAGACCCCCTCTTTTCTAGAGAAAAGAGCCTCAGTCTACTTTGTCTTTCCTGATACATATATCCTCTATGTTCTGGTATAGTCCTCGTGAATAATTTTTTCCACCCTCTCCTTTTTATACTATAGAGACCAGAAATATTCAAAGCAATCTTAAGTGTGGTCTAATCAAAGTTCGATACAGGTTTAACCACCACCTTCTCAAGGGCAATTAGGGATGGGCAATAAATGCTAACCTAGCCAGCGATGCCCACGTCCCCCGAATGAAAAAAAAACTTGTCTGCTTTTCGATTCTATCCCTCTAAAAATGAACGTCAATGCCTGTTCTTATTTATGGCCTTAGTAGCCTGCGTCGCTCCTTTTAGTGAATTGTGTATCTGTACCCCTAGATCCCTTTGCACCTCTACCCCATTCAGTCTCTTATTTCCCAAGCAGTACATGGACTTCCTACCAAAATATAACACCTCACACTCGTCTACATTGAAATTCATTTGCCAATTACACATATTTGCTGCTTGTTTAATTCAGATTGCAGCAGCACAACGTCCTGGCGGTCGATCCCTCTGTGTTTACATTACTAAAACCGATTCTCTCATCACAATAGCAGAATGATAGACGCATAAATATCTGTGTCCAAACCTCTGCTTCAGGGATGAGGAAGCTGGATGCAACAACATAAGTGTGGGAGCCAGCGTGTGGGCATCACACCCTAACTGTCCAAATTAAGCTAGTGACAAGTGTAAAAGTGGTTCTGGTTCCTTACTCTAAAGTTTTTCCTCCCAGGCCCATCACTGGAGTCTTGTGTCACTAACATTGGGTGAGCAAGTGATAAACTCCCAGACTTCTGCCAGTGATGCTATGAAATTTGCACTCGATTTCGCCATGAATGCAGCATATGGTGCCTCTTCTTTCAACTCTATTTCCCTGTCTGCTGGTAAAACCAGCTTCACAGCAGATTTGGGGCAAGGAACAGTTCTTAAAGGGCAGCTGTGTTTAAAGTGAGGAGGACCCTGTTTAGTTCACAGAATCACAGACCTGTTACATTGCAGATGGAGGCCATTCAGCCCATCATGTCTACACCAGCTCTTCTAATGAGCAATTCACTTAGTGCAGTTCCCCCATATGATGCCGACTGCTATTCAAAGAAGATGGCTGGAGGAGCTTCAAGAACTGCCCCCTTTGCTGAAGACAGCGTGGAGGTCTTTCCACAGTAAATAACAATGATGAGAACGATCATTTTTGGAGCTGAGGAGATCCTCCTAAAATAGCAGATGTCTATTGGTGGTAGCAGGAATGAATGCATTCCCCCATCTCCATAGATCATGGGAGCAAATGTGCAAAAGTTCAGCACGTGTTGAAGAGGAGAACATGAGATTAGATGTGTGCCACCCAGACAAGCAAACACTTTCTGGGAGTGTGCAAATTTGATTTCATTCCGACTTAGTGCTTATTACTTCGCACATTTAATGGGTCACATAGTCAACATATTGATATGGCAACATTACATATTGCCTTGGATGAATATGAACATGCATACACATTTAGAAAGTAGGTGGCCAGTTGAAAAAGTGCAGTTGATTGTCCCTCTTTGCATTGGTTTCGAGTTTACTAAGCTCTCTGTGTTGTATATCTGCAAAATATATCAGGAGAAAGTGATTTGATTCACCTTTAAACAACTGAATGCACAAAAAGTACAGGCTAAAAGGCACTGGACCTCTATATATATATGAAATAATCTAGTGAACAAACTTTCTTTTGACCAGCAAGGTCAAATTGTTACTTATTCACATACTGTTTTTTGTTACTTGTGAAAATTTGCTGAGATATGTGAAGAAGCCAATAACTTTATTCAAGTTGAGTTAGCAATCTCAGGTTTTCATGCTGTGTTCTCCTTATAAGGAAGTATATTTTGGTGCTGTGCGCACTCCTTATAAAGAAGTAGGAAATGTGGGCATGCTGTTCTGATTTGATAGACAAATGCCTGAAGACACTGAACAAAGAGTAGTGAGGAATTTTGATGTGCTCTCCTGAGAGGAAATGAGTTAGTCAATTGAAATTATGACACCAGAACTGAGGTTATTCCTAAAAGGAAAGGCTGAGCTGGCTGGGGCTCTTTTCTCTGTAAGAGATAAGGCTAGGAGGCGACCAGATTGAGGTCTTTAAGATTATGAAGGGTTTAATAGAGTTAATGTAGAGAAGGTGTTTCCACTTCGGGGAGAAACCAAAATTAGGGGCCATCAAAATAGTCACCAATAAATCTAATAGGGAATTCAGGAGACATTTCTTTACCCAAGAATGGTAGGAATGTGGAACAAGAAGTAGTTGAGGTGAATGGCATATATGCATTTACAGGGAAGTTAGATAAGCACATGAGGAAAAAGGAATAGAAAATATACAGATAAGGTTCAATGAAGAGGCATGAGACAAAGCTCATGTGAGGCATAAATGCCGAATTAGACCAGTTGGACCTGTTTCTGTGCTGTAAATTCTATGGAAAAATGTTGTTCGTATTACTTTGGAGGCAATGGAGGGAGATGGTCAATATCACATTAATGTTGCTAAATTTTCATTCAGGGCACCCAGTTGGGAAGCTAACTAAGCTGAGAATGTGATTGCCATGCTTGCACATCAAGGGGGAAAGATTTATAATTCAAATATAAGCTTCATTGACAGCTTAGCTCGTCAATCCTTGGGACAGAGAGAAAGGAAAATGTGCATTTATATTATGCTTTTTATGACCCCTGGACATTTCAAAGTGCTTTACAATCAATGGAGTACTTCTGAAGTTTGGTCACAGTTACAATGTAGAAAACAGGACAACCAATTTTCACACAGCAAGGTCCCACAAGCCACAATTTGATAATGACCAGTTAATATATTGTAATGATGTTGGCTGAAAGATAAATATTGACCAGGAGACTAGGGAACACTTCCCTGCTCTTCTTCAAAATAGTGTTGTGGGCTCTCTTTGTCCTGAGAGGGAGGGCAAGGCCTTGGTTTAACATCTCATTCTAAAGATGGCACCTCTGACACTGCAACACTCCCTCAGTACTGCAGTAGAGGGTTAGCTCGAGTTGCTGGAGTGGCATTTAAACCTACAACATTCTGACACAGAGGCAAGAGTGGTTCCACTTCTCCATGTGGGTTAGAGGTCAAGTGTTGTCATTTTCTCTCTCTCTCTCTCTTTCTATGGAAAAGGCAGTCATTGTCAGCTAGAAGACTGGAACTGTCAGAGTGATACATGGAAATAATTTGTTCCCAGATTAGTGACAGCCTTAGACAGGCTGAGAGTCCTTAGTTAATTATTTGATACTGTTGATTTTAATATTCTATTCTAGATGTTATTTTATGCTCTCAGGTCTCTCTTGAGACAATTTTACAATGTTTTTTCCATGCATTTCTTCAGCTAATTGATCTGATTCCCAGTTCTCCCAAGGAAACATCTCACCTCTGCACAGCACCTCAGCCAGCAAGGCCTGGCTAAGAGTAGAGTAACCTTCACATTTGTCAGAAATAGAGAACAGTAAATCAGCAAAAACACATTTACAATGTTGCTCCATAGAGGAATTCTTCACCTCACCACTCGGTGGGAAAACTCCAGTCCAACGGTTTCTTGGAACACTGTTTAAATAAATGTTACTGCTTAGAAACACCATTAAAACTAAAATTGAACACTACCATATGGAAGCCCAAGAATTATACAATACAATAATATATAGCATTGCACTTTCATCAAATCTTTTATTTTACAAATCTTAATGCAGACTATTTTATAACACTTGCAAACTCAGAGGTTCTGACTCATTTACAATGAGTAGCAAGAGAAATCCATAAACAACACATGCAAATGCAGATACAGCTGACACAGTAAGCACTGGGAAGTGCGGAGGGTTACACAATCATTTGTTCTTCACAGTAATTCAGGCTAACAATAGATGGTTGCAATGGAACAGTTGCTTACACTATCAAAGGGAAAGTTACATAGAATTACAAAGAACTTACAACACAGAAACAAGCCATTCGGCCCAACTGGTCTATATACTAGCGTTTATGCTCCATGCCCTCACACCCAAATTCATCTAAGCCTTGACTTAATTCAGCTGAGATTTGGAATGTTTAATGCAAATTTACAGTATTCATCCCACAAATCCTGCTACCTTCAATAAGTGTAGGAATTCACAGAATGTCACGTGATGCCACATCATGGCAAATCACTTGTCTTAATCACTAAAAGCAGCACATTGGCTAATCCAAATTTACCTAGAGAGTGGTTAGGATGTAGAACTCACTACCACAGGCAGTAGTTCAGGTAAATAACATAGCTGCATTTAAGGGGCAGGTAGATAAAACATGAAGGGAAAAGGAATCGAAGGTTATGCTGATGAAAAGGTGTGGGAAGAGGCATATGTGGAGCATAAATTTGGGCCAGTTGGGTCAAATGGCCTATTTCTGTCCCATAAATTCTATGTAATTATAGATAATTCTATGTAATTCCACAATATCCTACGCCACCTTACCTCCATTAGATCTACTTTGCAAAATACTTCCAACAGATTCTTCCAGCGGCTAAAATGTAAGAAAGCAATTCCAGAACAAATTGTGAAATATTACAAGCGAGATGTCACATACAGGACCATTAGGGGCTGAACAGAGAAAGGAGAGCTGAGGGGTGAAACGGGGGTTGGGAGGGGGTGGGGCGGTAGCAGTATGGAGGGGCGATAATAGCGCCAACTAACCATTGCCATGGATAGCAAGGTATGAGAGTATCTGGCTTGTGGCCGCAGCACTGGCATCAAGATTTTTTTTTCACTGACTTCTTTGATGTTGATCACAGAATAAATAGATGTTATTTGAGGCTTTTTAGCACTGTGTGTCCCACAGCAATATCCGTCCAGGGCACCATCTCACGCTAAACATGAGTTTCAGAATATCTCAGCACTTCCTTATCCTTTAAAAAAATTCATAAACTTGGTAAAATAATAAAAAAAACACATGTGATAATAAATATCTGTGTGAGTCCTGTAACAGTGCATGGGCGATGTAGTCATGAGTGATAAGCTCAGCTCACACGTGTGGTATTACAAGACTGGATGTGTCATATTCATAAATGTCACAATAAATTTACAACTGGAATCCCCTACCTAACAGCACTGTGGGGATACATTCACACAGACTGCAGCAGTTCAAAAAGGTGGCTTCATCACCACCTTATTAAGGACATTTTGGGATGGGCAATAAATGTTAGTCTTGACACTTACATCCCATGAATGAATTTTTAAAAATATTTGATTTTAAACTTGTTTTTATCCTTCACTTGTGCAATATTTTGCTCTTTGTGTTAAGTCTCTCATCCCTTCCCTTGAAACCGTGACTAGGAGGTTATTGAGTGAGCTCCCTCAGGCCTCCATTAATGCTGTTCTATTGCCACTTGGTAGTGGCTGTACCTTGACTGATGCAACTCTAAGGCCATTTATTTCAGAGTTGTTTCCTCCTTCAGCAAAGTGCATCATTTCTGACTGACAATTCTCCCACTGAGATTGGAAGAAGGTTGGCAATCTCAGGTTGCAAGCTGAGTCGTCCTGAGCTCAGTCATAGAGTTATACAGCACAGAAACAGGCCCTTCGGCCCATCGTGCCTGTGCCAGCCATCAAGCACCTAACTATTCTAATCCCATTTTCCAGCACAAGGCCCGTAGCCTTGTATGCTATGGCATTTCAATTGTTCATCTAAATACTTCTTAAATGTTGTGAGAGTTCCTGCCTCTACCACCTCTTCAGGCAGTGTGTTCCAGATTCCAACCACCCTCTGGGTGAAATTTTTTTTCCTCAAATCCCTCTAAACCTCCTGCCCCTTACCTTAAATCTATGCCCCCTGGTTATTGACCCCTCTGCTAAGGGAAAAATTTTCTTCCTATTTAACTTGTCAATGCCCCTCATAATTTTGTATACCTTATCAAAAGCCTTACCGAAGTCCATATAGACTACATCAACTGCTTTACCCTCATCTACACATTTCATCACTGCCTCAAAAAATTTAATCAAGTTAGTCAGACATGATCTCCCCCTGACAAAGCCATGCTGACTATCCCTGATTAATCCCTGCCTCTCGAAGTGGAGATTAATCCTGTCCCTCAAAATGTTTTCCAATAGTTTCCCTACCACTGATGTTAGACTCACCAGCCTGTAATTATCTGGTTTATCCCTGCTACCCTTCTTAAATAATGGTACCACATTCACTGTCCTCCAGTCCTCTGGTACCTGTCCTGTGGCCAGAGAGGATTTGAAAATTTGTGTTAGAGACCCTGCAATCTCCTCCCTTGCCTCACATAACAGCCTGGGATACATCTTATCTGGGCCTGGGGATTTATCCACTTTTAAGCTAATACGTCCTCCCTTTCAATGCTAATATATTCAAGTATATCACAATCCCCCTCCATGATCTGTACACCTACATCGTCCTTCTCAATAGTGAACAGAGAATATCAACCCAATTATCTAACATAATAACCTGCAGCAGTGTTTCTCATTTATCATTCATGCTGATCTTCCAGAGCTTGAACAAATCAGACTGAAGGAACAAATGCAATACAACTCAAAAGGCATTGTTCATTGTCGTCACTTTTGGCTAATATTAATGGGTCTTCCCTAGGGATTGCACTTTGATGTGTTGGGGGGCATTCAATACGATTTTTTTTTGCAGCAAAATGAAACAATCCCCATTAATATACAAGCAGAAGCAACATTTAGAGGTGAATTTGCAACACCCATGTGAGACAATGTCTATTTAAGAAGACTTACAGTTACGTAGCATCTTATCATGCCTTTCAGAAACACCGAAAAGTGCTTGAATTACTTTGAGGTGCTGTAACTATTGCCATGTAGATCAAAAAGGTAACCACTGAATGGACATGATCCTACAAACAGCAATGAAATGAAAGACCGGTTAATCTGAGTTTTTTATTATTATGGAACTGACAGAGGGTGGAATGGTGACCAGGACATTGGGAGAACTTCCTGCGTTTCCACAAATTGCCAGGGGATCTTTAACATTCACATGAATATTCACTAAAACACAGACCCTCTGACAATGCAGCTCTGCTGCACCAAAGTGCCAATCTAGATTATGTACTCACGCACTAGAGCGGGATGAAGTTTTCAGAATCAGATTGAGATACTAAACTAGCCAAGTTAATATCCGCACCAGCCATTAAAGATGTTAATAGTTTTTTTTTGATTTTTTACTAACATTCTGAACGTATGAGCTTGGCCCACACCCAAGTGTCCATTCTACATGTGTAAGCTTAGCAAGTAAATGTTGGCAGGCTATTTCTCATGGAGCCCAGATCCAAATCAAATCCTCCACATTTCCAGGAGCTGTCATCGTCCAAAGTGTCAGGAATAAAAATCTTGCCTAATATTTCCCTCCCTGCTCCATTGAAGCTGAGACCAATTCTAGTGCACTGGACAGACCATCACAATTGAGATGAACTAATTGAATATAGACCATATATCAAACCATGGTCCTTCCTAGTCTTCATGGCCCAGTTAAGGGTAGGCTTGACCTACAGGTCATCAGGGGATGTCTTTTGGGGGTTTGTTTGGCTTTCCTGAATGTTAGATTTGATACAGCCAGTCATTTGACTATCTCTGAACAGAGACCAATCTCGCTGTTGGAAGCTCTACTGTGCTCCTTTGACTGTGTGACTGCCTCCGATCTATTAAACGGTGGAATAGTTTTTGGAATTCCGTTGAAGCAAAACAGAAAATAAAAGGATTAAGGCAACTGTTGAAACAGCTTAGCGACAAAGTCAACTTGTATGCTGTGTAACACCCTGTGTTGTACAGAAGTCTCCATATAATGTGAATTAAGAGAGTGATGTTGTTGGGCAAAAAGCATGTAACAAAGACTAGGAGCACAGCAGCAGCTAAATAAATGGCCCTTTTTTTCCGCTCATTGTGTGCCATGTGAGAAGTTTGGGAAAGCTTTAGTATTACTAGTGTGTAACATAGGACAGTAATGGTAAATGGGATCAGGAAGAGGAGCACAAATAGGGCAAAGAGGAACAATCCCCATGCATTCAGGTTGGGAAGTATGCTTATTTTAAGAACATCAAAGCAAGTCATAATTTTGAGTTCCTGGACTTCAAATGTTAAATCACTGTATTCCAAGGGCAATAAGACAATTATTAAAATCATCCATATCCCGAAACAGACAATCACAGCATGCTGCCTTTTACACCTGCTAGTGTACCATATTGGGTACACCACTCCAACATAGCGCTCAACACTGATGCAAGTCATTGTCAAAATAGAGCAATACATGTTGGCATAGAACAAAGTGGTGACAAACGTACAGAGATTCTTGCCAAAGACCCAGTCATTGTGATTCAAGTGATATGCAATTTGAAAGGGGAGAAAAAAGGCAAGCAGAAGATCAGTGATGGCCAGGTTGATCATGAAGATGACTAAGGGAGTCTTTGGTCGCGTGTGGAAGCAAAGCAGCCAGAGGGAGATGCCGTTGCCAGGTAGACTGATGAGGAAGACGACTGAGTAAACAGTAGGAAGGGTGATTCTGATCACACTGCTGGCCAGCATCTCCAGGGTCTCATTGTCCAACTTTGTTGCATTCATGTTCATGCCTCACTGGGTCACTTGAGGAATCACGATGGACTATCTTCTAACTGGAGTGAGTAACAAATGAGTTAGAAGCTGCATATGAAGTAAACACAGTTAGCCACACTGATAACCAACAGTTCAATAAAATCATCCACATCAAATAGGCCAAGTCTAGTTGCTAAGGTGTTGACTGACACTTAGGTTTGGTCTTACATACTCTGGTTCAGTAACTTGTCCAAACCACCATTCTTCAGTATAAGCCTAGATAATGAATGTTGGCAGGCTGTTGAGGGTATTATAACCCAATTGTGCGTTTACTTAACATTTGCATGCATACACTTTTCAATAGGAGGACCAGTATTCTGTGAGAAGGAATTGAATCCCTTGTGGATTTCCCCTCCCTTGTCAGAGACCAAGTGCAATGTCCCAATGATGACCTCATCTGGGCTCTACCTAATCCAGTGTAGAGCAGGATCAAATCGGTGACATTCCTGAACTGCATGGCTGAATTGCACAGAGGGTAATGTGCTTGCCAACAGAGAATTGGAGAGACCAAACGCAGATTGGGTGACCGCTTTACAGAACATCTCCGCTCAGTCCGAAAGCATGACCCGAGATTCCGGTTGCTTGCCATTTCAACAACCCTACCCACCACCCTCCCCCCACCACCCCCCCCCCCCCCCCCCCCCACCCTGTTCTCATGCCCACATATCTGTCCTGGGCTTGCTGCAGTGTGCCAGTGAACATCAACGCAAGCTCGAGGAACAGCATCTTATTTACTGATTAGGCATGCTACAGCCTGCCGGACTGAACATTGAGTTCAATAATTTTACAGCATGACAGGTCCCCCTTTTTAGTTTCAGTTTTTTATTATTTGTCTTTTTATTTTACTTTTGTTTGTTTCATCATTTGATTTTCTTACCATGTGCCTACCCACTGTTTTTTTCATGTTTGTGCTTTGGGCCAGGGCTGTTCATTTTTCTGTCCATGAACACCCTCTCTGCACTAACGCTTTGTCTTTCAACGCACCATTAATACACTGTTTGCCTTTGCTCCATGACCTTCTGTTCAGTTATTCTCTGTGACCCTGTCCTATCAACACCTTTAGTTTTGTTATCTCTTGCCACCCCCGCTTTATTTGCTTAAAACCTATTACATTTCTCACCTTTGCCAGTTTTGATGGAGGGTCACTGACCTGAAACGTGAACTCTGCTTCTCTCTCCACAGATGCTGCCAGACCTGCTGAGTATTTCCAGCACTTTTTGTTTTCATTTCAGATTTCCAGATTCAGCAGTATTTTGCTTTTATGTTATATTATATTAGAGAATTGAGTAAACTGCCTTGTTAATTTATTTTAATGATCTTCCCATTTTTTTTGATCAGGTTCTCGTAAATAAACATCCAAAATTCTTATTGCTTATGCTTAGTCCTTGATGTATTTTATTTTCTCTCTCTATTTTGTAGCACTCCGCTCTGGCTTGCCACATTCTACCCTCTGTAAATATGAGGTCATGCAAAACTCTGCTGTCACAAGAACACACAAACACAAGAAATAGAAGCAGGAGTAGGCTATATGACCCATTGAGCCTGCTCCGCCATCCAGTACAATCATGGCTGATCTTTCAGCTTGAATTTCTCTGACCGCTCCCCATATTCCTTGATACCCTGAGAAAGCAAATATCTGTCTATCCCAGCCTTAAATGTATTTAATGACGGGGCATCCACAACGCTCTGGGGTAGAGAATTTCAAAGATTCACAACCCTTGAGTAAAGTAATTTCTCCTCATCTTGGTCCTAAATGATCAGCCCCTTATCCTGAGACTGTGTCCCCAGTGTTTTAGATTCCCCGACCAGTAGAAACAATCTCTCAGTGTCTACCCTATCCAGCCTCTTCAGAATATTGTACATTTCACTAAGATCGCCTCTCATTCAAGCAAGTACATAAGTTATAGGTTAGTAGCAAGTACCCCACTTTACTTGCTTATAACCTTTTACATTTTTAAAATTTGCCAGTTCTGAAGAAGGGTCACTGACCTGAAACGTTAACTCTGCTTCTCTCTCCACAGATGCTGCCAGACCTGCTGAGTATTTCCAACATTTCTTGTTTTTATCTCACTATTTCCTTTTGAGAGGTCTGATGTAAACTTTCCTACAAGTAGCTGCTCCCAGTCCATTTTGGCCAGATCCTGTTTTATCATATTGAAATCGGCCTTCCCCCAATTCAGTACTTTTATTTCCGGTCCCTCTTTGTCCTTTTCCATAACTACCTTAAATCTTACAGAGTTATGGTCACTATCCCGTAAATGTTCCCCCACTGACACTTCTACCACTTGTCCGGCTTCATTGCCTAGGATTAGGTCCAGTACCACCCCTTCTCTTCTAGGACTTTCTGCGTGCTGTCTCAAAAGTGCCTTGGGAGTTTTGTTAGGTCAAAAGCACTAAAAGTTGTTGCTTTTACTCTGGGGCGTACATCGTACGCTTTGTCAATGTGTAGGTCAGCTGACCTGCTCCAGTGCCTCTTATTGTTAACGTTCCTGGGCTAATAACTAGGACATCCACATGAGTGTGCTAAAGTGACTGCCTAACATTCCAATCTCTGGAATATCACTATAGCTAAATTAATTATATATAATTAATATTGTTACGACCAAGTGAGAAAGAGGTCTAGGGTTCCCTTTCAGCCTTCACCTGATCTTACTGTAACAGGATTTTAGTTCTAAACACACTGTTTTTAGCTCTCCCTTGGTGAATCCTTGTTCACCGCTTTCCAATTATAAGGCAAAGGAACCAGCACAAACAGGCTTTCTTAGGTTTAAAGAAGAAAGATTGAAATTTATTAAACTTAAACTTAAACTCTAATTTGGTTAATGCCTATAGATACATGGCGCATCCATGCTAGCATGCATACGTGACGCACACATGCAGATAGGGACAGAAAGAACAGAAGAAAAATGAAGTGGAAAAGTTTGAGGCAATCTCTGAAGAGGGTTTTTTGTTACTGTGCTTCGAGATCACTGTAGAGTCCTTGATTGTAGATAGATCTTCCTTTTCGTTGGGGCCCAGTATTCTTCTTAAACCTTGTTCACTGTAGGAGACCTTTCTCTCTTGGGGTGCATGTGTCTTCAGTGGGTTTTGGAGTCCTGTGAGAAAGAGATGGGAGCAGACAGGGCAGGCAGGAGGTCTTCTTCAGTCCAGGAGCATTCTGCTTTCTCCAGGCTCTCAGTTCAAACTCTAAATTCAGAAAAAAAACAGACTGCCAAGCAAGTTAGTCATGTGACTAACTGGTTTGGCCACATCTGTTTGTGGATTGTATTGGAGCAGGGGCTGGCTCTTTTTTTCCAAACACTGTCTGTTAATATACAAAAATGTCTTTCCAGCCAGGGGCCTGGTAACCCCTTGTCACAGGCCTTCCCAGCAACAATTTGAAATTTAATGTCCATGTGGCGAAATTAATATGCCTCATTCTTGGCAGATGGGGGCCTGTGCGACAATATCAATTAAACAGCAGCACCAAGAGATCCACTTCTACCATTAGAAAAAGAAAATACAATGCAAATGTTTAACTTCTTTTTATTCAAGGTGCCAAGCCTAACAGCAAAAAGACATTAATGGGAACAGGATTAGGCCATTCGGCCTTGAATATATTCTGCCCTTTAGTGAGATCATGGCTAATTATGCCAATGGAGCACTGGGCAAGCTATCTTTTTAAATAATGGCATAAAGTGCCTATTTCATACATTTCCTTCCTTCAGAAAGAATAATTTCTTCACTGTTAGAAGCTCTTGTTTTATAAGGGAAGATTTATCTAATTTTCTGAGGGGTATAACTAACTAATCATAATGTCCAAATTCCCAATGCACACATGAGGTTCTGCGTCATGGAACCACATTTGTAAAATCTGCCCTCCAGAATGGGTATACTGCAGCATACTGCAGATTCAAGGAATGGCACAAAAGGGAAACACATGAATTTGTTTTCTTTAAAATATGCCGATTTTGATCACTCAGTAGATGCATTTTCTGTGCTATTGGGGGATGTTTATTATAGTTATTTAAAGTCTCCATTGTTTTACTTCCATTCTTGTTTAAATTCCATTGCAAGTAGTAAGTCATGTCAAGCATACAACAGCTGACGAACACAGCACAGCTGTGCACTATGCCACACATATACATAAACAGACAATGTCAGCATGACTTCTGGAGTTCTAAACCGGGCTGACTCGGCAGTATAACTTTACATCCTGTCTGCTTTAATGATTGCCTTCTGGTATGGTAAGTGATAAGTCATCTAACAACTCTAGCAGACAAGACATTCATTACCTTGTCTTCTGACCAGTACCTAGAATCTTGTATTGGCAGCATGAGATTATTATTTCTTTATAAAGCATGCGAGTAGTGTGTATACTGCTGGTTTAGACCTCCAATAAACAACAGCTGAAATTTAATTTACTTTGTCACATAAATGTCAAAGTCACCACAAACAATAAAAGGGGAATTGTATCTCTACTTAGAAATGGAAAAGAATTACAGGGGAGTGGGACTATAATTGGTAGATCTTTCAAAGCTGGCACGGGTAGGATCAGATGAATAGCCTTCTTGTGTGCTGTATGATATTGCAATTCCATGATAGAGTAACTTTGGAGAGTGGGCGGAATCTTACTGACATTGTTTTTAAATGCGGGCAGGGCCGGACTGTCCACCTGTGTGATTTTCCAACCAATTAAGGACAGCGGGCAATTGGGCTGCACAGACGGGAGGGCCAATCAAAGTGCCCGAGGCTGTGGGCAGCTGGCAGCCCCACCACGAGATGTGGGTACTGCCGATGTAGGTGGGGAAAGGCGAGGGTGCCTCAAGATGGAGACGCCCTCTGAAGAGTTCTAAAATTGGTAAAAATAAGTGTGGCCAGCACTGCCAGACCGCCATCACCAAAGGATGGCCTGCAGCATGCAGCTTAGGCTGTCTGATCCTCGAGCGTCCGGGAAGTGGGGGGAATTTTAAGGAGACATCAATGACTCTTGGCCTGCCATTGGCAGGCTGCTTCCAGGCAATTGCCAAGCTTCAGAGGGCAACAGTCTGCCGCCGGGAAAATCCTGGCGATGTCACTATTTTGCCCTTAAGTGGACACTTAATCGCTCCTAATTAGCTACCCACCGCTGCGGGGCGAGTAGCTGGCACTGGTCAGACCCCACCTCCGGCAGGATTGCACGGCAATGGAAATGTCTTAGGTAGATGATCTAATGTTCAACTTTCAGAAGTTCCCTGCCCTCCTCCCCCCACCTCCAAAGCCGCCTCCGTATGGCTGATACAATTCTGCCCACTGTTTCCACTTGTTAGTGAGTTCAAAACAAGGGACCATAAAAATAAGATAACCAGTTACAGATGAAATGAAAAATTTAGGAAGAATTTCCTGACACTGGGAAAATGTGGAACTCGCTGCCATGATGGAAATTTATACATAAGACAGAAGTGAATAGAGTGATATAAGGGTGAGGGGGCAGGGGGTGAAGAGGTCATTCGAGGAGGAAGAGGCTCATGTGTAGTATAAACATCAGCATTGAGAAGTTGGGTTCAACGGCTGGTTTCTGAGCTTCAGATTCAATGTAATTCAGAGAATAACACATTGGAACTCTACTCAAGGCTGTTGAAAATAGAACTGAAAGCAGTTTAATCGTAAATCATAGAATAGAATCATAGAAAGTTTAAGGCACAGTAAGAGGCCACTTGGCCCATCATGTCTGTGCCAGCCGAAAAACGATCCATCCATTCTAATTCCACCTTCCAGCATTTGGTCTGTAGCCCTGCAGATTACGGCACTTGAGGTGCATGTCCAGACTCCTTTTGAATGGGTTGAGGGTCTCTGCCTCAACTACCCTTTCATGCAATGAGCTCCAGACCCCCAGCACCCTCTGGGTGAAAACGTTTTTCCTCATCTCCCCTCTAATTTTTCTACCAATCACTTTAAACCTTTGCACTCTCTCTGCTATCCAGGCTCCTTTTGAATGAGTTGAGAGTTTCTGCATCACCTGCCCTTTCAGGCAGCGGGTTTCAGACCATCACCACCCTCTAGGTGAAAAATATTTCCTCATCTCCCCTCTAATTTTTCTGTCAGTCGCTTTAAATCTATGACCTCTCGGCTAAGGTGAATAGACCCTTCACCTCCACTTTTTCCAGACCCCTCAAAATTTTGTACATTTCAATCAGATCTACCCTCAGCCTTCTCTGTTCCAAGGCCAACAACTCCAGCCTATCCAATCTTTCCTCATAGCTACATTTTCCAGTCCTGGCAGCATCCTTATAAATCTCCTCTGTACCCTCTCTAGTGCAATTTCTGTCATGAGGTGATCAGAACTGCACAGTACTCAAGTTGGGGCCTAACCAATGAATTATACAGTTCCAGCATAACCCCCCAACTCTTGTATTCTATATCTCGGCTAATAAAGGAAAGGATTCCATTTGCCTTCTTAACCACCTTATTGACCTGTCCTGCTACCTTCAGGGATCTGTGGACATTCACTCCAAGGCCCCTTACTTCTTCTACACCTCTCAGTATTTTCCCATTAATCATGTATTCCTTTGCCTTGTCTGACCTCCCCAAATGCATCACCTCACACTTCTCCAAGCTGAATTCCATTTGCCACTTTTCTGCCCTCCAGTTGCTAAAACAGCCGTTAACAATTACCCTTTGTTTCCTGCCACCGAGGCAATTTTATAATCACTTTGCTGCATTTCCCTGGATTCCATGGGATTTTATTTTTTTAACCATTCTGCCATGTGGGACCTTGTCAAAGGCTGTGCTAAAATCCACATCAACTGCACTACCCTCATCTATCTTTCTTGTTACTTCTTCAAAAAATTCGATCAAGTTTGTCAAACAAGATCTTCCCTTAACAAATCCATGCTGACTATCCTTGATTAACCTGTGCCTTTCTAAGTGATAGTTTATCCTGTCTCTCAGAATAGATTCCAATAATTTGCCACTACTGAGGTTAGACTGACTGGCCTGTAATTATTCAGTCTATCCTTCGCTCCCTTTTTAAACAGAGGTACAATGTTAGCAATTCTCCAATCCTCTGGCACCACACCTGTAACCAGTGAGGACTGGAAAATGATGGTCAGACCCTGTGCTATTTCCTCTCTTGCTTCTTTTAACAGCCTAGGATACATTTCATTTGGCCCTGGTGATTTATCAACTTTCAAAGATGCAAATCCATTAATACTTCACTCGCCCTATGTTTATCACATTCAATACTTCACACGTTTCCTCCTTAACTACAATATCTGCATAGTCCCCCTCTTTTGTGAAGACAGACGCAAAGTATTCATTAAGAACCATACCAATATCTTCCCCTCCTACACATAGGCTCCCTTTTTGGTCTTTTATGGGTCCTACTCTCTCCTTAGTTATCCTCTTCCTCTTAAAACATATTTTGGTTCACCTTGATTTTGCTTGCCAATGTTCTTTCATGCCCTCTCTTTGCTTTCCTAGTTTCCTTTTTGATTTCACCCCTCCACTTTCTATACTCCTCCTAGCTTTCTGTCGTATTGAGTTCTGAGTGTCGGACATAAGTCTTGAGCACAAAATTCAGACTTACATTCCAGTGCATTACTGAAGGAGTGCTGCTCTGTCAGAGGTGTTGTCTTTCAGATGAGGAGGTGGATTTTACGTTAGGCAGACAGGAGCCTGCCACCGACTTAAAATTCAGTGGCGAACCCGCTTTCACCCAGCCTGGGGATCCGTCCTGTATTTTACGGGTCCCCAGGCTTTAATTGTTCTGAGGCGGGACTTCCACCCGGCTTGAGGGAAGAAGTCCCGCCTCATTGAGCTGCCGGCCAATCATCGAGTCGGCAGCTCTAAGTCCCAGCAGCACCACCGGGAGCGGCGGCCACTGCTGGGGCTGCAGCCCAGCTGAGGACATGGAGCCAGGACTGCAAACAAGTTTGGGTTGCCTCACTGGGTTAATCAGTCATCTCCCGGCAAGGCAAGGGTGGTCGTTTGGGGGGAGGGGGTGCGTCTTTGGGTCCTGGGGGTGGTTGGGGAAGCGGGGGTGGCCCTCAATCGGGCATCCTGTGCCCGACTGTTAGGCCCCCTCCCCCGGGGCGCAGAGAGGACAACAGCTTTCACTGGGCGGCATTTCCTGGCTCCAGGAAGCCAGCTTGCCACAGGTAAAATCCCCGTGGAGGCGGGCGAAGGCCCTTAAGTGGCCGTTAATTGGCCACTTAAGGGCCTTAATTGGTCTGGGGCAGGTCGCCTGTTTTTGCACCCCACACCCCAGCCACCCACTCCCCCCCCCGCCCTACGTAAAGTGGGGCAGAGGCAGAAGCGGGTCGGGAAGGCCTCCCGGAGCCTCCGCTCCATTTTACACCACCCACCACCACCCCACTTCCCCCACCACCATCCGGCTCACTGGGATGGCGTAACATTCCAGCTGAGATGTTTAAAAAAGGCTCTGTCTTTCCCCTCAGGTGGGTGCAAAAGATCTCATTACACTTTTCAAAGAACAGCAGGGGAGTTCTTTTTACCTTGGGCAATATTTATCCTTCAACTGACAGCATAATAATAGATTATGTGGTCTTATCTTATTGCTGTTTGTGGGACCTCACTGCATGCAAATTTAGCTGCCACATTTTTGATATTACAAAAGTGACTACATTTCAAAAAATGTACTTCAATGTCTGTAAATTGCATAGTTTATGAAATGTGCTATACAAATGCAAGTCTTTTCTGAAGGTTTCCAAAGAAAGAAACTCGATGTGTTTCACGATTAAATCTTTGAGGCTTCAAAGGTACGGCAAATTCTACTTGTTGCCTTATTAGTCATTTCTAATACTTTATCTTTCTCTTTGGATTTAATTGAAAGTTTAAATTACCTCACAGTCTTCTAGCCATCTATTCATCGGCTGAAAAGTTACATCTGCTTCGGTAAATGAAAGGCTGTTGCTCAAGCAGGGAACTTCACTCTGAGCTCTATTTTTAAAATAAATAATAATGATGAACATTAGTGATAATTTTCAGGTGTCTATTCAATGATGTGCTTCGCATGCACAAACATGTTGTGTGAAATCATTTTAATGCTTTGAAATTAATCTCTTTGAATATGAACAAATTATTTTGGCGACCATTTTAATGGAGATACTGACACAAATTAAAAATAGGACAGCACCCTGTACCCACCATTGCTTCTTCCCTCATTTGGATAGAAACATATTGGGGGAACTTTATTTTCTCACCTGCATCGGGTTTAGAGGCATAGGGAGCATATAATCGGGTGGGACGGTGGCGGGGGAGTTCCCACCAGCTTCCTGCCTCCACCCAAATTAAGTCTGGCCTGTAACCAATTGAAGCCCTTAAGTGGGCAATGAATGAGCAATTAAGGGCCTCATCCCACCCTCTCCACAATTAGCCCAGCAATGGACGGGCCTGTCCGTAAAATCCCTTCCACCCTGACTTACCTATGGGCTGGGTCCCTCGGCGATCTACGGCTACTGGTGGGCTCATTACCGGCAGCAGCCACCGCATCCATGGTGGTGCTGCTCAGTTAAAGATCATCTGGCCTCTGCCTACCTGGCAGCTCTCCACAGGCAGGACTTGCACCGCTGGGGTCCTTGATCCGGGGAGAGCCTGGTGCTGTCTGGTTGAGTGCCTAATTGGCACTTGATCTGGCGGGCCTTCCCCAGAGGAGACGACGCGGGGCTCTCGCCGGCACTTTTGCTGATTGTCGAGACCTCCATTGCCCGGATAAAATCCTGATCAGTGAGTTAAAAAGTTCTCCTGTACATATTTTACAAATTCTACACCATCCTTGCCCTTTACCCAGTTCTGTCCATTCTATATTAGGGAAATTGAAGTCCCCTACTATTACTCCTATATAATTTAGTTCCCATTCCTTCCCATGCTTAACCATATTTAAGTCTCTATTAAAGCCACTGTATCACAGTTCCACCGCTCATTAACCTTATTTGTAAAATTTGCTCACATTAACGCACAATGCATTCTAACAACATGCTACTTAGCTTTGCATTTCTTCCTCCACCCTGTTCCTTCTACACTCTTCCTTATTCTGTTGCTGTTTGTCCTTCCTAGTTTCCTAGTTTGATAGACTGGGTGAGCAATAGCTCATCCTTGTTTATAAATCCCTCCAGGACCTTGTTCCTCCTTATGTACAACTCTCTCCACCCCTACAACAGCGCTTCCTGACATCACCCCTGAATTTCCTAGCTGTTCTGGATGACCGGCCCCAGAGAAAACAGTTTCTCTCTACCGAACCTTTCAACTCCTGTAATCATTTTAAACACCTCAATTAGATAATCCCTTAATCTTCAATACTTGAGGGAGTAGCCTAGTCTATGCAACCTGTCCTCGCAATTTAATTCATCTAGCCCTGGTCTCCTTGCCTGCAGTGGTTAATCTGCTACACACCATCATTTAGAAGCTTTTACATTGTTTGCCATTATTTATCATTCAAGTTCACTGTGAGCTGTTTATTGTAAAAATATGGCCTGCAACCCACCAAATACAGCTACATACTTGTCTAGTTGTCATCAAGTTGTAAATACCCTTTGGATATAATGGACCTTCCATAGAACAAAACGAACACCTGAACTAAGTTACGATTCTATTTGTGCATGTCTGGTTGCAGTTGTTAATTCATTCAGACTGAATTTAGCTCTAAGCAACATTGAAAAGACACCAGTCAGTCCTCAGATAATTTAAAAGATATAAGTAATTATTAATAGCAATTATAGAACAGTAGTCATGCTGCTTACCTGATTTCATACTGCTCTAACAGGCTGTTTGCTGATGGTATGTGCTGTTTAGAACAAGGAAGGGTACAATACCAGAGCAGAAAACCCACAGGAAATGACAATCCAAGCCACACAACTTTCCTCATCATGGGGTCAGTATAACAATGAATCAGACAACTGCAGCCCATTGCAGAGCACTACATATTAAGTCATGTTTGTCTGAAATCTGTAATTTAGCTCCCCCAGAAGGAGTTAAAAAAAATTTCATTTCTTTAAAAAAAATTATGCTTATTCCTAAAAGTAGCATATTTATTATGAAAAGGTCACATATGTACCAAGCATGTCCGGTGTGTGAATAGGATCAAACAGCACAGAAGAAGACCACTGGGCGCATTGTTCCTTGGCCAGCTCTTTGAGGGTGGAATCTTCTGCTCTTAGGCTATGAACCTGAATCGGGACCATTTCTGGGTCCAAGTCCTGCCCTGTCCATCAGGGTGCCTGCCTGGGAGATCTTCCCAGAGGCAGGCAATTAAGAGACCAACAATTGAGGGCCTCAGGCAGGTTCCTGAGGCTGCAGTGAGAGGGCCTGCAGCCTTGGAAAGATGAAAGCCCCACCACCAGAGGTGGGTGCTGCCACTGACAATGGGGAACTGCGAGGGCGCCTTCATCTTGAGGTGCCCTCTGAAAGGTTTGGATCCGTTTACAAAAAACTCTGGCCATAGCTGTGAGGCCACCCCTGTGGAGGGGAAACCATTGGGTCCAGTGGGGGAGGTGACTGTAGTAGGCCTTGCATGCATCCCCAGGTCAGCCACTGGCAAGTTGCCTCCAGGCACCTGCCAGGGTTGGCCCTCAAACTGAATTTGAAATTCTAGCATGCTGTGATCACTCTTCCCCAGAGGATCCTTAACTGTGAGATCATTAATTAATCCCACCTCATTACACAATACCAAATCTAGAATAGCCTGCTCCCTGGTTGGTTCCATAACATATTGCTCCAAAAAACAATCTCTAATACATTCAATGAGCTCTCCCTCGAGGCTACCCTTGCCAATTTGATTAATCCAGTCTATATGCATATTAAAACCACCCATGATTATTGCTGTACCTTTCTTATAAGCCCCCAGTATTTCCTGGTTTATTCTGTGCCCCACTGTGGAACTACTGTTTGGGAACCTAGAGATTACTCCGACCAGGGACTTCTTTCCCTTGCTATTTCTTATTTCTACCCAGACTGATTCTATGTCTTGACCTCCAGTGCCTGTATCATTTCTCACTACAGCACTGATCTCTTCCTTTACTAACAAAGCTGTACCACCTCCTTTTTCTTCCTGCCTATCCTTCCGAAATACTGAGTACCCTTGGATATTCAATTCCCAAACCTGGTTTGCCTGCAACCACGTCTCAGTCATCACCACTAAATCATACCCATTCGTCTCTATTTGCACTGTTAACTCATTTATTTTATTCCGAATGCTTCATGCATTCAGATACAAAGCCTTTAAGTTTGTTCTATTATCAAAGTTCCCTACTCTTGTACGATTCCTTGGTGCATTACGACGTTCACACGTTCTGTCCCTTCCTTTTATTTTCTGGTAACAATCAGCTTCATCACTAACCTGCACCCCAACCTTCTCCTTTAACTTTGACTTCCGAATTTTCCATGCAACTGAACCCTCCCCCCCACTAATTTAGTTTAAAGCCCTATCAACGCCCTAGTTATGCGATTCGCCAGGACTCTGGTCCCAGCATGATTCAGGTGGAGCCCGTTCCATCGGAACAGCTCCCTCCTTCCCCAGTACTGGTGCCAATGTCCCATGAATTCGAATCCATTTCTCCCACACCAATCTTTGAGCCACCATTTACCTCTTTAATCTTATTGACCCTGTGCCAATTAGCTTGCGGCTCAGGTAGTAATACGGAGATTATTACCTGTTCGGTTCTGTTTCGACCCTCCTGCCAGTGGAAACAGTTCCTCACTTCTCACTTTTTCAAATGATGTTATGGGATCCTATGGGCTGAATTGTCATCCCGAGGCCAAAGTGGGTTTGGAGGATGGCGTGCCAACAATTTCTCGCCACTGGTTGGTGTGCCGGTCTGCCGCCATCTTCCCGCCTCTGGCCTACTTCCAGGGAGGCAACTTCTGAGGGTGATGGCCCTGCCCCCCAGCAGCGGGTAGCCAATAGGTCAATTAAAGTGCCAATTGAGGGTACTCTTCCTATGCTGCCTAGATTTTCCAAATGGCAGATGGCCCCTGATGTGGTTGGTAGCAACCTTCCAGCGGTAGGCCTGGGACCAGAGGTACATCCTGCAACATAGCCCAGCATGAATTTCCTGGTCAACAATGGCCACAGTAGCAGCACAGGCCTTCCTGTAGAGTGATTCTCTCTCCCCAATGATGACCTGGCAGCTGTAGCCAAAGTATATTTTGTACAATTTACAAGTCTTCGGAGGGCGCCTCCATCTCGAAGAACCCTCATATTCTCCCACCTACAGCCGCAGCTGCCCACCTCTTCCAATGTGGCTGGCCACCATCCAGAGCCTCCAGCGCTCCCATTGGCCCTCAGGGCTGCAGAGCCTGCCGACTGCCCTTAATTGGAGAGGCTCCAGAAGGTAGCCTCTTAATTGGCCACCTCCTCAAAAATCACCTCCAATGACCTGCTACTGTTCTTCCGGGTTCCTGACCCAGAATTCAGCCCAGTATCAGGATCATGACTCTGGAACCAAAATTCAGCCCTTTATCTCGAACTGAGAGCAGACAGGGACTCGACATGATGTCTCAGCTGAAAGTTGTTGACTCTAGCATAGAACCAATCAAGCCTGTACCTCCATTCAAAGAGATCATGATCTGTAACTGAACTCTGTGACCTGCCTTTGACTCATGTTTCTCATTCCCTTACCCAACAAAAGTCTATCAATCTCAATCTTGAAAGTTTTGACTAATCCAGCATCCACAGTCTTTGAAGGATAAAGTTCCAGAATTCTACTACCCTTTGTGTGAAAATATGTTTGCTATTTTCACACCTGTGTGTCCTAGTTCTAATTTTAACATTGTGCCCCCTATATCGGCATTCTCGCACCAGAGGAAACAGTTTCGCTGTTTTGCAAACCTTTATTATTTTAAGAACCACATTTAGGTCACCCCTCAACCTTCCAAACTCAAGGCAATGCAAACCAAGCTTATGCAATCTGGCCTCACAATTTAACCCTTTAAACCCTGGTTTCATTGACAAATCTGCACTGTACCCCCTCTGAGGCCAACATAACCTTCCTAACGTACAGTACTCCCTCTGTATTGTGCTGAATTTTCCCTCTAGGTTATGTGCTCAAATCACTGGAGTGCATCTTTGGACCTTTGAACTCCAATGCATGCATGCTAGCACTGAGCCAAGGCTGACACCATATATGTTATGGTGTCAATTGGTTTGAGTAAGAAGTGCGTGAAAAAAAACCCACCATCCAGCTGAAATCTTCTTTAAACAATGCATGACCACAGTGAAATAATGTACTAATCCATCTGAATGAGAAGCATGAAAAAATGGGGCTACACTGTGGCGTAATGGAGAGCAAAATGGGACAGAAAGAGTATCAAAACAGAATGCAACCCAATCCTATAAGCTTCCTGCTGAGCAGTCAGGTTAAAATTGGCCCAGATGAGTCTGCTGGTAATACAACACAGACACATAATTTCATCTTTTTATATTTCATTTTATAAAGCGTTGTTAAATTTAGCTTCTACTGTGAAAGATTTGACTTCTGATCTGTGAACCCTTACTGAGAACGACTTGTACATAATCGTAGTGGTGGGCAGTTGGAACAGCCATGTGAGGTCAGATAAAATGTATTTAATTGTTTCAGTGACTCAAACCGCAATTGCATTGCTTTCAGTCCTCTTCGTACTCAGGGTTATTCTTGATAAAAAATATTTGGTTTCACAACTTATTTTTAACTTTTTTTCTTCCACTTTCAACCACTCCTACTCTGGAGATGTTGATCCTTAAATGCCATCCTCACACGTGACTGAGACAGTGAGTGTCAGGAGGCTATTCACTCACAGGGTTAATGTCACGGCTGAGCCCAATCCTTGCCCTACTCTACTCTTACTTACCTGCTTTTTCCAACAACCATCAGTGGCTACCAATCAGGGCTGTGACACTTGTTAGATTTTGTTTAATCCACAAACTAACTGTGATAATTCTGCTGTGACCTGTTGACAGAGTAAAGAAGGAAAAAATCTTTCGACTGGCAGTAGGGTCAGCAGCCAGAAGATACAAATTTAAGGTAATTGGCAAAAGACCCAGAGGGAAGATGAGGTGAATTTTTTTTTTAGGTAGCAGTTGTTATGATCTGGAATGCATTGCCTGAAAGGGTGGTGGAAATAGATTCAATAATAACATTCAAAAGGGAATTGGATATCTGTACTTGAAAAGGAAAAAAAATATCACTAGTTTGTACAGTCATACTGAATGCAGTTCAATCTCAGCCCTTTATTTCAGTAAACCTCTTAATATTTACCATTAAACTGCTTTCAGATTTATTGTCAACAATCTTAAGCCATCATTGGTAGAGATCTAATGTGTTATTCTCTGCATTACATCCAATCTGCAGCTCAGAAACCAGGCATTCGGTTCAACTGCTCTATGACAATGTTTATACTTCACACGAGCTTTTTTCAGTTGTGAGGAGCATGATAGCATAGTGGTTATGTTACTGGACCAGTAATCCAGAGGCCTGGGCTAATGATCCAGAGATATGCATTCAAATCCCACCACAACTGCTGGGGAATTTAAATTCACTTAATTAAAAATCTGGAATTAAAAATCTTGCATTAGTCATGGTGATTATAAAGCTACTTGAGTTTCATAAGACCCATATGGTTCACTAATGTCCCCTTTAGGAAAGGAGTCTGCCATCCTTATCCAGTTTGGCCAATATGAGACGGTCGCCCACCTCCTCCTGGAATGTGCCTTTGCAAAGCAGGTGTGGAAAGAGATGCAGTGGTTTTTGTCAAGGTTCATCCCAAGCAGCTCTGTAACACAGGAGTCTGTGCTCTACGGGCTGTTCCCAGGGACGCACACCGAGACAAACATCAACTGCTGTTGGAGGACTATCAATTCGGTGAAAGACGCCCTTTGGTCTGCCCGAAACTTGCTGGTCTTCCAGCGCAAAGAGTTGCCCACCGCCGAATGTTGCAGACTGGCACATTCCAAGGTCCAGGACTACGTGCTGAGGGACGCACTAAAGCTTGGGGCAGCCGCAGCAAAGGCTCAATGGGGAAAGACCACAGTGTAAGGTTCCCCCACCAAGCTGGACTGAGGGGCTGGATCCATGGGAAACCCCTCGAACTGTATCGTTAATATTCTCAATTGCTGTAAATGTAAAACTGTAATTGACATGACAATTGTGAAACGGAAGGGTTGGGAAGAAACTCATGACAGAATTGAAGGAAACTGATCTCCCTTGCAATGTTTGTATTTTTTGGTGCTGTTTGGAAACTGTTTGGCAATGTAATTTTTACAGATTTTTATGAATAAAGTATATTTTGGAAATAAAAAAAATATGTGACTAGAACCACAACAATGTGGTTGACTCTTAACTGCCCTCTGAAATAGCCTAGCAAGTCACTCAAGTTGCTTTCAAGAAGGCAGCTCCCCACCACCTTCTCAAGGGCAATTAGGGATGGGCAATAAATGCCGGCCTTGCCAACGATCCCCACATCCTGTGAATGCATTAAAAAAATGACTCTGCCCCTGTAACCCTCTATTCCCTTCTTTCACCATATATGCAGTAAGCTTGTCCTTAAATACATCTGTTCTCGTTCCCTCAGCCACTCCCTGTGGCAGTGAGTTTCATTTTCTTTGTAAAGAAATTCCGCCTGAATTATTTATTTGATCTGTTAGTAGCTATTTTATATTTATGTCCCCTATGTTCTGGACTCACTCACAAGTTGAAACAGTTTCTCCATATCCACTCTACCAAACGCCTTCATAATTCTAAAGACTTCTATCAGGTCTCCTTTTTGTCTTCTCTTTTCCAGAGAAAAGAGTTACAAATGTCTCAATCTTTCCTGGTAATTGCATCCCTTCAATGTTGGTACCAACCTTGTAAATCTTTTCTATACTTTTTCAAGTGTTTCAATATCCATTTGGTAGGCCAGAACTGCACACAGTTCTCCCAAGTATAACCAAGGTTCTGTATGAATTTAACATTACCTTCTAGTGTATTCTTTTCCTGTAGAAATGAAATCCAGTTCGTTAGATTCTTTAAGGCCTTATCAACTTGTGTTGCTATGTTTATCAGTCATCTATCTATCGATCTGTATTCCCAAATTTCATTCCCAGATTTGACATCAAAGAGTCAATGTGGCTCAATGATAAGGACGTTTGAGGACTCGTCTACTGAGGTAGTATGGGCTGAGGTTAGAAACAGGAGGGGTGAGGTTACCCTGTTGGGAGTCTTTTATAGACCTCCGAATAGTTCCAGAGATGTAGAGGAAAGGATAGCGAAGATGATTCTCGACAGGGGCGAGAGTAACAGGGTAGTTGTTATGGGGGACTTTAACTTTCCAAATATCGACTGGAAATACTATAGTTCGAGTACTTTAGATGGGTCAGTTTTTGTCCAGTGTGTGCAGGAGGGTTTTCTGACACAGTATGTAGACAGGCCAACCAGGGGCGATGCCACATTGGATTTGGTACTGGGAAATGAACCCGGCCAGGTGTTAGATTTAGATGTAGGTGAGCACTTTGGTGATAGTGATCACAATTCGGTTAGGTTTACCTTAGCGATGGGCAGGGACAGGTATATACCGCAGGGCAAGAATTATAGCTGGGGGAAAGGAAATTATGATGCGATTAGGCAAGATTTAGGATGCGTAGGATGGGGAAGGAAACTGCAGGGGATGGGAACAATCGAAATGTGGAGCTTATTCAAGGAGCAGCTACTGTGTGTCCTTGATAAGTATGTACCTGTGAGGTACGGAGGAAGTTGTCGAGCGAGGGAGCCGTGGTTTACTAAAGAAGTTGAAGCGCTTGTCAAGAGGAAGAAGGCGGCTTATGTTAGGATGAGACGTGAAGGCTCAGTTAGGGCGCTTGAGAGTTACAAGCTAGCCAGGAAGGATCTAAAGGGAGAGCTAAGAAGAGCAAGGAGAGGACACGAGAAGTCATTGGTGGATAGGATCAGGGAAAACCCTAAGGCTTTCTATAGGTATATCAGGAATAAAAGAATGACTAGAGTTAGATTAGGGCCAATCAAGGATAGTAGTGGGAAGTTGTGTGTGGAATCAGAGGAGATAGGGGAAGTGTTAAATGAATATTTTGCGTCAGTATTTACAGTAGAGAAAGAAAATGTTGTTGAGAATACTGAGATTCAGGCTACTAGGCTAGATGGGGTTGAGGTTCACAAGGAGGAGGTGTTATCAATTTTGGAAAGTGTGAAAATAGATAAGTCCCCTGGGCCAGATGGGATTTATCCTAGGATTCTCTGGGAAGCTAGGGAGGAGATTGCAGAGCCTTTGTCCTTGATCTTTATGTCGTCATTGTCGACAGGAATAGTGCCGGAAGACTGGAGGATAGCAAATGTTGTCCCCTTGTTCAAGAAGGGGAGTAGAGACAGCCCTGGTAATTATAGACCTGTGAGCCTTACTTCGGTTGTGGGTAAAATGTTGGAAAAGGTTATAAGAGACAGGATTTATAATCATCTTGAAAAGAATAAGTTCATTAGAGATAGTCAGCACGGTTTTGTGACGGGTAGGTCGTGCCTCACAAACCTTATTGAGTTTTTCGAGAAGGTGACCAAACAGGTGGATGAGGGTAAAGCAGTGGATGTGGTGTATATGGATTTCAGTAAGGCGTTTGATAAGGTTCCCCACGGTAGGCTATTGCAGAAAATACGGAAGTATGGGGTTGAAGGTGATTTAGAGCTTTGGATCAGAAATTGGCTAGCTGAAAGAAGACAGAGGGTGGTGGTTGATGGCAAATGTTCATCCTGGAGTTTAGTTACTAGTGGTGTACCGCAAGGATCTGTTTTGGGGCCACTGCTGTTTGTCATTTTTATAAATGACCTGGAAGAGGGTGTAGAAGGGTGGGTTAGTAAATTTGCAGATGACACTAAGGTCGGTGGAGTTGTGGATAGTGCCGAAGGATGTTGTAGGGTACAGAGGGACATAGATAGGCTGCAGAGCTGGGCTGAGAGATGGCAAATGGAGTTTAATGCGGAAAAGTGTGAGGTGATTCATTTTGGAAGGAGTAACAGGAATGCAGAGTACTGGGCTAATGGGAAGATTCTTGGTAGTGTAGATGAACAGAGAGATCTTGGTGTCCAGGTGCATAAATCCCTGAAGGTTGCTACCCAGGTTAATAGGGCTGTTAAGAAGGCATATGGTGTGTTAGCTTTTATTAGTAGGGGGATCGAGTTTCGGAGCCACGAGGTCATGCTGCAGCTGTACAAAACTCTGGTGAGACCGCACCTGGAGTATTGCGTGCAGTTCTGGTCACCGCATTATAGGAAGGATGTGGAAGCTATGGAAAGGGTGCAGAGGAGATTTACTAGGATGTTGCCTGGTATGGAGGGAAGGTCTTACGAGGAAAGGCTGAGGGACTTGAGGTTGTTTTCGTTGGAGAGAAGGAGGAGGAGAGGTGACTTAATAGAGACATATAAGATAATCAGAGGGTTAGATAGGGTGGATAGTGAGCGTCTTTTTCCTCGGATGGTGATGGCAAACACGAGGGGACATAGCTTCAAGTTGAGGGGTGATAGATATAGGACAGATGTGAGAGGTAGTTTCTTTACTCAGAGAGTAGTAAGGGCGTGGAACGCCCTGCTTGCAGCAGTAGTAGATTCGCCAACTTTAAGGGCATTTAAGTGGTCATTGGATAGACATATGGATGAAAATGGAATAGTGTAGGTCAGATGGTTTCACAGGTCGGCGCAACATCGAGGGCCGAAGGGCCTGTACTGCGCTGTAATGTTCTAATTCTAATTCTAATAACACTCTCACCTCAGAGTCAGAAGGCTGTTGTAACAAAAATCCCACTCCAGAAATTTCCACTTTATCTAGGCTGATACTACAGAGCAGTACTGACAGCATGCTGTATTGTTGGAGGTGCCATCTTTTGAATGAGATGAATAACCAAGGGCCCAGCTGCCCTCTCGGATGGACATAAAAGATGCCAATACACAATTCAAAGGAGAGCTGAGGAGATCTCTTGGCCAATAATTATCCCTCAACCAAAATCACAAAATAAGATTGTTTGCTTATTATCTCATTGCTGCATGTGGGACCTGGCTGTGTGCAATTTGGCTGCCACGGTTCCTCCATTACAACAGTGACTACATTTCAAAACAGTTACTGCATTAGCTGTAAAGTACATTAAGATGTCTTGAGGTCATGAACAGTACAATCTAAGTACAAATCTTTTTCCTGTTTTGAAGGTCTTCAAAGAAAGAGACTAACTGTGTTTCATGGCTGAAGCTTTGAGGTTCTGAAGGTCCTGAAAGTTCTGTTTGTTTCCTTTTTAGTGTTTTCTCGCATTTTATTTTTCTCTTTGGTCTTTATTGAAGTTTAAATTACCTCATAGTGTTCTGGCCACCCTGTCTTCCATAGGCCAAAAAGTTTAATTTGTTTCACTAAATGAAAGGGACTTTGTTCAGCTGCAAGGAATCACTCTGCTTTCTCTTTGTATAAGAAATCATGATTCTAAACAATTTAATTATTGATTTTCCAATGCTTCCTGTTCTAAGCAATTATGTACTTCATAAACATAAACTCATTGTGTAAATTCATTCTAAGCTCTGAAATGAATTCCTTGAAAATTAACAAATTCTTTGGGCCACTATTTTAATAGAGGCCCTGACGCTTCTAAAAATAGGGTCACAACAGCACAGAAACTTACATTTCTATTTGCATCTTTAATGTGGTAAACTATCCGAACAATACCTCGGTTAAAACAGCAGAGAAAGAATTGTCATACAACAGCATAAACATGCTTACTTTTCAAGAGTCTAATTTCAAGTCATGGGTCTTTCTTCTGAAGTTACAGCTTAATGAATGGAGAAAGAGACTGTCCTTCAGTCATCATTATTCTTCATCAGAGCACTGTTACAGGAGCCCTTGACATCAGGATCCATGACAGTGGGGCCTGTAGATGGCCCCAGATGAGGCCTGCCACGGACCTCGATGATGGCAGGGCCTGGTCCAATATTACTGGTGGCAGTGAGGCCTGCTGGTGGCCCCCTGGCTGCTCGGTGATGGGACTGCAATTTAAATAAATTAAAATAAGTGAATTAATTAATCTCACGTCGCCTTCTGATGCCCCACTACGATCTTCAGCCCAGCGGCCGGCACAGCCGTGCCTTCAGATCCCCATCCGGGGAAACGAGGCAGCACACTTGTGGGGAGGGGGGAGGTAAGTTTATCAGTGCGGGGGCGGTGGGGGAACGGGGTTAAATTAACATCATGGGTGTAGGAGCTGGTGGGAAGGGTTGTAATTGAAAGTTTGTGCAGTTTGGTTGGGGGTGGGGGGGGGGTGGAGGTCAGATGGTAAAGGTAACAGTTTTTGGACGGGGAAGGGAAAATAATTAATTTAATTGTTATTTGGGGATTGGAGTGGGGCAAAAGAGATGTATTTATTTATTTAAATTCTATTTCCCTTTAAATATTTAAATTTCCCAGTCGGGCTGACAGCCGTTTAAAAATGATGTCAGCGCTTGCACACAGGCAGCTGACGCCATTGCCAGGGACAGACAGCCCACCCCCTCCACATGATCGGGGGTGGGGTAGGAGCACCCTGCCCCGGCTATTTAAATGAGCCGCCGCTCTTGGACTCGCGGTGGCTCTTTGGCGTGAGGCCCTTCGCCCGCTGTCGCTTATAAAATTCATGGTGTCTAACTGCACAAAGATTTTGCTGCAGAGTTTTAATTCATTGAACTTTTTAAGAGGCATGCTTTCATCCCAACTTGGGTACTCTTAGGTGACAAAACAAAGTTCAGTCGTCGAGATCGTTAGAACAAGAATGTTGGAAATTTGGAATAAAAATTAAAAATGCTGGAACTGCACGGTTAGTTATCCTCTAAAAGAAAGAAAGAACTTGCAATTATATAATGCCTTGAACAATATCGGAACATCCCAAAGTGCTTTACAAACATGAAGCGTAGTTACTGTTGTGATGTAGTTAAACACTGTAATCAATTTGCACCCAACAAAGTCCTACAAACAGAAATGTTATAATGATCTGTTATAGGCCAGGACACCTCTTTTAAACATCTTCAAAAAGCACCATAGAATCTTTTACACCACATGTGAGTGCAGAGATTGCCTTGATTTAAAGCCTCATTGAAAAGTTGCCAGTTTCTCCAGTGCAGCACTCTTTCAAGACTAATGTGTCAGCCTCGGTTATGCATTCAGATCTCTTGGATGGAGATGATAAACCCATGACCTTCTGACTTAGAGGCAAGAGTGACAGCTGAGAAAAAGGGTAAAGGAAGATCAGCTTTTCTAACACAGACCGTCAATTGGAACTCATTGGTACTTGATCAGAGTGTAATACAGTTCTACTGCAGGCTCTCATCTGCAAACTTGTTTTGTCTTTGAAACAGAGATTGCTGGAAACACTCAGTAAATCAAACAGCATTTGTAGAGAGAGATAACATTTAACATTTTAGACCAATGAGCTGTTTTGATGAAAGCTCATGGACCTTAAAAAGGCTAAATCTGTTTCTCTCAACAAAGATGCTGCCTGACCTGCTGAGAGCCCATCATTTTCAGTTCTAAATTCAGGTTAGCAGTATTTGCAATATGTTGCTTGCCTTTTTGTTTCAGTTACTGGCTGATTTGTTATACCCATGTTATGCAGAAGGTTTCACACAAACATTATGGTTGCATTTCTCAGAAGCTATCTCCAAGGTGACAGCCTAGTTTGAAAGACCGGCCTAGTAAGACCGCAATTTTAAAATTCTCACACTTTTGCTCAAAACCTTTCATGGCCTCTTCACTTCCTATCTCTGCAACCATCTCCAGCCCTACAGCCTTCTGAAAACTCTGCATCCCTCCAATACTGACATCTTGTACATTCCCGATTTCCATCACCTCTTCATCAACAACCATCCCTTCAACTGTCTAGGTCCTAAGCTCTGGAATTCTCTCCCAATACCTCTCCACCTCTCTCCCTCTCTTTCCTCCTTTAAGATACTCCTTAAAACTGACTCCCACCTGCCTGTCCTAATATCTTTTTATGCGGCTTGATGTCAAATTTTGTCTGATAATGGCTAAGTGTATCACCTTGGATTGTTTTATTACATTAAAGGTGGTATTTAAATAAAGTTGTTGTCTTTGGTAATCTTAGAATTACATACCACAGAAAAAGGCCATTCAGCCCAACAGGTTTATGCCAGTGTTTATGCTTCACATGAGCCTCTTTCCATCTTACTTTATCTCACCCTGTCAACATATCTTTCTAATCCTTTCTGCCTTATGTGTTTATCTAGCTTCCCCTTAAATGCATCTATTCTAATCACCTCAACTACTCTTGCGGTAACAAGTTCCACATTCTTGCCACTTTCTGAGTAAAGACGATTCTCCTAGATTCCTTATTGGATTTATTAGTGACTATCTCCTATTTATGGTTGCTATTTTTGGACTCCCCACAAGTGGAAACATCTTTTCTATGTCTCCCTTTATCATTTTAAAGATCTCTATCAAGTCACCCCCCCCCCCCCCCCCGAGCCTACTCTTTTCTGGAGCTAAGATCCTGTCACCTGATTTCCCATGGTTACAGGTGCAACAAAAGATTGTCAGTCTAACAAAAGTAGCCTCTGTGTGATTAATAACAGTTTTGTAGATTGAAGGTGAGAAATAAATACAACATGTTTCCTGCACAAAGTCACATTCAAGCTGACCAGCCTTGTTATCTTTCGAGGGTCACTGTTACAGTGAATGGACTTCCAACTGTCCTGAGAGTGCTCTAACTTTTTGGGAAACAGGTTCTATGCTTATACAATTGGATCACCTTGGGTTACACATACTTACATTAGTACCCACCAAGCTGACATCAGGCTGAGCCGTTTTCACAACATCTTAAGTGTTACTATTCTCTCCTCTTAATCTGTAATTGTCTGGTTCTTTGTATGTGATCAGGATACCAGCCCACAACATGGTCTTGCATGTTAGGCTGTGAGTCTCTTAGTAACAATCGCTTATCTAGGTATCATTTTGAAGCTCCACACAGCTGAGCATAGGAACAGAAGTAAGTCACATAACCCCTCAAGCCTGTTCCAACATTCAGTTAAATCATGACTCATCTACAACCTACCTCCTAATACACATCTTTTCCCCATTTCCCTTAATACCTTTGGTTAACAAAAATATATCAATCTCAGATTTAAAATTGACAATTGATTTAACATCACTTGGCATTTGCCGAAGAGAGTTCCAAACTTCTACCACCATTTGTGTGTAGAAATGTTTCCTAACTTCTCTTCTGAAAGGTCTGGCTCTAATTTTTAGACACTGTCCCCAAGTCCTAGATTCCCTAACCAGCAGAAATAGTTTTCCTCTATCTATGCTATCTGTTCCCTTTATATTTTGATAATTCCAGGGAGTGCAAACCCAGTTTGTGTAATCTCTCCTCGTAATTTAACACTTAGATGTGCCTGGAGCTCCAAGTTTCTTTGAACCTCTACTGTTTCTAGCTTTTCACTGTTTAGAAAGTACTCTGTTCTATCCTTTTTAGGTCAAAAATGTATTGCATTTATGGACCTTTGATCGAATAAAGCAAGCAGGTAAATAAAGTTATAATAAAAAAAAACAGTTTAATACCTTCCTATTTTCTTTTGTGCATCTCCAGTTGATGTTGTTACTTTGTTCAGACTGGATTTAGATGTAAGCATAATTAAAAAAGAGACTAGATCATTCTCAGAGACAATTTAAAAAATAGATAACCACTAAAAGGTCTCAGAGCAGAAAACCCACAGGAGATGAGAGTGCAAGCCACACAACTTTCCTCATTGTGAGGTCAGTATAATAAAGAAACAGTCAACTACAGCTTACTGCAGCACCGTTAAGTGGTAAATAATTTATGAATTAAATCTATAGTTCTACAGTTTTAGAAAGTACCTAAAAGATTTGCCTAATTCTAAAAAACTTTGCCTTATGTACTATGCATGCATGTAGAAGTAAACAACACAGAAGAAGTCCATTGGGGCCCATCATTCCTGTGCTTTCTCTTTGAAAGACCTATTCAATTGCTCCCACTGCTCATTTCCCATAGCTCAGCACCCTTTTTTCCCTTTTCAAGTATATATCCAATTCCCTTTTGGAAGTTACTATAGAAACTGCTTCCACCACTCTTTCAGGCAGTGCATTCCAGATCATAACAACTTGCTGCATAAAAAGAAAATCTCCTCATCTCCCCTCTGGTCCTTTAACTAAATATCTTAAATGGGCATCCTCTAGTGATATTGACCTTCCTGCCTGTGGAACCAGTTTCCCCTCATCTACTCATCAATGCTCCTCATGATTTTTAACACCTCTCTTAAGTCCAAAAATACTTCACAGCCAGTGAAGGGAGCGTAGCTATTGTGGGAAGGTAGGCAAAACCATTTTTGCACAGCAAGGCCCCACAAACAGTAAATGTCTAGAGAACCTGTTTTATTGTTAGAGATAATTGTTTGCCAAGGCACTGCACACTTTTTTTTTTGAAAAAACCAATTAAACGTGGTCCAGCACTAAACTACTTTAAATGTTTCTTCACCAAAATCAAATAATCTGCTAATCCATCTGATTCAGAAGTATTAACAAATGGAGATAGATTGTGTCTTCAGTGGAGAATGAAATGGGATGTTGTGTCAAAACATAACGCGACCCATTCCCATGGGCAATACGGTTAACGTTGTCCCCATTGAGACTGCTGGCAAGAATGGTCATACTGATACAATGCTATTACTTAATTTGATATCCTTATCATTCATTTTATAAAGTGAACTCTAATTTCTTCTAAGATAGTTACTGTACCTTTGGCCAGGGGCACCTAAAGTTTTTTTAAAAATTCTTCAGACCTATTTTCCTCTGTCGGGTAGGTTTCTTTTGTTAAATTTAGCTTCTTGTCTGAAAATAAATCTGCTTCCGTTATGCGAACTCTTACTGGCGATAATTGTACATGTTCTTGATGGTGGGCAGTTACAACCGTGTTGCGAGCACGAATGTTTTTAATTGTTGCAGTGACTCAAACTGGAACTGCATTGCTTCCAATCCCCTCCATACTCAGAGTTACTCTTTAAATTTTTATTTTGCTTCAGTTAATTTATTTCTGTTTCTTTTCTCTTGCATTTTACTCTGCTCCTACTCTGAAGACAGCGGTTCTTGCCAGGGTATCTGCCATCCAAGTGTTTATGCTTCATGCTTAGACAGTGAGGGTTTAGGGGGCTATTCGTTCTTGCGGGTGGGGGGGGGGGGGGTAATATCACAGCAGAGCCAATTTCTGCCCACACGCTATTTCTTCTTATCTGTCCTTTCCAGTGACCACCAGTGGCTATTGATCAGAGTTGGGACCTTTGTTGAATTTTGTTTAAAGCGCAAGCCAACTGTGGTAACCCTGCTGTCACCTGGGCTGCCATTAGCTAACACATCATAGACTGGGGAATCAAAGAAAAAAAAAGAGATACAATGCAGAGAATTAATGACACTGTGGGTTGCAAGACCATTTCCACACTGTTGGGACCTAGTTTAAAATCCAGTCCAGACTGATCCAATACGGAAAAGCTGAACCAGCCCAAGCTCTCTCTCTTGGCTTATTAATAAAAATAGAAAGTGCTGTAAATAACAGCAGATCGCAATATCTGCAAAAAAAGAAGGCAGACAATTAAATTATGGGTGTTCAAATGAAAGAAAGAAATAAAGTCTTGCATTTATATAGCGCCTTTCACAACCTCAATGTCCCAAACCTGGAGTACTTGTGAACACAAAAGCAAAAGACTGCAGATGCGTATAATTAGAGATAAAAACAGAAAAGGCTGGAAATACTCAGCAGGTCAGGCAGCATCTGTGGAGAGAAAAACAGAGTTAACGTTTCAGGTCTGTGACCTGTTGTGTGATTGCCTTTAAGAGTGATGTCCCTTTAAGATCTTAGTATGCTAATAAAAAACTCATCTCCAGCTGTAGAAGACAGAGGTCTGAATGACTGGCTGCAAGTAAATTATGATTGGGTGAGTTAGTCAGCCGTCGGTAAAGAAATCCCAGTTAACAAAAAAGAGAAGCCTTGAAGTCCTTAAAAAATTGATTTTTTTTCTGTTAAAGACTCCCTGGGAGAGTAAAAAATATGGGGAAGACCCAATCCCTTTCTTCGGCTGATCAGGTCTGTACCATTGCAGAAGGCGCCAGACAACAAAAGCTCAGGAATCCTCCATTCACCCAGCTTGCAGTTGAAGCCATTAAAATACACCATTAAATCACTTGAATGCTGCAGAGCCTTCACTCACTCAGCCAGAATTTTAAAAAACTCATAAAACCACTCAAGCGTGCAGAATTACCTATTGATCTGCTGTATAAACAAACCCTAGCAAAAATAAAAGCACTTGAAATGCCTGTATAAACAGCTGTATAAACAGACAGACTAGAATGCTGGAAGCTAGATAAACAGACAAGCACTGCTAAATACCTCTCCTGTCAATCTAAGCAGACAGTATGCAGAACAAAGAGTTTTTTTTAAAAGTGAACGCAATACATAGTCACAGAAGCAGGTCTTAAAGCAAGTTTTAAAGCAAAAGAACAGCAGGAACATGAATATCAATTTTCCCAGCATGAACTGGAAAGCCTTGGATATCCTATCCGAGTTCAAACTGTTCCAACAAAGAATGCAGTTATGCTTTACAGACCAAGTAATTGTAGAACCAGAAAAACAGGCTGTAAAAATAATGATAGTGATTGGAAATGAGGGATTGCACAGAATCAATACATCTGGATTATCTGAACAGGACCAGACAGATCCTGCAAAGATATGGAAATTGCTGGAAGACAGCTCCATTGAGAGTGGATTTTCAAATTCACTGTGTGGAATTGATGTTCTACAGGCAACAGCCACAGGAATCAATAGACCAGTTCAGCAGTAGATGCTGAAGTAAGGGCAACAAATGCAATTTCTCAGAAGCTGAGCTGTCAGACTGAATAATGGAGCTGGTGATTGTATCAATACCCATTGAAACATTTCAGAAAGACCTCTTGGGGAAAAAGAAAGGTCACAGCATTGATGCACTGCTGGAACATGGCTGGAAATATGAAGCCATTGTATTTGGACAACAGCACTTGCAAGTGCTAGGTGCAGCCAACAGTATCGGCATGAGAACCAGGTCAAAAATGGCAAGCAAGCCGTGAGATAAGTGCAGTCTGTCCCACTCACAGGGAAGTTGTCCTGCATTTTGTGACCAGTTCAAGGCATGTGGTGCAAAAGGACACTGGGCCTGCCTATGCAGATATTCTGGCTACAAAGACGCAGCCAAAAGTCATGGCAGGACACAGGCAAACCGACAAAAGGGCAACAGCAGCAAGGAAAGCACCAGAGAATGGTGTAAACGCAAGCCGATAGACAAAATCCACAGTGAAACAGACCTGAGACAAGACCCAGAGAGAAGTAATCTTCAGCCAGAAGACAAGCAGGAATTCCACATTGTGAACCTGACGTGTTGATGAAGTCAAGCAATTGGAAGCTTTCGCCACTATTAACATCATGTGCCCAAAGAAAGCTGGCAAAAATACATTCAATGTAAAGATTGATACCAACGCTAGTGCAAATATCCTACTAGCCTGAATCCTCAAAGATATGTACTGGAGACCTTGGAACTCAATGATACAACCGACAACTGTCAAGTTATCTGCATACAACGTGTCACCCATCCTTTGCAGTGGCACATTAACAATGCAATGCAGATACGGCAAGTCAGCATGGAAACCATAAACATTCTACCTAGTAGACACAAGCGGACCAGTGGTGGCAGGACTGCTAACGTGTAAGGACCTCAACATCATGTTCGACGCCCTAGGAAATTTAAAAGATGATGCTGTACTGCACCTCAGAGAAGATGCAATTCCGTCAATCGACCCTCCCAGAAAGTGCAGCATGCACCTACAAGAAAAACATAAGCGCAAGTTAGATGACATGAAATGTCATCATCCGTTGTGTGCATCATCACACAAACTTCTCTTTGGCATCCTTGTCTTGAGAGTCAATGGGAAAGTACCTAGAGATGGTCAGTGGTTTGTGGAGCAGCGCCTGGAGTGGCTATAAAGGCCAATTCTAGAGTGACAGACTCTTCCACAGGCGCTGCAGATAAAATTGGTTGTCGGGGCTGTTACACAGTTGGTTCTCTCCTTGCACTTCAGTCTTTTTTCTTGCCAACTGCTAAGTCTCTTCGACTCACCTTCTTTAGCCCGCCTTTATGGCTGTCCGCCAGCTCGGGCGATCACTGGCAACTGACTCCCACGACTTATGGTCAATGTCACAGGACTTCATGTCACGTTTGCAGACGTCTTTAAAGCGGAGACATGGACGGCTGGTGGGTCTGATACCAGTGACGAGCTCATTATACAATGCATCCTTGGGGATCCTGCCACCTTCCATGTGGCTCACATGGCCAAGCCATCTCAAGCGTCGCTGGCTCAATAGGGTGTATATGCTGGGGATGTTGGCCACCTCCAGGACTTCTGCATTGGAGATACGGTCTTGCCACCTGATGCCAAGGATTCTCCGGAGGCAGCAAAGATGGAATGAATTGAGACGTCGCTCTTGGCTGACTTACCTTGTCCAGCCCTCGCTGCCGTAGAGCAAGGTACTGAGGACACAGGTTTGAAACACTCGGTCTTTTGTGTTCCGTGTTAGTGCGCCATTTTCCCACACCCTCTTGGCCAGTCTGGACATAACAGCGGACGCCTTTCCCATGCGCTTGTTGATTTCTGTATCGAGAGACAGGTTACTGGTGATAGTTGAGCCTAGGTAGGTGAACTCTTGAACCACTTCCAGAGCGTGGTCGCTGATATTGATGGATGGAGCATTTCTGACGTCCTGTCCCATGATATTCATTTTCTTGAGGCTGATGGTTAGGCCAAATTGTTTGCAGGCAGCCGCAATCCTGTCGATGAGTCTCTGCAGACACTCTTCTGTGTGGAATGTTAACGCAACATTGTCAGCAAAGAGGAGTTTCCTGATGAGGACCTTCTGTACTTTGGTCTTGGCTCTAAGACGGGCAAGGTTGAACAACCTGCCATCTGATCTTGTGTGGAGGAAAATTCCTTCTTCTGAAGACTTGAATGCATGTGAGAGCAGCAGTGAGAAGAAGATCACAAACAGTGTGGGTGCGAGAACACAGCCCTGTTTCATGCCATTCAGGATAGGAAAGGGGTCTGATGAGGCACCGCTATGCTGAATTGTGCCTTTCATATTGTCATATAATGAGGTGATGATACTTAGTAACTTTGGTGGACATCTGATCTTTGCTAGTAGCCTGAAGAGACCATGTCTGCTGAGGAGGTCAAAGGCTTTGGTGACGTCTATGAAAGCAACGTAGAGGGGAATCTGTTGTTCGCGGCATTTCTCCTGTAGGTGGTGAAGGGAGAACAGCATCTCAATCGTCGATCTCTCTGCTCGAAAGCCGCACTGTGCCTCAGGGTAGACACGCTCAGCCAGCTTCTGGAGACTGTTTAAAACGACTCGAAGATTTTCCCCACTATGCTGAGCAGGGAGATTCCACGGTATTTGTTGCAGTCACCGCGGTCACCCTTGTTCTTATGATGATATTGGCATCGCGCATGTCTTGTGGTACTGCAGTTCTAGTGCAGCTCAATCACATGCGTATTGAAGAAGGGTGGAGCAAACAGGATATGTCTAGATTAAAGACATCTGAACCTCTCCCTGAAGAGATGCCCCCAGAAGATTCTGACACCACAGGAGCCAAAATGTTCTCCAAGTTGGATGCCAAACATGGATATTGGTCGCTACACCTAGCTAAGGAATCTCAAGAAGTCACTCACATTCAGGACACCATTTGGAAAATATTGCTTCCAGAGAGTACCATTTGGCTTATCTGTCAGTCAAGATCTGTTTACATATAGACAGAATTATAGAAAACGTGTCTGGCTACATATGAATTGACGATGAATTACAACAATGGGCAAAACCAAAAAAGAATATGATCAAAACCTGAATCCATGAAGTGCCAGGTGAATGCAAGTCAGATCAATTTCTTCAGTTCTATCTATTCAGATTGTGGAATCCCTCCTGATCCAGGCAAAATCGAAGACCTCTAGAGATGTCTTGGATTTTTCAACTTTTTCGCACCATACATTCCAAATTTTTCTGATAAAGCATCATCACTGAGAGAGCTCTTCCAGAAAAGATTCTGCATTTGGCACCTCATTTAAATATCACAACTTGAAAATGTTTGGATGTTTTGCGTCACCTCAAAATCCAAGGGGAATATTGTTCGGGCATCCTTGGGTGTAGTCAATCTTTTCTTGGGTTTTTAACAAGCCCACTTTACACCTGTTGTCAGGTATACTTGATCAGATAATTGAGCGCCAGAAGTTTATGCCTTGTGATAAGGTAGCTGACAATATGATGGAGCGATAGTATCATAGTGGTAATGTCACTGGACTAATAATCTAGAGACTCAGGTTGATGCCCTGGGAACACAGGTTCAAATCCCACCATGGCAGTTGATGGAATTTTGATTCAATTAATTAACAAAAATCTGTAATTGAATGCTAATCTCAGTAATGGTGCCATGAAACTATCATCGATTGTCATAAAAACCCAACTGGTTCACTAATGTCCTTTCGCCGTCCTTACCTGGTCTGACCTATATATGACTCCAGACGCACTGCAATGTGATTGACTCATAACTGCCCTCTAAAATGGCAAGTCACACTGTCAAGTGCAATTAGGGACGGGCAACAAATACTGGCCTTGCCATTGACTCCCACATCCTATAAAAAATTTGAAAAAAAGGAAGTGAAAAATGCCTGTGCATTGGGTACGCACTTGCTACAAAAGTGGGCACGGAGGCTTGAAGCATGCAATCTTCAAAGGGGTGCTCAGCCTGCTTCAGTTTGGACAGTGAGTGCAAAGAGGGCTGAGACCCAACAGACTCATTGTGAGTGCAATCATTAGGCCTTTGGTTTTCATTGAACTGATAATGTGACTGAAGTGCCTGAACCACTCTCCAGCTATAGAGTGCCCATTTGGAATAGGCGCCATCTTAAATGCTTTAAAAAATGTCATCTCTGTTGTGGGACGTGGTACCGCCTTAAGAAGGGATCACCTTAAGTGGCTGCAAGTGAAGGTCACTGGAGGAAGTGATGTCGCATCACACATGAACAGGGAGATGTGGGTGTAGACCGATAGAGTGAGAAGTGGCTCCTGTAGTAGCTGTGTATATATCTGTTCTAGTTTAAATTACAATGAAAACTTGTATTCTTTGGATATTGCTTGTAGTCCTGTGAATCTTATAATAGTTCACATACAAAAGGACCAAGTAGTGGCAGTGGTGGAATATATTTTTCTGAAGACCACCAAATATTACATCATGGCAATGTTTGTTTGTTTTTTCTGAAGAACACACCAAGAGAGAACAAAGAACAGCTGATTTCCCACCTTGAGTGGCTGAAGATGCAGGTGGTGAGAAGTTGACAGGCAACCCCACAACTGTGCAGTGAGATAGGACTGCAGACAGGACCCTGGAAGGTGTTGAAGCTCTGTCTGTACAGCAAGAAATTTGCCAGGGGATTGGAGCTTTCAACTAATCTGGCAGTGGGTTGAAACTTTGAAAAGAAGTAGCCATAGCCATAACTGCTTTACCTTTCCCATTATTTTGCTTTGTGAGTGGAGCTTAAGCCAGAAAAAGTAGAAAGAACTCAAAAGCGCCACTGGAGGTCTAGCACAAAGTAAAAGGTTGGCTGTGGCAGCTGCCAGTACTGCAAGCTGCTGCGCTCACCATAGAGAAAAAAAGCTCTCAGTTAAAAAAATGAGCTATGTAAACAAAAAGCAGCTGTTGTCTCACTCTTAAAAGGGTCAGGCCTGCAAAAATATGAAGCTGTATAAAAAGGAAATAGAAAGCTATACCTGTGAGACAGAAAACTTGTAAAGAAGAGCCCCTGGAAAAGAACTGTGCCTGTGAAAAGGAAAACCTGTAAAAAGTCCTATATTTATAAAACAAAAAGTAGGATTATCCAGAAAATGGCTGTTATGGATTATGTATTGCAAGGTGTCGGCCATAGCATCTGAATTAAAACTGTTTTGCCAGCAGATGGAAATGTGTTTCCTGGATCGTAAGTGAGTGAACCAGAGAAACAAGCTAGAAAAATCAAGATTGCACTGGGTAACAAGGCCTGCAATGGATCAACACATCAGGATTGTTAGCTGAGGATCAGAAGGACCCTCGAAAGCTACGAGCATTCCTGGAGGACAACTCAAGGTGAAGGTCAACTTCTGAGTACATAGGCTTGAGCTAATGATCTACTGGAAAAGGCAAGATGAGTCCATTGACCAGTTTGTTGCAAGACGCCGAGACAAAGCTCAAGAATGCGACTTCGCAGGTATTGAATTGTCAGAACAGATTATAGAGCTAGCTCGCGTCTACCCCAATAGAGGCCTTCCAAAAAGTTCTGCTAGAAAAGAAAAAAGGGCACACCATAGATGCACTACTCAATGGTAGAAGGAGATTTGCAACCATCGTGGCTGGGCGCAAAGAATTAAAAGAATTGGGGGCAGCTGCGACAATTGGTATGTTAACCAAGGCTCAGAAGTCTGTTAAATGAAGTGGCAAATGTGGCCTGACTTACCCAATTCACAGTTGTCCACCATACTAGGACCAGTGCAAAGCTTGTGGCATGAGAGGACATTAGGGAAGACAGTGCAGAATGGTGGCAGTTCACGTTGTTATGACTAAGGTGGGAGAACTGTTAATTCAGTTCCACTACCCCACAGGTCACATCATATCAATAAATTTTCCCACCTACCGAAGAATAGTCAAATTAGACACTCTATTTGTCTCCCAGAATTAAGCATACCAAACCAGGTTTCTTTAAACAACAACAACATTAACTATTTATTAGGAAAGAAATAATAAGTTTTAACTAAAAATGAGATAAATCTATATATATGAAAAGCTCCTTCGTTCCTTAACCTTCATGCATACACACATATATTGAAAAATAAAACAGTTAACCAGGGAAAAAAAGATTTTGATTTACAGCTGTTTGTTAGGAAGAGAAGGAATGATTAAAAATAAATCTGTTTGTCACTTTCTGGTAGGATGTTTTCACTACAGTGAGGTGTCCCAGAGTCAAATAGGCAGATGCCACTCAAAGTCTCTCCAGGTGAGGGTGATGAATAGCCTTTGATGGGTAGGCATTCAAGGCAATTCGATTACAGCATGCACCACATAGATCTTTTAGCAGGGTGTAGCAACAGGTCTGCTCAGGACTCACAGTAGCAACACAACAGTAGAAGCTTTGTTCCGGTTCCAGGATTTCCCAAAACACTGGAGGCAACAGGAACCACACTGGATGCAGGAATTCTTCACAGACAGGAGGCAATAGGAATCTGCCACCTTTCAAATGCAGGATTTCTTTTCAAGAGATGTAAGTCTCCTTTACACGGAAAAGTCTTTTTCTCTAGTCTCTAGGCAGGTCAGGTCAACGTTTCAAAATGCCTGCTGTTTGACAAACTCACTGGTTTTTAAAAGTCCAAAGTGAATGCAAAAAGCCGATCATGTGACCAGACACAGTGTCTCCCCTCTCATTCAAAGTGTTGCTTTGAGGAGGTCAAACCTCTGGCTGGCTTCCTTGAAACTGCTTGCTTTCCTATTATTGCATACAAAGTCAACATCCAAAAATTCCAGCCATTTACAGGTGTCCAAGTCCACTGAAAATCCTTTTTTCAGTTTTTAAAATACACATAGAAGTCTAAGATTTTAGTACAAAAATGGAGCCTCTCGTAGCAACGTGCAGACAGAACATTTGCAAGACAGAATGGCAAATGCAACAAAAGGTATGCCAACACACAACAAAAGCCCAAGCAGGTACATTAGGTTGGCAGAGAGACAGATTGTCAGGAGGACACGGGTGAAGAGGGCACTCATGCAAACAGTGAGCAAGCATTCCACATAACTAATTTGGATCAACGTGTCAATGCTATTACACAATCTGAGACATTTGCCATGATTGGGATTGTCTGACTACAGGAGAGTGGAAGGCATAAGCTCAGAGTGAAAATTGAACTGGAGCAAGTGCAAGTATCCTGCCCATCCGTACACTGAAGGACTTGTACTTAAAGAAATGTGAATTTAGGGTGCAACTCACCACAGTTAGGCTGAATGAATACAATGGTTCTCCAATCAAGTGCATTGGAATGATAACCTTGCAGTGCAGCTATGGGAGCTCGACTTGCTACCACAAATGTTTTATATTGTAGACACGCCTGGACCAATTGTTGCAGGACTTCCAGTATGCCAAGGTTTATGAACTGTCACAACATGTGATGTCAGTAGCACACTGAAGATGGTAGAAGGTACCCAGGTCGAGTGTATCAGGTTGGTTCATGTAAAGGACGGCACAAAGGCTGGGAGTCTTGACATGACGAGGCGATATGACCGGGAGTCTCTCCTTGGGCTTCAGTTCATTGCAGCAAGTACCCAGAGACCAGAAGGATTGCTGATGATTGATGATGTTGCCAGTCATCATTTTTTTAAGCTTTGCAAACAATGGAAGTTGAAGGCATTGTCTGACAGACAAGTAGGACCTGTATTAGCTCAATTGCGAGTGGACAGAAGGTCAGAGCCCTCAATTATGTGTCAGGAACGGTATCCTGCAGAGGTTGCTAGGATTGGATCCAAAATTGGCTTAGTGGCAGGAGGTAGAGGGTGATGGTCGAGGGTTGTTTTTGTGAATGGAGGACTGTGACCAGTGGGACACCACAGGGATCGGTGCTGGGACCCTTACTGTTTGCAGTATACATTAATGATTTAGATGTGAATATAGTAGGTATGATTACTAAGTTTGCAGACGACATGAAAATTGGTGGTTACGTAAATAGTGAGGAGGAAAGCCTTAGTTACAGGACGATATAGATGGGCTGGTAAGATGGGCGGAGCAGTGGCAGCTGGAGTTTAATCCTGAGAAGTGTGAGGTGATGCATTTTGGAAGGACTAACAAGGCAAGGAAATATACAATGGATGGTAGGACCCTGGGAAGTACAGAGGGTCAGAGGGACCTTGGGGTGCTTGTCCATAGATCACTGAAGGCAGCAGCACAGGTAGATAAGGTGGTTAGGAAGGCATATGTGATACTTTCCTTTATTAGCTGAGACATAGAATATAAGAGCAGGGATGTTATATTAGAGCGTATAAGACGCTGGTTAGGCCACAGCTGGAGTACTGTGTACAGTTCTGGTCACCACACTATAGGAAGGATGTGATTGCAAGGGAGAGAGTGCAGAGGAGATTCACCAGGATGTTGCCTGGGCTGGAGCATTTCAGCTATGAAGAGAGACTGGATAGGCTGGGGTTGTTTTCCTTGGAGTGGAGAAGGCTGAGGGGGGACCTGATTGAGGTATACAAAATTATGAGGGCCATTGATAGGATAGACAGGAAGGTGCTTTTTCCCTTAGCGGAGGGGTCAGTAACCAGGGGGAATAGATTTAAGGTAAGGGGCAAGAGGTTTAGAGCGGAGTTGACAAAAAAATTTTTCACCTAGAGGGTGAAATCTGGAACACTGTTGGAATTGCCCATAGTTGGAATCTGGAACACACTGCCTGGAGGGGCGGTAGAGGCAGGAACCCTCACAACATTTAAGAAGTATTTAGATGAGCACTTGAAACGCCATAGCATCCAAGGCTACGGGGCAAGTGCTAGAAAATGGGATTAGATTGTATGGGTGCTTGATGGTCGGCGCAGGTGGATTGGGCTGAAGGGCCTGTTTCTGTGCTGTAAAACTCTATGATTCCATGGTATGCAACCAGCCCAGATCATACGAGGTCCAGACACCCAATGGTGTGATTCTCAGATAGAACTGAAGTCAACTCAGAGAACTGTATGACAACAGTACATGTGACAACCCTGTGGCATTGTGGACATATTCAAAAACAAAGTCTGAAGATGAAAGTACAGAGGCTACGAGCACAGAGGAAGAACACACCAACCAGAGTTCCGAGTTACCGGAATGTCAGAGAAGTTGTCAAGACGAGCTCAGCTCTGGGAAGAGGTTTACGATAACAAGATTGGGATGAATAAGCAAACCACCTTGCTTACTTATAAATAACATTTCATTTTAATCAGGTATAGTTAGTCCGAACCACAACATCATTGTATATTTTTATCTTTGCAAAAAAGTGGGATGTCGTGGGACATGGAATCACCTTAAGTAGGGACCAACTTAAGAGGCTGTAAGTGAAGGTCACTGGAGGAAGTGATATCGCATCACACATGATCAGGGAGTTGTGGGTGCAGCCTGACAGAGCATGTGTGTCAATGTATCTCCTGTAGTGGCTGTGTATATATCTGTTCTGGTTTACATTATGATAAAAACCCACATATTCTTTGGATATTACTTGCAGTTGTCGTCCTGTGAATCTTACAATAGTTCATATACCAAAGAAATTAGTAATATTACAATCTCCACCCCTTCGCTTCCTGCCCCCACAACACACCCCGTCCTCTGGAACCAGGGTTACAGCTGTTTGATATCCACCCACTTATTCCTTGTCCCATATCTTGTTCCCCTTTCCCCTACTTCAGAAAAGTCCCCAGGCCAGTGTGGGCAGTCATCAGCTCTTTACTGACTGCTGGTAATACAGCCCTGGCTATCCAAATTATGCAACTTTACTGAACTCATCACATTTGGCTCATGAGGGCCATTTATGTGCAGCAGAAATACATGTAATTTACAACACAGAAACAGATAATTCAGCCCAACAGCTCTATTCCAGCATTTATGCTCCCCACGAGCCTCCTCCCCACTTACTTCATCTCACCTTATCAGTAGTAAGGGATGCACACATGAATGAATAAATAATAAAAAAGTACCTTCTATTCCTTTCTGCCTCATGTTCTCTTTAATGGCATCTATGCTATTCACCTCCACTACTCCTGATGTAGCACATTCTAACAATTCTGGGTAAAGAAGTTATTGCCACTGTACAGGACTACTGCTGATTCCATGACACTTGATCTGCATTATTGGCTCCATATTTTTTACATTTTTGTAACCACTTTGTAACTGAATTTTGTATTTCGCTATTATTAACAATTTTGTCATCTTGCCAACAAAGTGCTGGTCTGACCCTGGAGTACTCTTCTAATTTGTCTGTGTATTTGTGGAATGTTACCCATGTTTTCATTAATATAATTACTGTCTTTTCCAGCATTCCCAATTGCAATCATTAATAATCTTAACAAGACCTCAGCATATATAAAAAATGTTTTTAAAGTAACAACCGTTAATCCATCTTTGGAGTAATAGCAATCTCAGAGCTGCAATTAACTTCAGCAAATGGTCCGTTGACACTTTCTGGTGAAATGTAGCTACTTTTCACTCATCTCCTTTTTCACTAAGGTGTCCATAGTTCGCAACAACAAAAACTTGCATTTATATAGCACTTTTAATATAATAAAACATTCAACAGTGTTTCAGAGCAGCGTAATCAGACAAAAGTTGACAATGAGCCAAAGAAAGAGACAGTAGGACAAGTGACCAAATGCTTGGAAAGAGGGAGCTTTGAAGCTGAGTTCTAAAGGAGCTGGAGAGCTTTGGGGAGGGAATTCCAGAGCTTAAGGCCTAAATGACTGAAGGCACGACTGCCATTGGTAGGGTGAAGGAAGTGGGGGATGCACAACGGGCAGGAGTTAGAGAAATGCTGTGTTCTTGGAGGGTTGCAAGGCTGGAGGAGGTTACAGAGATAGGGAGGTCATGGAGGTATTTGGTGGATGAGAAGTTTAAAATTATAGCTTTGGTGGACTGGGAGCCAATAAAGGTCAAAGGGTGATAGGTAAACAAGACATGATACCAGATAGAATACAGGCAACAGAGTTTTGGATGAGCTCAATTTACAGAAGGGGGAAGATGAGAGGCCAGAGAGGGGAGCATTGGAGTAAAATCTAATTGACACTGAACTGAGTTTCACTCAGACAGTCCATGAAGGCTGGTGTTGGAGGAGAGAACTGCCACATTGATGCAGTAGGGAGCACATTACTGGAGCAGAATAGGAAGAGGATTTACCTTCTTTCTTGCTTATGTTACATTAGTGTACTAGTCCAAGTAACATCCAATGATTCCAGCGCTGAGCATAAAGTTGAAACTTGCTCCAAGCCCCAGCACCAGCATGTCTCACAAGAAGAAAATGATATGGGATGTACCGATTCATGTCAGTTTCCTGCTGATTAAACCTGAGCCTGCTGTCACAAAGTAAACTAAGATTTATACTTTAATTGGTCATGAAAGGTTGTGACTAAATGCTAAAGTGTGGCACTGACTGATTTTGAAATTCATGTTTGAATCATTATCAGTGATTTTACTTGGAACTAAAATATGACTCATGAAGCATTTGGGTGCTCAATGATTTTTGTATTTCCTGTAAAGCACATGACTTATTTTGGGAGATTTCTGAGAGATTTGGTCAGTCAATTGAGGGATTTTTACAGCACCATCATATCTTCTATTTTTGTCATGTACCCTCTCTTCTTTTGGCCCCAGCCACTGCCATTAGACTTCTGATAGAGTCTGTAATATAGGAACTTAGGAACAGGAGTAGGCCATTCAAACCCTCCAGCCTGTTCTGTCACTCAGTTAGATACTGGCTGATTTGTACCTGAATTCCATTCATCTGCCTGGATTCCTTAACCCTTAATACCCTTGCCTAATGAAATCTATCATTCACAATTTTGAAATTTTTAATTGATCCCCAGGCTCAACAGTTTTTTGGGAGAGCTCCAGATATTCGCTACCCTTTGTGGAAAGAAGTCCTTCTTGAAATCACCCCTGAATGGCCTAGCTCTAATTTTAAGGCTATGCCCCCTTTTTCTGGACTCACCCACCAGAGGAAATAGTTTCTCTCCATCTTATCAATTCCTTTAATCTTAAACACCTCAATTAGGGCACATTTTAATCTTCCATATTCAAAAGAGGACAAATTTAGCCTATGTAATTTAGCTAATTAACTTTAATCCTTGATGTACCTCAGAAGGCCTACAGTCCATAAGGATGTGAACGCTGTCTGTTTCTGTCTGCAGATGCAGACCCAAGTATAAAGGGTTTTTGTGGGAGGGCTCATATTGTAATGAAAACAAGAAATGCTGGAAATACTCAGCAGGTCTGGCAGCATCTGTGCAGAGAGAAGCAGAGTTAACGTTTCAGGTCAGAGACCCTTCTTCAGAACTGGCAAATATTAGAAATGTAAAAGGTTTTAAGCAAGTAAAGCGGGGGTGGGGCAAGAGACAACAAAGGTGAAGGTGTTGATAGGACAAGGTCACAGAGAATAACTGACCAGAAGGTCATGGAACAAAGGTGAACGGTATGTTAATGGTGTGTGAAAGACAAAGCGTTAGTGCAGATAGGGTGTGAATAGACTGTAAAGCACGGAGCACTCCAAGTACTAACATAAAAAAATTTTTAAAAAACAGAACAGTGGGTAAGCACAGTGGAAACAAACTAAGCAAATTGAAAAACCTAAACTAAAACAACCAAATAAGCATAAAAAGGGGGACCCGTCATGATCTGAAATTATTGAACTCAATGTTCAGTCCGGCAGGCTGTAGTGTGCCTAATCGATAAATGAGATGCTGTTCCTCGAGCTTGCGTTGACGTTCATTGGAACACTGCAGTAATCCCAGGACAGAGATGTGAGCATGAGAGCCGGGGGTGGGGGGGCGTTGAAATGGCCAGCAACCGGAAGCTCGGGGTCATGCTTACAGACTGAATGGAGGTGTTCTGCAAAGCGGTCACCCAATCTGCGTTTGGTCTCCCCAATGTAGAAGAGACAACATTGTGAGCAGCGAATACAGTATACTACATTGAAAGAAGTACAAGTAAATCGCTGCTTCACCTGAAGGGAGTGTTTGGGGCCTGGGATAGTGAGGAGAGAGGAGGTAAATGGGTAGGCATTACACTTCCTGTGATTGCAGGGGAAGGTGCCGCGGGAAGGGGACGAGGTGGTGGGGGTAATGGAGGAATGGACGAGGGTGTCGCGGAGGGAACAATCCCTTCGGAATGCTGACAGGGGAAGAGAGGGGAAGATGCGTTTGGTAGTGGCATCATGCTGGATGTGGCGGAAATGGCGGAGGATGATCCTTTGGATCTGGAGGCTGGTGGGGTGTATTGTAATATTGATGAAATTTAAGTCCCATACAAAGTGCAAGAAATATCATGTTTGAAATTCCAACCCAGTTAAGCTGAATTATATCAGATCAATCTTGCTTTTTCTAGTAAATCGACATTAGGAAGTTGGGTTGGGATATACCATTCATGTCCAGAGTTTATAAAATGCCTTTGGATTGTCCCATGTATCTCAGTTTGAAAGACAGTGATGGATAAACAAGGCTTGCCAATAAACAGCAGGAAGTGGAAAAAAAATAATCTTTCTTGTCAGAGGTATCAAAGACTGAGTTGGATGCAGAGTTGCATTGTTGACATTTATTGAACACCATGATAATGATTATTACCATCACGCGATTCCATGTGGATGATTATAGTGAAAAGATACTCAGCAACAATTCAAAGACTGAAATATGATAAGTGCATCACAATCTCTGAACCACTGTCATTGCTTAGCAACAATAGAACAAGGTTTAATTCTCTGCCCATGATTATAGTATGTTCTTCGCAAGATTATGTTTACAATCTGCATTCAATTATCACTGCCTGTCCTTTGCGATATAAGCATAACAGTGTGCAACTTCTACCCTGTAGTCGGCTGATTGTTGTGGCATTTGACAATTCTGAGATGCTCTGGTTTCACCTTTTGGAATGCCTATAGTGAATCACATCCACAGTCATTGTCCTCTCTCTTTGGAAACCTTCTGTCCCTACCTTTAGCTAAATTTGCATATAATACAGTTTGATGTTGCTGTTATATGGTACTTTATCCTTTTGAATAGAAACATACCACCAAATCAGTTTTTGTTATACATACTCCAGTCTGTCCTTCTGTTGGGATTGAACGTTTAACCATTCTTAAACCTTCCAGCTTTCCGCTCTTAAACATATTCTCTGTTTTTGACAACCTGTTTGAAATTTCTCTACAATTTCTAAAACACAGCCTTTCTGATTTCTGTGAATGTGTGATATTAAAAACCTAGCATATCGCAAAGGACCCATGAAGGGAAATATGACTAATTGTGGCTAAATAGACAACCAATTTCAACCACATGGATCTCTCTCAGACGTCATTCAATTGAACGGACATAGCAGAAATTATAATTGCCAGATTTTAGTTAGTTAATAAAAATAGACCTCCTATTAGATGTTTCACTCATTCACCTTCCTTGTGTTTAAATCATAAGTGTGCAGCCTCTCTGATGCCATTTCTTTTATGAGCATTTGTTTGACTCCTTGCTCAAGATCATAAGAAATAGGGGTTAGAGTAGGCCATGTGGCCCTTTGAGCCTGCTCTACCATTCAACAAGATCATGACTGGACTTCTACCTCAACTCCATCTTCCCGCATTATCCCCATATCCCTTAATTTCCTTAGAACCCAAAAATCTATCGACATCTGTTTTGAATATGCTCAACGACTGAGCATCCACAACATTCAGGAGTACAGAATTTCAAAGATTCACAACCCTTTGAGTGAAGAAATTTCTCCTCATCTCAGTCCTAAATGGCTGACTCCTTATTCTGAGACTGTGACCCCGTGTTTTAGATTCTCCAAAGCGTTGGGAAAATTCAGCCCTCTGACAGGCCATGCTCAGGCTGGTCCCAGTGTGCTAATATGTCTTATGTGCGAATGTTTAGACTGTGTTGAAAGGATCTCCTGGAATCTAAGGATTCACCTTTTATTAAGTGAGCGCATGTGAAATGTATGGTATTCCTGTAATGCTTCTTTATTCTCATAACTGCCCCGTCTCCTCTATCACCAGCCATGGCTGTAACTTTTGTCATCCTACGTTCTTCTTGACATTACATCAGCGTTACAATTTTGGCTATTTATATCTTCCAAAATTGGTTTGCTCCACATCTCTCTCAATCTACAAGAACACCTTGTTCCTGAAGTACCCAAACCACAGCTGGTTTCAGTAGGTTTCTATCCCACTTCATCGACCACAGAATTGCCATTGGCAGCATCATATCTTCCCCATTGTTAAGGTTGTCCGCTTTCACTTCAGAGTTTGTTGAAGTGGAGCAAAGCAGAAAAGGTCTGAACTATACCATGGGTTTGTCAGCATCAGGAAAGCAGGTTGATATTTCAGTTGAAACCTTTTTATTGGAGCTGTTGAATGTTATTGAGGGAGCTGGCAAATGTTGGGTGGGCAAAAACCTGATAAAAGCTTCCTCCAGAAACATTAACCTATTTTTATTTTCTTTCCAGGTGCTAATGAATCTGCTGTATATATTCAACATTTTCTGATGTCCACTCTTTGTGTTATTTTTCTTTATGGGCTGATTGTAATTTCTGAAAACTCAAGCTGCCTTGAGCTGGTCCAAATATTACTTTACAAGATTGCTTCAGGATAGCCATAAATGCTTTTACTTGTATTTGATATAAGCAGAAAACCATTATTATGCTTAAAGTTTTCAACATTGCCTGAATGATGGAACTCTTGGCTCTGAGTCAGAATGCTGTGTGTTCAAATCCCACTCCAGTGACTTGAGCGCTGAAATCTAGGCTGATGCTCTCTTGCAGTACAGAGGGAGTGCTTCACTGTCAGAGGTATCGGGCTGAACTTTACCCTCGTCCAATGGGAGCCATCCACTGATCGAAAAGTTGGTGGCGATCCTGCCTCCGCTTGGCCTGGGAATCCAGTCCAGATTTTACGGTCCCCATGCCTTTAATAGGGCTGAGGCGGGACTTCCACCTCACTGAGGCACAAAGTCCCGCCTAATGGAGCTGTCGGCCAATCAGTGGGCCGACAGCTCTTAGTCCCAAAGCACCACTGGGAGCAATAGCCACTGCTGGGACTGCAGCCCAACTTCGCGAAGAAGAGGAAGGACAGCCCTGGGAAAAGGTAAGTTTAGAGGCCTCGCCGGGGGTGTTCGGTCAAATGTAGTTGATTGGGGGGCGAGGGGCGTGCTGGACGTTGGGGGTGGTTGGAGCATCGGGGCGTCCCACCGTTGGGCACATGGGGCCTGACAGGAGAGCCCACCCGAGGTAGTCAGAGAGCCGTCTGCTTATGTCAGGCGGCTTTTCTCAGGCCTGGGCCACCCGACTGGCCAAGGGTAAAACCCCCGTGGTGGCGGGCGAAGACCCTTAAATGGCCATCAATTGGCCACTTAAGTGCCTTGATTGGCCTGGGGCGGGAGGGCTGTTTCCCTCCGCTGCCACCCTGTGTAATATGGCAGTGGAGGCGTGAGTGGGTTGGGAAAGGCCCCTTGAGCCTCCCACTCCATTTTACACCTCCCCCCGCCACCATCCCGCTCTTTGGGGAGGGGGTGTAAAATTCCGGCCATTGTCTTTTGAACAAGATGTTAAGCCGAGGCCCCGTCTGCTGTCTTAGGTGGATGTAAAAGATCCCATGGCACTATTTCAAAGAAGTGCAGGAGAGTGCCCCACAGTGACCTGACCAATATTTATCCCTCAAACAACATCACTGTAAAAATGAAACAGATTATCTGGTCATTATCACATTGCTGTTTATGGGAGCTTGCTGTGTGCACATTGGCTACCACGTATTCTACATTACAACAGTAAATGCACATCAAATGTACTTCATTGACTATAAAGCTTTTTGGGACATCCTAAGGTTGTGAAAGATGCTATATAAAGGCAACTCTTTCATTCGGGTTTCTAAATAAAACTGCTGAAAAAAACACACAAGTAGTGTTTCCTTTTCCTTAATATGGAGTGCATACTTTCTCTCTATACCTCACCTGAAGTCAGCGAAAAGATGCAAGATAGCACATGGCAACTCTTAGCTGTGCTAGGGTACTTTTGGAGTTTGACTGACTAAAACCATATAGCTTGGCAGCACAGAGGACTGGGAAGCTCTAGAGCTAGGATATTTTTTATCAATGAGGCCTACTTTTCAGGTTTATCTGGAGCTGATGCAAAGAATCACAGCCCTCAAGATCACTTTCAACTTCCAGTCTAGCCTTCCAGCTCCTGTTAATGAGTCAGACTGGCAAGTCAATTATCAACGGTGTCTTGGATGACTGCAGATCGCATGGTTTAGGTACTAATCTTTTAGAGTGTGGTTTGTGCTATAACAAAGAAGTTCCACGTGCAGGCATTCAAAGGAAAAAAAAAGAATTAGGAGACTGTGAGGACTTGAATCTTGCTGAATTTGTGCCCTTTTTTTCAACTTCTTCTCCACGCCCTCCCGTCCCCACTCCCGCCCCCAATCCACCCACACTCCTTCCCCAAATTTTCCCTCCTGCTTTGCTGAAGGTGTTGACCTTTCCTGAAGTATAGTTCTCAAGGTGCTGCCACAGCCTCTGATCTATTGTCCAAGAGGCTGATCTTCACGTGTCAGCCTCGATAGATGATGTTGCTCCACAAGCCCCAACCTTGTCCTCACCCATTGCACTTCTCGTATCCTGGGTCATGAACAAGCCACCCAGAACAGGGATCCTGGCTGATTTTGTTTTCCGCTTTCTGGGCCGGAGACACTGTGGCCCACAGTGGTTGTCAAGACTGAGCTCAGTTAACAAAACACAGGCAGTTCTTTTTTTTTTCTCTTTCTTTTGGGCCTCCTTATCTCGAGAGACAATGGATACGCGCCTGGAGGTGGTCAGTGGTTTGTGAAGCAGCGCCTGGAGTGGCTATAAAGGTCAATTCTGGAGTGACAGGCTCTTCCACAGGTGCTGCAGAGAAATTTGTTTGTCGGGGCTGTTGCACAGTTGGCTCTCCCCTTGCGCCTCTGTCTTTTTTCCTGCCAACTACTAAGTCTCTTCGACTCGCCACAATTTAGCCCTGTCTTTATGGCTGCCCGCCAGCTCTGGCGAATGCTGGCAACTGACTCCCACGACTTGTGATCAATGTCACACGATTTCATGTCGCGTTTGCAGACGTCTTTATAGCGGAGACATGGACGGCCGGTGGGTCTGATACCAGTGGCGAGCTCGCTGTACAATGTGTCTTTGGGGATCCTGCCATCTTCCATGCGGCTCACATGGCCAAGCCATCTCAAGCGCCGCTGACTCAGTAGTGTGTATAAGCTGGGGGTGTTGGCCGCTTCAAGGACTTCTGTGTTGGAGATATAGTCCTGCCACCTGATGCCAAGTATTCTCCGAAGGCAGCGAAGATGGAATGAATTGAGACGTCGCTCTTGGCTGGCATACGTAGTCCAGGCCTCGCTGCCGTAGAGCAAGGTACTGAGGACACAGGCCTGATACACTCGGACTTTTGTGTTCCGTGTCAGTGCGCCATTTTCCCACACTCTCTTGGCCAGTCTGGACATAGCAGTGGAAGCCTTACCCATGCGTTTGTTGATTTCTGCATCTAGAGACAGGTTACTGGTGATAGTTGAGCCTAGGTAGGTGAACTCTTGAACCACTTCCAGAGCGTGGTCGCCAATATTGATGGATGGAGCATTTCTGACATCCTGCCCCATGATGTTCGTTTTCTTGAGGCTGATGGTTAGGCCAAATTCATTGTGGGCAGACGCAAACCTGTCGATGAGACTCTGCAGGCACTCTTCAGTGTGAGATGTTAAAGCAGCATCGTCAGCAAAGAGGAGTTCTCTGATGAGGACTTTCCGTACTTTGGACTTCGCTCTTAGACGGGCAAGGTTGAACAACCTGCCCCCTGATCTTGTGTGGAGGAAAATTCCTTCTTCAGAGGATTTGAACGCATGTGAAAGCAGCAGGGAGAAGAAAATCCCAAAAAACAAAACACAGGCAGTACATTGATAGAAATAATAGCACAGAGCTCTTCATGCCTGTTGAGGCTAACTCATCAGCTGAAGGTATCTTCATATCCCAATTTCCTACCTTTCCCTCCTTTTCTTTTATATTCATCCTTTTCAAATACTGTTCCAGGGTCCCTTTAAATTATTTAAAATTGCTTGGGTAAAAAAAAAATCCATGTTCTAATAACATTCTGCATGAAAAACAACTCTTCTAATTTCCCCTTGAACATGAGACTTTCTGACAATATTATCTGGCGCTGTGCCCCTGGCCCATCATGGGAGTAAGCTACTTCTCGTTTTCTATTTTAAGAATTAGCAATTGACAACGTTAAAGTCCAAGCAATTTGTGTTATTTAAAACTCACAGGCCTTTAAACACAGAAAACCCAAATGCTTTTAAACCTTGGTACAGTGACACTAAATGTAGCCTATTGTGTTGTGAGCTTTGTGTATCTGAACTTGTACTGACTCTGCTGAATAATTGTTTGGAGTAATAATAGTTAAGAGGTAAACTTAATCAATGTTCTCAGTCTTACAGTAACATATAGCAAAATGATTGCTAAAGTTAGAGCCTGGGGTATTACATATTTTAATCTTGAAAAATGAGGAGAGTTGTTCTGATCTGCAACAGCAAGTTGTTCTGATCTGCAATGCACTGCCTGAAAGGGTGATGGAAGTAGATACAAAAGCAACGTTGAAAAGGGAATTTGATAAATACTTGAAAAGGAAAAGATTCCAGGGCTATGGGAAAAGAAGGGGGAGTGGGACGAATTGGATAGTTCTTTCAAAGAGCCGGCACAGGCATAATGGGTTTAGTTTAGTTTAGAGATACAGCACTGAAACAGGCCCTTCGGCCCACTGAGTCTGTGCCGACCATCAACAACCCATTTATACTAATCCTACACTAATCCCATACTCCTACCATATCCCCACCTATCCCTATATTTCCCTACCACCTACCTATACTAGGGGCAATTTATAATAGCCAATTTACCTACCAACCTGCAAGTCTTTTGGCTTGTGGGAGGAAACCGGAGCACCTGGAGAAAACCCACGCAGACACAGGGAGAACTTGCAAACTCCACGCAGGCAGTACCCAGAATTGAACCCGGGTCGCTGGAGCTGTGAGGCTGCGGTGCTGACCACTGCGCCACTGTGCCGCAGTGGTTGAATGGCCTCCTTCTGTGTTGTCTGATTCTATGATAATCAAACTATACTAAAAGGCTCACATCATGTGGAATAATGGATTAAATAGAATGGTTTGCAATGTGAACTTAACAATTCCTTGTTCAATTATCAATACTATTCTGCCTTTCTTTTGACATGGCATACTTTCTGACTTCTGTTGATTTTTTCATCTGCCCGAGGACACTTATGTAGCTGGGACGGTGGACACATAGCCTCGTCCCTATCATTGCCCCTTCTAAGCAGTCTCCAGGATGGCTCAGGGCAACCCGAGCACAACTTGACAGGTGGCATGGTACAGATCAAAAAAGGATGGGAGTGGATTGCAGCTGCCTCAAGAATTCATGACACTGAGTGCCAGCCCCCAATCCTATTCACTAAGGTGGAAATGTCTATCTTATTAAAAATCTTGCATCTGTAGTAACTTAGGAACAGGAGTAGGCCAGCCAACCCTGGGGCCTGTTCTCACAATTTTTATTTGCACTTTTTGCATCTAATTTTACCATGATAAGTTCCAATAAATTTAAAATGGAAAAGCCTTATGTCGACTGGCTCCATTTATGATGTAATTACATGCTATGGCCAATTGGTGGCCACCTATCACTCAACAACCCTGAAAATGTTCAGTCAACCAATGTTCAATTGGTATGTGACTATAAGTGATGAATCTTTCAAGCCAATGTCCACTTTGCTGATAATTGTTGTGATGCCTTTATATTGCAGCAATCTAATCTTATAGCTCTTCCAGCAAAGGCGCAAAGACGAGCATTTATATATAGCATTTTTCACAACCTCAAGCCATTCAAAAATGCTTTACAATCAGTGAAGTGTTGCAATGTAGTAAACCCAACCACCATGGTCTCACAAGCAGCAATGTGGTAATAATGAAATATTGGCCAGGACATCAGAGATAACTCCGCATTCTTCATTTAAATAGTGTCATAGGATCTTTTATGCCCATGTGAATGAGCAGATAGGGCCTCAGTTTAATGTCTCATCCTAATGGCAGCACCTCTGACACTGTAACACTCCCTCAATACTGCACTGGAAGTTTCAGCCTGGATTTTGTGTTCAAGTCTCTGGAGTGGGGCAGCATAATGCAGAGGCAAGTGTGCTACCATTGAGCCTGTAACTGTCTGGATGGCACCTCAGCAGCAAAGCCTACCTTTTGCTTCCCTGACTGATGATACTATTGAAAACCTGTGCGGAGAAACTTCAATATAAGGCAGAAGCAGCCATGAGTCATTGAAAGGAGAGTTGAAGTACTGAAGTGTCCCTTCGGATATATGCATTGGTCTGAAAATTCACCGCATTGCAATCCAGAACATTGTTTTGTTCATTGTGGTAGCTTTCTCTGGAACTACACAACTTTGTCTCTAACAAGAAGTGAAACTGGATGCCTGGTGTAGCAGAAGGATCCAGAGTCTAAACAGCAAAAAAAAACCAGTGCAACTGGGGGACCAGCAGCCCAGGTTGCTAAAGAAATATGTAGGCAAATCACAAGGGAGACTTCCAGGAAATGACATTACCCTCCGACCTATACTGTCCTCACATCTTCCCACCATCCAAAAAATGAAGATTTTCATTTACATAGCATCTTTCACAACCTCAGGATGTCCAAAATGCTTTACTGCTAATTAAAGACTTTTGAAGCATTGTAATATAGGACACACATCAGCCAATTTGTACACAGCAAGCTCCCATAAACAGGGGTGTAGTGGTAATGGACTGGTAAGCGAGAGATCAAGGCTAATTCCCTAAGGATATGGCTTCAAATCCCTCCATAGCAGCTGATGGAATTTAAATTCAATTTTTTAATAAAAAATCTGGAATTGAAAGCTAGTCTCAGTAATGGTGCCATGAAGCTATCATTGATTGTTGTAAAAATCCATTGGGTTCACTAATATCCTTTAGGGAAGGAAATCTTCTGTCCTTGCCTGATCTGGCCTGCATGTGACTCCAGACCCACAGCAACGTGGTTGACTCTTAACTGCCCTCTGAAATGGCCTAGCAAGCCACTCAGTTGTACCAAACTGTGACAGAATGGACTGCAATGGTTTAAAAAGGCTGCTTACCAGCACCCTTCTCAAGGGCAATTAGGGTAACAAATGCTGCTTTGCCAGTGACACCAATATCCCATGAAAGAATTAAAAAAAAGTGATAATAATCAGATAATTTGCTTTGCTGATGTTGAGTGAGGGATAAATCTTGGCTAGGACACCAGGAATAACTCCGTTGCACTTCATCAAAATAGTACCATGTGATCTTTGACATTCATCTGAGAGGTTCTCACTGTAATGTCTCATCTAAAAGATGGCAGCTCTGATAGTACAGCACTCTGTCAGCCTTGATTTTTGCACTTAAGTCCTGGAGTGGAACTTGAACACGCAACATGCAAACTCTCAGGCAAGAGTACACAGCTAACTCCCCTGTCGCCCATATCCAAATCTTTAAAGAAAGAAAGAACTTGCATTTCTGTGGTTTCTTTCACTGGTTCCTCAGAACTTCCAAAGTGTTTCACAGCCAATAGGGCCCTTTTGATGTATAGGCCCTGATATTTACTGGGGCAGGATTTACAAGCAAGAGCTGGGGAAGGCATTCTCGTCGGGAAATCTGGGTTTCCCTGAATGCTACAGTTTTTAATTCAACAGCATGTATGTTTTTAATAGATTCCATGCCTGGAAGCCTGCCTAACTGGCAGGCTTGTTTCCCTGTCAGGTGGGGAACAGTCCAGAAGATATCGCAGCCCAGAAGCAGGTAGGCTTCCTGCTGTTTGGGGTAGACATTGTGAAGCGGGGTGGGTGGGTGATCGCAGGAGGTCAGAGATCATGGGTAGGAAGTTGGTGATTGCACGAGGGGTCAGTGATTCCAGGAGTGGTTCCAATCGGGGGCAGGGAGAGATTCCAAAGAGGGTCTGGTGGGAAACAAGTTTGCTTTGTGGGCTGAGGGAAAGCACTCCTGCTCCTCCTGGCTCACAAGCACTTATTCCAAAGTGGATAACCTCACAATGCCCCACATGAACCCCATCTACCATAGTTTTGCCCACTCAGTTGTCTATGACCCTTTGTAACTTGTTGCTCCCATTGATGCAGAGAGTGCACATTTTATCCCTACTCTTTCTATCTTAACACCCAACCAATTACTGACCCATGCCTCAAGGTTACCTTCAATTCTGTTCACTGTCATTAAGGTGGGGTCAGAGTAAGGGAGAAAGTAATAAACTCTGAATCAGGGTTAATGTGAATGCATGGAGTGTGGTTAATAAGACTGGTGAGGGACAGGTGCAGATTGCCATGTGGAAATATGATGTTGTGGCTATAACAGAGATCTGGCTCAAAGAAGGGCAGGACTGGGTGTTAAATATTCCTGGATACAAAGTGTTCAGGAAAGAAAGGAAAGGGAAAAAAGGGGGAAGGGTAGCGGTAGTAATTAAGGAGTGCATTGCAGTGCTGGAGAAAAACGATGTCCCAGAGGGTTTCAGGACAAAATCAATTTGGCTAGAGCTAAGGAACAAAAAAGGTGCAGTTACATTGCTTGGTGTTGTCTGTAGGCCACCAGCCAGTGGGAAGGACATGGAGGAACAAATTTGTAAGGAAATTATAGAGATGCGCAAAAATTATTCGGTGGTTTTAATGAGGGACTTTAATTATCCAAACATAGGCTGGGATAGTAGTATTGTAAAGGGCAGTGAGCGGCAAGATTTCCTAGAGTATGTTCAGGAAAATTTTCTACAACAGTATGTTGCTAATCCAACGAGAAAGGAGGCACTGCTAGACCTGGTTCTTGGGAATGAGGTGGGCCAAATGGATCAAGTTTCAGTAGGAGAGCATTTAGGGGATAATGATCATTGTATCATAAGGTTTAGGCTGACTATGGAAAAGGACAAAGAGCAATCCAGGGTAAGAATAATTAACTGGGGGAAGGCCAACTTCAATGGGCTAGGAATGGAGATGGGGCGAATAAATTGGAGTCAAAAGCTGGCAGGAAGAACAGTAGATGAACAATGGGCTACCTTCAAAGAAGAGATAGTTTGGGTACAGTCAAGGTATGTTCCCTCGAAGGGGAAAAGTAGAGCAAACAAATCCAGAGCTCCCTGGATGACAAAAGAGGTAGAGATTAAGATAAAGAAGAAATAGTGTGCTTATGATACATGCCAGGCGGAAAATACTATTGACAACAAGGCTGAATATAAAAGGTCCAGAGGGGAAGTAAGAAAGCAAATAAGAGAAGCAAAGAGAGAGCATGAAAAGCGACTAACAGCTAGCATTAAAGGGAATCCTAAAGTCTTCTATAGGCATATAAATTGTAAAAGGGTGGTAAAAGGAGGAGTTAGGCCGATTAGGGGTCATAAAGGGGATTTACATATGGAGGCAGAGGGCATAGCTGAGGTATTAAATGAATACTTTGCATCTGTCTTTACCAAGGAAGAAGATGCAACCCAGGCAATATTGAAAGAGGAGGTAAGTCAGACACTAGAGTGGTTTAAAGAGTTGATAAAGAGGAAGTATTCGATAGGCTGTCTGTACTTAAAGTGGATAAAATACCAGGACCGGATGAGATGCATTCAAGGATACTGAGGGAAGTGAGGGTAGAAATCGCAGAGGCACTGGCCATAATTTTTCAGTCTTGATACTCCGGGGTGGTGCCAGAGGACTGGAGAATTGCAAACGTTACACCCTTGTTCAAAAAAGGGTGTAAAGATAAGCCCAGCAACTACAGGCCAGTCAGTTCAACTTTGATGATGGGAAAACTTCTAGAAAAAATAATTTGGGACAAAATCAATAGTCACATGGACAAATGCGAGTTAATTAAGGAAAGCCAGCTTGGATTTCGTAAGGGAAAATCATGTTTAACTAACTTGCTGGAGTTTTTTGAGGAGGTACCAAAGAGGGTTGATGAGGGCAATGCTTTTGATGTGTGTACATGGACTTTCAAAAGGCATTTGATACAGTACCACACAACAGACTTGTGAGCAAACTTGTAGCTCATGGAATAAAAGGGACAGTAGCAACATGGATACAAAATTGGCTGAGTGACAGGAAACAAAGAGTAGTGGTTAATGGATGTTTTTCAGGTTGGAGGAAGGTTTGTAGTGGAGTTATCCAGGGCTTTGTGTTGGGACCCTTGCTTTTCCTGATATATATTAATAACCTAGATCTTGGTGTACAGGTCACAATTTCAAAGTTTTCAGATGATACAGAACTTGGAAGCATTGTGAACTATGAGGAGGATAGAACTTCAAAAAGACATAGACAAGTTGGTGGAATGGCAGACAGATGGCAGATGAAGTTCAATACAGAGAAATGTGAAGTGATTCATTTTGGTCGGAAGAACATGGAGAGACAATATAAAATAAAGGGTACAATTCTAAAGGGGGTGCAGGAGCAGAAGGACCTGGGTGTATATGTGCACAAGCCATTAACGGTGGCAGGACAAGTTGAGACTGTGGTTAATAAAGCATACAGTATACTGGACTTTATTAATAGGGGTATTGCAAGCAAGAGCAAGGAAGTTATGTTGAACTTGTATAAGGCACTAGTTCGGCCTCAGCTGCAGTATTGTGTCCAATTCTGGGCGCCGCACTTAAGGAAAGATGTGAGGGCATTGGAGAGAGTACAGAAGAGATTCACGAGAATGGTTCCAGGGATAGAAATTTCAGTTATGGAGATAGACTGGAGAAATTAGGACTGTTTTCCTTGAAGAGAAATCTGAGAGGTGATTTGATAGAGGTATTCAAAATCATGAGCAGTCTGGACAGAGTAGATAGAGAGAAACTGTTCCCACTCGTGAAAGGATCGAGAATGAGAGGGCACAGATTTAAGGTATTTGGTAAGAGAAGCAAAAGTGGTATGAGGAAAAACTTTTTCACGCAGTGAGTGGTTAAGATCTGGAATGTGCTGCCTGAGAACGTGGTGGAGGCAGGTTCAATTGAAGCATTTAAAAGGGAATTAGACAGTTATATGAAAAGGAAGAATGTGTAGGTTTGTGGGGAGAAGGTAGAGGAATGGAACTGAGGGAATTGTTTTTTCAAAGAGCCAGTGCGGATACGATGGGCCGAATGGCCTCCTTCTGCACTGTAACAATTCTGTGATTCTGTCATTTAGAGAATAGCCTCTTGTGTGGAACCGTCTCAGATGTCTTCTGAAAGCTCTTACAGTTCACATCCATGGACACTCATCCATTATACCGGCACAGACATGATGGGCCGAGTGGCCTCTTACTGAGCCTTAAACTTTCTATGATTCTATGATTATGCTGGTGATCTCAAAAAATTCAGGTTGAATAGTTGGACATAACCTACTCTTGAAAAATCCATTCTCACCTTGGCTGTATTGTCCTCTCACTAGCCCTTGGTTGTGAGTGCCAATTGCAACACCTCAACTCCTACACTTTTATGATCAGCTGAGTTATGATAAAAACTAGGATAATAAACTGAAAGTACACAGGTTCCCTCAGCACCTGCTATAATTTACAACCACCAACCAAGCATTGTGAAACTCCATTCGCAGGGGTGTCTTAGCTGTTCACAGGAACTGAGACAAGTTGAGCATTCCTCCCTTACACTGATGATGTGGAGCGAATAAACACTGAAATACAAGATGAAAAGCAAAGCTGTGACTGTCAGAAATCTGAAATGATAAAAAGGAAAAACTTGCATTTATATAGTGTTCTTAACAAAGTAAAACATCCCAAGGCACTTCACAGGGGAATAATCAGACGTGATTTGACAAATCACATAAGGTGATATTAGGCAAGGTGAGCAAAGGTTTGGTCAAAGAGGTAGGTTTTAAGGAGTGTCTTAAACGAGGAAAGAGAGGAAGAGAGGCGAAAGGAATTCCAGTGCTTCGGGCCTAAACGGCTAACAGCATGGTCGCCAATGCTTCATAAAAGAATTTATTTTTCAGAATGCAGATGGTAAAGTGGCTAAATGTGTTCTAAATTTGTTAATAACAATGAAAGGTGTAATTTCTGAGAAAAGTTGGCAGGATCTGAAGTTACAGTGCTATTCGTTCTGTCAAAAGAACTGGCTACTCCTTTGAACTCTCATACTGGATTATTGTATTACATCTGCTACCTTACCTCTGCCTCGCAGACCACACGATCTTCACTGGTCTCTGGACAGCTCGCCAGCAGAATGTTAATGAGGCCTGGCCATTAAATAGATCAGGCCTCCCATGGTAGCTCCCACATGGCCACGCACGAGCTGTCAACATCACAGAGTTTCTTTCCTAGAGAGGTGAACATACCCAAGAGGGCAGTATTAAACCAATCAGGATTTGAGTGCAGAGTGGTTGCTCAAGGGAAAGTGGAGTCCTTGCAAAATGGAGGGAGTTGAGGGTTGCAAACTTGCTCTGTTGGGAGGGAGGGTTTGTTGAACCAAAACTTGCTCACTGTGTGTTGGGGGTGCCATGTTGAAGGCTAATACTTGCTCAATGGTGAGGGTGGGAGTGGGGGAGGTGGGCGGGGGGGCAGGGTGGGGATAGAGCTTACAGCAACAACAACAACTTGTATTTATATAGCACTTTTAACACAATACAACGTCCCAGGGTACTTCATGGGACATTATAAAACAAGATATGACACAGAGCCACATTTTGAGATATTCGGGCAGATGACCGAATCTTGGTCAAAGAGATTCTTAGGGAAGAAATTCCAGAGCTTTGGGGTCTGGCAGGTGAGGGCATGACTGCCAATGGCAGGGCAATTAAAATTTGGGATGTTCAAAAGACAGGATTTAGAGGAGCACAGATATCTTAGAGGGTTGTAGGGCTGGAGGAGGCTAGAGATAAGGAGGGGAGAGGCCATGAACATAAGAACATAAGAAATAGTAGCAGGAGTAGGCCATTCAGCCCCTCAAGCCTGTCCCGCCATTCAATAAGATCATGGCTGATCTGTCCCAGTCCTCAACTCCTCTTTCGGGCCTGCTCTGCCTAACCCTTGACTCCCCAAGATCTCAAAAATCTATCTACCTCCTCCTTAAATACATTTAGTGACCTAGCCTCCACAACTCTCTGGGGTAGAGAATTCCAGAGATTCACCACCCTCTGAGAGAAGAAATTCCTTCACATCTCAGTTTTAAATGTGTGCCCCCTTATTCTGTAACTATGTCCCCTAGTTCGAGATTCCCCCACTAGTGGACACATTTTCTCAACATCTACCCTTTCGAGCCCCCTTAAAATCTTATATGTTTCGATAAGATCACCTCTCATTCTTCTAAACTCCAATGAACAAAGGCCTAACCTGTTTAGCCGTTCTTGATAAAACAACCCCTTCATCCCAGGAATCAGCCTAGTGAACCTTTTCTGAACTGCCTCCAATGCTAGTATATCCTTCTTTAAATACGGGGACCAAAACTGTATGCAGTACTCCAGGTGTGGCCTCACCAACACCCTGTACAGTTGTAACAGGACTTCCCTATTTTTAAACTCTAATCCCCTAGCAATAAAGGCCACTATTCCATTTGCCTTCCTAATTACTTGCTGCACCTGCATGCTAACCTTTTGTGTTTCATGTACAAGAGCACCCAGATCCCTCTGTACTGCAGTATTTTGTAGTCTTTCTCCATCTAAATAATAATCAGCCTTTTTATTCTTCCTACCAAAGTGGATTACCTCACACTTTCCCACATTGAACACCATCTGCCAAATTTTTGCCCACTGACTTAACCTATCTATATCCCTTTGCAGATTATTTGTGTCCTCATCACAACATGCCTTCCCACCTATTTTTGTATCATCAGCAAATTTGGATACATTACACTCTGTCCTTTCCTCTAAGTCATTAATGTAGATAGTAAATAGCTGAGGCCCTAGGACCGATCCTTGTGGCACCCCACTAGTTACAGCTTTCCAACCTGAAAAAGGCCCAAATATCCCGATTCTCTGCCTTCTGTGTGTTAGCCAATGCTCAATCCATGCCAACACATTACCCCCAATACCCTGAGCTCCTATTTTGTGCAATAACCTTTTATGTGGCACCTTATCAAACGCCTTCTGCAAATCCAAATACACAGCAGCTACTGGTTCACCTTTATCCACTCTGCTTGTTATGTCCTCAAAGAACTCTAACAAATTTGTCAAAAATGATTTCCCTTTCATAAAACCATGTTGACTCTGTTTGAATGCATTATGTTTTTCTAAATGTCCTGCTATTTCTTCCTTAATAATCGACTCAAGCATTTTCCCAATGACTGATGTTAAGCTAAGTTTCCTGCTTTCTGTCTCCCTCCTTTCTTTAATAGGAGTGTCACATTAGCGGTTTTCAAATCCGCTGGTACCCTACCGGAAACCAGTGAGATTTGGTATATTACGACCAATGTCTCCACTATCTCTGCAGCCACTTCTTTTAAAACCCTTGGGTGCAGGCCATCAGGTCCTGGCATCTTGTTTGCCTTTAGTTCCATCAGTTTGTCCAGCACTTTTTCCCTTGTGATAGAGATTGTGACAAATTCCTCCCTCCCATTTACACCTTGTTCATCTATTATTGTTGGGATGTCTCCTCCACCATGAAGACTGATGAAAAATATTGGTTTAATTTATCTACCATTTCCTTGTGTCCTGTTATTAATTCCCCATTCTCATCCTCTAAGGGGCCCACACTTACTTTAGCTACTCTCTTCCTTTTCATATACCCATAGAAGCTCTTACTGTTTGTTTTTATATTTCTTGCCAATTTAATCTCATAATCAATTTTCTCCCTCTTTACCAGTTTTTTAGTCATCCGCTGCTGGTTTCTAAAAGCTTCCCAATCCTCTGGCCTACCACTCATTTTCGCCGCATTGTATGCCTTTGCTTTAGATTTGATACTCTCCTTAACTTTCTTTGTTATCCACGGGTGGTTCATCATTCTCTTCGAGTCCTTCCTTCTGATCAGAGTAAATGTTTGCTGAATGTTATGAAATATCTGCTTAAAAGTCTGCCACTGCTCCTCTACTGACTTTCCCTGTGGTCTATTTTCCCAGCCCGCTTTAGACAACTCTTTCTTCATATCTCTGTAATTGCCCTTGTGTAAGTTGAAGACGCTGGTTTGAGATCCGAGTTGCTTACCCTCAAACTGAATTTGAAATTCTACCATGTTATGGTCGCTTCCCCCTAGAGGATCCTTAACCATGAGATCTCTTATTAATCCTACCCCATTACACAAAACCAAATCTAAAATAGCCTGTTCCCTGGCAGGTTCTGCGACATATTGCTCTAAGTAACAATCCCTGAGCCATTCTACAAATTTGTCTTCCATGCTACCCTTGGCAATTTGATTTGTGCAGTCTATATGCAGATTAAAATCACCCATGATAATTGCAGTGCCCTTCTTACACGACTCCATTATTTCCTGATTAATATCTTGTCCTACAGAGAAACAACTCTTTGAGGGCCTATAGACCACTCCCACCTGTGATTTCTTTCCCTTGCTATTTGTTATTTCCACCCAAACTGATTCTACATCACAATCTATTACACCTATATCATTACTCACAACTGCACTGATCCCTTCCTTTAATAGCAAAGCTACACCACCTCTTTTACTTTTCTGCCTATTCTTCCGGCACATTGAATATCTTTGAACATTTAGATTCCAGTCCTGGTCATCCTGCAACCACCTCTTCAGGGATAGCTATCAAATCATATTCATTTATTTCTACTTGTGCCGTCAGCTCATCTATCTTGTTACAAATGCTACGTGCATTGAGATAAGGAGCTTTAAGCTTTGACTTTTTACCATTTTTACCTACTCTGGTTCTAATTTCTGCTTTTTTTTATTCATTCATGGGATGTGGGCATCACTGGCTATGCCAGCATTTATTGCCCATTCCTAATTGCCCTTGAGAAGGTAGTGATGAGCTGCATTCTTGAACTGCTGCAGTCCATGTGAGGTAGTTACACCCACAGTGCTGTTAGGAAGAGAGTTCCAGGAATTTGACCCAGCGACAGTGAAGGAACGATGATACAGTTCCAAGTCAGGATGGTGTGTGACTTGGAGGGGAACTTGCAGGTGGTGATGTTCCTATGCATCTGCTGCTCTTGTCCTTCGAGGTGGTAGAGGTTGAGGGTTTGGAAGGTGCTGTCAAAGGAGCCTTGGTGCATTGCTGCAGTGTACCTTGTAGATGGTACACACTGCTGTCACTTTGCGTCAGTGGCGGAGGGAGTGAATGTTTGTAGATGGGGTGCCAATCAAGCGGGCTGCTTTGTTCTGGATGGTGTCGAGCTTCTTGAGTGTTGTTGGAGCTGCACTCATCCAGGCGAGTGGAGTGTATTCCATCATACTCCTGACTTGTGCCTTGTAGATGGTGGACAGGCTTTGAGGAGTCAGGAGGTGAGTTACTCATCGCAGGATTCCTAGCCTCTGACCTGCTCTTGTCGCCACGGTATTTAGATGACTACTCCAGTTCAGTTTATGGTCAATGGTAGCCCCTAGGATGTTAATAGTGGGGGATTCAGCAATGGTAATGCCATTGAATGTCAAGGGGAGATGGTTAGATTCTCTCTTGTTGGAGATGGTCATTGCCTGGCACTTATGTGGCGCAAATGTACTTGATATTGGGGTAGTTGAAAACTATTATTGCCCTCTGGTTTTTGCACATTCTTGAACTGTTGCAGTCCATCTGGTGTACCATAGTGCTGTTCGGGAGGGAGTTCTAGGAATTTGATCCAGCGACAGTGATGGAACGGTGATAGAGTTTCAAGTCAGGATGGTATGTCGCTTGGAGGGGAAATTGCAGATGATGGTGTTCCCCTACATCTGGTGCGCTTGTCCTTCAAGGTGGAAATAGGCAATCTTAGTGATGGTGCAGCTATATGATTCATTTCGGGGTCAAATATGATACCAAGGCTTAAACCTTATTGAGTGAAAGAGTGGCTGGGCTATGCTTAGAGATAATATTTTGCTGATTGGGGAGATGAGGAGTGAGATTTGGTTCAGTATGAGTCGTAAGCTGAGAAACAGAATCTGTCTCAGTGGTGGGGGTGGTAACTGTGGTCGAAGATTTTGCACAAGGAAGGGAGGTTGAGAGCTGCAGACTTGCTCAGTACGCGGTAATGATTGTGGTCACAATGTTATGCTTATGGCGCCAATTTGAAGATGCAGGGCTGGATTTTATTCTGGCGACAGGGGTCCCGGCAGCAGGCTGGAAGGCCGGGATAGAATCATCCCTGGCCTTGCGATGAAGCCCCATTGAGATTTCAGGCCATTTAACTGTCTGCTGTCAGGGACACGTCCTTTTAAGGGACTGGCCTTGAAATTCTTGGCAGGTGGATTGACTTTTTAAAGGTAGATCTGAGGTGGAGTGGAACCTCCAGATAGACATTGGAAAATGAGGGCAGGAGTAGGTCAATCAGCCCCTCAAGCCTGATCTTCCATCTTGCCTCCTGACTTTGTCTGAAATTCTGGGTAATTACATATCATGGGCAGGTTGGTACAAACACAAACTGGGGCTGTATTCCTTGGAATTTAGAGGCTTAAGGGGTGATTTAATTGAAATTTTTAAGATATTAAGGATAACATAGGGTACATTGAGAGAAACTATTCCTGCTGGTTGGTGAGTTTAGAAAGAGCGGCTATAGTCAAAATATTAGAGCCGGACCTTTCAGGAGTGAAATTAGAAACCACTTCGTCACACAAAGGTGCTAGACGTTTGGAACAAACAGCAACTGATGCTAGATCTATTGTGGAACAGGTTTCCTCCTGTACCTATGTTCCTAGGCATCTGCATCATTTTCAGCCAAACAGGGGTACCTGTCTCTATGGGTGGTGGTGGACTGCAGGGGAAGTGGATTTTACTGCAGGTCCAAACTGCAAGGTAAGTGGACCCATGCCTGTATGGTGGAAAAACAATAAATGGGAATTTACTAGTTTTGCCAGTTTCAGAAATGCGATCAATGGCTAGTTGAACTTTGAATCTTCCTGGTAGCCTTAGCAAGGTTGGACAGCAGAGCAACACAGGAATCCAACATTTCTTCGGCGCCAATAGATGAAAATGCATCGCAACACAAAAACTAAATGCAGCGGATGCTGGAAATCTAAAATAAAAACAGAAAATGCTGGAAGTAATCCATAGGTCAGTCAATATATGTGGAGAGAGAAACCAAGTTAATGTTTCAAGTCGATAACCTATCATCAGAACTGGCAAAAGTTTGAGATAAGAACATTAGAAATAAGGGCAGGAATAGATCATATGGCTCCTTGAGCCTGCTCCGCTACGCAATAAGTTCATGGCTGAACTTCTATGTCAATTCCACTTTCTCATCCTATTCACATATTTCTTGATTCTCTTAGTGCCCAAAAATCTATCAATCTCTGTCTTGAGTATACACAACGACTGAGCAGCCTCTGGGGTATAGAATTTCAAACATTCACAACCCTCTGAGTGAAGGAATGTATCCTCGTCTCAGTCCTAAATGGTCAACCCCTTATCCTGGGACTATGAGCTCTATTTCTAGGCTCTATAGCCTCTCACCACCTACTGTCAAGCCCTCAAAGAATTTTATATGTTTCTCTGAGATCTTTCATTCTTCTAAAGTCAATGACTCCCCTTAGGACAGCCTTCTCATCACAGGAATTAATCTAGTGAACCTTTGCTGCACCCCATACAAGGCATGTACATCCTTCCTTAGGCAAAGCTACCAAAACTGTACACCGTACACCAGGTGTGGTCTCACCAAAGCCCTACGGTTGCATCAAGATGACAACAGCAAAACTATAAACAGCAGCTGCTGTCTGAAAAGATGAGAGCTGTGGTTATGACCTGAAACTGCTGAACTCAATGTTGAATCTGGAAAGCTGTAAAGCGCCTCATCAAAAGGTGAGGTCCTGTCACTTGAGCTTCTCTTGAACTTCATTAGAACAGTGTAGGAGGCTGAGGACAGAGAGGTCAAAGAAAGCATATCATGAGACTTACAGTACTTCCTCTATTTGTGTGTCATCATAATATGCATGTATTATGCACGTGTCTTCAACACGGCTTGAATTTCTGATGGGTGGGAAAGGGGCAGGAACTCCATGTTGTTAGACTTCACCCAAGATTCTGGCACTGTCCACATGGTATGTGCTTCATTAACACTTACAGTGCCACAAAGTTTCAGGGGCACTACCGACCTCTTCACTGATGCCCAGATACCACAAAGCACTGGTGCCACCATGTGGTAAGGTGAAGAAAGATGGAAAGAACATGAGCAAAGATGTTGTGGGCATTTTGCTCAGGCCAGACACCTTCAGCTGCTTCATCACTGACCTTCTTTCTGTCATAAGGTCATCAGTGAGATGGCTCACTAACGACTGTATAATATTCAGCTCCATTCATAATCTCTCTGATAATGACGACGCCAATGCCAGTTTACACAGGAACTTGACAACAAGTCTTAGGTTGGCTAATAGGTGCCACTTGCACCACATAAATGCCAGGTAATGGCCATTTGCAACCAGAAATGGTCCAACCACCTTCTCTGACATTCCTCGGCACCACCATCAACAAGTCCTTGATCACCCACATGCTCTGGATTAACACTGACCAGAATTTTAACTCAAACAGCCATAGCAACACCATAGCTACAAAAATGACACAGAGGTTATGTATTCTCTAATAATTAGCTCATCTCATGACCCATCCAACCCTCACCACGAGCTACAGGGCACAAAGTGTAGTGGAAGAGTCACCACTCACCTGAAGGAGTGCAGCCACAATAATAATCCAGAAGTTCAACCTGAACAGGGACAGAGGAATCTGGTTGATCATCAACCCTGACATTGATCTCAATATCCATTTCGTCCATCCATTGCTACCCTGTGCCTGATGTACTGCAGCGACTCTCCAAGGTTACTTTGACAGCCCATGACATCTACCACCAGGAAGATAATGGGAACACCATCACAGCCCATGAACAAAAATATGAAAAAAAACGCCAACTTGTCTATCGGGAGATGTCACTTGATATCTTCAAACTAGATCTATCCAAATAGCCCAACAGCTGATAACAGGTAACACAAAAGCAAAATACTGTGATGCTGAAATAAAAACAGCAAAGGCTGGAAATACTCAGCAGGTCTGGCAGCAGCTGTGGCAAGAGAAAGAGAGTTAACGTTTCAGGTCTGTGACCTTTTATCAGAACTGGGAAAAGTTAGAAATGTAATAGGCTGGAGGGCAAGAGAGATTAAATAACAAAAGGTTTCATGGTGCAAGGGAAACAAAAGATGTGTCTAAAGAAGGTGTGAATGGCAGGATCCTGAATAGCTGTCAGCCGAAAGCAAGGTTAAGGAAATAGAGAAATGAGAGAGAAAAACAAACCAGCAAAGTAGAGCAAAACAACATGGGGGCATACGCAAGCTCAAAGAACAGCACCTCACCTTTCGACTGGGCACTTCTGGCCAGCTGGACTCAACAGTGAGTTCACTAATTTTAGATCATAACCTTGCCCATTTTGTTTTGTTTCCCTTTGCTAATTTTCTCTTGTTTCTCTCATACTCTCTTAACTTTGCTTCGGATAGCTGCTATTTCACATTTTCTCCTGCATGTGATTTCCCACAATACTGTCACTTACATGAATCGTGAGCTTGACTTCACGGATGACCAGTATCATGTAGGTCAACCATTACCAGTACTTTAGTAACATAGGAACATAGGAAACAGGAGCAGAGTAGGCCATTCAGCCCCTCGATCCTGCTTCACCATTCAACTAGATCATGGCTGATCTTCTACCTCAGTGCCATTTTCACACACGATCCCCATATCCCTTGATATCTTTAATATCTAGAAATCTATTGATCTCAGTCAGCCTTCACAGCCCTCTGGGGTAGAGAATTCCAAAGATTCAACACCATCTAAATAAAGAAATTCCTTCTCATCTCAGTCCCAAATGGCCTACCTCTTATTCTGAGACTGTGTCCCTTGGTTCTCGACCCCTCAGTCAGGGGAAACATCCATCCTGCATCCACCCTGTCGCTTCCTGTAAGAATTTTGCAAGCTTCAATGAGATCACCTCTCATTCTTCTAAACTCTCGACAATATAGGCCCAGTCTCCTCAATCTCTCCTCATAGGACAATCCTGCCATCCCAGGGATCAGTCTGGTGAACCTTTGTTACACTCCCACTATGACAAGTATATCCTTCCTTAGGTAAGGAGATCAAATCTGTCCACAATATTCCAGGTGCAGTCTCACGGAGGCTCTATACAATTGCAGCAAGACTTCTTTACTTCTGTTCTCAAATTCTCTTGCAATTAAGACCAACATACCATTTGCCTTCTGAATCATTTGCTGCGCCTACATGTCAGCTTTCAGTGACTCATGAACAAGCACACCCAGGTCCCTTGGACATCATACTTCCCAATCTCTCACCATTTATGAAATACTCTGCATTTCTGTTTTTCCTGCCAAAGTGGATAACTTCACATTTTCCACATTATATTCCATGTGCCATGTTCTTGACCACTCACTTAGACTGTGTAAATCCCCTTGAAGCCTCTTTGCATCCTCCTCACAAATCATATTTGACCCTAGTTTTGTGTCATCAGCAAACTTCGAAATATTACTTTTGGTCCCCACATCCAAATGGATTGTGAACAGCTGGGGCCCAAGCACTGATCCTTGCAGTACTCAACTAGTTACAGCCTGCCAACCTGAGAACGACCTGTTTATTCCGACTGTTTGTTTTCTGTCTGTTAACCAATTCTCAATCCATGCCAGTATATTATCCCCAATCTTATGTGCTCTAATTTTAGAACGCAGAACGTAGAACGTAGAACGTAGAACATTACAGCGCAGTACAGGCCCTTCAGCCCTCGATGTTGCGCCGACCTGTGAAACCATCTGACCTACACTATTCCATTTTCATCCATATGTCTATCCAATGACCACTTAAATGCCCTTAAAGTTGACTAGTCTACTACTGTTGCAGGCAGGGCGTTCCACACCCCTACTATTCTCTGTGTAAAGAAACTACCTCTGACATCTGTCCTATATCTATCACCCCTCAGCTTAAAGCTATGTCCCCTCGTGTTTGCCATCACCATCCGAGGAAAAAGGCTCTCACTATCCACCCTGTCCAACCCTCTGATTATCTTATATGTCTCTATTAAGTCACCTCTTCTCCTCCTTCTCTCTAACGAAAACAACTTCCAAGTCCCTCAGCCTTTCCTCGTAAGACCTTCCCTCCATACCAGGCAACATCCTAGTAAATCTCCTCTACACCTTTTCCAAAGCGTCCACATCCTTCCTATAATGCAGTGACCAGAACTGCACGCAATACTCCAGGTGCGGCCGCACCAGAGTTCTGTACAGCTGCAGCATGACCTCGTGGCTCCGAAACTCGATCCCCCTACTAATAAAAGCTAACACACCATATGCCTTCTTAACAGCTCTATTAACCTGGGTGGCAACTTTCAGGGATTTATGTACCTGGACACCAAGATCTCTCTGCTCATCTACACTACCAAGAATCTTCCCATTAGCCCAGTATTCTGCAATCCTGTTACTCCTTCCGAAGTGAATCACCTCACACTTTTCCGCATTAAACTCCATTTACCATCTCTCAGCCCAGCTCTGCAGCCTATCTATGTCCCTCTGTAACCTACAACATCCTTCGGCACGATCCACAACTCCACCGACCTTCGTGTCATCCGCAAATTTACTAACCCACCCTTCTACACCCTCATCCAGGTCATTTATAAAAATGACAAACAGCAGTGGCCCTAAAACAGATCCTTGCGGTACACCACTAGAAACTATACTCCAGGATGAACATTTATCATCAACCACCACCCTCTGTCTTCTTTCAGCTAGCCAATTTCTGATCCAAAGCACTAATTCACCTTCAATCCCATACTTCTGTATTTTCTGCAATAACCTACCGTGGGGAACTTTATCAAACACCTTACAGAAATCCATATAGACCACATCCACGGCTTTACCCTCATCCACCTGTTTGGTCACCTTGTCAAAAAACTCAATGAGGTTTGTGAGGCACGACCTACCCTTCACAAAACCGTGCTGACTATCTCTAATGAACTTATTCTTTTCAAGATGATTATAAATCCTATCTCTTATAACCTTTTCCAACATTTTACCCACAACCGAAGTAAGGCTCACAGGTCTATAATTACCAGGGCTGTCTCTACTCCCCTTCTTGAACAAGGGGACAACATTTGCTACCCTCCAGTCTTCCGGCACTATTCCTGTCGTCAATGACGACATAAAAATCAAGGACAAAGGCTCTGCAATCTCCTCCCTGGCTTCCCAGAGAATCCTAGGATAAATCCCATCTGGCCCAGGGGACTTATCTATTTACACACATTCCAAAATTGCTAACACCTCCTCCTTGTGAACCTCAATCCCATCTAGCCTAGTAGTCTGTATCTCTGTATTCTGCTCGACAACATTTTCTTTCTTCACTGTAAATACTGACGAAAAATATTCATTTAACACTTCCCCTATCTCCTCCGATTCCACACACAACTTCCCACTACTATCCTTGATTGGCCCTAACCTATCTCTAGCCATTCTTTTATTCCTGATATACCTATAGAAAGCCTTAGGGTTTTCTTTGATCCTATCCGCCAATGACTTATCGTGTCCTCTCCTTGCTCTTCTTATCTCTCCCTTTAGATCCTTCCTGGCTAGCTTGTAACTCTCAAGCGCCCTAACTGAGCCTTCACGTCACATCCTAACATAAGCCTTCTTCTTCCTCTTGACAAGCTCTTCAACTTCTTTAGTAAACCACAGCTCCCTCGCTCGACAACTTCCTCCCTGCCTGACAGGTACATACTTATCAAGGACACGCAGTAGCTGCTCCTTGAATAAGCTCCACATTTCGATTGTGCCCATCCCCTGCAGTTTCCTTCCCCATCCCCTGCAGTTTCCTTCCCCATCCTACGCATCCTAAATCTTGCCTAATCGCATCATAATTTCCTTTCCCCCAGCTATAATTCTTGCCCTGCTGTATATGCCTGTCCCTGCCCATCGCTAAGGTAAACCTAACCGAATTGTGATCACTATCACCAAAGTGCTCACCAACTTATAAATCTAACACCTGGCCGGGTTCATTACCCAGTACCAAATCCAATGTGGCATCGCCCCTGGTTGGCCTGTCTACATACTGTGTCAGAAAACCCTCCTGCACACACTGGACAAAAACAGACCCATCTAAAGTACTTGAACTATAGTATTTCCAGTCAATATTTGGAAAGTTAAAGTCCCCCATAACCACTACCCTGTTACTCTCGCTCCTGTCAAGAATTATCTTTGCTATCCTTTCCTCTACATCTCTGGAACTATTTGGAGGTCTATAGAAAACTCCCAACAGGGTGACCTCTCCTCTCCTGTTTCTAACCTCGGCCCAGACTACCTCAGTAGACGAGTCCTCAAACGTCCTTTCTGCCGCTGTAATACTTTCCTTGATTAACAATGCCACACCCCCCCCTCTTTTACCATCTTCTCTGTTCTTAGTGAAACATCTAAATCCCGGAACCCGCAACATCCATTCCTGTCCCTGCTCTACCCATGTCTCTGAAATGGCCACAACATCGAGATCCCAGGTACCAACCCATGCTGCAAGCTCACCCACCTTATTCCGGATGCTCCTGGCATTGAAGTAGACACATTTTAAACCAAGCTCTTGCTTGCCAGTGCCCTCTTGTGTCCTTATAACCTTATCCCTGACCTCACTACTCTCAACATCCTGCACACTGGAACTACAATTTAGGTTCCCATCCCCCTGCTGAGTTAGTTTAAACCCCCCCGAAGAGCACTAGCAAATCTCCCCCCCAGGATATTGGTACCCCTCTGGTTCAGGTGAAGACCATCCTGTTTGTAGAGGTCCCACCTACCCCAGAAAGAGCCCCAATTATCCAGGAAACCAAATCCCTCCCTCCTACACCATCCCTGCAGCCACGTGTTCAACTCCTCTCTCTCCCTATTCCTCACTTCGCTAGCACGTGGCACGGGCAACAACCCAGAGATAACAACTCTGTTTGTTCTCGCTCTAAGCTTCCACCCTAGCTCCCTGAATTTCTGCCTTAAATCCCCATCTGTCTTCCTACCTATGTCGTTGGTGCCTATGTGTACCACGACTTGGGGCTGCTCCCCCTACCCCTTGAGGATCCCAAAAACACGATCCGAGACATCACGTACCCTGGCACCTGGGAGGCAACACACCAACCGTGAGTCTCTCTCGTTCCCACAAAATCTCCTATCTGTTCCCCTAACTATGGAGTCCCCAATGACTAATGCTCTGCTCCTCTTACCCCTTCCCTTCTGAGCAACAGGGACAGACTCTGCGCCAGAGACCTGTATCCCATTGCCTACCCCTGGTAAGTCGTCTCCCCCAACAGTATCCAAAACGGTATACCTGTTGTTGAGGGAAACGGCCACAGGGGATCCCTGCACTGCCTGCTGGTTCCCTCTCCTTCCCCTGACGGTAACCCATCTACCTTCTTCTTTTACCTGAGGTGTGACTGCCTCCCGATAACTCCTCTCAATAATGCCCTCCGCCTCCCGAATGATCCGCAGTCCCTCCAGCTCCAGCTCCAGTTCCCTAACGCGGTCCTCGAGGAGCTGGAGCTGGGTGCACTTCCCGCAGATGCAGTCAGCAAGGACACCCTTGGCGACCCTTACCTCCCACATTCTGCAGGAGGAACATTCAACTGCCTTAACCTCCATTCCCACTATTCTAAATTCCCAAGTTTTTAACCAATCACACGATGAAACAAGAAGAGAAATAGAAAAAGCCTTACCTTACCTACACACAACCGAGTCCTTTTTTTTGGTAAGAGGAGGATTTTGCTTATTAACCTCCTGTGTGGGACTTTATCGAAAGCCTTCTGAAAATCCAAATACACCACATCCACTGGTTCCCCCTTATCTATTCTGCTGGGTTTTTTTTAGAGATACAGCACTGAAACAGGCCCTTCGGCCCACCGAGTCTGTGCTGACCATCAACCACCCATTTATACTAATCCTACACTAATCCCATATTTCTACCATATCCCCACCTGTCCCTATATTTCCCTCCCACCTACCTATACTAGGGGCAATTTATAATGGCCAATTTACCTACCAACCTGCAAGTCTTTTGGCATGTGGGAGGAAACTGGAGCACCCGGAGGAAACCCACGCAGACACAGGGAGAACTTGCAAACTCCACACAGGCAGTACCCAGAATTAAACCCGGGTCACTGGAGCTGTGAGGCTGCGGTGCTAACCACTGCGCCACTGTGCCGCCCTCAACGGTTACATCCTCAAAAACTCCAACAGGTTTGTCAAACATGATTTCCCTTTGATAAATCCATGTTCTCTCTGCCCAATCCTATCATTATTTTCTACGTGTCCACTTATCACATCCTTTATAATAAATTCTAGTATTTTCCTTACTACTGATGTCAGGCTAACAGGTCTGCAGTTTGCCATTTTTTCTCTCCCTCCTTTCTTAAATAGTGGGGTTACATTTGCTATCTTCCAATCTGCAAAAACTATTCCACAATCTATAGAATTTTGGAAGATGACCACCAACACATTCACTATTTCTACAGCCACCTCTTTCAACACATCAGGTCAGGGGATTTATCAACTTTCGGTCCAATTAATTTCTCTAGTGCTACTTTTTTACTCGTATTAATTTCTTTCAGTTCCTCATTCTCGCTAGTTCCTTGGTTCTCTGGTATTCTTGAGAGGTTTTTTGTATCTTCCTCCATGAAGACAGACACAAAGTATTTCTCTTCCATTTCATTATTCCCCATTATCAATTCTCCTGTCTCTGCAATGTAGTGGGCCCACATTTGTCTTTGCTATTCTTTTCCTTTTTACATACCTTTAGAAGCTTTTACAGTCCATTTTTATGTTTCTTGCTAGCTTATTTTGATATTCTATTTTCTCTTTCTTTATCCGTTTCTTGGTCTTCCTTTGCTGAATTCTAAAATGCTCCCAATCCTCAGCTTACTACTTTTTTGGGCAACTTTATAAGCCTCTTCCTTTGATCTAATACAATATTTAACTTCTCTTGTTAGCCATGGTTGGATCACCTTTCCTGCTGGGTTTTTGTGCGTCAAAGGAATGTAAATTTACTGTAAACCATGTATTTACTCTTTAAATTCTAGCCATTGCCTTTCTACCATCATGCCTTTTAATGTAGTTTCCCAAGCTACTACAGCCAATTTTCCCCTGTTACAGTCAAGTGAGCAGGGGTCAAAGGGCTTCCCTCTTTTCCCTCTCCTTGTTTGACCACAACAAGTTTAATTCTTTCTTAAATTAGATATACTGGCCAATTCAGTAGGTGTTTGATTACTTACTTGCTATTATCACAACAAGAACCATTCAGAAAGGTTTTCTTGAGTTAACAAAGAAAGAAGTTAACTTTATTGTATCTAAACCAAACTAATAAAAATAATAAACAACGCGCCAACTTTCACTCTCACACACACATGCACACTAGAGGTTTACACACACTCAAATTAGTTACAGAGTGGGGAAAGGTAGATTGGTTGAGTTAGATCTCATTAAAAAGGTATACAATCTGTGGAGTTTTGTGATTCGGCTGGCTTCTAGCTGAATTCAGTGGCCCTGAGGCTTTCAGTTTGAAGAGGCGTATGACTGGTTTGATGGGTCTCATGGAGACAGTGATGTGAATGATTTCCTCCAACGGGGCTTCTGATTGTAGCCAGAGTATGCAAAGTTGGTCAGTCAACGGGTAGGTTTTGAAAGCTTTCAAGCTGGAATGGAGAGAGAGAGGGACTCCCATTTAGGTTTGCATGTGTCAGAGTCTAGTTGCTTCTCCTTTGCTGCAGAGAAAACACACGCTTAAAACCACAGATGGGGAGGGGCTTGTGACATGACAGTCACTCAGTGATTCAAAACATTTCTGTTAGCAGTATTTCTCTCCTGCTAAAAAGGAAAAGAACAAGCAGTTCCTTTAAACTTCATGGGTCTTGGTTCTTGCTGGGATATGCAGCCATTTTGTCTCCCTCCTCACAGACCTTTGCAATGTAGATACAGTGTTGCAAACTAGGTGACCATCCTAAGCTTTTCTTTTTAAATGTCTTTTAAAAATAAATTCAGATCTCCAGTCAGTGGATTAAAGAAAATTATCATTCAAAAATGCGCATTGGCATAACACCCCTTATACCTTTGTAGTTTTCTTTGTTTAGATTTAAGACCCTAGTTTTGGATTGAATTACATTACTTTACAACTTAATGTGAAATTCTACCATATTTTGGTCACTCTTCTCTAGAGGTTGCTTTACAATGTGATTATTAATTATCCCTTTCTTATTACTCAATACTAGATCTAAAATCTAGTTCCTTAACATACTGTTCTAGAGTACCAGCTCATATACATTCTAGGAATTTGTCCTCCACAGCATTAATGCTAATTAGGTTTACCCAGTCTATGTGTAAATTGAAGTCCCCCATGATTACTGTATTATCCTTGTTATATGCACCTCTAATTTCCTGATTTATAACATGCCCTACATTACCGCTACTGTTTGGTGCCCTATAATGTTTGCTGCCCATGCTGTTTCTTAGCTCCACCAAACTGATTCTACATCTTTGATCCTCTGATCCAAGATCCTGTCTCACTAATGTGCTGATCATCATCTGTTTGATTGTTAAAAACATGCATTATTTTTTTTAAAATATATATTTTTAAAAGACCTGTATAATTTTAAAAGACCTGTATAATTTTAAAAGATCTGTATCATTTTGAAAGTTTTTGCATTATTTGAGATGATCAGTATTATTTTAAACTCTTGTATCATTTTAAAGATCTGTATCAGTTAAAAACATATATCATTTTAAAACTCCTGTATTGTTTTAAATTCCTGTATTGTAAAGTCACCCATTGCAAAATTATGCCCGCTGCCATTTTGTTTGCAAATTGTAGAAAAGCTGAAAAGAGGAACAGAGAGCTCAAAGAAAAAACAAGAAAGTGAAATGGTTGTCTGCACAGTTTCTATAGCAAATTTACATACCACACATGAAAATAAATCTCCTTTCCCATTCATTATAAAATAATGCCTGTATGGATTATCCCCAGAATAAACCAGTTTAGCAGATCTGGTGAAACTGTTTAGGTTGTCCCAGGTGAGTTACCAGACTCTCGTTGCTAATGACATTGAGTGATGGCACAATTGCTCAATTTTCTCCTTGCAATCTGATTGTTGCCTAATATGGCTTGTATTCTTTCATTAAAAGATGGCAAGACTGAATCATTATAGGGACAGGAAATTCAGTTTAACTTGAGACACTTGTGGCCCTATTGCACAACGCCTTAGTGACAGGTACAGTGTGAAGAGTTGCGCAAAATTCACATTCCACTGCTGCTAAGAACAAAAAAAGCAACCACAACTGATAAATCGTTATCTGTTTGGTACAAACACATCTTCCTTTCTGACTTGGTGCATAGTGTTTAAAAACTCAGGCAATGGAGGACAGTTTTTCTTCTCCGAAGCACCTTGGGGCATTTTATGACGATAAAAGCTCTATATAATTGCAAGTTATTGTTGTTGTTTTTATTGTATCCAATTTTGGGTCAATCTATAACAGGCCGGAGAGGAGAATTGGTTGTGGAGCTCTTTCCCTCGTGCCTAATGATGCGAATATGTCGCATAGACTAGGCATGTATTCCCTTGAATGTAGGAAATTAAGTGGTGATCGAATTGATGTGTTTAAAATGATTGAAGAATTTGACAGAGCAGAAAGAGAGGATCTATTTCCTCTGGTGGGGGAGACCAGGACCTTAAATTTAGAGCTAACCTGTTCAAGCGTGATGTCAGGAAGCACTTCTTCATGTAAAGAGTGGAACTCTCCCCTCCAAAAGGCAGATGAGGTTAGGACAATTGAAAATTTCAATACTGATAGAATGCTAGGTTTTTGTTAGGCTACACTTCAGGATATTAAAGGATATGGGACCAAGGAAAGTAAATGGAGTTAAGATACAGATCAGCCATGTTCTAATTGATCTAATGGTGGAACAGACTTGAGGGGCCGAATACCCAATCCTATTCCTATTTTCCTGCGCCCTGCAACTCCTGGAATTTATTTGCTGGAAATGACACTGGGTACTCCTACCCTCTACCCAACCAGGGTGGGCATATTGCAATTGCTTACAAGTGATAACCCATAATCTATTTTCTGTCTTTAGCAATATGGCAGTCTGGAGGAAAATTCCACCATTGCTCTTGAGGGTTTTGATTGAAGAAGCGCCGCAAATAAATTGGGCTGAATTTTTCCAGCTCGCCGCCAAGTGGCTCCACAGATATCGCAACAGCTCATTTAAATGGCTGAGGCAGACTGCCCACTCGATGAAGTAGAGGGGGTGGGCGTTGTCCCTGGCAATGGTGTCTGGCGCCACAGGTGCCAGTGCCATTATTAAAGGGCATCAAGCCCTTTCAATGCGTTTAAATTTTTAAAAGTATAGGGAGTGTAAATTAAAAATAAAAACCTTAATCAAAATTTCAGTACCCTCTCCCACCCCCCATGACAAAACAAATTATTACTTGTCCTCGCTCCCCACCACAAAAATATTTACCTTGCGGTCCTGACCTTTCCCCCCTCAAAGTTTACAAACTTTGAAACTTTTCCCTGCTCACCACCCCTCATAACCAATCAAAAAGGTTTCACCCCCTACCCCCACTCCCGCTCCGAAAACATACTGCCTCTGTGGGTGGCACAGTGGCGCAGTGGTTAGCACCATAGCCTCACAGCTCCAGCGACCCAGGTTTAATTCTGGGTACTGCCTGTGTGGAGTTTGCAAGTTCTCCCTGTGACTGCGTGGGTTTCCGTCGGGTGCTCCGGTTTCCTCCCACAGCCAAAGACTTGCAGGTTGATTGGTAAATTGGCCATTGTAAATTGCCCCTAGTGTAGGTAGGTGGTAGGAGAATTGTGGGGATGTGGTGGTGAATATGGGATTAATGTAGGATTAGTATAAATGGGTGGTTGATGGTTGGCACAGACCCGGTGGGCCGAAGGGCCTGTTTCAGTGCTGTATGACTCGATGACTCCCCTTCTCCACCAGTGTCCTGCATTGGATCTCTGCATCTCTGGTCAGAGATCCAAAGGCACGGGAGTCCCAGCAACCATCTGGATGGCTGTTGGGAACAGGTGGGTAATTAATTGATTTATTTAAATCTTTAAATCCTGCTCCCATTGCCGAGCGGTGGGTGGGCGGCCACAAGGCCTCACTGCCGCCGGTAATATGGGGTGGGGCCTTCCCGGCGTGGCAGCCTCTCCCAGAGGCATTTTCCAGGTCCCCCCCCAACTATGCCCCCCAACATCAGGGGCTGGTAAAATCCAACCTATTTTAATATTTATCAACTTCTAACAAATCATCCATTAAGCACGTGTTTAGTGTGGACTGGGCCCAGTTTCACTGGTCAAAGGTGTCAGCCGTGGCTCAGTGGGTAACACTCTCTCCTCTGAGTCAGAAGGTTATAGATTCAACTCCAGAGAGTTGAGCACATGATGTAAGCTGACACTCCAGTGTAGTATTGAAGGAATGCTGTACTGTTGGGTGATGCTGTCTTTCGGATGTGATGTTAAACTGAGACCCCTGTCTGCTTCCTCTGGAGGATCTAAAGCCCTGTGGCGCTATTGTGAAGAAGGGCCAATTCTTCTTTTTCTTTCTTTTGGGCCTCCTTATCTCGAGAGACAATGGATACGCGCCTGGAGGTGGTCAGTGGTTTGTGAAGCAGCGCCTGGAGTGGCTATAAAGGCCAATTCTGGAGTGACAGGCTCTTCCACAGGTGCTGCAGAGAAATTTGTTTGTCGGGGCTGTTGCACAGTTGGCTCTCCCCTTGCGCCTCTGTCTTTTTTCCTGCCAACTACTAAGTCTCTTCGACTCGCCACAATTTAGCCCTGTCTTTATGGCTGCCCGCCAGCTCTGGCGAATGCTGGCAACTGACTCCCACGACTTGTGATCAATGTCACTTGTTTATAATCTGTGACTTTTCTAATATTTGTCAGTTCCGAAGAAGGGTCACTGACCCGAAACGTTAACTCTGCTTCTCTTTCCACAGATGCTGCCAGACCTGCTGAGTGAATCCAGCATTTCTTGTTTTTGTTTCACACGATTTCATGTCGCGTTTGCAGACGTCTTTATAGCGGAGAAGGGACAATATTTATCGCTCAACCAAATGATTTGGAGGAAAGTATAGGTGGTCTGATTAGCAAGTTTGCAGACGACACTAAGATTGGTGGAGTAGCAGATAGTGAAGGGGACTGTCAGAGAATACAGCAGAATATAGATAGATTGGAGAGTTGGGCAGAGAAATGGCAGATGGAGTTCAATCAGGGCAAATGCGAGGTGATGCATTTTGGAAGATCCAATTCAAGAGTGAACTATACAGTAAATGGAAAAGTCCTGGGGAAAATTGATGTACAGAGAGATTTGGGTGTACAGGTCCATTGTTCCCTGAAGGTGGCAACGCAGGTCAATAGAGTGGTCAAGAAGGCATACGGCATGCTTTCCTTCATCGGATGGGGTATTGAGTACAAGGGTTGGCAGGTCATGTTACAGTTGTATAAGACTTTGGTTCGGCCACATTTGGAATACTGCGTGCAGTTCTGGTTGCCACATTACCAAAAGGATGTAGATGCTTTGGAGAGGGTGCAGAGGAGGTTCACCAGGATGTAGCCTGGTATGGAGGGTGCTAGCTATGAAGAGAGGTTGAGTAGATTAGGATTATTTTCATTAGGAAGATGGAGGTTGAGGGGGGACCTGATTGAGGTGTACAAAATCATGAGAGGTATAGACAGGGTAGATAGCAAGAAGCTTTTTCCCAGAGTGGGGGATTCAATTACTAGGGGTCACAAGTTCAAAGTGAGAGGGGAAAAGTTTAGGGGGGATATGCATGGAAAGTTCTTTACGCCGAGGGTGGTGGGTGCCTGGAACGCGTTGCCAGCGGAGGTGGTAGATGCGGGCACGATAGCGTCTTTTAAGATGTATCTAGACAGATACATGAATGGGCAGGAAGGAAAGAGATACAGACCCTTAGAAAATAGGCGACATGTTTAGATAGAGGATCTGGATCGGCGCAGGCTTGGAGGGCCGAAGGGCCTGTTCCTGTGCTGTAATTTTCTTTGTTCTTTGTTCTTTATCACCAAAACAGAGTGGGGTTATTTTAGGGAATTGGTGAAAACAAGCACAAAATGGACGCTGTGCTAATAAGACGGCACAGTGGCGCAGTGGTTAGCACCGCAGCCTCACAGCTCCAGCGACCCGGGTTCAATTCTGGGTACTGCCTGTGTGGAGTTTGCAAGTGCTCCCTGTGTCTGTGTGGGTTTCCTCCAGGTGCTCCAGTTTCATCCCACAGCCAAAAGACTTGCAGGTTGATAGGTAAATTGGCCATTATAAATTGCCCCTAGTATATTAGAACATTACAGCGCAGTACAGGCCCTTCGGCCCTCGATGTTGCGCCGACCTGTGAAACCATCTGACCTACACTATTCCATTTTCATCAATATGTCTATCCAATGACCACTTAAATGCCCTTAAAGTTGGCGAGTCTACTACTGCTGCAGGCAGGGCGTTCCACGTCCCTACTACTCTCTGAGTAAAGAAACTACCTCTGACATCTGTCCTATATCTATCACCCCTCAACTTAAAGCTATGTCCTCTCGTGTTTGCCATCACCATCCGAGGAAAAAGACTCTCACTATCCACCCTATCTCAGGTGGTAGGGGAATATAGGGACAGGTGAGGATGTGGTAGGAATATGGGATTAGTGTAGGATTGGTATAAATGGGTGGTTAATGGTCAGCACAGACTCAGTGGACCGAAGGGCCTGTTTCAGTGCTATATCTCTAAATCTAATGACATGCTGATTAGTAGTCTTGTTTTAGTCTGCAATTTTGAGGCTGATTGGTCATTACAATGATTTAACTGTGCCGGCAGGCTCTAAATCGGAGACTTGCAGGTTTAGCACTCAAGCACTGAGTGGGCGCAAATTTTGTGCAGTTCTTTATGCAGCCTGCATGCACCCACTTCTACTGAAGATGTGGAGTGCGCTGGATGACACACAGTGAGACATTTCAGGGTGACTCAGAGACCGAGGGAGAGGATGCACCCTTTCATGGAAGTGGCACTGGAAGTCCTTGTGGGAGACGTCCAGAAGAGGAGGCATGTTGTGCGCCTGCAGTGGAGTAAGGATCCAAATTTTGCCCTCCTCACCCTCTCCTGCAGCAGGTGGTACTGCTCTGCCAGGCCTCATCTCCTCCTCCCATTCCTCCTGCAGATTAAGAGGGACACTTATCAAGATCCCTATCACCAAGCATTCCCTTTCTGCTGTTGACTCGGTTATGAAGGTGCTCAGTTCTGAAAATGTTTTGAGGAATTGTGTTAACGCTTATGGACATTGGTTCATTTGAAAACCTGAAAAGATTCAATGGATGTGTTTTTTTTCCAAGGGTCATTGGGAAGACACGAGCTTTGTGTTTAAAAACAACCTTTACTGGATGTCACATACTTTAAGCTAAGTAAACAACAGGAACCTTGGTGGCCAGGGGAGCTGTTTACAGAGAAGTGTCATGTTAAGATTTATGGTGGTCAAGAGTTTATGACTTGTTGTTGGGGTGTGGACTGTTTTGAAGGCTGTTGGATTTGTAGCCTGCTGAAAGAAATGCCCAGCTCATCTTTCTCCACAACTCAAAAGAACCCTACAAATACAGTGCACGATGGCTAAAACCCCTGATGCCACATTTCTCCTGAGAAGCTCCTGGAAAGCCTACCAGATTAATTCTCGATGCCGCCTGAAAAGAACTGCTCCAGAAAAGATCCTGTGACCCATCTTCGTGTACCTGGATGCCAGACCAAAGGGCAATTGATATCCTTCCATATCTTCTCTGTTTCCTTCAAGAATTAACAGGTATTTGGTCAAAGTATTTATTTGTCTTTTTGTAAAGTAAATCTCTGCAGAGAAAACCTCTATTTTTATTTTTAACTGGTGTGTGAGCATGTATGTTGAGCATCTAGAAGGTAAATATCTATCTGCATTCATATTTCAAACTGTGTGTTAATGCTTTGCATCTTTACTGCGTCATGCAGGCCCCCACCTGCCAAGAATGAGGCATATTAATTTTGCCACATGGAGATTAAATTTCAAATTGTTGCTGGGAAGAAGAGAAGGCCTGATACAAGGGGTTGCCAGACCCCTGGTTCGAAAGACATTTTTGTATTTAACAGACAGACTTGTAGACAAAGGAGCCACTCCCTGCTCCAATTCAATCAACAAACAGATGTGGTCAGACCAGTTAGTCACATGACTAACTGGCTGTTGCAGAGTTTGAAGTGAGAGTTTTAAATTGTCGAGACAGTGTTTGAACTGGCAGAAAGCTGAATGCTCTTGGACTCACAAAGACCTCGTGTCTGCCTGTCTGCTCCCATCTCTTTCTCACAGAACTCCAAAACCCACTGAAGACATATGAACCCCAAGAGAGAAAAGTCTCCTACAGTGAATAAGGTTTAAGATGAATACTGGGCCTCAATGAAAAGCAAGACCATATCTTAAATCAAGGACTCTACAGCAAGCTCAAAGCACAGTAATAAAAAACCCTCCTCAGCGATTGGCTCAAACTTTTCCACTTTATTTTTTCTTCTGCTCTTTCCTGTCTGTATTTGCATGTGGGTATTGCTTATGCATGCTAGCGTGGGCGCATCATGTATCCATAGGCGTCAACCAAATTAGAGTTTAAGTTTAATAAAATTTCACCTTTCTTCTTTAAACCGAAGAAAGCCTGTTTGTGCTAGTTTCCTTACCTTTTAATTGGAAAGCGGTGAACAAAGATTCACCAAGGGGGAGCTAAAAACACGGTGTGTTTAAAATTAAACCCTGTTACGGTAAGACCAGGTGAAGGCTGAGAGGGAACCCAAGACCTCTTTCTCACCTGGTCGTAACAACTGGATAAATCTTGTTTATTAAAGAAACTTGGTTGATGTATTTTATACTGGGATAAAAAGTAGAGCGTATGATTGACCATACTGATAACTGGGTAAACATTTAAATATATGTTGTGACCTTGGAGAACTGGAACTAGAGAAAGACAGTGCACTCCTCCTGCTTCGGTCATAACAACTCCTATAAGGTGCCCAATAGGGTAGGGTATCACAACACTGACTCTCTATAGATGAAGCCCTCAGCGAATTTCCAGAAAAAATGTTGATAGAATGTTGGTGAAGTCTTGACAAAGTGTCCCTGAAAGTCTCCTGATGTGTCTCAAAAAGTCCTTTACAAACTAAGTATAGCTAGTCTATCTCATGCAGCAAATGAACAGTTAATTATGAGCATGGCTTTAAGTAGTGCTAGAAATTCTCAGCAAAGACATCTTCACTCCTATTCAGCTGGATGCTGTAAGGAGAGGTCTTTAATTAAAGCATTAGCCTCCTTAATGATCGCTGGCCAGCAAATTAATTGTCAATCAGAGCCTGAACGATCCCTGGAGTGGTCATTCCTTTAACTTCTTTACAAAGATGGCGTGTTGCACTAAGGGTGGGGTAAACTGTGTTGTAGCTCAAGACCACATCTTGGCTTGCACATTGGAGGCTCTTTAGTGCCTAACATGGACAAGGAAAATCGTCTCCAGTATCTAGTCATTATCACTGGCTGCTGGATTTCCTACTTTACAACAGTGACTTCACATCAAAAGTACTTAATTGGTTGGACAACGCTTCGGAATGTCCTGGGGTTGTGAAAGACACCATTGAAATGTAAATCTTTCTTTCAAAACTCTGAAAATTGAAGAGCCCTGTTTTCAACTGCTGGTCCCATGATATTGTGGCAGGCTGCAGAGTCTCACATATCAGGTAGTGGGGGTGGTGGGATGGGTGGGCAGGGAAGTGTACAGGAAATGTAGTTGGTTTCAATGGTGGCACTACTGAAACACTCTGGCATGAGAGGTCAGAGGTCATGCACACTGAAATTCCTGTTTACAGGGAACAATAGGAGAGTGAATCATATGTTCAAGATGGGTTATGGCAATAGCTGTTGGATGAGGCGGGAAAGAAGCAGGTTTCCTGTTAGAAGTTGCTCCATGCTTATACAGCTGGTTAGATTCCAGCAAGTAAAAACAATCCCAGAAAAGTGAGTCAGTTTTAAATTCTGAGTTAAGATATCACAGAATCATTACAGCATAGAAGAAGGCCATTCGGCCCATCGTGTTTGCACTGGCTCTCCGAAGGAGCAATTTACTGAGTGCCACTCCTTCACCTTCTCCCCATAGCCCTGCACATTCTTCCTTATCAGATAATAATACAATTCCTCTTGAATTCCTCGATTGAACCTGCTTCCACCACATTCTCAGGCAGTGCATCCCAGATCCTAACCACGTGCTGTGTGAAAATGTTTTTCCTCATGTCACCATTGCTTCTTTTGCCAATTGCCTTAAATCTATGGCCTCTTGTTCTCGATCCTTCCACCAGTTTTCCCCTATCTACTCTGTCCAGACCCCTCATGATTTTGTATACCTCTATCTAAACTTCTCTCACCTTCTGTTCTCCAAGGAAAACAGTCCCAACTTCTCCAATCTATCCATGTAACTGAAGTTCCTCATTCCTGGAATATTCTCGTGAATCTTATCTGCACTCTTGTTGAAGCCTTTACATCTTTCTTAAAGTGTGGCACCCAGAACTGGATGCAATATTCCAGCTGAGGCTGAACCAGTGTTCTATACAAGTTTAACATAACTTCCTTGATTTTGTACGCTATGTCCCTGTCAATAAAACCTAGGATGCTGGATGTTTTACTAATCGCTCTCTCAACCTGTCCTACCACCTTCAATGACTTATGCATATATACATCTAGGTCCCTCTGCTCCTGCACCCACTTTAGAATTGTACCCTTTATTTTATTTTGTCTCTCCGTGTTCTTCCTACCGAAATGAATCACTTCACACTTCTCTGCTTTAATAGGCGGAAAGGTAAGCTGTCGGGAGGACACAGAGATGCTGCAAAGAGATATATACAAGGTAAGTGAGTGGGCAACATGATGGCAGATGGAGTATAATGTTGGGGGAGTGTGAAGTTATTCACTTTGGTCGTAAGAATAGAAAAGCAGAATATTTTTTGAATGGTATGAAACTTGTAAATGTTGATATAAAAACAAGAAATGCTGGAACCACTCAGCATGTCTGGCAGCATCTGTGGAAAGAAAAGCAGAGTTAACGTTTCGGGTCAGTGACCCTTCTTTGGAACTGACAAATATTAGAAAAGTCACAGGTTATAAGCAAGTGAGGTGGGGGTGGGGCAAGAGATAACAAAGGAGGTCTGGATTGGATCAGACCACATAGCTGACCAAAAGGTCACGGAGCAAAGGCAAACAATATGTTAATGGTGTGTTGAAAGACAAAGCATTAGTACAGAATAGGTGTTAATACACTGAATATTGAACAGCAGCAAGTGCAAACCTGAAAAAAAACAGTGGGTAAGCAAACTGAACAAACGAAGATGAAATGAAGTAAATGCAAAAAAGATAGTAGAAAATGTAAAAAAGAATGTAAAAAAAAGGAAGAAAAAAATAACTAAAAATGAAAGTAAAATGGGGGGCTGTCATGCTCTGAAATTATTGAACTCAATGTTCAGTCCGGCAGGCTGTATTGTACCTAATCGGTAGATGAGATGCTGTTCCTCGAGCTTGCGTTGATGTTCACTGGAACACTGCAGCAATCCCAGGACAGAGATGTGAGCATGAGAGCAGGGGGGAGTGTTGAAATGGCAAGCAACCGGAAGCTCAGGGTCCTGCTTGCGGACTGAGCGGAGATGTTCCGCAAAGCAGTCACCCAGTCTGCGCTTGGTCTCCCCAATGTAGAGGAGACCACACTGTGAGCAGCGAATACAGTATACTACATTGAAAGAAGTACAAGTAAATCGCTGCTTCACCTGAAAGGAGTGTTTGGGGCCTGGGATAGTGAGGAGAGAGGAGGTAAATGGGCAGGTATTACACCTCCTGCGATTGCAGGGGAAGGTGCCATGGAACGGGGACGAGGTGGTGGGGGTAATGGAGGAGTGGACCAGGGTGTCACGGAGGGAATGATCCCTTCGGAATGCTGACAGGGGAAGGGAGGGGAAGATGCGACTGGTAGTGGCATCACGCTGGAGGTGGCGGAAATGGCGGAGGATGATCCTTTGGATATGGAGGCTGGTGGGGTGAAAAGTGAGGACAAGGGGAACCCTGTCACGGTTCTGGGAGGGAGGGGAAGGGGTGAGGGTAGAGGTGCGGGGAATGGGCCGGACACGGTTGAGGGCCCTGTCAACCACAGTGGGGGAAAATCCTCGGTTGAGGAAAAAGGAGGTCATATCAGAAGCACCGTCATGGAAGGTAGCATCATCAGAGCAGATGCGTTGGAGACGGAGAAACTGGGAGAATGGAATGGAGTCCTTACAGGAGGTAGGGTGTGAAGAAGTGTAGTCGAGGTAGCTGTGGGAGTCGGTGGGCTTATAATGGATATTAGTAGACAACCTATCCCCAGAGATGGAGACAGAGAAGTTGAGGAAGGGAAGGGAAGTGGCAGAGATGGACCATGTAAAGGTGAGAGAAGGGTGGAAATTGGAAGGAAAGTTGATAAAGTTTTCCAGTTCGGGGCGGGAGCAGGAAACGGCACCGATACAGTAGTTGATAAAGATTTCCAGTTCGGGGCGGGAGCAGGAAACGGCACCGATACAGTAGTAGATAAAGGTTTCCAGTTGTAAATGTTGATGTTCGGAGAGACTTGGGTGTTCTTGTACAAGGAATGCAGAAAGTTAGCATGCAGGTACGGCAAGCAATTATGAAGGCAAATGGCTTGTCGGCCTTTATTTCGAGGGGATTGGAGTACAGGAATAAAGTCGTGCTGCAATTGTACAGGGTTTTGGTGAGGCCATATCTGGAATACTGTGTGCAGTTTTGGTCTCCACATTTAAGGAAGGATATACTTGCATTGGAGGCGGTACAATAAAGGTTCACTCGATTCGTCCCTGGACTGAGAGGGTTGTCCTATGATGAGGAGCTGAGTAAATTGGCCTATATTCTTTGGCGTTTAGAAGAATGAGAGGCAATCTCATTGAAACATACAAGATTCTGAAGGGGCTTGATAGGGTAGATGCTGAGAGATTGTTTCCGCTGGTCAGGGAATCTAAAACATAGGGGCACAGTCTCCGGATAAGGGGCTGATCATTTAAGACTAAGATGAGGAGAAATTACCTCAATAAAAGGGTTGTGAACCTTTGGAATTCTCTACTCCACAGGGTTGTGGATGCTCCATTGTTGAATATATTTAAGGTTGTGATAGACAGATTTTTGGACCCTCAAGGAATCAAGGGAAAGTAGAGTTGAAGCCCAAGATCAGCCATGATCATATTGAATGGTGGAGCAGGCTTGACGGGTGGTATGGTCTACTATTGCTCCTATTTCTTGTGTTCATCTGGCACTCACCGCTCATTCCACCAACCTGCCTATGTCCTTTTAAAGTTCTGCACTCTCCTCCTCAGAGTTCTCAATGCTTCCAAGTTTCATATCATCCACAAATTTTGAGATTGTGCCCTGTACACCAAGGTCTAGGTCATTAATATTTATCAGGAAGAGCAAGGGTCCTAACACTGATCCTTAGGGAATGCCACTACAAACCTTCCTCCAGTCGAAAAACATCCATTACCCATTACTCTCTTTTCCCTGTCACTCAGCCAATTTTGTATCCATGTTGCTACTGTCTCTTTTATTCTATGAGCTATAACTTTGCTCACAAGTCTGTTGTGTGGCATTGTATCAAACGCCTTTTGAAAGTCCATGGATGCAACATCAACTGTATTACCCTCATCAACCCTTTCTGTTTCCTCATCAAAAAACCCAGCAGATTATTTAAACACAATTTGCCCTTAACAAATCTGTGCTGGCTTTCATTAATTGACCCGCATTCACCCATGTAGCTATTAATTTCGTCCCCAATTATTGTTTGTAAAAGCTTCCCCTCCACCGAAGTTAAGCTGACTAGCCTGTAGCTGCTGGGCTTATCTTTACACCCTTTGTTCAACAAGGGTGTAATATTTGCAATTCTCCAGTCTACTGGCACCACGAAGAAGCTAAGGAAGACTGGAAAATTATAGCCAGTGCCTCCGCAATTTCCACTCTCACTTCCCTCAGTAACCTTGGGTGCATCTCATCCGGTCCTGGTGCCTTATCAACTTTAAGTATAGACAGTCTCTCGAATACCTCCTCCTTATCAATTTTAAACTCTTCAAGTGTCTGAATTAGCTTCTCTTTCACCATGACCTGCGCAGCATCTTCTTCCTTGGTATTCATGCTTAAATCCCTTTTTTGCTCCCAAATTGGCCCCACTCCTTTTAGCACCCTTTTACTATTTATATGCCGATCGAAGACTTCTGGATTCCCTTTTATGTTAGCTGCCAGTCTCTTTTCATATTCTCTCTTTGCTTCTCTTATTTGCTTTTTTCACTTCCCCTCTGAACCCTATATATTCAGCCTGGTTCTCAGTTGTATTATCCACCTGATATCTGTCATAAACACACTTTTTCTTCTTCATCTTAATCTCTATCTCTTTTGTCATTCAGGGAGCTCTGGATTTGTTTGCCCTACCTTTATCCTTTGTGGGAATATACCTTGACTGTGCCCAAACTATCTCTTCTTTAAAGGCAGACCAGTGTTGAGTTGCAGTTTTGCTTGTCGACCTTTGATTCCAATTTATCTGGCCCAGATCCATTCTTACCCCATTAAAATTGTCTTTCCCCCAGTTAATTATTCTTACTCTGGATTGTTCCTTGTACTTTTCCATCACCAACTTAAACCTTATGATACAATGATCACTGTCCCCTAAATGTTCCCCTACTGACTCTTGATCCACTTGGTCCACATCATTCCCAAGAACCAGACCTAGCAGTGCCTCCCTTCTCATTGGACTGGAAACATAGTGCTGTAGAAAACTTTCCTGAACACACTCTAGGAACTCTTGCCCCTCTCTGGCCTTTACTGTATAACTATCCCAGTCTATATTCGGTAATTAAAGTCCTCCATTATAATTACGTCATAATTCTTGTACCTCTCTGTATTTCCCTTGTAAATTTGTTCCCCTACATCTTTCTCACTAGTTTGTGGCCTATAGACTACACTGAGCAGTGTAATTGTACCTTTTTTGTTCCTTCACTCTAGGCAAATAGATTCTGTCCTCATCCCCTCTGGGCATCTCTCTCCAGCACTGCAATGTTTTCCTTAATCAATGTTGCCACCCCTCCCTCTTTCCTTCCTTGAGGAAGAAGTTTTTTTTATTAATTTGTGGGATATGGGTGTCACTGGCTAGGCCAGCATTTATTACCCATCCCTAATTGTCCTTGAACTTAGTGGCTTGGTAAGCCATTTTGGAGGGCATCTACGAGTCAACCACATTGCTGTGGCTCTGGAGTCACGTGTAGGTGAGACCAGGTAAGGACAGTAGATTTCCTTCCCGAAAGGGCATTAGTGAACCAGATGAGTTTTTACAACAATGGACAATGGTTTCATGGTCACCATTAGACGAGCCTTTTAATTCCAGATTTATTAATTGAATTCAAATTTCACCATCTGCTGTGGTGGGATTCGAGCCCGTGTCCCCAGAGCATTAGCATGGGCTCTGGATTACTAGCCCAGTGACATTACCACCAGTGCCATGGGATCTCTAATGCCCAGCTGAACCACTAGAACAGGCAGTTGGAACCTCAACTGAAGGCAATTACCCCAGATAGTGGAGTGTCAGCTAGATTATGCACTTGAACACTTCTTGAATACACAACTTACTGATTCAGAGGAGATAGCGCTACCAACAGAGCTGATCATTTTCTCCACTATCTCTAACATCAATGACCTTGGTAGAGAACATTATGTCATTGCTCATTTTGCTCAAACATTATGATCAACATCAAATTTTACTAGAATTTAATAAGCCTTTAATAATATTCCTTATGGGCAGTCATCCCCTGTCCTTAACGTGTGTTCTTCCAGACTTAGCACCTATTGTATGCTGTTTGTTCTTTCTCTTGAATTTTAGCTGTGTCTCTGTTTGTAGCACACTGGCTCCTGATCCAAAAGGTTGTGGGCACAATGCCTTAAGCACAAGAATTAAGACCACCACTCCAGTACAGATAGGTATCCAGTCAAGGCTCTGTCTGTTTTCTAAAGCGGTTGTGAAAGATTCCATGCTTCTACTTTGAAGAAGAGCATTGGAGCAACCCCCAGAGTTCTGGTCTATATCCAATCAAAATCACTGAAATAGAGGGCTGAATTTTACGCTGCCCCAGCAGGTCGGACAGTGGCATGAGGGCGGATGGGGGCGACGTAAAATTGAGCGGGAGGCTCCGGGAGGCCTATCCTCTCCGCTCCCACCTCCAGTCAACTTTATGGGGGTCGGGCAGGGGGGGAGAAAACGGCCACTTAAGGGCCCTCGCCTGCCTCCACGGGTATTTTACCTGTGGCAAGCGGGCGTGCTGGGGACGTGAAAGGCCACCCAGCAATAGCTGCTGGCCTTTCCGCATGCTGGGAGGTGCCATGACAGTCGGGCACAGGGTGTCCGATTAAGGGCCGCTCCTGCCTCCCAACCCACCCCCCAGGACCCAAGAGCCCTCCCCCCAAACAACCATCTTAGCCTCACCAGGGCACCACCGATCGCTGGGTTGCAGTCCCTCTGATTGGCTGGCAGCTCACTGAGGCGGGACTTCCTCCCTCAAGCGGGATAATTAAAGCCCTGGGACCCGTAAAATGCAGGACGGATCCCTGGGCTAGGCGGAAGCGGGTTTGCCACTGAGTATCTGGTCATTATCACATTGCTGTTTGTAGCTGGTTGCTGTGTTTCCTACATTTCAAAAGTAGTTTGTTGGCTGTAAAGTGCTTTGGGATCTCCTGAGGTTATGAAAGGTGCTGTATAAATGCTAGTTTATCTTAACTTCTCCTTTGAATTTTGCTCAGGATCGTTTATATTTCCATCAACTGCTCCTGTACCCCAATGTCAATAATGGACGCTGTTATTAGCTCTCAAATTACCCATTATCTTGAAAGTTTTGGTCTAATTCCTGATTAACAGTAAAGTTTTTAGTGTTATAGAAACTGAAAATGCTCTGTACTGCGTTGAAATACTCAGCAGCGTCGGCAACATCAGTTGGGAGAGGAACAGATTTAACCTTTCAGTTAGAATACCTTTTACCAGAACTGGGGAAATCGAAAGCAATGAAGGTGAACAAGGTAGAAAAGACAAAGAGAGAAGAGAGTTCTGCTGAAACGTGAACTCTGTTTCTCTCTCCACAGATGCTGCCAGACCTGCTGAGTATTTCTAGCATTTTCTGTTTTTATTTCCGATTTCCAGCATCTGCAGTATTTTGCTCTTGTATCGGTTTTCAGTGTTGCCAGTTTACTGGTGATCCTGTTGCCTTTGTTGTACATCTCTGGAATGCTACATTGGAATATTTGGAAGAGCCATCTGGCATTGACTTATATTTCACCAAAGCCTTTGATAGAGATTTCCAAGCTAGTTAAAATCAGATTGCCTCCTTCTAAAGTTACATTAATAGCAATCTAGCTTATTCCTCACATGGCTATAGGAGGCGGCTTATTCTTTGACTGTTCCTGTATTGATTGTCCCAATCTTATTCTTCTTCATATCAAAGATCTCCTTCGCAACTCAGTCACTGACAATTCCACTCTGCCTTCAGCGACTGATTTCAGATCGCAATGCTTGCATTTCATTCTCATCTCCTTTGTACTTACAGCTCACTTACACTAAACAATTACACAACCTTACAACTCATTCATTCACCAGCATATTTCAGGCAGGCACACATTCAGCTCGACACTTTTGAAAGCTTTGGCATACTTATGTTTTATTCGCCTCAATACATAAAACCGTTATGCATTTGGGGAAGATAAGTCTTCCTGTTCAATGGGAATGGCAATAAAAATAGCAACTTGCATTTATATAGTAAAATGTCCCAAGGCACTTCACAGGTGTATTATCAGATAAAATTTGATACCAAGCCACATAAAGCGATATTGGCAAAGGTGACCACAAGCTTGGTCAAAGTGGTAAGTTTTAAGGTACAACTTAAATGAGGATAGAAAGAGGTAGAGTGGCAGAAAGGCATAGCGAGGAAATTCCACAGCTTAGAGCCCACGCAGCTGAAGTTATGATCATCAATTGTAAGGAAAGCAAACAAATTGACATAATTTTTAGCCTGACGTTCAATCAGCATGCCCTGGGAAGCTGGAAGCAGTACTGATGGAAGAAATTCTTGTTTTTCAGTCTTTTAAAATTAATCTCACTGAGCTGTGGTAGATCAGTAAGATCAGACAATGCTACCAGGAAGTAACAAAGCCATGTTATTCGGTGAAGAAATATCTGCAGCTGAAATGAGAGAGCAGACCTTGAAGATTCTGCAAAATGATAAGCTTCAAACATCTTTATCTGGAAGTTGGCTAACTCGACGGTTGAGATGTATGCAAGCTATCCAACCAATCCACAAACCCCAGTGTTGCTGTGGTTTTCACATGATAGAAATTTACCAAAGGAATTCTAAGAACGATAGATAGTGTCCAGGCAGGCTTTAACTCCAGCTTTTAAACAAAGAACTCAGCATACCATTGGATATTATGATCCAAGGCAATTGTCGATAGGTCAATAAGGCCTTGTCAATGTAAAATTCCATTCAACATCAAAAGAAAAGGGTAGAAAAGAGACTGTTAAGGTAACTTCTTTACTATGTCATGGAGGAAGGAGATTGTCAACAGGAGGGAACCCTACCAGCTGTCAGAAGGAGATCAACAATCAACAGAAGCATTCTATTACTAGATATTGTTAGACCATTCTATTGCCAGGAGTAGAGCAGTAAGGGAATTGTAATACAATTTAAATCTATAATCGTGTATTGAAAAACCTTATTAAACATATGACCCTTTGGTGAGTCATTAATTTATTCTCTTTTAATTTATGGATCAAAGCGAACTACAAGCATGGGTATAAGAAGGCTTACAAATAGTGGTGCGCAGGAAATTGGGAATGCACAAGAGGCCAGTACTGAAAATGAAAGTAAAAACAAGAAATTCTGGAACCACTCAGTAGGTCTGGCAGCATCTGTGAAAAGAGAAGCAGAGTTAACGTTTCGGGTCAGTGACCCTTCCTCGGAAAATGAAAGTGATTTTTCTATGCTGACTGTCACATCGATATGGGTGTGAACTGTATATTGTGGGCTAGAAATTCATTTGCGTGGTGTCGCATACCAGGTTAGTCCCATTCAGCCAGCTGCTTCCTGCGCAGCCTACATGGCATGAAGTCAGACGAAGTGTGCAAACAGGTATGCCCCCTGTGTGCTGGAACATCTTGATCCAATGCCAATGTTTGATAAGGTATCTACCAAAACTCGTTTTCACAGCCACATCTCCTTCCTCGGTGACTGTCTCCGGCTCCGACTGATTCCACGTGGATTCCAACTGCAGTTTCACCCATCATGCTTTGAAACCACCCAGGATCACAGGTATCTCCGAGAAATACAACGTTCCTCGGACTGCTACTCTCGCCGCATCCTGAGATCTACACTCAGTGCTATGCGCCGCCATATGCATACACTGGACCTCTCTCTCCAGCAGCACCGTCTTACCTTATCTCAAATCTGTTCTACTCCGCAGTTTCATCTCATCTTACGTCTCATCCGACGCATTAACAAAAAACTTTTTTTCTTCCTTTCAGGTGTTAAGGAACGCAAGCTCCAGCAGCTGATGGGGACTAATGCCTCTCCAGATCCTCCTTCCGCTTCACTTCCCTCTGACCCCACCCCTTCTGATCTGACCCCTTGCCGTGTATTCACTATACCCTCTGACCTCCCCCTCTCTGATGCTGAGCGTTCTGTACTCAGCAAAGGTCTCAGTTTTATCCCTTTACACCCCCACCTCAATGAATTTCGCGCTCGGCATGACGTTGAGCTCTTCTTCCGTCGCCTCCGCCTCCGGGCTCACTTCTTCGACCAGGAGTCCTCCCCCCGACCAGCAGACCCATTCACCCGCCTCCAGCATTCTCCCTCTACCTGGACCCCTCCCCCTGGCCTCTTACCCGCTCTTGATCTCTTCATTGAAAACTGTCGGCGAGACATTGGTCGTCTCAATTTCTCTGCCCCCCTCACTCACTCTAACCTGTCCCCCTCTGAACTTGAGGCACTCCGTTCTCTCAGGTCTAACCCCGACATGGTCATCAAACCTGCAGACAAGGGTGGTGCTGTTGTTGTATGGCGTACCGACCTCTACCTTGCAGAAGCTCAACGCCAACTCACAGACACCTCTTCCTACCTCCCTCTGGACCATGACCCCACCACCGAACATCAAGCCACCGTCCAAAGGACTGTCACTGACCTCATCTCCTCTGGAGATCTTCCCTCTACAGCTTCCAACCTCATAGTCCCGCAACCCCGGACAGCACGCTTCTACCTCCTTCCCAAAATCCACAAACGGGACTGTCCCGGCAGACCCATTGTGTCAGCCTGCTCCTGCCCCACTGAACTTATTTCTTCCTATCTAGACTCTATCTTTTCTCCGCTGGTCCAGTCTCTTCCCACCTACATCCGTGACTCTTCTGACGCCCTACGTCATTTTGACAATTTCCAGTTTCCTGGTCCCAACCGCCTCCTCTTCACTATGGACGTCCAATCGCTCTACACCTCCATCCCCCACCAGGATGGTTTGAGGGCTCTCCGCTTCTTCCTGGAACAGAGGCCCAACCAGTCCCCATCCACCACCACCCTCCTCCGCCTGGCTGAACTTGTTCTCACATTGAACAACTTCTCCTTCAACTCCATGCATTTCCTTCAAGTAAAAGGTGTCGCTATGGGTACCCGCATGGGTCCTAGTTATGCCTGTCTTTTTGTGGGATATGTCGAGCATTCTTTGTTCCAGTCCTACTCAGGCCCCCTCCCCCAACTCTTTTTCCGGTACATTGATGACTGTATCGGTGCCGTTTCCTGCTCCCGCCCCGAACTAGAAAACTTTATCAACTTTGCTTCCAATTTCCACCCTTCTCTCACCTTTACATGGTCCATCTCTGACACTTCCCTTCCCTTCCTCGACTTCTCTGTCTCCATCTCTGGGGATAGGTTGTCTACCAATATCCATTATAAGCCCACTGACTCCCACAGCTACCTCGACTACACTTCTTCACACCCTACCTCCTGTAAGGACTCCATTCCATTCTCCCAGTTTCTCCGTCTCCGACGCATCTGCTCTGATGATGCTACCTTCCATGACGGTGCCTCTGATATGACCTCCTTTTTCCTCAACAGAGGATTTCCCCCCACTGTGGTTGACAGGGCCCTCAACTGTGTCCGACCCATTCCCCGCACCTCTACCCTCATCCCTTCCCCTCCCTCCCAGAACCGTGACAGGGTTCCCCTTGTCCTCACTTTTCATCCCACCAGCCTCCATATCCAAAGGATCATCCTCCGCCATTTTCGCCACCTCCAGCGTGATGCCACTACCAGTCGCATCTTCCCCTCCCTTCCCCTGTCAGCATTCCGAAGGGATCGTTCCCTCCGCGACACCCTGGTCCACTCCTCCATTACCCCCACCACCTCGTCCCCGTCCCAGGGCACCTTCCCTTGCAATCGCAGGAGGTGTAATACCTGCCCATTTACCTCCTCTCTCCTCACTATCCCAGGCCCCAAACACTCCTTTCAGGTGAAGCAGCGATTTACTTGTACTTCTTTCAATGTAGTATACTGTATTCGCTGCTCACAGTGTGGTCTCCTCTACATTGGGGAGACCAAGCGCAGACTGGGTGACCGCTTTGCGGAACATCTCCGCTCAGTCCGCAAGCAGGACCCTGAGCTTCCGGTTGCTTGCCATTTCAACACTCCCCCCTGCTCTCATGCTCACATCTCTGTCCTGGGATTGCTGCAGTGTTCCAGTGAACATCAACGCAAGCTCGAGGAATAGCACCTCATCTACCGATTAGGCACACTACAGCCTGCCGGACTGAACATTGAGTTCAATAATTTCAGAGCATGACAGCCCCCCACTTTACTTTCATTTTTAGTCATTTTTAGTTATTTTTTCTTCCTTTTTTTTTGCATTCCTTTTTACATTTTTTACAATCTTTTTTTGCATTTATTTCATTTCATCTTAGTCTCACCCACTGTTTTTTTCAGGTTGTTTTTCTTCAGGTTTGCACTTGCTGCTGTTCAATATTCAGTATATTCACACCTAATCTGTACTAATGCTTTGTCTTTCAACACACCATTAACATATTGTTTGCCTTTGCTCCGTGACCTTTTGGTCAGCTATGTGGCCTGGTCCAATCTGTACCTTCTCCTTTGTTATCTCTTGCCCAATCCCCACCTCACTTGTTTATAATCTGTGACTTTTCTAATATTTGTCAGTTCCGAAGAAGGGTCACTGACCCGAAACGTTAACTCTGCTTCTCTTTCCACAGATGCTGCCAGACCTGCTGAGTGAATCCAGCATTTCTTGTTTTTGATCCAATGCCATCCTGACTTCATACAGCTGTACCAGCTGGTGTGATGCCAGGATTCAAATCTATGTTTACGGGGAAGACCAGCCCACAAATTAGAGAGATACAGCACTGAAACAGGCCCTTTCACCCACCGAGTCATTGCTGACCAACAGCCACCCATTTATGCTAATCCTGAATTAAACCATAATCCCTACCACATCCCCACCTTCCCTCAATTCTCCTACCTACACTAGGGGCAATTTACAATGGCCAATTCATCTACCAATCTGCAAGTCTTTGGCTGTGGAGGAAACCTGGCAGAAACGCACGCTGTCACATGGAGAACTTGCAAACTCCGCACAGGCAGTACCCAGAACTGAACCTGGGTCGCTGGAGCTGTGAGGCTAACCACTGTGCCACCCAATTTATACATCACTCATCAAAGATCAGGCATGTAGCTAGAAGATGGGATCTGAACCTGTGCAAATTAAAGGGCCACTCCACAAGTTGCAGGTGAGGTGGTTTTCAACACCTTTTCCTTACGCAGAGTTGGTGATAGATCTGTGTTGGGTTTGTTCCTGTGGGTGTTTTATGTCACTTTAGTATAGCTGCCCAAGGAATCCACATGACTACTTGACACAGGTATGGGAGCAGTTCTTTCATTGCCTCCAGGTCTGCAACAGGACCAGGGAATGGGACAGAGAAGGCAGAAAGGCCAAGTTTCTCTGAGGAGGGAGGGTGGAGGGGGCAGAGGAGATTGCAGTGAGGAGATATCCTGGATTCTGGAATATCACACAGCAGATTGTTGGACTCCGTATCCCCTTCAAACAACTTCTCCATTCCAAAGTAGACCCACCAATCACTACCCACACATCCATTTCACATTCCACATCGCAACATCCCTTTGCCCAATATTCGGCAATAAAAGCCACCAATTGAAAACCTTCATAAAATATCTTTATCCAGCAACACATCTAATTGCACAAGCAACAATGTACCCTTGTACATTCCCTTCATGCCTGTCTTGCGGGTGATCTCGCCTGCTTCAGTGCTCTTATACAATGCTACCCCAGTTGCTGGTGGAAGGCTGCTGACTTTCAGTGCTGGAGACTGCAGTTGACCTCGCAGGAGTCCCTTGAGTAGCTCTGGGTCTTGAGGGCTAGTTTTCAGATGGCACTACCACAATATGAGTGGCAGCAATCTGGGCTGGCTGGCTGAGAGGCAACAGCAAGGATACTGACGGAGTGGCAGTGATGGGAGCGTGAATACTGTCATCCTGAAAGAGGACAGAAGGTTCATCCTCCATGGGGCCGCTTCCGCTTCCACAGGGCAGTTACCCTAGTAATTTGCTGAAGTACAGATCTCTGGACTGCTGTGAGAGAATTCATGCCCTGTTGAACACCGAAATCCCCACCCACAATGACAGCAGTCTGAGCTTTCATAGCAGCAACTATGCATCTCAGGACCTCCATTGGAGCCTCCACTGCAGCAGTAAAATGTTTTGAGGTCCATGACTGGTAATTTCAGGGATGAGAAATTTCCCATTGACTTCTTCATTCTGACCAGACCGTCTTTTTAACAGCCGACAGGTGCTGAGAGCAGGAACAGTGCTTCCAGACTTCAGACAGATTTTGGGTTTTCCGGCAGATTCCAATTTTTTTTTTAAACCCCGCCGGAAAACAAAAATGCTGTCCAAGTTTTGGAAACCGCTGTTCCCACTCTCAGCAACAGTCAGCAGTGGGGTAGAGAGAGAGAAGGGGCAAAGAGAGAGAGGGGGTGGAGAGAGGGAGAGAGTGGCAGAGAGGGAGAGGGGGACAGAGAGAGAGAGAAAGGAGGGACAGAGAGAGAAAGAGGAGGGAAAGAGAGTGATCAAGATCAGTCCTGACAGATGGACATCTATCCGGAATACTCTGCATCACTACAACAAGCGACTACTTGTGCAAGCAAAATATAATGGCAGGTATCTCACTAACTCAGCATCCAACATAGAGCCAGATCTTGTTTGTAATCCGATGGCGGGTTTCGTGGTGGTGGTGGGGGGCAGAGAATTGGGGCAGACTCGCCTGCCATGGAACCTGACACTGGGATTCCCAGTTCCGATTCTTCTGGGGGCAGGATAAGCTGATGACAGCCCACCCGCCCAGAGGCCTATTGAAGCCCAACGGCCAGTTAAGGGCGTCTTCCTGCTGCTAATTTGTGGCCCATGGAAGATGCCCATTGGGAACAACTGTACCTCCCCGGGACCATGCTCACCTGGAATGAATGCCCACCACCACCCCCCCCCCCCCCACCCCTCACTGGGGTCTTCAGGACTGGCCCCAGTGATCCCGCCTCACATACCTCTGGACCTGGGTTCCAGCGCTGGGCATGGGACTGAGGCTTCTGCAGTACCCACAGTGGCCACTGCTCCCAGTGGCGATGCCAACACTGCTGAGCTGCCAGCCCTGTGATTGGCCGGCAGCTCTTGGGGGTGGTACCCCCATCCCTATAAAGTCTGTTAAGGAAGGGGGATCCCGACTCCTTAAACCTTGACAGGAATAGACCGGAGGATCACTCCGGGCATCTGAAAAAATGCAGAGGCGATGTTCCTCCTGCTTTTTCCGCCTGGTACGGGAACCCCGCCTCATGCACAAAATCCAGCCTATGGTGATGAACGAGTATGTCAATAAATTAGTCTTCTCATTTAAAGCTTCTTCACAAAAATCCACACTTCTTATTGTTTTGATTAATAATAAGATGCATTTTTAATGCCTTTATCTTTCTGAAATTGTCTCACTGGCCCCCTATGTAAGACAAAAATGATAATGTGCCCCCCCCCACACAAAAAGGTTGGACACCCCTGCTCCAAGCTTTTAACCATGTCTTTTAAAATAACCAATTTCTATGTTCTAGCACATATTACTTTAACTTGGAATGCAAGCTGAGTGACAAGTTGATTGTTGCTAGACTTTTATTCTGTATGAATGTTGCAATTCCACTGCCATCAATTTGGAATCACATTGTTCCAGAAATTGTATTCAGGGGAAAATAGGCAAGAAAATCCAAGCAATTTCCAGAAGTCAGCACTGTACATTCCTCATGAATACAAGAGTATGGTGTAATGGGACTGAATGATATTGGCAGAAACAGGATCAAGGTGACCCATATACAATAGTAAATACAATGTCATGGATAGCTTTAATAAACCTGAATCTATGATGGACTGTCTGTGATTCTTTAACAAAATCCATGCTGCATTTACAGTTTTAAAAACTGTTGGGGCAAATATAGTAAAAATTGATTGTGTTTTGATGACCATGTTAGAAACAGTCATTAACTTTTTTGGCTATGAACTCGATTAAAGGATACGTTTTACAAGTGTGTCAAAGATCAGTAACTGCAATGTGCATCATTTATTATTCCGTTTGAGGGCCGATAACTTGTTTGGCCAATGTCATTTGAAAGTTGTCTGTATCATATTACTACATGATGTTAAAAGTGCACCTTTGCTAACAGGTAAAAAAATTTGGCTTGGACATAAGTTGGTTAGTTTGGAGTACAATCTTACAGGGAGTGATAAAACATTTTGTAACTGAATAATACATGCAGCAACAATTCCGCTCAACTTTTTGCACCAAAGCTTTTTGTTAATAATTATCATGTCAGAGCTGAATCGGAATTGACAGTGATGGACTGACATATCGAGATAAGTGAATTTCAAAGAATCACTTTATTGGAGGAACTGAAGGGTGCTCTTTCGGTGCACTTTTATTTGTAATTATGTTTATCTAATATTGTCACTAGCTTTGGTGAGTAAGTGGCATTCTGCCCATGAGAGATGCTGTTGTTTCTGTATTTTAGAATCCAGGACCTAGTTTAACAGCCTGTCAAGATGAATAAACTAGTCTTGGCTATCTCCCGTTAATCTCGCTGTCCCTTCCTGTCTCACTCTGCTTCTCTGTTTTATATAACTCTTCTGAAGTACTATCTGCTCCATCTTATAACATTTTCCTGATTTGACGATCACTGACTTTTATTGGCCACCCTGTCTTCAGACACATATTATAGCAGGTGGAGAAGTTGCACAAGCATTGACCATCATGGGTTAAATTGTCTTGTGACTATAGTTGTGTGAGAAATGGTCTGATTTCCTACTGCTGAGTTTTTTTTACTGCCTCACCTCAACAAAGAAAGAACAAAGAACAAAGAAAATTACAGCACAGGAACAGGCCCTTCGGCCCTCCAAGCCTGCGCCGATCCAGATCCTCTATCTAAACATGTTGCCTATTTTCTAAGGGTCTGTATCTCTTTGCTTCCTGCCCATTCATGTATCTGTCTAGATACATCTTAAAAGACGCTATCGTGCCCGCGTCTACCACCTCCGCTGGCAACGCGTTCCAGGCACCCACCACCCTCTGCGTAAAGAACTTTCCACGCATATCCCCCCTAAACTTTTCCCCTCTCACTTTGAACTCGTGACCCCTAGTAATTGAATCCCCCACTCTGGGAAAAAGCTTCTTGCTATCCATCCTGTCTATACCTTTCATGATTTTGTACACCTCAATCAGATCCCCCCTCAACCTCCGTCTTTCTAATGAAAATAATCCTAATCTGCTCAACCTCTCTTCATAGCTAGCGCCCTCCATACCAGGCAACATCCTGGTAAACCTCCTCTGCACCCTCTCCAAAGCAGCCACATCCTTTTGGTAATGTGACAACGAGAACTGCACGCAGTATTCCAAATGTGGCCGAACCAAAGCCTTATACAACTGTAACATGACCTGTCAACCCTTGTACTCAATACCCCATCCGATGAAGGAAAGCATGCCATATGCCTTCTTGACCACTCTATTGACCTGCATTGCCACCTTCAGGGAACAATGGACCTGAACACCCAAATCTCTCTGTACATCAATTTTCCCCAGGACTTTTCCATTTATTGTATAATTCACTCTTGAATTGGATCTTCCAAAATGCATCACCTCTCATTTGCCCTAATAACAACCATAATAACAATCTGATGAAGGGTCACTGACCTGAAATCTTAACTCTGCTTCTCTCTCCACAGATGCTGCCAGACCTGCTGAGTATTTCCAGCATTTCTTGTTTTTATAACAATCTTCTCCTTGAGTTTCATGGTTTATTGGATGAATCTGCACTCCTGACACAGTGTGAATCCACAGAGGTCATCTGATAAGGTATATCTACCACCCATGACATGGTGTAGCTATCAACAAAAGTAATTTATGATGGCATTGCATGCTATTTTCTTGTTTGCTAGTTAATACAGTTATGCTGCCCTCCATTGATGTTTATATGCTTAGCTAGTTTATTTATGGGGAAAAATGTGTTTTAAATCGGACTGTGTTTTAATGGCATTATGCTTTATATACAGATTAATTGCCCACTTGTCTATAATTTTATCAAAATTTTATAATTTTGTCAATAATTTTATCAAATGTCTGTAATGCAACAGGTCAGTGCCTATCGCTGGTTGCTATCCACTTCCTTGGAAAGATTGGCTTCGGGCTCTGCATATTACATTTAGATCCTCCATGCTCTTAGACATTGACAGGAGGCTGTCTGGCAGACTTGCCAATGCCCCTTGCATCTCGGAGTGCATCGTCACCAGCGTTCTCCTGTAGGCCACCCCATCGAAGTCCTCATCTGAGTCTCCTGCAGCAGAAGTCATCTGCGGCCTTGCCCACTGGGGAGCTGCCATGTGAGTTACCCTTATCCTCTGTCCTAGCTGCAGTACACTCATGTCCAGTGACTCACCATGTGTTGCTCCTGACTCTATACTAGCATCTACCGTTAGCGGACTGTCAGTAACTGGGCTTTTGGCTGGGATTGTAAGGCCAAATGACAATGCCTCCTCATCACTGTTGTGGGGCAGATCTTCCTCTTCCTCCTGCCTCTGCTGAGGCTGTCCAGGTGGCAGTTCTTCTGTATCTGAAAGGATACAAGAAGAAGGCAAGGGTTGAGGTGAGGGAAGGAGGAGTGGTGATGAGGAAAACAGAAGTTCCATGGTCACATGATCTTCAGCTTCCACTTAATGCCAAATTTCAGGGTGAGGGTGAGGAGGATGTCACAGGCTGCGTTGCACCTATGATGCATTCCATTATCTCTTCCAGGGTGCTCAGAGGATGGAGTCATGGAGCCCCCCTACCCCCATCGCCAACCCCCCCCCCCCCCACCCCTCCACCACAGCCACCAGTCATCTGCCTCTGCCTGCTATCACGGGAAACCTTCTCCTGCCTGAACCATAGAACTATAGGAAAGTTATAGCACAGAAAGAGGCCATTCATCCCATCGTGTCTGCACCAGCTGAAAAAACTGGCCGCCCAATCTAATCCCACCTTCCAACACCTGGTCCGTAGCCTTGCAAGTTACAGCACTTTAGTGCAGGTCCGGGCAACTTTTAAAAGAATTGAGGATTTCTGCCTCCATCACCATTCCTAGCAGCAAATTCCAGATACCCACCACCCTCTGGGTGAAAAGGTTTTCCTCATGTCCCATCTAATTCTTCTACCAATCACCTTAAATCTGTGCCCCTGGTAATTGGCCTCTCTGCTAGGGTAAACAGGTCCTTCCCAGCTACTCTATCTAGGTCCTTCATAATTTTGTACACCTCAATTAAGTCACCCCTCAGCCTCCTCTGTTTTAAGGAAAACTACCCTAGCCCATCCAATCTTTCCTCATAGCTGCAACTTTCAAGCCCAGCAACATTCTTGTAAATCTCCTCTGTACTCTCTGCAGAGCAACTATGTCCTTCCTGTAATGTGGTGACTAGAACCGTACGCAATACTCTTGCTGTGCCTTAACCAGCATTTTATACAGTTCCAGCATTACATCCCTGCTTTTGTAGTCTATACCTCGGCCAATAAAGGAAAGCATTCCATTTGCCTTCTTCACTCTATCTACCTGTCCTGCCACCTTCAGAGACCTGTGGACATGCACTCTAATTTCTCTCACTTTCCCTATCTCAATATCCTCCTGTGTATTCCCTTGCTTTGGTTGCCCTCCCCAAATGCATTACCTCACACTTCTCCAGATTGAATTCCATTTGCCACTTTTCCGCCCACTCAACCAAACCATTGATATCATTCTGGAGTCTAGACCTAACCTCTTCACTATCAACTACAAGGCCAATCTTTGTGTCATCTGCAAATTTCCTAAGCATGCCTCCCACATTTAAGTCCAAATTGTTAATATATACTGGAAACAGCAAGGGACCCAACACTGAGCCCTGTGGAAGGCGATTGGAAACCGCCTTCCATTCACAAAAACATCCGTTGACTGTTACCCTTTGTTTCCTGTCACTGAGCCAATTTTGGATCCAACCTGCCACATACCCCTGTATCCCATGGGCTTTCATTTTTCTGACCTGTCTTCCATGTGGAACCTTGTCAAATGCCTTACTAAAATCCATGTAGACAACATCCATTACACTATCCTCATCAATCCTCCTTGCCATTTCCTCAAAATATTCAATTAAGTTAGTAAGACCTTCCCTTAAGAAATCCATGCTGACTATCCCTGATTAATCTGTGCCTGAGAGAGAGAGGGCAGAGTGTGTATCCTTCTACTTGGATGTCATTGCTGAATAGCTGAATGCATCCAATTCTGAGCGGGGAAATTGAGGAAAGACGTGAGGGGATTGGGGAGAGTACAGAAAAGATTCACGAGAATGGTTCCAGGGATGAGAAATTCCAGTTATGAAGATAGATTGGAGAAGTTAGGACTGTTTTTCTTGGAGAAGAGAAGGTTGAGAGGTGATTTGATAGAGGTATTCAAAATCATGAGCAGTCTGGACAGAGTAGATAGAGAGAAACTGTTCCCATTCATGAAAGGATTGAGAACGAGAAGGCACAGATTTAAAGTATTTGGTAAAGGAAGCAAAACTGACATGAGGAAAAACATTTTCACGCAGCGAGTGGTTAAGGTCTGGAATGCGCTGCCTGAGAATGTGATGGAGGCAGGTTCAATTGAAGCATTCAAAAGGGAATTAGACAGTTATATGAAAAGGAAGAATATGCAGGGTTATGGGGAGAAGGCAGGGGAATGGAAATGAGGGAGTTGCCCTTTCAGAGAGCCGAATTGCCTCAGTCTGCACTGTATCAATTTTGTGCAGAGGAAGGAATATGTGGGTGTGATGTTGGCAGCATTGGTGGATGTGTTTGTGAGATGCAGCATGTGAATGTTAGGAGTGAGTCCTGAGTCACGGAGGGCAGCTGGGTGATTGATGGGAGTGTGGTGCAGTGAGTTGAGTGAACGGTTGCTAGTCTGGTGGTTATGAGATGCAATGTGAGAATGCATGCACTTACCTTGACGACCTGTGTAAGATCATTGTATTTCTTGTGGCATTGCTGCCACATCCATCGGGGCATGCTCCGAGCATTACCCTTCACGGTGATGTGCTTCAATTCTCTCCTCTGGATGAACCTTGAGGGTTTCCTTCTGACCCATGGAAACATTGCTTCCCACCTGTGCTCTACTGTGGAGACTAGAGCCTCCAGTGTGGAGTCACAAAACTGGGGAGTCCTCTCCCATGCCCGCTGAGTTATCCTTGAAATGGTACCAAATGATTTTCTGTCAGGCATCATTACAGGTGTGCAGCCTCCCTTTAATAGGCAGTGAGCCTTTAAGAAGAGCAGGCTGCCTGGATCACGTGAGGGTCAATCGACATTGCCAGGCCCTCCTACTGTGCGGAGAGGATGCAGGCAGCATGGAGATTGGGGCAGCAGTGAGGGAGCAGTGTGGCAGCTACTTGTCGCAGTGCCACAATCAGGAAAATGAAGTGGGTACACCAATGTTGCATTGTACCTACCTTGATTTGAATGGGTGGTGGGCAGGTTGCAAATCATGTCCCCCACTCCCCGAAAACAAGGCAAATGGATTTCCTGCCCTGCACTTTTAGCTAAAAATTAGCCACAATTATAACAATTGAAGACAGTGGTGACCAATGTTTACTCTTTTTTTTTGTTGCACGTTTCCTGTTCATTCCAATGCATGGTACCTCTAAATTTTTCGTGCAGCCACGCACATTATTTTAAATGGGACAACTTGTGAGAGGCCTGTGTGGTGCCTTCCGCATTGCTACACATCTGTGCACATGCTCATCTTAGAGGGAACTTTGGTGGTGTCCTTGGCAATCAATGGTAGTGCAATTAACATAAGTAAAACATCAGTAACAAGTAAATTAATGGAACTAAAGAGTGAGAAATCCCCAGGACCTGACGGTTTCCATCCGAGGGTTTTAAATGAAGTAGGGGAGCACATTGTAGATGCCCTAACTATCGTCTTTCAGAGTTCCCTAGATTCAGGAGTGGTCCCTCTGGATTGGAAAGTTGCACATGTCACTCCACTTTTTAAGAAGGGTGAAAGGGGGAACCAAGGAAATTACAGACCAGTTAGCCTGACATCTGTGGTGGGCAAGTTGCTGGAGTCTATAATCAAGGATAGGGTGACGGAACACCTGGAAAAATTTCAGTTAATCAGGGACAGCCAGCATGGATTCGTGATGGGAAGGTCATGCCTGACAAATCTCATTGAATTTTTTGAAGAGGTGACAAAGGTAGTGGACAGAGGAATGTCTATGGATGTTATTTATATGGACTTCCAGAAGGCATTTGATAAAGTCCCACATAAGAGACTGTTAACTAAGGTAGAAGCCCATGGAGTTGAGGGCAAATTATTGACATGGTAAGGAAGTTGGTTGAGTGGTAGGCACCAGAGAGTGGGAATAATGAGTAAGTACTCTGATTGGCAGGATGTGACTAGTAGTGTCCCACAGGGATGTGTGTTGGGTCCTCAATTATTCACATTATTATTAACGACTTGGATGATGGCATAGTAAGTCATATATCCAAATTTGCTGATGATACAAAGTTAGGCGGCATTGTAGACAGTCTAAATGATAGCATAAAATTGCAAAGAGATATTGACAGACTAGATGAATGGACAAAACTGTGGTAGATGGATTTCAATGCGGGCAAGTGTGAGATTATCCATTTTGGGCCAAAAAAGGATAGAGCAGGGTACTTTCTAAATGGTAAGAGGTTAAGTACAGTGGATGTCCAAAGAGACTTGGGGGTTCAGGTGCATAGATCTTTAAAATGCCACGAGCAAGTGCAGAAAATAATCAAAAAGGCTAATGGAATGCTAGCCTTTATATCTAGAGGATTGGAGTATAAAGACACAGAGGTTATGCTGCAGCTGTACAAAACCCTGGTTAGACCCCACTTGGAGTACTGTGAGCAGTTCTGGGCACCACACCTGAGGAAGGATATATTGGCCTTGGAGGGAGTGCAACGTAGGTTTACAAGAATGATACCTGGACTACAGGGGTTAATTTACAGGGAGAGATACACAAATTAGGCTTGTTTTCGCTAGAATCTAGAAGGTTAAGGGGTGAACTGATTGAAGTCTTCAAGATATTTACAGGAAAAGACAGGCTAGATAAAGATAAACTATTTCCACTGGTTGGTGATTCTAAAACTAGGGGACATAGTCTAAAAAGTAGGGCCAGATAGTTCAGGAGAGATGTTAGGAAGCACTTCTTCACACAAAGGGTGGTAGAGGTTTGGAACTCTCTCCCACAAACAACAGTTGAAGCTAGAACAGTTGTTAATTTTAAATCTGAGATAGATAGATTTATGTTAAGCAAAGATATTAAGGTATATTTGGCCAAAGGCAGGTATATGGAGTTAGGCCGCAGATCAGACATGATCTCATTGAATGGCGGGACAGGCTCGAGGGGCTGAATGGCCTACTCATGTTCCTATCTTCCTATGTTCCTATGTGCCTAATTACTATATTGTAATGTAGCTGCTGGTGTCTTCATTGCAGATGACATAGCTCTGCAGCTGGCTCCCTGCTGGACAGGACCACTCTGCGGCAGTTGTCCTCAGTCATTGGCTGTTAATTTGGCTAATTAACACCTACAGATATGGTCCGGTGACTACTGGTCACCCTGAAAGGATTTTATCTTGTATATAATATATATATATATATATAACCTATAATTTTTGCACCTCTCTGTAATTTCCTTGCAAATTTGTTCCTCCACATCCTTCCCACTAGCTGGTGGCCTATAGACAACACCAAGCAATGTAACTGCACCTTTTTTGTTCCTTAGCTCTAGTCAAATTGATTTTGTCCTCATTCCCTCTGGGACATCCTTTTTCTCCAGCACTGCAATGCTCTCCTTAATCAATATCACCACTCCTCCCCCTTTTTTCCCTTTCCTAAACCCCTTGTATCCAGGAATATTTAACACCCAGTCCTGCCCTTCTTTGAGCCAGGTTTCTGTTATAGCCACAATATATTTCCACATGGCAATCTGCACCTGTACCTTACCAGTCTTATTAACCACAGTCCATGCATTCACATAGATGCACATTAACCCTGAGTAAGACTTTATTACTTTCTCCCTTACTCTGACCCCACCTAATAACTTACTATTCCTACTCTAGTACTATCTAACTCCCCCTGTATTCTATGCACCTTGGTATTCCTCTCTAATACTTGCTCCTGGTTCCCACACCCCAGACAAGTTACCAGTTTTGCTTCCGTCCAATCTGAGCTCCCTCTCAGGTTCCCATTCCTGTGACAATTTAGTTTAAACCCTCCCCAACAGCACTAACAAATCTCCCTGCGAGGATAATTATCCCAGTCCTGCTAAGAAACCTGGAGCTCAATCTTCTGCAGCTGGTGACATTTCCTGCAGATGTGTTTGATTAGGGCACGTGGTGCGTCCATGACTTCCCACATGCCACAAGCTGTACATGCCACTCGATTGAAGATAATCGTCACTTTCGCGTGGAGACTCCAGTCTCACCATCCACAATTGAACAGTTGCCCTGAGCCCCTGCTAACACCAGTGCTTTACTCTCAGCTACAGAGAGAGCTGCCGTATGTCTGCAGATCCTTAGCCAGTCTTCGAGGTCTTCCTGTTGTTTGGATCTGCTTGTCCTGCAAGTGGAAAGAGGGAGATAGTCATACTTCACAGGAAGAGCTACAAGACAGGTGTGCTCGTGGCAGCCCCTCATCCCTTTCTGGGGTTTCCTATATGACACATCTCCATGGCAGTTCTCATGGGAGTTGATGGGGATGATCTATGAAAGAAAGTGGCCTGTGACCAAGATGCAGCCATACACCTGGCAGAGTGTAGTGATGCCTACCCCCTTTGTGAGTGTTTTGCAGTGCCTCCTGCGTAGCTACATGCAGTCCCCAAAAAGTTCGTTGGAGAGAAGGAGGAGGAGAGGTGACTTAATAGAGACATATAAGATTCAATTCAATTAATTAATAAAAATCTGAAATTAAAAAAAAAGGTTGTCTCATCTGATTCTCGAATGTCATTTAGGGAAAGAAATCTGCCATTCTTACCAAGTCTGGCCTACATGTGACTCCAGACCCACAGCAATGTGGTTGACTCTTAAATGCCCTCTGAAATGGCCTAGCAAGCCACTCAGTGGTCAAGGGCAATTAGGATGGGCAACAAATGCTGAACTGCCAGTGACACCCACATCCCATGAAAGAATTAAAAAAAACTCACTTTGGCAAACCAAGGGAGGGGGGTGGGGTTGTGGGTCCAGGAGTCATTTCAGCCATAAATAGCAAATGACTCAAAGGTAGCAATGAAAGATGGGGCTGGCAGGGCTTTAACAATGGTGCCAGCACCAACTCCAGAATCATTTGACGCCTCAAATCCCACCGTCATCGAATAATTGGCCAGGCCCCTCGCTGGCGGCACCCATTTCTCGGTCCACAATGGGAAGCCGTGATGGGAACACGACACAGAAAAATAGAAGCAGGAGTAGGCCATTCGGCCCTTCGGGCCTGCTCCACCATTCAAAAAAGATCATGGCTGATGGTCTAATTCAGTACCTTGTTCCTGCTTTTTCCCCTTATCCCTTGATCTCTTTGGCATTAAGAGCTATATCTATCCCCTTCTTGAATATATTTAATGATTTGGCCTCCACTGCCTTCTGCAGTAGAGAATTCCACAGGTTCACCACCATGTGAATGAAGAAATTTCTCCTCATCTCGGTTCTAAATGGCATATTCTGTATCCTGAGACTGTGACCCCTGGTTCTGGACACCCCAGCCATCGGGAACATCCTCCCTGCATCTAGCCTGTCTAGTCCTGTTAGAATTTTATAGGTTTCTGTGAGATCCCCTCTCATTCTTCTAAACTCTGGTGAATATAGGCCTAGTCGACCCAATCTCTCCTCGTACATCATTCCTGCCATCCCAGGAATCAGCCGTGTAAATCTTCTCTGCACTCCCTCCATGGCAAGAACATCCTCCCTCAGATAAGGAGACCAAAAGAATTAGAATTAGAATTAGAATTAGAATTAGAACATTACAGCGCAGTACAGGCCCTTCGGCCCTCGATGTTGCACCGACCTGTGAAACCATCTGACCTACACTATTCCATTTTCATCCATATGTCTATCCAATGACCACTTAAATGCCCTTAAAGTTGGCGAGTCTACTACTGCTGCAGGCAGGGCGTTCCACGCCCTTACTACTCTCTGAGTAAAGAAACTACCTCTGACATCTGTCCTATATCTATCACCCCTCAACTTGAAGCTATGTCCCCTCGTGTTTGCCATCACCATCCGAGGAAAAAGACGCTCACTATCCACCCTATCTAACCCTCTGATTATCTTATATGTCTCTATTAAGTCACCTCTCCTCCTCCTTCTCTCCAACGAAAACAACCTCAAGTCCCTCAGCCTTTCCTCGTAAGACCTTCCCTCCATACCAGGCAACATCCTAGTAAATCTCCTCTGCACCCTTTCCATAGCTTCCACATCCTTCCTATAATGCGGTGACCAGAACTGCACGCAATACTCCAGGTGCGGTCTCACCAGAGTTTTGTACAGCTGCAGCATGACCTCGTGGCTCCGAAACTCGATCCCCCTACTAATAAAAGCTAACACACCATATGCCTTCTTAACAGCCCTATTAACCTGGGTAGCAACCTTCAGGGATTTATGCACCTGGACACCAAGATCTCTCTGTTCATCTACACTACCAAGAATCTTCCCATTAGCCCAGTAGTCTGCATTCCCGTTACTCCTTCCAAAGTGAATCACCTCGCACTTTTCCGCATTAAACTCCATTTGCCATCTCTCAGCCCAGCTCTGCAGCCTACCTATGTCCCTCTGTACCCTACAACATCCTTCGGCACTATCCACAACTCCACCGACCTTAGTGTCATCTGCAAATTTACTAACCCACCCTTCTACACCCTCTTCCAGGCCATTTATAAAAATGACAAACAGCAGTGGCCCCAAAACAGATCCTTGCGGTACACCACTAGTAACTAAACTCCAGGATGAACATTTGCCATCAACCACCACCCTCTGTCTTCTTTCAGCTAGCCAATTTCTGATCCAAAGCTCGAAATCACCTTCAACCCCATACTTCCGTATTTTCTGCAATAGCCTACCGTGGGGAACCTTATCAAACGCCTTACTGAAATCCATATACACCACATCCACGGCTTTACCCTCATCCACCTGTTTGGTCACCTTCTCGAAAAACTCAATAAGGTTTGTGAGGCACGACCTACCCTTCACAAAACCGTGCTGACTATCGCTAATGAACTTATTCTTTTCAAGATGATTATAAATCCTGTCTCTTATAACCTTTTCCAACATTTTACCCACAACCGAAGTAAGGCTCACAGGTCTATAATTACCAGGGCTGTCTCTACTCCCCTTCTTGAACAAGGGGACAACATTTGCTACCCTCCAGTCTTCCGGCACTATTCCTGTCGACAATGACGACATAAAGATCAAGGACAAAGGCTCTGCAATCTCCTCCCTAGCTTCCCAGAGAATCCTAGGGTAAATCCCATCTGGCCCAGGGGACTTATCTATTTTCACACTTTCCAAAATTGATAACACCTCCTCCTTGTGAACCTCAATCCCATCTAGCCTAGTAGCCTGAATCTCAGTATCCTCAACAACATTTTCTTTCTCTACTGTAAATACTGACGCAAAATATTCATTTAACACTTCCCCTATCTCCTCTGATTCCACACACAACTTCCCACTACTATCCTTGATTGGCCCTAATCTAACTCTAGTCATTCTTTTATTCCTGATATACCTATAGAAAGCCTTAGGGTTTTCCCTGATCCTATCCGCCAATGACTTCTCGTGTCCTCTCCTTGCTCTTCTTAGCTCTCCCTTTAGATCCTTCCTGGCTAGCTTGTAGCTCTCAAGCGCCCTAACTGAGCCTTCACGTCTCATCCTAACATAAGCCGCCTTCTTCCTCTTGACAAGCGCTTCAACTTCTTTAGTAAACCACAGCTCCCTCGCTCGACAACTTCCTCCCTGCCTCACAGGTACATACTTATCAAGGACACGCAGTAGCTGCTCCTTGAATAAGCTCCACATTTCGATTGTTCCCATCCCCTGCAGTTTCCTTCCCCATCCTATGCATCCTAAATCTTGCCTAATCGCATCATAATTTCCTTTCCCCCAGCAATAATTTTTGCCCTGCGGTATATACCTGTCCCTGCCCATCGCTAAGGTAAACCTAACCGAATTGTGATCACTATCACCAAAGTGCTCACCTACATCTAAATCTAACACCTGGCCGGGTTCATTTCCCAGTACCAAATCCAATGTGGCATCGCTCCTGGTTGGCCTGTCTACATACTGTGTCAGAAAACCCTCCTGCACACACTGGACAAAAACTGACCCATCTAAAGTACTTGAACTATAGTATTTGCAGTCGATATTTGGAAAGTTAAAGTCCCCCATAACAACTACCCTGTTACTCTCGCCCCTGTCGAGAATCATCTTCGCTATCCTTTCCTCTACATCTCTGGAACTATTTGGAGGTCTATAAAAGACTCCCAACAGGGTAACCTCACCTCTCCTGTTTCTAACCTCGGCCCATACTACCTCAGTAGACGAGTCCTCAAACGTCCTTTCTGTCGCTGTAATACTCTCCTTGATTAACAATGCCACACCCCCCCCCCTTTTACCATCTTCTCTGTTCTTACTGAAACATCTAAATCCCGGAACCTGCAACATCCATTCCTGCCCCTGCTCTACCCATGTCTCCGAAATGGCCACTACATCGAGATCCCAGGTACCAACCCATGCTGCAAGCTCACCCACCTTATTCCGGATGCTCCTGGCGTTGAAGTAGACACACTTTAAACCAGGTTCTTGCCTGCCAGTGCCCTCTTGCGTCCTTGTAACCATATCCCTGACCTCACTACTCTCAACATCCTGTACACTGGCACTACAATTTAGGTTCCCATCCCCCTGCTGAATTAGTTTAAACCCCCCCGAAGAGCACTAGCAAATCTCCCCCCCAGGATATTGGTACCCCTCTGGTTGTAGAGGTCCCACCTACCCCAGAAAGAGCCCCAATTATTCAGGAAACCAAAACCCTCCCTCCTGCACCATCCCTGCAGCCACGTGTTCAACTCCTCTCTCTCCCTATTCCTTGCTTCGCTATCACGTGGCACGGGCAACAACCCAGAGATAACAACTCTGTTTGTTCTTGCTCTAAGCTTCCACCCTAGCTCCCTGAATTTCTGTCTTAAATCCCCATCTCTCTTCCTACCTATGTCGTTGGTGCCTATGTGGACCACACAAACTGCACACAATACTCCAGATGTGGTCTTACCAAGGCCCTGTATAGCTGCAGTAAGACTTGCTTGCTCCTGTACTCAAATCCTCTTGCAATGAAGGCCAACATACCATTCGCCTTCCTAATTGCTTGCTGCACCTGAATGCTTGCTTTCAGCAACTGGTGTACAAGGACACCCAGGTCTCGTTGCACCTCCCCCTTTCCCAATCTATCACCATTCAGATAATAATCTGCCTTTCTGTTTTTACAACCAAAGTGGATACCCTCACATTTATCCACTTTATACTGTATCTGCCATGCATTTGCCCACCCAACTTGTCCAAATCACATTGGAACCTCTTTGCATCCTCCTCACAGCTCACTTTCTCCCCCAGCTTTGTGTCGTCTGCAAACTTGGAATTGTTACATTTAGTTCCCTCACCCAAGTCATTAATATATATTGTGAATAGCTGTGGCCCAAGCACTGATCCCTGCAGTACCCCACTAGCCACTGCCTGCCACCCAGAAAAAGACCCGTTTACTCTTACTTCCTGTTTCCTGTCTGTCAACCAACGTCAATCCATGCCAGTATGTTACCCCCAATCCCATGTGCTTAAATTTTGCAAACTAACCTCTTATATGGGACCTTATCAAAAGCCTTCTGAAAATCCAAATACACCATATCCACTGGTTCTCTTTTATCTATTCCACTAGTTACATCCTCAAAAAACTCCAGTAGATTTGTTAAGCATAATTTCCCTTTTGTAAACCCATGCTGACTTTGTCCAAACCCTTTTTTGCCTTCCAGGTGTTCTGCTATCACATCCTTTATAATAGACTCTAGCATTTTCCCCACTACTGATGTAAGGCTAACTGGTCTGTAGTTCCCTGTTTTTTCTGTCCCTCCTTTTTTAAATAGTGTGGTTACATTTGCCACCCTCCAATCAGTAGGAACTGCTCCAGAGTTTATAGAATTTTGGAATGATGAGTAGATAAGCTTAATTGATAAAATAAATAAAGGTTACGAAGGCAATTCAGCTCCATCACAGTAATTCAACATTAACTTCCTCCTGATTATAAGCCAAAATTAAGATCAGTGTCAGTAAACGTTGATCAACAGCAGCCATTTCTATTTATATCGCACCCTTACCATCATAAAACATCCCAAGATGCTTCACAGGAGATTCATAGAATTGTTACAGTGCAGAAGGAGGCTATTCCGCCCATCGTGTCTGCACTGGCTCTCCAAAGGAGCATTCACTTAGTGCCACACCCTTGCTTTCTCCCTGTAGCCCTGTACATTCTTCTTTTTCAGATAATAATCAAATTTCCTCTTGAATGCCTTGATTGAAACTGCCTCCATTGCACTCTCAGGCAATGCATTCCAGATCCTAACGACTCGCTGCGTGAAAAAGTTTTCCCTCATGTCTCTATTGCTTCTTTTGCTAATTACCCTAAACATGTGTCCTCTCGTTCTCGATCCTTCCACCAGTGGGAATAGCTTTTCCTTATCTATTCTATCCAGATCCCTCATGATTTTGAATACCTCTGTCAAATCTCTCAAACTTCTCTTCTCCAAAGAAAACAGTCCCAACTTCTCCAATCTGTCCATGTAACTGAAGTTCCTCATCCCTTCAAACATGCTCGTGAACCTTTTCTGCATTCTCTCTTATGCCTCCACATCTTTCCTAAAGTCCGACGCTCAGAACGGGATCCAATACTCCAGTTGAGACCGAACCAGTGTTTTATACAAGTTTAACATAACTTCCTTGCTTTTGTACCCCATGCCTCTATTAATAAAGCCTAGGATGCTGTATGCTTTATTAACTGCGCTCTCAACTTGTCCTGCCACCTTCAATGACTTATGCATATACACCCAGGTCCCTTTGTCCTGCATCCCCTTTAGAATTGTACTCTTTATTTTATATGATCTCTCCCCATTCTTCCTACCAAAATGAATCACTTTATACTTCTCTACATGAAATTTCATCTGCCACTGTCCGCTCATTCCACCAACCTGTCTATGTCCTTTGGAAGTTCTGCACTATTCTCCTGTTCACAATGCTTCCAAGTTTCATATCATCTGCAAATTTTGAAATTGTGCCCTGTGCCCCAATGTATAGGTCATTAATATATATCAGGAAGAGCCACAACAAATTCATATCCTTCCTTTTGTCTTCCAGGCCCTTCGTGCTTACAACAAATGTCTCTGGACATCTGTGAGGACTATCCCACAGAGGGACTCATTCCTTCTGAGTGGTGCATCATCATAGGACGTACAGTCATGCACCAGCACAAATACTCAAACATTGGTGGGTCCATTTAGGTAGTTAGGTGAGCAGACACTGGTGGCAGGGACAGCTCTGGAGAGTCCACTTTCGGGTTGCAGTCCTCTCCAAGCTCTGCATAGCTAGACACAGATGCTGAACCCCAGTGCTATCGATAACAACTTAACCCAGTATTGAAACTGTCCAAGGAGAGGGTTGATGGCAAAAGAAGACATGGAGGTAGAAATTCCACTCAAAGTGCTTCCACTTCTCACTTGTTGTTCCCTCCTCACCCCACCCCCAGCCGGTACCTGACATGCTGCCTCATCTGCCACTGCACAGGTATGGGTGAGCAGTCTTTGGCATGGTCCTCAAAGGCTCCAAAACTCAGAGGTCATAGGCCAAAAACATCTCAATAGTCAAGGCAGGGATGTGTGTAACTGCCTTTACCTCTGCGAAAGCCAAATGGGATGCACTACATAGAAGCAGTAGGAATCCGATACGCTCCGCATGATGTCAAGAAACGACTGAAGGCACTGGATACTGCAAAGGCTATGGGCCCTGACAACATTCCGGCAATCTTACTGAAGTCCTGTGCTCCAGAACTATCCGCACCCCTGGTGAAGTTGTTCCCATACAGCTACAACACTGGCATCTTCCTGGCAATGTGGAAAATTGCCCAGGTATGTCCTGTACACAAAAAGCAGGACAAATCCAACCTGGCCAATTACCGTTCCATCAGTCTACTCTCGATCCTCAGTAAAGTGATGGAAGGGGTCGTCGACAGTGCTATCAAGCAGTACTTGCTCAGCAGCAACCTGCTCACTGAGGTGGATATTAAGGTGGACAAGACCCCAGGTCCGGATGGGATCTATCCCAGGTTACTGTGGGAAGCGAGAGAGGAAATAGCTGGGGCCTTAACAGATCTCTTTGCAGCATCCTTAAACACGGGTGAGGTCCCGGAGGACTGGAGAATTGCTAATGCTGTCCCCTTGTTTAAGAAGAGTAGCAGGGATAATCCAGGTAATTATAGACCGGTGAACCTGACGTCAGTGGTAGGGAAGCGGCTGGAGAAGAGACTGAGGGATAGGATCTATTCCCATTTGGAAGAAAATGGACTTATCAGTGATAGGCAACATGGTTTTGTGCAGGGAAGGTCATGTCTTACCAACTTAATAGAATTCTTTGAGGAAGTGACAAAGTTGATTGATGAGGGAAGGGCTGTAGATGTCATATACATGGACTTCAGTAAGGCGTTTGATAAGGTTCCCCATGGTAGGTTGATGGAGAAAGTGAAGTCGCATGGGGTCCAGGGTGTACTAGCTAGATGGATAAAGAACTGGCTGGGCAACAGGAGACAGAGTAGCAGTGGAAGGGAGTTTCTCAAAATGGAGACGTGTGACCAGTGGTGTTCCACAGGATCCGTGCTGGGACCACTGTTGTTTGTGATGTACATAAATGATTTGGAGGAAAGTATAGGTGGTCTGATTAGCAAGTTTGCAGACGACACTAAGATTGGTGGAGTAGCAGATAGTGAAGGGGACTGTCGGAGAATACAGCAGAATATAGATAGATTGGAGAGTTGGGCAGAGAAATGGCAGATGGAGTTCAATCCGGGCAAATGCGAGGTGATGCATTTTGGAAGATCCAATTCAAGAGTGAACTATACAATAAATGGAAAAGTCCTGGGGAAAATTGATGTACAGAGAGATTTGGGTGTTCAGGTCCATTGTTCCCTGAAGGTGGCAACGCAGGTCAATAGAGTGGTCAAGAAGGCATACGGCATGCTTTTCTTCATCGGATGGGGTATTGAGTACAAGAGTTGGCAGGTCATGTTACAGTTGTATAAGACTTTGGTTCGGCCACATTTGGAAGACTGCGTGCAGTTCTGGTCGCCACATTACCAAAAGGATGTGGATGCTTTGGAGAGGGTGCAGAGGAGGTTCACCAGGATGTTGCCTGGTATGGAAGGCGCTAGCTATGAAGAGAGGTTGAGTAGATTAGGATTATTTTCATTAGAAAGACGGAGGTTGAGGGGGGACCTGATTGAGGTGTACAAAATCATGAGAGGTATAGACAGGGTGGATAGCAAGAAGCTTTTTCCCAGAGTGGGGGATTCAATTACTAGGGGTCACGAGTTCAAAGTGAGAGGGGAAAAGTTTAGGGGGGATATGCGTGGAAAGTTCTTTACGCAGAGGGTGGTGGGTGCCTGGAACGCGTTGCCAGCGGAGGTGGTAGACGAGGGCACGATAGCGTCTTTTAAGATGTATCTAGACAGATACATGAATGGGCAGGAAGCAAAGAGATACAGACCCTTAGAAAATAGGCGACATGTTTAGATAGAGGTTCTGGATCGGCGCAGGCTTGGAGGGCCGAAGGGCCTGTTCCTGTGCTGTAATTTTCTTTGTTCTTTGTTCGTTGATGCTCAGTTTGGGTTCTGCCAGGGCCATTCTGCTCCAGACCTCATCACAGCCTTGGTCCAAACATGGACAAAAGAGCTGAACCCCAAAGGTGAGGTGAGAGTGACTGTCCTTGACATCGAGGAAGCATTTGACTGAGTACAGCATCAAGGAGCCCTAGCAAAACTGGAGTCAATGGGAATCTGGGAGAAAACTCTCCTCTGGTTGGAGTCATACCTAGTACAAAGGAAGATGGTTGTGGTTGTTGGAGGTCAATCATCTCAGTCCCAGGACATCACTGCAGGAGTTCCTCAGGGTAGTGTCCTAGGCCCAACCATCTTCAGCTGTTTCATCAATGACCTTCCCTCCATTATAAGGTCAGAAGTGGGGATGTTGGCTGATGATTGCACAATGTTCAACACCATTCACGACTCCTCAGATACTGAAGTAGTCCATTTACATACGCAGCAAGACCTGGACAATATTCAGACTTGGGCTGATACGTGGCAAGTAATATTCACGCCACACAAATGCCAGGCAATGATCATCTCAAACAAGAATCTAAACATCTCCCCTTGACATTCAATGGCATTACCATCGCTGAATTCAGCACTATCAACATCCTGGTGGTTACCATTGACTAGAAACTGAATTGGACCAGCCACATAAATGCTGTAGCTACAAGAGCAGGTCAGAGGCTGGAAATTCTGTGGCAATAACTCACCTCCAGTCTTCCCAGCCTTTCTATTATTTACAAGGCACAAATCAGGAGTGTGATGGAATACTCTCCACTTGCCTGGATGGGTGCAGCTTCAACAACACTCAAGAAGCTCGACACCATCCAGGACAAAGCAGCCCACTTGATTGGCACCCCATCCACCACCCTCAACAGTCACTCCCTCCACCACCGACATACAGTGGCAGCTACAAGATACACAGCAGCAAATCACCAAGGCTCCTTCAACTGTACCTTCCAAACCCACGACCTCTACCACCTAGAAGGACAAACGCAGCAGATGCATGGGAACACCACCACCTGCAAGTTCCCTTCCAAGTCACACACTATCCTGACTTGGAATTATATCACCGTTAATTAACTGTCGCTGGGTCAAAATCCTGGAACTCCCTTCTTCACAGCACACTGGGTGTGCCTACACCCCAAGAACTGCAGCGGTTCAAGAAGGCAGCTCACCACCACCTTCTCAAGGGCAATTTGGCATGGGCAATAAATGCTGGCCTGGCCAGCGATGCCCGCATGCCACGAATGAATTTAAAAAAAAGCATAAGCAAAAGCAATTGTAATTCACCAAGGGTACACACGTGAGTGATAGACAAACTATTACTTTGGTTGGTTTATTTTTCTTATAAGGACACATATAATTTATTGCTTAGGATGTTACTCCTCCTCCTCTCTAATATTCTCCCCATCTGAAAATGAGTGATCTGCACTTATGTCCTCCTCAATCTTGAGCAGTTTGTACCACACCACTATTATTAAAGCCATAGAGCAGAATTTTATGCTGGCGGTGGGGGTCTCGGCCTCAGGGGAAACCGACATCAAGATCCCCAGGTTGCCTATTTTCCGGAAGGCCTGCAGAATTTAGTGCAAATCAGGCACATTTGTGGACAGCGGGGGGCCTTCCATATGATTAAGAGCACCATTGCCGGAAGTCCCACCCTTGGAGAGCTACCAGCCAATCAGAGGCCGGGAGCTGCAGCGCCACCATGGAGGTGGTGGCTGCTGCTGTTGCTGCACCCACTGGAGGCCGAGGAACGTGACTGGAGCCAGGCCTCAGGGAGGTCAGGGTGGGAGCAGTCTCGTGGAGTGGGGGTTAAGGGGGAAGGGGGATTGGCAGCAAGAGAAAGTGGGGTGGACCTCAGCGGACCGCCAAACCTTCCCGATGCTGAGTCCCTCATTTAGGCGCTAAATGCCTTTGAACGAGGAACCACTTCCCGGAGCCAGGAAGCAGCCTGCACTGTTTTTCCTACCGTGCTTTTCCTACCGTGTTTTTCCTACCGTACGTAATTGCAGCTGCGGTGGGAAGAGGCCCTTAATTGAGGGTTAATTACTGAGTTGGCAGCGGGGTGGAAAGGCGGTTCATAGGCTTTCCCGCCCCGGACTAAATTTCAGCAGAGGCAGGATGGTGGTGGCAACCCCTCGCCACCATCCCACCCGATTTTGTGCTCTCTCCACCTCCAAACCCGCCGCAAGGGACAGCATAAAACTCCACCCATAGAGTCATATATGACACAGAAGGGGGCCATTCGGCCCACCGAGTTCAATGCCCGCTCTCCGCAGAGCAATCCAGTCAGTCCCATGCCCTTGCTCGATCCCTGTAGCCCTGCAAGTTTATTTCCTTCAAGTTCCCATCCAATTTCCTTTTGAAATTATTGATTATCTCTGCTTCCACCACCCTCATGGGCAGTGAGTTAGTTCCAGGTCATTACCACTCACTGTGTAAAAAGTTCTTCCTCACATTCCCCCTGCATTTATTGCCCAAAACATCTGTGTCCTCTGGTCCTTGTACCATCAGGTAATGGGAACAGCTTTTCCTTGTCTAACTTATCTAAGCCTGTCATAATCTTGTACACCTCTAACAAATCTCCCTCATTGTATGTTTGGTGTGCTGCCACCTTAATATACTTAGTTAGTCTAGCTTCGAGAGCTTCCTTAGTCTTGAGTACTTAGAACATTAACCTTTATTATGTTATAACTATGTACAGCTTCACACCAATCTGTGTGACTCCTCTGAAGACATGCTGCATCTCTCTTCAAGTCTCTCTCACATGCGATCTCTTACACCATAATGGTAGAAGGTATTCTTTATATTTTCTCAACATTAACCCTTTCAGACCTTTATACTACATCTCCCTCCAAGTCTTTATCCAAATATATGTATATTTATGTATTCATTTATATTTATTTTTACATACTACCCCATCACCCCCAAGCCTCTGACATCACAGATTCAATCTGTCAGGAGTCTTCACAACTCTCCCTAATTGTGTTGTTGTCAGATACGGAAGATTTGTAATCTTTCTCTGAACTCTTGTTTCTTGACTTAGATGGCCTTCATTGAGGCTTGTATTATCCGGTGCTTTCTGAATTTTGGGTTCAACATCTGGTTCGAACGAATGTATGACTGATTGACATCTTTGATGAATAGGAATAAAATTACTCCTATTTATTCTTATAGTACCTTCTGAGGTATGTAGTAAATAAGATCTCTGTTGATTCTCATCTTTTTTGGTCTTGTACCCATACCTTTTGTCCTTCTATCAACTTCGATAGGTTCCTGGTACGGTATTCCCTATTATAATTATAGGTTTGTTGCTTTCTGAAAGACTTTTCTCTGTCTTTAACTCTCTGAGAATCATGGGCTTGCAGCCCTGGAAGTAACTTTTTGGGTCGGATCGCAAGTTGTGTTCTAAGCTTCCTTCCCCTCGACAGTTCTGATGCTAATCTGCAAAGCAATGGAGTAGTTCTGTAGGGCAGGAGTGCTGTTTGAAAATCTTGATATTTCTTTAACAGTGCTTTGATAGTTCTGACTCCTCACTCAGCTTCTCCGTTAGATTGTGTATATCGAGGGGAAGTTGTAAGATGTAGAAATGCACAGTTTTCTGCAAAGTGCGTGAAATAGTCGTTTGCAAATTGTGGTCCATTATCAGACTCAATCTCATCAGGTATACCGCATGTCACAAAGATTTCTTGTAACACTCGAATTCCTGCTTCAGGTGATGTTGTGTACAAATGTTTGACCTCGATCCACCTTGAAAAGTAGTTGATCATAATCAGGTAAAATTTTCCATTGAACATGAATAGATCCATTGCCAGATAGTCCCATGGTCTGGTTGGGAATTGGGTTGAGATAAGGGGTTCCCTCTGATCCTGTCTGTGCACTGCACATACCTGACTATTTGAAATCACTTCTTCTATGTCTTTCGATATTCTCGGCCACCATACAGACTCCTGAGCCCGGGCTCTACATTTAATTATACTCATATGACCCTGGTGTATTTTCCTCAAGATAGCTACCTACCCCCAGTCTCTCGTCATATGCCAAATCATCCACTATAGTAAAATGTCTTCTGTGTTCGAAGAAGATTTTCATCCTTTTACCACTGGGACACTGCTGTGGCCAACCTTGCTTGCAATATTGGCGCATATAGATGCATTCTTCAATTTGCATCTGAGCATTATGGATTTCTTGGACAGAAATAGGAAGTGGGAATTTACTAATGGTGCTCGTCGTTTGTGGGTCTGCCATGATGCCTTTGCTACTGACAAAGTGTCCAAAAAAACGAACAGATTTTTTTGAAAACTCACACTTCTCATTAAGTGTTAGGCCTTCATCTTGCAAACGATTGAAAACTTCTCTCACCCTCAGGTCATGTTCTACAATGGACTCACCGTGAACTAAGATGTCGTCCATATGGCATATTGCACCTTTAAGGTCCCGTGGAATGTACAACATAGTCCTTCGGAATATTTCTAGGGCTGATGTTATACCAAATGGTAGATGATTAAAACAAAATCTTCCAAATGAAGTAAAGAATGTTGTCAATAACTTTTGACTTCTTGTCAAATGGAACTTGTCAAAAGCCACGATTCAGGTCAAGCTTCATGGAAACGGTACTTTGGATAACTTTGTCAAGCTTTCATCCACTGAGGATAAACTTCTCTTGCCACAGCCATATTAAGTTAAGTCTACACAAATACGAAGATCACCGTTAGGTTTAAGAACTGGAACCATTCCTGAACACCACTCTGTAGGTTCAGTGACAGGAGAAATGCCTCCTATCCTGGTCATCTCTTCTAGTTGATGTTGGACTTACTTATTAGTGGGTGTGGTACCTTCCTAGGTGTGAAAAGACATACAAATTTAGCGTCTTTTTGCAAAGTAATACTATATTCGGTCTTCAGTTTCCCTCGACCCGTAAACATTTTCGGGAATTCTTTTTGGAAGTGACTCCTGGATTCTTGCTGTTTAACCTCTTCCACTTTCCTTATAAGATGAAGGTCAATACAAGTTCTTCTACTTAAGAGAGAGAATTCCTGATTCCTTAGAACATATAGTGTTTCCCATATCTACTTTCCCTTGAACTGGAGTGTTGCCTGTAGCTTTCTCTTAACCTCCAGTTCAACCCCTCCTGGGCCAGGTAACTGAGTTTCTGTTGGTTGTAGGTAATGTGTTGATAACTACGGCTCTTTGTCTGATAAAACTGTTATACTTGCTCCAGTGTCCAGTTTACAATTAGTGATATGTTCGTTGACATATATATCTGCAGATTAAATGCCTTATTAGGGTCATTGATCTCACCTAGGAAATTTTCTTATTTCTCTCCTGATGAAGATTGTTCAACTTCATTAACAGCTTTATGCTTGAGACTTTTTCTTTCAAACCTGTGGGAGTAGAGATTTTACTTTGGCACATTTTCCCAAAATGGCCTATTTTCTAATAATGGAAGCATTGTGCTTTGTTTACAGGACACTGTTCACACCTGTGGGTCTTTTTGGCACCACATTGTTGGCAAGGTTTCATAGCATCTTGCACATTTCCCCCCACAGCCACCCACCGCCCTGCCCCCCGCCCCTCCCCAGCATACCTTCTTTTCTGGTGCTTCTTTACAGCCCTGTGGTTAAGGAAATGTACGATCGTTGGAGGTCTCCTGAACCAAGGTCTTTCTTCACCTCTCAGGATTGCTCTGTTGTTCTTCTAGACCTCTGTTTGTCTCACCAGCTGAATTACTTTGTCCAGGGAGAGGTTTTCTTTAGACTGCAATACATCTGATAGGGATTCATCAGTAATACCTACTACAATGCAGTGTCTTATTAATTCTGCTTTTAGGGCTCCATATTCAGATCCTTTAGCGAGTCTGTAAAGGTCAGCTGGTTTCTGGACCCTGCTGTTAAATCTGACCTATCGAGAAGCTTATTGCTCTGTAGGTTGAAATAGCTATCAAAGGCTTTTCAAATTTCAAATTTGGCTGATGTCTCATTAATGCCTTGTCTTACAACAAAATCATCTGCTATTGTCCTAAAGGAATACAGCATGTGTTAACTTTCTCTGCTTCAAAGTGGCTGTCTAATTTGGAAGAAATTCTGTATCTCAAAAATATTTTCCACCAGAGTGACCAATTTTGGGTTTGATTTAGTCCTTCCAGGTGTCCAAATCTGTCTGGCATTGTGAATTTAAGATCAATAGCTTCTATTTGGTTTAGTTTCACTTTTGAACTTTTCCCCCCAGTATCAGAAGTTTCCCACACTTTTCAGTCCTGCGCTGACTCCCGCTATGGCCACCATTTCTCCCTGTGAAATCTTGCCTCTAGACTTTGGATTTATTTCATCCTTGTTTTACATGCAGTTTTGTAACATTACTGCTATACTTCTTTAACTCCCTTCTGTTAGAGTATCAAGTATTTGCAGCCTCGTTCTTTTTTGCTTGCTCTGGTCGCCATGTGTAATGGCGCTGACCTCAGATCCCCTCTCACTAATGACTTTTAATTTTCCTGGTGCTGCCTGCCTAGTGCCTTTAGGAACAAATTTTTACCCTCTTTGAGGGTTGCTCACCAGATCCCCGACCGTTGTTTGGTTCTCTGACTCGTAGCTGACAATCACTGGACTGGATTTCTACAAGCCAATTCCTGACTCTCCGTGCCTCCTTCATCCATAGAGCAGCTCTGGAGCTTTTCCACAGCCTCTTCTCGAGTTTGTGGGTTTGGAAGGTGCTGTCGAAGGAGCCTTGATGAGTTGTTGCAGTGCATCATCTAGATGGTACACACTATTGCTACTGTGCGTCGGTGGTGGAGGGAGTTAATCTTTAAGGTTGTGAATGGGGTGCCAATCAAGTGGGCCGCTTTGTCCTGAATGGTGTCGAGCTTCGAATTATTATTGGAGCCACACTCATCCAGGCAAGTGAAGAGTAATCAATCACACTCCTGACTTTGCCTTGTAGATGGTGGCTTTGAGAACTCAGGAGGTGAGTTACTCACCGTGGAATTCCCAGTCTCTGATCTGCTCTTGTAGCCACAGTATTTATGTGGCTGGTCCAGTTCAGTTTCAGGTCAATGGTGAGCCCCAGAATGTTGATAGTGGGGGATTCAGTGATGGTAATACCATTAAATGCCAAATGCAGATGATTAGATTCTCTCTTATTGGAGATTGTTATTGCCTGGTGCATGTGTGGTGCAAATGTTACTTACTACTCATCAGCTTAAGCCTGAATGTTGTCCAGGTCTTGCTGCATATGGACACGACTGCTTCAGTATCTGAGGAGTTGCGAATGGTACTGAACATTGTACAATCATCAGCGAACATCCCCACTTTTGACCTTATGTTGGAGGGAAGGTCATTGATGAAGCAGCTGAAGATGGTTGTGCCTAGGACATTACCCTGAGGAACATCTGCAACAATGTCCTGGGGCTGAGGTGATTGACCTCCAACAGCCTCAACCATGTTCCTTTGTGCTTGGGATGACTCCTACCAGCACAGAGTTTTCTCCTTAACTCCCATTGACTCCAGTTTTGCCAGGGCCCCTTGATCAAATGTTGCCTTGATATCAAGGGCAATGGGAGGCAGTGGCTGAGTGGCAAGGTTACTAGACTAGTAACCCAGAGTGCCAGGTGTATGATCTAGGGACATGGATTTGAATCCCACCACAGCAGATGGTTCACTAATGTCCTTTCAGGAAGGAAATCTGGCATTCTTACTTGTTCAGGCCTACATGTGACTCCAGACCCACAGCAATGCGGTTGTCTCTTAAATGCCTTCTGACATGGCCTAGCAAGCCCCTCAGTTCAAAGGCACTTAGGGATGGGATAGTGAATGCTGGTCTAGCCAGTGATGCCCACATCCCATGAATGAATGTAAAAAAAAATCACTCTCACCTCACCTCTTGAGTTCAGCTCTTTTGTCCATGTTTGGACCAAGGCTGTAACGAGTTCAGGAGCTGAGTCCCCTGGAGGAACCCAAACGAGCATTGGTGAGCAAGTTATTGCTGTTTAAGTGGCACTTGACAACACTGTTGATAACACCTTCCACCACTTTGCTAATGATCGTAAATAGACTGATGGGGCAGTAATTGGCCGGATGGGATTTGTCCTGCTTTTCGTGAATAGGACCTACCTGGGAAATTTCCACATTGTCGGGTAGATGCCAGTGTTGGAGCTGTACTGGAACAGCTTGGCTAGGGGTGCTGTGGGAAGCCAGCCGAGAGGCGAATCCAAGCGCCCGCTTATTCTGGCTATTGTCATCATAGAGGACGTTTACATAACTCCCAGATCTGGCAATTAGTGCAGCAGACTGCAAAATCCTGGAGATGTCTCCAGTAGCACCCTGGAAGGAACCAGAGGCAAAATGATCAATGGCCATGGTGACTTTCACAGCCACTGGTAATTCATGGTCGTCAGGTCCAGCAGGTAGAAGTTCTTCTCGGAGGGTGCCACTACCTGATGTGGTAACCTCAGCCTACAGAAGCACTTCTCTTCAGAGAATTCAAGGATATAATACATAGGATTACATAGGATATACAGCATAGAAACAAGCCATTCAATCCAACCAGTCCGTGCGTTTATGCTGCACTCAAGAATCTGCCCGTCTTTTCTCATCTAAATCTATCAGCGTAATCCTCTGTTCCTTTTCTCCTCATATGCTTGTCCAGCTTCACCCTTAAATGCATCTATACTATTCGCTTCAACTTCCTGTGGTTGCAAGTTGAACATTCTCACCACTCTCTGGGTAAAGAAGTTTCTTTAGAATTCCCTATTGGATTTCTTGGTAACCATCTTATATTGATGGCCTCAAGCTTTGTTCTTCCCCAAAACTGGAAACATTGTCTCTATATTCACACTATCAAAACCTTTCATAATTTTAAATATCTCTATTCGGTCACCCCTCATCCTTCTTTTCAAGAGAAAAAGAGACCCAGCCCATTCATCCTTTCCTGATATGTATACCATGCATTTCTGGTATCATCCTTGTAAAACCTCTCTGCACCCTCTCCAATGTCTTTATATCCTTTTCATAAGCAAGCGACCTGAACTGCACACAATACTCTGAGTGTGATCTAACCAAGGTTTGATACAAGTTTAGTATAACTTCCTGACTATTCCTCTATAAATGAAGCCTGGTGCTTCGTTTGCTTTTTTTATGGACTTGCTAATCTGTGGTGCAAATTTTAGTGATTGGTGTGTTCTTAGTCTGAAAACCCTTTGTTCGTGTACCCCACTTTGACTCGTACCTTCAGAGTAATGAGTGACCTCCCTATTCTTCCTACCAAAACGTACTACGTTATATTTATCCGTGTTGAACTTCATTTGTTAATTATTTACCAATTCTGCAAGTTTATTAATGACCTCCTGTAATTTGTTGCAGTTCTCAGTATTAACTGTTCTGCCCTAATTTGGTGTCATAGTAAACTTAGAAATTGTGTTTTTGATTCCGAAGTCCAAATCGTTAAAGTAAATTGTGAACAGCAGTGGTCCCAGCACTGATCCTTGTGGAACACCACTTCCCACCTTCTGCCACTCTGAATAAATACCCTTTACTCCCACTCTCTGCTTTCTGTCTTAAAGCCAGCTAGGAATCCATTCTGCTACTTACCCCGCGTCCACATTCTCTGACCTTATTCATTAGTCTATTATGGAGCACCTTATCGAAGGCCTTTTGAAAATCCAGATAAATTAGATCTACTGCATTATCAATGTCTACTCTGTCTGTTACCTCCTCAAAAAATTCAATAAGGTTGTCAAGCAAGACTTTCCAATTTGAAATCCATGCTGACTATTTATTATTATGTTTTCTTTTTAGATATTGTTCTATTCTCTCGTTTCCTCGGGATTCCATTGTTTTTCCTATCACCGATGTTAAGCTGACTGGTCTACAATTCCCTGGGCATGTTGTATCCCCCTTCTTAAATATAGGTATTATGTTAGCTATCCACCAGTCCTCTAGCACTAGACCTTTTTCTCATGAATTATTAAGTATGTGTAGTAATACCTCTGCTATCTTTTCCCAAGATTCTTTAAAAATGTATGCAATCCATCTGGACCAGGGGTCTCATCCTCTTTGAGTTTGATTAGTTTGTTCAATACTTCCCCTTTTTTTATTTTAGATGCACTTATCTCATTCCTCATCTCATCATTCAATCTCATGTCCACCTGTCCTATCTCCCTGGTAAATACTTGTGGTATTATACTGTCTATCCCTTAATGGCCCTATTCCCTTCCCAGATTTCCTTTTCTATTGATGTGCCAGCAACATATTTTAATATTTTGCTTTATGTTCCTTGATAATTTAATTTCATAGTGTGTCTTTGCCTTCCTTCTTTTTTAGTTCTCGCCTAATCTCGTCATAATCTCTCTTATCATGCTGTCAATGTACTTAATGTATGCCTCTTTCTCTGCCTTCAATTCTTCTCATGTCTTTATTCATCCATGGAGTCTCATTAGTGTTTATTCTGTTCTTTCCTATTTTTCCTGCACTTTGCAGTGGCGCAGTGGTTAGCACCGCAGCCTCACAGCTCCAGGGACCCGGGTTCGATTCTGGGTACTGCCTGTGCGGAGTTTGCAAGTTCTCCCTGTGTCTGCGTGGGTTTCCTCCGGGTGCTCCGGTTTCCTCCCACATGCCAAAGACTTGCAGGTTGATAGGTAAATTGGCCATTATAAATTGCCCCTAGTATAGGTAGGTGGTAGGGAAATATATAGGGACAGTTGGGGATGTGATAGGAATATGGGATTAGTGTAGGATTAGTATAAATGGGTGGTTGATGGTCGGCACAGACTCGGTGGGCCGAAGGGCCTGTTTCAGTGCTGTATCTCTAAACTAAACTAAACCCTTTGAAATGTTTCCCATTGTTGTTCTGCATTGTTGTTTTCCAATATTGTTGGAAGGTGAGCCTCTGTCTGTCCCCTGTATTACGAGGGTAGGGCCTCCTTTGACCTCCTGTACACCTACCTCCTGTGCACCTAACTCCGAAGAACCTCCCTTATGTCCCCCTCATTCCTGCACACCTATCTGCTGTGCACCTCTAGGGTGGTATGTTTTGCTTTACCCCATGGTGAGTTTGAAGGCGGGGAGGGGATTCTTTCGGGTGGGATGGTGGCGGATGTGGATCCCGCCATCTTCCTCCCTCCACCCCGATTAAGTTTGTGGCGGGAAGGCCCCTGGATGGCCTTCTCACCCTGTAACCAATTGAGGCCATTAAGGGGCAATTAATGCCCAATTAAAGGCCTCTTCCTACTGCTGCTGCTCTTAACCTAGCAGCAGGCAAGCCTGTTGCCATGTGTGGAGCACGACATGCAAACCCGTGCGGGGTTGCTTGCAGTTTCCTGGGTGTGGGGAGTGGGGGGTCTCTTGCTCAAAGGCACTCAGTGCCTGATAGAGGAACCTGACATCAGGAAGGGTGAGGTCTGCTGAGAGCCATCCCCACCCCGCCCTTGCTGCCGAACTCCCCTACACTCCCTTCTTCACAACTCCCACCCCACTAAACCCCTCCCGCCATCACTTACCTCTGGCCTGAGTTGCTTCACGATCCTGGGCCTCCGTTGGCGCTGGCAAGCAAAAGAGCTGCCAGCCTTTGATTGGCTGGCAGTTCTCAGCGGGTAGGACTTCCAATCCCTGGGGTCCTGATCCCAGGATAGGCCCACATATGGCCTGTCAAGTGCCTGAGTGCTTCGTAATATAGCAGGCCCTCCCCAAAGGAGGCAACACGGTCTCTCACCAGCTCTCCAGCCAGTGACAGAGACCCCTGTCACCTCCATAAAACTCTCCCCCTCCTGTGATCACACCATGGCACATCATCTCTGTCATGAATGGTGATGGTGTTCCTCTTCTGATGCACTGTCAAGCACATCCAACAAGACTCCCATCCTGGTACTGTCAGTTTGAAAGGTTTCAAAGTTTTGAAAAAGTTGTATCAACACAAGAACCTTCTGCCAAAGATTTGCCAGAGGGAACTGTGTCACAAGCTGTGATAAGTGAGCTTATATTTAGATGGGGCAATCACAACTTTAAATATCTGAGCCCTGGGAAACCCATGCTGCAGATTTTCAAAGCTATGTAAAAGTTAATGTGAAAAAACTTCATTAATGTCTCATAAGGATGTTAATTGCTGCGATCAGCACCCGCCTGCATTAAGGTCCTGACTTTGGCGAGTAGGTTTCTTGCAGGCATCAAAATGGACCTCCGTTGAACCCGGAAGTGACATTGGAGCCAGGCTATGGTAATGATCTAAAAATATTTTAACTACCTACTCAGCCCAAAACATCTGTTCTTCAGCCTTTAAAAAAACCCTCTGTGTTTACAACGTTCTCTGTTATTGTTACTGTTATGTGGGTGTTCATGGCCATTTTCCACCAGAAAACCATAAGACAAGTCAACTCAAGCATTCAGGTTGAGTGAAGATAGCTCTCTTGTCTTGGAGGCTGAATGTTGTGGTTTCAAGTCCCACTCCAGAGACTTGCACACAACATCAAGGCTGACACCTTAATGTAGTACTGAGGGAGTGCTGCACTGTCGGAGGTGTCATCTTTCAGATGAGATGTTAAACCAAGGCCCCATCTGAGAGAACATCAGATGGACCTCAAAGATCCCATGGCACTATTTCAAAGAAAAGCAGTGTTATCCTTCAACAAAAAATTACTAAAAACATGTTACCTAATCATTTTCCCATTGCTCTCTGTGGGACCTTGCCGTGGGCCAATTGACAAATGTGGAATTTCCTAAATTACATCAATGACTACAATTCAAAGTCCTTCAATGGCTGCAAAGCTCTTCAGGATGTCCTGAGATCATGAAAGGTAAGGTTTTCTTCATTTCCTAGACCTAAAGAGCAATATTGGCAGAAGCCTCAAATCAGGTCCTATTAGGATGGAAATGGTACAAGGAGGTCGTAAGATAGGAACATAAATTTAAATATATATATTACAACAGGTTAATGGGGTGAAAGCAACATGAAAGCAGTTAAAACTGCTGCAGTGCAATTACTGCTCTGATCTTGCTATATTCTCACCACCCACCATTTTATCTATGCAGTTTTTAAGTTGGCAGTGTTGCCCACTAAGCAGAGTGCTATAAATTCATTTGAATTCTACTTAACTCAAATTCAGGCAGGTCTCACCCTGTGCCAAAACCAGCTGTGAAACTGGCATGATTGGTCTCTGATTGCCACTGAAAGCACAAATTTAAGGGGCATTCATCTGGAGGTCATTGGATCATCACGATTTTTTTTTTTATTCGCTCATGGGATGTGGCGTCGCTGGCTAGGCCAGCATTTAATGCCTGTCCCTAACTGCCCTTGAGAAGGTGGTAGTGAACTACCTTCTTGAACCTCTGCAGTCCATGTGGGATAGGTACACCTACAGTGGTGTTAGGAAGGGAGTTCCAGGATTTTGACTCAGCGGCAGTGAAGGAACAGCGATATAGTTCCAAGTCAAGATGGTGTGTGGCTTGGAGGGGAATTTGCAGGTGGTGGTGTTCGCATGCATCTGCTGCCCTTGTCCTTCTAGTTGGTAGAAGTCACGGGTTTGGAAGGTGCTGTCTAAGGAGCCTTGATGTGTTGCTGCAGTGCATCTTGTAGATGGTACACACTGCTGCCAAAGTGTGTCAGTGATGGACGGAGGGAATGTTTATGGATGGGGTGCCAATCAAGCAGACTGCTTTGTCCTGGATGGTGTTGAGCTCCTTGAGTGTTGTTGGAGCTGCACCCATCCAGGCAAGTGGAGAGTTTTCTATCACACTCCTGACTTATGCCTTGTAGATGGCGGACAGGCTTTGGGGAGTCAGGAGGTGAGTTACTCAAAGAACAAAGAACAGTACAGCACAGGAACAGGCCATTCGGCCCTCCAAGCCTGCGCCGATCTTGATGCCTGCCTAAACTAAAACCTTCTGCACTTCCGGGGTCCATATCCCTCTATTCCCATCCTATTCATGTATTTGTCAAGATGCCTCTTAAACGTCTCTATGGTACCTGCTTCCACCACCTCCCCCGGCAACAAGTTCCAGGCACTCACCAACCTCTGTGTAAAGAACTTGCCTCGCACATCCCCTCTAAACTTTGCCCCTCTCACCTTAAACCTATGTCCCCTAGTAACTGACTCTTCCATCCTGGGAAAAAGCTTCTGACTATCCACTCTGTCCATGCCGCTTATAACTTTGTAAACCTCTATCATGTCGCCCCTCCACCTCCGTCATTCCAGTGAAAACAATCCGAGTTTATCCAACCTCTCCTCATAGCTAATGCCCTCCAGACCAGGCAACATCCTGGTAAACATCTTCTGTACCCTCTCCAAAGCCTCCACGTCCTTCTGGTAGTGTGGCGACCAGAATTGCACGCAATATTCTAAGTGTGGCCTAACTAAAGTTCTGTACAGCTGCAACATAACTTGCCTATTTTTATACTCGTCGCAGGATTCCAAGCCTCTGACCTGCTCTTGTAGCCACAGTAATTTATATGGTTACTCCTGTTCAGTTTCTGGTCAATGGTAACCCCCAGGATGTTGATAGTGGGGATTCAGCAATTGTAGTGCCATTAAATGTTGAGGGGAGATGGTTAGATTCGCTCTTGTTGGAGATAGTCATTGCCTGGCACTTGTGTGACGCGAATGTTACTTGCCACTTATCAGCCCAACCCTGTATATTGTCCAGATCTTGCTGCATTTCTACACAGACTGCGTCAATATCTGAGGAGTCACGAAGGGTGCTGAACATTGTGCAATCATCAGCGAACATGGCCACTTTTGACCTTATGATTGAAGGAAGGTCATTGATGAAACAGCTGAAGATGGTTGGGCCTAGGACACCAACCTGCAATGATGTCCTGGAACTGAGATGATTGATCTCCAACAATGACAACCATCTTCCTTTGCGCTAGGTACGACTCCAATCAGCAGAGATTTTTTCCCTGATCCCCATTGTCTCCAGTGTTGCGAGGGCTCCTTGATGCCATACTCGGACAAATGCTGCCTTGATGTCAAAGGCAGTCACTCTCACCTCACCTCTTGAGTTCAGCTCTTCTGTCCATGTTTGAACCAAGACTGTAATGAGGTCAGGAGCTGAGTGGCCCTGGCGGAATCCAAACTGAGCATCACGGAGCAGGTTATTGCTAAGCAAGTGCCACTTGCTGGCACTGTCAATGACACCTTCCATCACTTTACTGATGATTGAGAATAGATTGATGGGGCGGTAATTGGCCGGGTTGGATTTGTCCTGCTTTTTGTGTACAGGACATACCTAGGCAATTTTTGACATTTCCGGGTCGATGCCAGTGTTGTAGCCATACTGGAATAGCTTGGTTAGGGGCACTGCAAGTTCTGGAGCACAGGTCTTCAGTACTATTGCTGGCATGTGTTTAGGGCCCATAGCCTTTGCAGTGTCCAGTGCCTTCAGTCGTTTCTTGATGTCACAGCGAGTGAATCGAGTTGACTAAAGACTGGCATCTGTGATGCTGGGGACTTCACGAGGAGACTGAGATGGATCATCCACTCGGCACTTCTGGCTGAAGATTGTTGCAAATGCTTCAGTCTTATCTTTTGCACTGATATGTATACCAGTAAGCTGTTTGGATTGTTAGGACACTTTCAAACTTTCAGCTTATATCTGATATTTATCCTCAGCAAATACTATCTGATTATCATGGCTGTTTATTGCCAGTTTCATTTAGATACAGGAATAAGAGGAATAAGTGGAGTAAGAGGAGCTGCAGGAGCTGAACCAGTATATGTAGCAGCTGGATTGATTGAAAGGAAAAACAAAAAGACTTGTATTTATTTTTTATTCATTTATGGATTGTGTGCCTTGCTGGCAAGTCCAGCAATAATTGCCTGTCCCTAATTACCCTTGTGAAGATGATGATGAGCTGCCTTCTTGAACCACTACAGTCTGTGTGGGGTAGGTACACCCACAGTGCTTTTACGGAGGGTGTGGCAGGATTTTGGCTCAGCAACAGTGAAGCAACAGCAACATAGTTCCAAGTCAAGATGCAGTGTGTGACTTGGAGGAGAACATGTAGGTGGTGCTGTTCACATGCATCTGCTCCCCTTGTCCTTCTAGGTGGTACAGGTCACAAGTCTGGAACGTGCTGTCAAAGAAACCTTGGTGAATTGCTGAAGTGCATCTTGCAGATGTACATACTGCAGGCACCGGTCATGAAAGGAGTGAATGTTGATATAATGACCTCAGGACTTCCCAAAGTGCTTTGCAGCTAATGAAGTACCTTTTTGGAAGTGTAGTCACTGTTGTAATGTAGGAAATGCGACAGACAAATTGTGCACAGCAAGGTCCCACAAACAGCAATGTTCGTGTGATGTTGGGTGATTGATAAATGTTGGATAAGACACTGAGGAGAACTCCACTGCTCTTTGAAATAGTGCCATGGGTTTTTTTTTTACATCCAACTAGATGGAGCTTCAGTTTAACATCTCATAGAAAAGGCATGACCTCTGACAGTACAACACTCCCAGCACTGGAGTGTCAACTGAGATCTCATGCTCACCTTTATGAAAGGCGACATGAACCCACAACCTTCAGAGGTGAGAATGCTCCCAACTGAGCCACAGCTAATACCTAAGGTAAAGGCTGAGGGAGGGCGTGGGTGATGGAGATCGGGATTTAAAGCGACAGACAGCAAGACACAGATTCAGGATTCATATATTCTTAAACCTTTCAAACTTGGTGGCGTCCTGGTCCTTCAACCCCTCCCTGCCCCTGGTTGATACCATGAAGTTCAAAAATCTTAACACCTTTGTTTCAAGAATCTCAAAGATAACTGTTTATTCAAAACATCTCAGCGAGGCAACATTGGAAACAACAAACAGTCAAGGGCTCAGCAATCAGTTCCCAGCTTCATCAGTTCACCCTGTCCTCAGCAAGCCAATGTTTATTGTGGCCAGGGGAGGATTGATATACCAATGGTGTTGAATATATACATAAGACCTCATTCAGTGTAAGGCTCTGTTCAAGCACAGATTATTATACACTTAAAAAGACTGCAGTATTATTTAACAAGACAGTTCAACAGACATTAACATAAGAAGTATTTTCTGAAAGCACAGGAAAGCACTGCAGAGTTGGGTAAAGTACTTATTTGTGTGTATTCTGAATGCATTTTTTTCAATTTATCATTGCAAATGTATTTGATGTAAAAAGAAGTAATCCTAAAAACTGTATAACACATATTCAATACTAATGCTTTGGTGAAAACAAACAAGCTAATTATGAGAATGTAAAAGATTAGGAGAGAATTACAATCCATTCAGCCCACCCTGCTGATACTATCATTTCATCTCCCTTAAATTATATATATTCATAAATATATATATATACAGAGAGGTCATATCCAACTTGCTCATTCATTATTTTTGTCTTCCTTTTGGAAGGAGGGTGAAGTATAAAGAACAACAGCATGCCAATGAGGTTTATATCAAATTGATTGCTTCAAGAGAATATCACTTTAAACAAAATTGCAGGAATTTGCCAAGGGGTCATCAGATCAAACCAATAAACGGTAAATTTAGGACTGATATATCAGAAACCTCCCCGTGCACACAGTGATCAACATGTAGAATGGATTCCCTGATAGGGTAGTGGAGGCAACTCTATTGAAACAATTGGCTGCTGCACTGGGGAGAGTTTAGGGTCATTCTGATTGAATGAAAAAAGATCGGCCAAATCACTATTGTGTAAACACATCAGCCACATTTAGAAGTAGTGAATTTCAATACAAGACAATTGTCTGGAATTTCCTTTATCACTTTTTCTTCTAAAAGAAATTGAAGAAAAATTCCAAAAAAGAAGCTAAGCGATCTCTCAAGACCTTCTCATCTGGTTATCGTCCCACTGTTGTTAACTTCTAGTTCTCTGCCCTTTAAAACAACAATCCCTTCAATCGCCAACTAACTTCGATTCTAACTTATCTCTCTGCGTCATCGTGAAACAGAAGTTTGTGAGTCACATTCTCCGTCTGCAGCACCTGCTGATAGAACCGACCTCCGACAGAGCATGCAGCTCAGAAAACTGACCCAAGTAACACATTAGAAGACATGAATTTTTATGGAATGTATTCTTTAAAAAACATTGATAGATTAAAACTTGATTGAGAAAGATTTTCTTTGCAGGCACTACACAAAGGATTTTGGTGTCTGTGTTTTGAAATGTGATCATCTGTGGGTTGTAGTGTTATTAGCAACTCCTTCAACTTTATTTTTGTGAGAATTTTTTTCTTTTTCAGTTTCCACTTCCTCAATGTTGACGACGAAAGCAGCAACATAAAGTGGATAGCACACAGGATGGTGTGTATTCATACTAGATAATGCATAGGCCATAATGTGCTATGACTGGTAACACATGGACTATGATAACACATGAGGTAGTGTGTATGCATACTGAGCTGGCATGTGTCACATAACAAGGAAAGGTGATGAGAATGTTTTTATGCAGATGGCTGTTAAGGCACAGAAACTGTGGTGGAAACAGAATTTATAATAGAAGTATTCTATTACACAGTGCTGACACCCCTCACTTTGTGGAGCATTAAGTTTCGCCAAAAGACAAATAATTTCTTTGATCAACTATTTTTTTTATCAAGTTTAATTGGCATCAATTACTTTGTTGGTGAGTCTGCAGCAGGAACCGGCAACACAAGTTTAAAACCCTCCTGCCTTAGCATGCAAAGATCGCTAATTACCGCACAGAACCCAATTAGCCTAAGCAAACTACCACTGCAACTAAAAATGGCAAGACTCATGCAACAGTTATAAGTAAAAAGCAAAAGACATATACAAATACAAAAGCACAGATGCAAGAAGGCAGCAATGTAATCTCGGAAACCAGATCAGGTACAATAACCACAAATCAGATCTCATGATCTATGATGTCAATTGACCTTTATTATACTGTAGACTTTTGAGCTCTCACGCTCTCTCTAACTTTAAATACCTTTACTGTTCTAGCAGTTTTTTTGACCGCAAAAACTCTCTGGTTGGCCAAAGAAAATGGGCGGTGGGTTCTTTTAAAATCCTCAATCCACATTGCACCCAATTTACCCTCCCGGTGTCCTGTTGAGTCTTTATTGACCAACTGCTGACTATCTCCAATGTAGCTTCACTCATTAGAGAGTGGATGCCCCTCTTCATTCAGATGGCTACCTCTGAAGCAGAGGTGTAATGCTACACAAACACCTTTAGATATTTGATAATTCACTCCGTTATTGATTTATTCTGTTTATTTTCTTTTGGAATGGGGGCAGTGGAAGTTCTAATGTGCATATTAGGCTGCAAATCCATTTAGGATTTCATTCATTAATGAAAATTGATCGTGACATTGCAGAGTTTCCAAAGCCAAAGATGTGGGCATTGCTGGGAAGGTGAGCATTTATTGCCCATCCTTAATGGTCTTTGAGAAGGTGGTGATGAGCCACTTTCTTGAACTGCTGCAGTCCATGTGGTGCAGGTACACCCACAGTGCACTAGTGAGGGAGTTCCAGGATTTTGACCCAGCGACTATGAAGGAACAGTGATAGATTTACAATCGGGATGGTGTGTGGCTCGTAGGAGAACTTGGAGGTGGTGGTGTTCCCATGGGACTGTTGTCCTTGACTGTCTAGATGGTAGAGGTCGCAGTTTGGAAGGTGTTGTCGAAGGAGCCTTGGTGAGTTGCTGCACTGCATCTTGTAGGTGGTACACACTGCAGCCATGGTGCACCAATAATGGAGACAATGAATGTTTGAGGTTGTGGATGGGGTGCCAATCAAGTGGGCGTCTTTTTCCTGGATGGTGTCGAGTTTCCTGCATATTGTTGGAGCTGCACTCATTGAGGTAAGTGGAGAGTATTCCGTCACACTCCTGACTTGTGCCTTGTAGTTGGTGGGAAGGCTTTGGGGAGTCAGGAATACAAATAGCAATATGAACATATTCTCAAATTCGTTAGATGATGGAATAAATTCTAGTCTTCAATGCTTGCGCAGTAATCTGGAATTAAAATTGGACAGGTTTTGTACTGGGTGGATTAGCATCAGATTACTGCCCAGGCTCAGGCAGGAAAGACAGGAATTTACCCCATATGTTATGTAACAAAACTAACATTATGTGGAAATAAGTTGAACACAAGTTATGAAAAATAGTTCTCCACAAGGTACCAGCAACTTAACAAAATTTTAAACTGCAAGACATATTAGAACTACCAGCAGCATAAAAGAACGTCAGAATGAAGTACCTGAGTATACCCTCAAGAACTGTGATGCGTTGCTCAGAAGCAGATAAACATCTTGTTTTACAGTAATGTTCAGATTGATTCCAATGATTTGAGATCTATCCTGATGAAATGATCGAACACTTATATCCCTGGGCAAAATGCATAATGCAGAGTAGGATGAGAACAAGTGAAGAAAGTGTGGATGGCGATGAGACAAGTTGTTTCTTTCACTAGTTTTTTTTATTGATTTTCATTCAAAACTTTTTTTTACTCCTATCCTGAAGCCAGTGACCTTTTCTGGAATATGACTTCACAGGCATTAGATGTTTTCCTGTATCTCGTCCCTGGTAATCATCTTCCATGCAGGAATCTGCATGCTGAGTCCTGACAGGCAATTCAACTGTAGCGACATCACAGCTGATCTCAATTTGCACCATCGTAACTCCCAGCAAGTCCCATTCACCTATCACCCATGTGCTAGCTGACCTACATTGGCTCCCAGTCCAATAGTGCCTCAAATTTAAAATTCTCATCCTTGTGTTCAAATGCCTCAATGGCCTCACTACTATGTATCTCTGTTTTCTCCTCCAGCCCTATAATCCACCGAGACATTTGCACTCGTCCAATTCTGGCCTCTTGGGCATTCCTGATTTCCATCATTCCACCATTGATGGCCGTGCCTTCAGCTACTTGGCCTGAAGCATAGGAATTCCCTCCCTAAACGTCCCCGCATGTCTACCTGTCTCTCTGGCTTGAAAATGTACCTTAAAATGTATCTCTTTGACCAAGCTTTGATCACCTGTCCTAATATCTCCTTCTGTGGCTCAGTGTCAAATTGTGTCTGATTGCACTCCTGTGAAGTGCCTTCAGGTGGTTTATGCTGTCCCCCACGGCAGCTTTGGAGGTGAGGACAGCATATCATTGGGTGGGATGGTGGTGGAGGGAGGACCTTGCCACCTTCCTGCCTCCACCAAAATTAAGTCCTGTGATGGCCTTCCCATCCCACCACCAATTGAGGCCCTTAACTGAGCAATTAATTCCCAATTAAGGGCCTCATCCCACCACTGCCACAATTAGCCATGTGTTGGGCGGCCCTGTCATCACACAGGAAGCAGGGCAAGAAAAAACGTGCGGAAGGCTTGCCATCTACAGGGTGGGGAGGGGAGGTCCCTCATTAAATGGTCTGGTATTGGGAATGGGGGCCTGATGAGAGTCACCCTCCTGCCCTTTCTACCAACCCCCCTACACCCCCCTCCCCCATGACCTCCACTCTGCAAGACCCCTACCGCCCTGACCTACCTATGGCCTGGGCCCAGTGCCGCTCCTGGGCCTCGGTGGGTGCTCCACCAGCAGCAGCCACTGCCTCCACGGTGGCGTTGCTCAGTTAAAGAGGTGGCGGCCTCTGATTGGCCAGCAGCTCTTAGAAGGCAGGACTTCCATTGCTGGGGCTCTTGATCCCATGGAAGGCCCACCACTGTCCAGTTAATTGCCTAATTGGCACTTGATTCGGCGGGACTCCCACAGATGGGGTGCCGTAGGGTTCTCGGCAGTACTTTTTCCAAACATCAAGACCCCTGTTGCGCAGATAAATCCTGGCCATCATTTCTGCTGATCCTTGACTTTGTGTTAAATCTTTGCACTTCCATTAAATGATCTCAACCCCTTTGAAAACTGTTCACAATTGACTTCTTCCTCTAAATGTGCAACGATACTCTTATCCCGAAGTATTAGTGCAGAACAAGACAGATGCAGGCATATGACAACAAACATTCCCACTTATAATACTGCGAAAGAAATGAAGGACCATGTGCATGAAGAATGTGCTCAAAGACAGCTTAAGCCTAATTTGAAGTACCTCATTTGCCACTATCTCTTATTTATGTTGTCCTTGACACAAATATTAAGAAATGTATTACAAATAACAATGAAAACTGTTGCAGCTGGTTGGACTGTTATCTGCAATATACAATAGTTTTAATAATAGACAACATAAAGTTGCACTGTACTGAGCAGTATCATAGCTTTCACATTGCCGACTAATCCCTGAGGGTAATGTTAATCTGAGAGTGGGCATCTGACAAAAAGCAACATTTTGTGGATGCTGGAAATCTGAAATAAAATCAGAAGTGCTGTAAACTACTCAGCATTTCAGGCAAGCATCTGCAGAGAGAGGGAGGCTGGAGTTATCTTTAAGGGTCAACGAGCCCTCATCAGGAATCTTGGCCGATTTTTAAGAACTGAGAATTAAAAACAAATCCTATAATTCTCCTTGCCCCCCCCACCCCCCACATCAAATTGCCTTAGGCCCAAGTCCCCTCTGCTACATTCATCTTCCACCCAGGGCCTGAGGTTGACTGTATTTTGGACTCTTCCATTAACACTCTCAATGAATAACTGGTGAAGTTCATGCTTGTGCATACCAGTACAGGTGATTTTCCAACCCCAATCCTCTCTGTCACCAAAGAAAACAAGGATTTTCTTATCACAATAGCCTCTGGTGACAAGCCTTAACTATGAAATGGGAAAACCAAATCAATTATTGTGAGCATGCTCAAACATGCATCGAATCTGAGAATTAATCTCAGCCCTGTCGTTTTGGAATTCAGCCATCTACTGCCAGAGCTGCTGGATCACTACCCGTTCTCAATATTGGTTTCATTATTAATTTCTAAACTCTGCAATAAAATAACCAAGGAATATTCCCATCAGATAAATCTTCACATTGCACTCTCTTTCAGTTCTAATCTATGCTGATCCATTTGTTATACTTAAACAGCGCTGCAACTCCAGAACTTCAGAATGGTGATTTTGCAACCCAGATCTCATTGAGAGAATGCTCTCCCTTCTGTATTCCGTGAAACTTCCTTGACTTGAGATGTATGGTATTCCGAAGTATGCTCTTAGCTTCTTACGAAACTCTTTGGAGGCAAAATAGTAAATGAAGGGATCGAGGCAGCTATTTAAGCAGCTCAGGGTGAGGGTGACTTTGTAGGCAGCGTAAATTCCTTTATCAAGAAAGACCCGGTTAATGATATGGACGATAAGGATAAAGTTGTTAGGTGCGAAGCAAGTTACAAACACCAAGAGCACGATTGAAGCTAAGCTAATGGCTCTCTTCTTTTGTGCATTGGCATAACTTGAAGAGCTCTTGATCAGTTTGGCAATGATTCCAATATAACAGTACACGGTGATGCAAAATGGAATCATGAAAAGGATCCCAAAAAAGGTGAAGAGAAAGGCTGCCCAGGCCCCTTGGGAAGGAAGCATGTCCTTCTTCAGAATGTCAAAGCACGTGGTAATATTGAGCTTGTGAACTTCATATGTCAAATCTGTTATCTCCAGTGGCAGCAAAACAATAAGGATGAGAGCCCACATTCCTAAGCAAATCGCAATTGCGTACCTCTTTGTCCGCCATCTGGCACAATGCATCGGTTTCACTACTCCTATGTAGCGGTCCAAACTAATGCAAGTCATCGTTAAGATTGAACAATACATGTTAGCATAGAACAGCACGGTAACCACATTACACAGGTTAACTCCAAAGGCCCAGTTGTTTCCATTCCAGTGGTATGCACTCTGAAAGGGCAAAAAGATAGCAAGCACGAGATCGGTGATGGTGAGGTTGATCATGAATATGATGGATGGTGTCTTTGGTTGCGTTTGGCAGAGAAGGAACAAGGAGAACCCATTTCCAGGCAGACTGATGACAACAACAATGATGTAAAAGACAGGTAGAGTGTTCTTAATGATATTATTTGAGAGCATTTCCAAAGTATCATTATCCAGCTGGCTTCCATTCATGGCCATGATGAAATGAAGCAAAGGTAATCAGAAGCTTCTTAAACCACAACAAAAGGACAGATTTTCTTCTGACTTAAAAGGAGGAAAGGACACAACGTTAATAACAATAATTCATAAATAGACTCCACAAAAGAAAAAAACTTTAGATGTTAACATGAGAAAAGAAACATCCATATTTGCATGCAAACTTTATACACGTTCGGACTGCAGCAGTTCAAGAAGTAGGCCCACTGCCACATTCTGAAGGGAAACTAGGGATGGGCAACAAATCAGTCTTGCCAATGATGCCCACATCCTGAGAATAGATGAAATGAGCAACCCTGATTGGAACTAGAAATCAAATGGTTTTCTGACTCTCACTATCCACCCTATCTAACCCTCTGATTATCTTATATATCTCTATTAAGTCACCTCTCCTCCTCCTTCTCTCCAACGAAAACAACCTCAAGTCCCTCAGCCTTTCCTCGTAAGACCTTCCCTCCATACCAGGCAACATCCAGGTAAATCTCCTCTGCACCCTTTCCAAAGCTCCCACATACTTCCTATAATGCGATGACCAGAACTGCACGCAATACTCCAGGTGCGGTCTCACCAGAGTTTTGTACAGCTGCAGCATGACCTCGTGGCTCCGAAACTCGGTTGTGGATCGTGCCGAAGGATGTTGTAGGTTACAGAGGGACATAGATAGGCTGCAGAGCTGGGCTGAGAGATGGCAAATGGAGTTTAATGCGGAAAAGTGTGAGGTGATTCACTTCGGAAGGAGTAACAGGATTGCAGAATACTGGGCTAATGGGAAGATTCTTGGTAGTGTAGATGAGCAGAGAGATCTTGGTGTCCAGGTACATAAATCCCTGAAAGTTGCCACCCAGGTTAATAGAGCTGTTAAGAAGGCATATGGTGTGTTCGCTTTTATTAGTAGGGGGATCTAGCTTTAAGTTGAGGGGTGATAGATATAGGACAGATGTTAGAGGTAGTTCCTTTACTCAGAGAGTAGTAGGGGCGTGGAACGTCCTGCCTGCAACAGTAGTAGACTCGCCAACTTTAAGGGCATTTAAGTGGTCATTGGATAGACATATGGATGAAAATGGAATAGTGTAGGTCAGATGGTTTCACAGGTCGGCGCAACATCGAGGGCCGAAGGGCCTGTACTGCGCTGTAATGTTCTATGTTCTATGTTCTATGCTACAGTTATAAACAGAATGATTAATTTTACCGGAGCAATTAATATTGGAAAATGTCACTGGGATTTATGATTAAAATTAATTACTACAACCAATAATAAGCTGCATTTATATCAACGCATCAACATCGTAAAATATCCTAACATTTTTCACAGGAGTGGAATCAGACTAAATTTGACACCAAATTATAAAAAGAGGTATTAGGATAGAGGACCAAAAGCTGAATCAAAGAAGTAGGTTTTAAGGAGGGTCTTAAAGGAAAGAGAGTTGTAGAGGTTTAGGGAGGGAATTCCACAGCTTAGGACCTAGGCAGCTGAAGCCAGCAGTGGAGCGATGAAAATCAGGGATGCGCAATAGGTCAGAATTGAATAAGTGTGAAGATCTCGGAGGGTTGTCAGGATGAAAGAGGTTACAGAAATGGGAGGAATGAGGCCATGAAGGGATTTGAAAATAAAGATGAGAATTTTAAAATCAAGACATTGCTGGATAGGGAGCCAATATAGGTCAGCGAGCACAGGGGTGATGAATGCATGGGACTTGGTGCGAGTTACAAGTTGGGCAGCAGTATTTTGGATGAGTTCAAGTTTATTCCTGGTGTAAGGTGAGAATTTGTCTAGGAGAGGGTTGGATAGTCAAGATTAGAGGTATGCCCATTTTTACAGGAGGAGCACTGTTTGTTTTTAAGAGCGAGATAAATCACAAGATCATAAGCTAGGTTTAGATGAAGAAAGCCAGTCACCCCATTCTAACTCAGAAAAACAAAGCAGGGCACAGGTGTACACCAAAGAGATGAAACTGCACTTCAAATGACCATAGAACCATAGCAAGGTTACGGCACAGAAGGAGGCCATTCAGCCCATCGTGTCGTGCTGCCCAATCTAATCCCACCTTCCAGCACCTGGTCTGTAGCCTTGCAGGTTACAGCACTTCAGGTGCATGTCCAGGTACCTTTTAAAAGTGTTGAAGGTTTCTGCCTCCACCACCAACCCAGGCAGTGAATTTCAGACACTCAACACCCTCTGGGTGAAAAAGGTTTTCCTCATGTCCCCTCTAATCTTTCTACCAATCTGTGTCCCCTGGTAATTGACCTCTCTGCTAGGGGAAACAGGTCCTTCCTGTCTGTTCTATCTTGGCCCCTCATAATTTTGTACACCTCAATTAAGTCACCCGTCAGCCACCTCTGTTCTAAGGAAAACAACCCTAGCTGATCCAATCTTTCCTCATAGCTGCAACTTTCAAGCCCTTGGCAGGTCTGTCATTTCAGAGAAAAGGGGTCCTAGTCTCTCTCTTTTCTCAGATACCACACATTTCCTGTATGCTGTTTTTGTTTCAGATTTTTATTATTTGCAGACTTCTCCTTTTTATCTAATCCACCCCAACTGTACGCCAACTCAACCTTGACAAAGCATTCTCAACTGCACAAAACTGAATGTCTCGATTCCCAAACAGCCATCTTGCGACTTCTCTGAGGCTGAGTGTATTTGGGCTGAGATGAGGCTGAGACAAACGAATTTAACAAACAGTTTTTATAGGAAAAAAAATTGGCTTAAGGGCAAAAAACAGGGAATCGTAGTATATGGCTGCTTTTCAGACTGGCGAATGGTAGTCAGTGGTGTTCCCCAAGGGTCAGTGCTGGGACCACTGCTTTTTATATATAAATGTCAGATTTTGGAATACAGAGTAAAATTTGCAAACAGCGAGGATGATAGAAATCGACTGCAAGAGGACATAGACAGGCTAGCAGAATGGGCAGACAAGTGACAGATGGAATTTAATACAGAGAAGTGTAAAGTGATGCATTTTGACAGAAGGGATAGGGTGAGGCAATATAGACTTAATGGTGCAGTTCTAAAGAGTGTGCAGAGACAAAAGGACCTGTGGGTTCATGTGCATAGATCTTTGAAGGTGGCAGACATATTGAGAGAGTAATTATCAAAGCATATGGGATCCTGAGCTTCATAAATAGAGGTATTGAGTACAAAAGCAGGGAAGTTATGCTGAGTTGTTCTAAAGCTCTGGTTAGGCCATAACTAGAGTATTGTTTCCAGTTCTGGTCATCACACTTTATGAAGGATGTAAGGGTCCTTGACAGTGTGCAGAGGAGATGTTTCAGAATGGTTCCAGGGATGAGGGAATTTAGTTACAAGGTTAGGTTGGAGAAGCTGGGGGTTGTTCTCCTTAGGGCAAAGGATATTGAGCAGCGATTTGGTAGAGGCGTACAAGCTTATTACAGGTTTGGATAGGGTAAACAAAGCAAAGCTGTTCCTGTTAGCTGATGGTACAAGGACTAAGGGCACAGATTTAAGGTTTTGGGCAGGAGATGCAAGGCCAAGGTGAGGAAAAACATTTTTATGCAGCAGGTGGTAATGACCTGGAACTCGCTGCCCACAAGGGTGGTGGACGTGGAGACGATCAATAATTACAAAAGGAAATTGTGTAGGCACTTGAGGGAAATAGACTTGCAGGGCTACAGGGTTAGGGTGGGAGACTGGGACTGATTGGATTGCTCTACAGAGAGTTGGCATGGTTTCAATGGGCCAAATGTCCTCCTTCTGTGCTATAAAGACTCTACGAGGAGGAGCCCCTTTGACACCTTCATTCTGGGCTTGATTTAAGAAAATAGCAACAGAAGGAGATCATTCAGTCCCTCAAGTCTGTTCCACCATTCAATTAGATCATGGCTGTTTTGAATCTCAACTCCATTTTCTCTTGATTTTGTATCTCAATATTACTGAACAAAGATCTATCAATCTCAGTTTTGATGTTTTCAATTGACTCAGACTCAATTGCTTTTTGGGGTAGAGAGTTCCAGATTTTCACTCCCCTTGGTGTGAAGAAGTGCTTCCTGCCAGTATCTCTCAATCGCCTAGCTCTAATTCGAAGGCTTATGGGCCCTTATTCTCGACTTCCCCACCAGGGGAAATAGTTTCTATCCACCCTGTCAACACATTTAATTATCTTAATCAGCTCAATTAGGTCACCAGTTAATCTTTTGCACTCAAAGGAATATGAGCCCAGTCTATGCAACCTGTCCTCATAATTTAACCCTTTTTGCCATTGTATCATTCTGGCGAATTGGCACTGGACCTTAACCAAGCCCCCAGAAGCAAAAGGTGTTCAAACCACCTCAGACATCAAATGATTTGAGATTATATATCTAATTAAAATAGATTAATAAATACCAAAAACGTATTAACCTTTTAAAGCAGGTTACTTGGTTTCCCCCCCAGAAGATACTGGGTAGTTCGAAAGGGCTCCAATATATTCAGAAGCCTTTCAACACTGTTAGTTGAGCTTCTTTTCAGACTGCATGGTGGCACTGATCCTAATCTTTATCTCAATGATCCTGTAATACAGAAAGCACATTTCTTTTAGTCAAGCAGAGCTTGAACAGCAAGTGTGATGCAAAAGTGTGGTTGTTTTATTTTTAGTCTTTGAGGCAGTAGGTTGTGAGTTTGAAACCCACCTTTGGACCTGATCAGATAAATTAGACCAACGTTTCAGGGCATTATCAATAGAGGTGTCCCCTTTTAAGTAAGTCGTTGAACCGAGCATGCTTAGGTAGACATAAAAAATCCCATGCCACTAACTGCAGAAGCACAGTAAAGTCTCCCAATGCCCGGGTCAACACTCCTTTCACCACCACCAAAAATATATTATCCAACTATTAATTCATTTGCTGTCTATGGGGCCTTACTCTATACAGATTTGCTGCCAATGCTTGTCCGTATCTCAGCAGTGGCTAGACTTCAACCAATAAGTGAACTGCTCTGGAACATTCTAAGGATGTGATAAGGTGCTATATAAATGCAAGTTCTTCCTTTGTTTCTCTTTAACAGAGACAATTTCTTGGAAAAATCTCAATAATATTTGTCCTCTACTATTTCTGATGCGCCCAAAGATGTATACAGTTAGCATTTCAAAGCTGAGACCTTTGCTAGTCACTGATCACCCACATAGTCACTTTTATTTTGAAACATGATTGGGAAAGCAGTTTTTTTGGGTACAGTTTGCAGTGATCTCACCTCCAAGTCAGCACATTGATGGTTTGAACACTGTGTACACTGGCTGTTTGTGGACACTGTGTAGCACTTAGGGAGTGCTGTATTGTCAGAGTAACAATCTGTCAATGCGATGTTGAGCCAAAGTTCCATCTACGTATTCAAGTACTTATAAGGGACCTCTATATGTTGGCCAATACTTCTCAATCAACACCATTAAAAACAAAGAATGGGTCATTATTCATCTCAAATTATGGTACCTTTTGTGCAAAATCGCTACTACATTCGCTTCGACAACAATGATGATTAATCTCTGGATTAATAATCTGGAGATGGTGAGTTCAAATCTCACCATCTCTGGATTATTAAAAAGACGAAAATAAATCTGGAATTAAAAGTTGGTATCAGTAAAGGTGATCATGCAGGTGCATGGGAATACCATCACCTCCAACTTCTCCTCCAAGTCACACAGCATCCCGATTTGGACATATATCTCCATTCCTTCATTGCCGGGACAAAATTATGGACCTCTCTACCTGACAGCACTATGGGAGTACTGGCACCACACACAATTAAAGAGCCACCACCAGCCTCTCAAGGGCAACTTTGGATGAGCAATAAATGCTGGCCTTACCAGCACCATCAATATCCCAGGAATGAATGAAAAAAAGTTAATGCACTGAAAAATAGTTCATTTTATTTGAAGTATTTTGAGATACTTATGAGAGGTGCTGTATAAATTCAATATTTTTTCTGTACTCTATTTCAACATTCTAAATTATATTGTTGAGACAGAGAAAACATATTTTAACTATTTACCACTGGCCTTCTATTTATTTACACCACTATTATTTGTGCAGTTGTGCTTCCAACTTTATTGTATATTTTAGGTAACCTTTTATGTTTATCAAGGTTTGCGAATAATGCGGCAGGAAATGAAGCACTTTGCTCCCCATTACACTTAGTGCTGGACTCCCCTCTTCTCGTACTTGAAGAGTTAGGGAGGATCCTCATCCTGCTGCTCCAATCCCACCAAAACTGCAGCCCAATTTCTTGGATTAGGGGTCATTCGACCCCTTGGCAGACTCTCCACAAGCAAGTGAGAGCTCATCAATGGCCTCAAGCCACAACTGGGCAGTGCTGCAGTGGGACTCCCAATGAAGGCCTCAGCTGAGACCGAGGTCATCAGTAGGTAGGTACTGTGAGGGGTGGAATGGAGGTGGAGGAGCCTGCTATATGCCTTTTACATCCATCAGGGAATTCTGGAGCTTTCCCGACACTTCAGCTGGTAATCCTGAGAAGCAGTCAGAACAGTTGGGAGAGAATGGACCTGGAATTTGGGCCCCATCTCCCCCAATGGCATTTATAAGCAGCGGGCTGAACTTTATAAGCTCCCCGACATTGGGGGTTGTGGCGGGAAGGCCTGGAAAATATTTCCGGGAGAGGCCCGCCACGGCCTCAACGCCGGGAAGGTCCCGCCTCATTTTACCGGCGGCAGAGAGGCTGTGTGGCAGCCTCCCCACCGCATGGCGACGGAGACATTATTTAAATATGTTAATTGCATTAAAATTAATGAATAATGACTTACCTTGTAGTGACTGCCGTCCAATGTCGATATTCCGGCCGGTTGCCGGAAGTCCCGTGCCTTCGGATCTCCGTTTGGAGATCCGCAGCGTAACACTGGGGAGGAGTGAAATTCTCAAGGCGGGCAAAACTCTTTCTATTGGCTGAAATAAAAACAAGAAATGTTGGAACCACTCAGCAGGTCTGGAAGCATCTGTGAAAAGAGAAGCAGAGTTAACTTTTCGGGTCAGCGACCCTTCTTCGGAACTGACAAATATTACAAAAGTCACAGGTTATAAGCAAGTGAGGTGAGGGTGGGGCAAGAGATAACAAAGGAGGTGTAGATTGGACCAGGCCACATAGCTGACCAAATGGTCACGGAGCAAAGGCAAACAATATGTTAATGGTGTGTTGAAAGACAAAGCATTAGTACAGATTAGGTGTTAATACACTGAATATTGAACAGCAGCAAGTGCAAACCTGAAAAAAAACAGTGGGTAAGCAAACTGAACAAACTAAGATGAAATGAAATAAATGCAAAAAAAAGATTGTAAAAAATGTAAAAAAGAATGTAAAAAAAAAGGAAGAAAAAAAAACTAAAAATGAAAGTAAAATGGGGGGCTGTCATGCTCTGAAATAATTGAACTCAATGTTCAGTCCGGCAGCTGTAGTGTGCCTAATCGGTAGATGAGATGCTGTTCCTCGAGCTTGCGTTGATGTTCACTGGAACACTGCAGCAATCCCAGGACAGAGATGTGAGCATGAGAGCAGGGGGGAGTGTTGAAATGGCAAGCAACCGGAAGCTCAGTGTCCTGCTTGCGGATTGAGTGGAGATGTTCCGCAAAGCGGTCACCCAGTCTGCGCTTGGTTTCCCCAATGTAGAGGAGACCACACTGTGAGCAGCGAATACAGTATACTACATTGAAAGAAGTACAAGTAAATTGCTGCTTCACCTGAAAGGAGTGTTTGGGGCCTGGGATAGTGAGGAGAGAGGAGGTAAATGGGCAGGTATTACACCTCCTGCGATTGCAGGGGAAGGTGCCATGGGACGGGGACGAGGTGGTGGGGGTAATGGAGCAGTGGACCAGGGTGTCGCGGAGGGAACGATCCCTTCGGAATGCTGACAGGGGAAGGGAGGGGAAGATGCGACTTGTAGTGGCATCACACTGGAGGTGGCGGAAATGGCGGAGGATGATCCTTTGGATTTGGAGGCTGATGGGGTGAAAAGTGAGGACAAGGGGAACCCTGTCACGGATCTGGGAGGGAGGGGAAGGGGTGAGGGTAAAGGTGCAGGTAATGGGTCGGACACGGTTGAGGGCCCTGTCAGCCACAGTGGGGGGAAATCCTCGGTTGAGGAAAAAGGTCATATCAGAAGCACCGTCATGGAAGGTAGCATCATCAGAGCAGATGCGTCGGAGACGGAGAAACTGGGAGAATGGAATGGAGTCCTTACAGGTGGTAGGGTGTGAAGAAGTGTAGTCGAGGTAGCTGTGGGAGTCAGTGGGCTTATAATGGATATTAGTAGACAACCTATCCCCAGAGATGGAGACAGAGAAGTCGAGGAAGGGAAGGGAAGTGTCAGAGATGGACCATGTAAAGGTGAGAGAAGGGTGGAAATTGGAAGCAAAGTTGATAAAGTTTTCCAGTTCGGGGCGGGAGCAGGAAACGGCACCGATACAGTCATCAATGTACCGGAAAAAGAGTTTGGGGAGGGGGCCTGAGTAGGACTGGAACAAAGAATGCTCGACATATCCCACAAAAAGACAGGCATAACTAGGACCCATGCGGGTACCCATAGCGACACCTTTTACTTGAAGGAAGCGCGTGGAGTTGAATGAGAAGTTGTTCAATGTGAGAACAAGTTCAGCCAGGCGGAGGAGGGTGGTGGTGGATGGGGACTGGTTGGGCCTCTGTTCCAGGAAGAAGCGGAGAGCCCTCAAACCATCCTGGTGGGGGATGGAGGTGTAGAACGATTGGACGTCCATAGTGAAGAGGAGGCGGTTGGGACCAGGAAACTGGAAATTGTCAAAATGACGTAGGGCGTCAGAAGAGTCACGGATGTAGGTGGGAAGACACTGGACCAGCGGAGGAAAGATAGTCTAGATAGGAAGAAATAAGTTCAGTGGGGCAGGAGCAGGCTGACACAATGGGTCTGCCGGGACAGTCCCGTTTGTGGATTTTGGGAAGGAGGTAGAAGCGGGCTGTCCGGAGTTGTGGGACTATGAGGTTGGAAACTGTAGAGGGAAGATCTCCAGAGGAGATGAGGTCAGTGACAGTCCTTTGGACAGTGGCTTGATGTTCGGTGGTGGGGTCATGGTCCAGAGGGAGGTAGGAAGAAGTGTCCGTGAGTTGGCGTTGAGCTTCTGCAAGATAGAGGTCGGTACGCCATACGACAACAGCACCACCCTTGTCTGCAGGTTTGATGACCATGTCGGGGTTAGACCTGAGAGAACGGAGTGCCTCAATTTCAGAGGGGGACAGGTTAGAGTGAGTGAGGGGGGCAGAGAAATTGAGATGACCAATGTCTCGCCGACAGTTTTCAATGAAGAGATCAAGAGCGGGTAAGAGGCCAGGGGGAGGGGTCCAGGTAGAGGGAGAATGCTGGAGGCGGGTGAATGGGTCTGCTGGTCGGGGGGTAGACTCCTGGTCAAAGAAGTGAGCCCGGAGATGGAGGTGACAGAAGAAGAGCTCAACGTCATGCCGAGCGCGAAATTCATTGAGGTGGGGGCGTAAGGGGATAAAACTGAGACCTTTGCTGAGGACAGAACGCTCAGCATCAGAGAGGGGGAGGTCAGAGGGTATAATACACGGCAAGGGGTCAGATCAGAAGTGGTGGGGTCAGAGGGAAGTGAAGCTTACCCACTGTTTTTTTTCAGGTTTGCACTTGCTGCTGTTCAATATTCAGTGTATTAACACCTAATCTGTACTAGTGCTTTGTCTTTCAACACACCATTAACATATTGTTTGCCTTTGCTCCGTGACCTTTTGGTCAGCTATGTGGCCTGGTCCAATCTACACCTCCTTTGTTATCTCTTGCCCCACCCTCACCTCACTTGCTTATAACCTGTGACTTTTGTAATATTTGTCAGTTCCGATGAAGGGTCACTGACCCGAAACGTTAACTCTGCTTCTCTTTGCACAGATGCTGCCAGACCTGCTGAGTATTTCTAGCATTTCTTGTTTTTATTTCAGATTTCCAGCATCCACAGTATTTTGCTTTTATTCTATTGGCTGAGTTTGGTGGGAAGGAGTTGAAGGGCAAAGGTAACAAAGTCTGGGGGGCAAAATTGGTGATCGGAAGAAAATGTTTTTTCTGTGTGGAAAGACATTAAATGGTCATTGGGGATGGGTGGGTGGGAGAGGGGCTTTTATCTCTTATTTAAGTGTGAGAGCACTTTAGGTCAGCTGATAAGGCCAGCACGAAAATAGCACACATTGCGATTTGAGGAGGAATCCAGTGAAATGGATTTCCACTTGATCTCCCAGGCTGGTGTTTCTGGCAGGCATCGGCACTCCAACATTGAGTGCACATGGGGATCCTGAGCCTGCCCACGTTATCAGTGCAACTTCCTGGGAGGTGGCCTCCTAATTGGCTGTCTCTGCACTTGCTATCCTAACAAGCAGGGCAGGCGGGCTCCTGATACTGATGGACCAATCAGAGGGCTGGCAGCGATGTCAGGCTGGCAGCTCCATCGGGAGAGTTGGGTGCTGCTGACGCAGGCAGGTGAGCGGGAGGGTGCCTCAACATGGAGGCACCCTCGGTTGCCTGCATTGAAGTTATTAATTAAACAGGCCTTAAGCCAGCCATCGCGTTGGAGAAGAAACCCCTCCACAGCCTATTCATGGTCACGGTTGTGGCCTTTCTTCCCTGCAGCTCCGTCATTGGGACACGGAGCTTCCGGCTCTGATGGGCCCCCTGGACTACCGCCAGACGCCACCTCGATTGAGCTGGCAGCCTCTGCACATGACGGGGTGGTGGTGAAGGTGGAACTGCATTGATGTAAAATACTGGTGCTGGCACAAAATGGCCCCTATGTGGGGCTTTAATTTGATTAATTGTCTGCCCATCTCTTCCTGGAGGCGGGAATGCATGGGAAAGTGGTCTTGGTGCCGCTCCCCTCTATTTTCCCGGCCCCACCACCCCTCACGACCTCCAAACCCATCTCCATGGGGCTGGGAAAATCCACACCTTATCTGCATCAGCAGTGACGATCTCATTGCCCAGAAAATACCCCCTCTTTTCCAACAAGTAACCTTAGTGAGTATAAGATAGTTAACCCAAAAGTTCAGTTCTAAATCGAGTTTTAAAGTTCAAATATAAACTATGTCAAGGGTAACTTTAATTGTGTTTGGCGTAAAAGCTGCAACTTAATCAGGCAATTGGATTTCTGAAGACTCTGTTATCCTGTTCTAACTTCAGAATTGACTATTTTCTGTTCTCAGTTCAGTCTGCCCCTGAATCAGTTTTGTATCATTTGGATAGGAATTTCCCTCTCTCTGAATGACACTGGGGGAAATTTCAAACAATTTGCTTTACTTGAGACCATTTTCATTTTCAATATGTTGCATCTCAAGAAACTAGTTGCCCCTATCATGAGAAACATTTCTTTTTTTTTCACTGCTATTCGTCACTGTCTATAAAATCCGGTGCCATGTGATGTTTCAATATTTTCACCAATCTGGGTAGGCACTTCCACCTCCCTTGTACTCCTGGGCACAATACAAGAAACCACATGTCCCTTAATCTTTCACCATCAGTCTCTCTTTCCATTGTAACTTCTCCTTTCTTTATTTGATACACGCGACTATGATAATTGGTCTTCAACTTTCTTTTCTAATTTTCCCTAAACTGTGACTCAGACAGTGCCCAGAATCTCCAATTATGCCCTGGAGGCTTTAGTTGACGTGGTAAGGAGTAGAGAGAAAAGGGGAGAATATATTTTTTTAGTCAGATGGGAGGAAGATTATCTACCATACTGCTAGGGAAGCATGGTCCAAGGTGGCTAAAAGTGTAAATGCCCATGGTGTAGCCCTTCACACCTGGAAACAGTGCAGAAAAATAATTAATGCCCCCACCTGCATGCAACTGTGTGCACACAAGCTTTCAGACAGACTATTTTGTCCTCAAACGCAAGTTTCAGAAGTCTACAGCGTGCCAATCACTAACAGGCTTCTTTTTCTTCACAGAACAAACCACTGCACGATGCCAGTGAACGGACCCGTAGAGGAGGAGGGAATCCATCCCTTCACATATTCCGATCTGCTGAAGAGGCTGCCACTGGTATCATGGACAGAGAGAGCCCCGTCTGCTCTCTTAGGCAAGCATAAAAGATCCCATGGCACAATTTGAGAGAATAGACAAGTTTTCCTGGAGTTCTTTGCCAATATGGAGTCAGGGGTGCAGTAAAATTGGCATTCAAAAAATTTTAGTTGGTGGCCGCTGAAGAATCTTAAGTGAGACAGACCCGACTCCTGCCCAACCAACATCCCAAAAACAGATTAGCTGACCGTTGCTGTTTCTGGGAGCTTGCTGTACACAATTTGGCTGCTGTGTTTCTTGCATTACAAGTGACTACATTTCTAAAATACATCATTGGCTGCAAAGCGCTTCACGACATCCTGAGATTGTAAAAGGTGCTATATAAATGCAAGTCTTTCTTTATTTCTGTTAATGCCTCTAGCTACTAACTACTCACCATTTTCTCCATTTCCTCTTTCCAGGCCTTGATGAATTCCCAGGTCCATTGGTAACAGACAGACAAGAGGGCTCCTGTGTGAAATTGGGCCAGATGAACAGGGCAGGAGTTGGGTCTGCCTCACTCAAGATTCTTCAGTGGCCACCAACTAAAATTTTGTATTTTTTGAATGCCAATTTTACTGCACCCCTGACACCATAGTAGTCGCCATCGATTGTCGGCTGCGATCCATCTCCTGGGACTTACTTTTGTACCACACTGACAAGGCAAGTGGCCCAGATGAAATACAAGCAGGAGGAGACCATACGTTCCATTGAGCCTGCTTCACCATTCAATAAGATGAAGTTCAAATGCACAAATTGACTCTGAAGGCACGACAGGCACCTCACGCATAAAACGTAGTCTCGGACCTCATTACCATTTTATGGCCCAATTTCAAGCCAGCCTCAGCCCTCTTGAGTACAAAAGTTGGGACGTCATGTTACAGTTGTACATAACGTTGGTTAGGCCGCATTTGGAGTACTGTGCGCAGTTCTGGTCGCTGCACTACAGGAAAGATGTGATTAAGCTAGAGTGGGTGCAGAAAAAATTCACAAGGATGTTGCCTGGTTTGAAGGGCTTGAGTTCTAAAGAGAGATTAGATCGGCTGGGTCTGTTTTCCCTGGAGCGAAGGAGGCTGAGAGGGGACATGTTAGAGGTATATAAAATTATGAGAGGTATAGATAGGGTAGATAGCCAGAGTCTGTTTCCCATGGTAGGGGTGACTAAAACTAGAGGGCATAGATTTAAGGTGAGAGGGAGGAGGTTTAAAGGGGATCAAAAGGGTAAATTTTTCACAAAGAATAGTGGGTATCTGGAATGAGCTGCCTGAGGAGGTGGTGGAGGCAGGAACAGTAGCAACATTAAAGAGGCATCTGGACAGGTACTTGAATGAGCAAGGCATAGAGGGATATGGAATTAATGCAGGCAGGTGGGATTAGTATAGATAGACATTATGGTCGGCGTGGACGCGGTGGCCCGAAGGGCCTGTTTCTATGCTGTATGACTCTATGACTCTTATTGTGCCTCACTGCCTGTGTAACACTCAGTATGGGCCAAAAAGAGGGCCCAAACAAATTTCTGTCTTACTTGGGTAAGTTTTAAATCTAGCCTCTATATCATGTCTTGTTTAAATTCTTATCTGAAAAAAAAACTCAGTTATTTTCTGTTTCCTCATTTAATACAGAAACCTAATTTAAGCTTACGGATTCGCATAGTATCCAAGTATCCAAGGGACTGAGTCCCAGGTAAGAAATATAGTTTAATAATGCCATGAAGAGGACTATTGTACATTAATTTTGATGTTGAGGTTAACAATGAGTAAAAAGAACTCACAATTCCAAACTTGACTTAACCACAGTTTAACCCATTTCCTAAGTTCCCAGAGCCTTCAACTGTAATGAGGTTTTTGTGGGATATAATATGAAAAGGTGATTGTTCTTACCTTAAGAACTGGGAAAACTGCTCCGTAAACTTCATAAAGACATTTCGCTGACATTAGATAAGTATACCATCATTGGGACTCGCACATCAGAAATAAAATAAGCTCACAGAGCCATAGCCAGTTTCCTCTGTTTTGTAATGAAACTACTTCAACATTTGTCAAGCAAAAAAAACCTGGGTCTTTCCCAAGTGGGAGTTAACAACCTTCTTCAGCAAATCATCAGAGGTGTCATGCATTTCTAGACCAGGGGGTTTATTTTAGTATTTCCCATCCACTAGGAATGAAAATTAGTCTGGATATTAAAGGAGTGATCTGAGCCCATTTCCCTACCAGCAAGAAGTGTTAACGTTGACCCACCAAAGTATGGCTCAGCTGGTTATGACATTCTGAGAGTTATAGAATTTTACAGTACAGATGGAGACCATTTGGCCCATCATGATGGTGTCAGCTCTCTGACAGTGTTTCCTTGTCATTTACTGCTATACTTTAACATTTTTATCCACTTTCCTATTAAAAGCTATTATGGATTCTGCTTCCACCACTGTTTCTAGTGGCGCATTTGGCCTGGAAATTCAGTAGTGCCTGTTCTGTGAGGTAGTGTGAGGGTGGGTGAAGGGTAAGGGATAATGGGCCTCTGGCCTTGTTTTCCGAAAGATGGCATGGTGCAATGGCCTATAGGAAAAGGCCAGAAGTTAATTTCCGCCCCCAAATCTTCATCTCAAAGCCAACCTAATTCTAGCTCCGTATTGTCACCTACCTGAACTCATCTGCCACTGAGGTCCCATCATGTATTTGTCACCTGTAACTCATCTAAAACTCTGCTTCCTGTATCTTACACCACACCAAATCAACATACTTATCACATACAATCCTTGCTGACCTATATTGGCTCCCAGTCCTCCATATTTCAGATTTAAAATTCTCGTCCTGGTGTTTAAGTCCATCCAAGGCTGTGTTCCTTCTTTGCTCTGTAATCTGCACCAGCCCTACAATTTTCCTCCTGATCTATGTTCCTCTGCTCCTCCTATTGCCCTGTTATTGAGGCCCTTGCCTTCAGCCGCCTAGGTGCCATGCTTTGGAATTCCCTTCCTAAAACCCTCCTCCTTCTCTACATCAACAAGTCTCTCCTTAAAACCCATTTCTTTGGTCAGGTGTTTGGTCACCCCTTTAAATCTCTTGGATGGCCATTTTCCAGAAAACTCTGTGAGGTGGCTTGGAATAATTTTCTACATTAAAAGCTCTATATGAAAGCAAAGGCAATCTGCTGCCCATACCTTAACTTGTTCCAAGTCCCGTTTAACCATTATTACAGTGCTCACTGACCTATATTGGTTCCCAGTAAAAAAAAAATGCCTTTATTTTAAAATCCTCCATGGCATTTTCTCTCCCTATCTCTGTAAACTCCTCCAGCCCTACAACTTTCTGAGATTTCTGTGTTCCTTCAATCTTGGCCTATTGCACATCTCTCATTTTCAACACTCCACCGTCAGTGGCCCTGCCTTCAGCTGCCTCGGCCTTAATCTCTGAAAAACTCTCCCTAATCCTCTCTGCCTCTGTGCCTCTCTTTGCAGCTTTAAGACGCTCCTTAAAATCTACCTCTTTGACCAAGCTTCTGGTAATCTGTCCTAATATCTCTTTACTTGGTTCGGTATCAAATTTCGTTTGATAATGATTCTATGAAGTGCCTTGGGATGTTTTACAATGTTAAAGATGCTATATAAATGCAAGTTGCTGCTATATAAAAACATCACTTAATACCTCCTTCATTCTTCTAGAAATCTGAAATATGTGCCCTCTTCTGCGAAGGTTCCAAATTGTAATGTCAATTAGTGCAGAGATACCCGATCCGAACCCGACGACCCGTGTCGCTCCTCCGGGTCTGGCATTCGGGCTCGGGTGGGGTCGGGTCGGGCCGGGTTGGACACGCTCTATCACCATCTCCGGTATGTGGCTCCAATGTTAATATACTTTTGGACTTGAAAGGTGGTTTTGTTACAGTTTTTTTAAGCTTGTGCAGATAAGCAATAAAGTGAAAAATGGAAGCTAGGTTAACTGATGGTCAGGTCAGGTCGGGTCAGGTGTGGGAAAAAATGAAAGGACTCGGGCTGGGTCGGGCTCAGGTCACATGTGGTTCTGTTGGGCTCGGGTCGGGTTTCATTTGCTGACCCGAGCCCGCCTTTAATGTAAATCAGAGTGATTTAAGGTTTGGTTTGGGGAATATTAACAGAAAGACGACACACATTTAGAAGGAGATGAAATTGAAAAAGAAGTCAATAATTTCAGCTGATACAATGCTGGAAGATCATGTTACATCTTCTTCTTCTTAGGCAGTCCCTCAGGAACGAGGATGACTTTCTTCCACTCCAGTATTGTGGGTCCTTAGGTGACTGAATAGTCCAATTCTGGATCCGCACACTCTGCCACAAGTGGGGCAGGTGATGTTTGGTGAGGCGAGTGAATGGGATGCTCGAAATTCCGAACGCTCCTTCTGCTGTTTGGACTTGGTTACTGCCTGGACATATCAACGTTGTTCGAACTGGCTGGCACCTTTGCGGATGCTTCTTCTCCATTTTGGGAGATCTTGGGCAAGAGATTCCCACGAATCAGTGGCGATGTCACATTTTTGCAGGGAGGCTTTAAGGACATCCTTGTACCGTCTCCTCTGCCCTCCTGGTAGCCTCTTGCTGTGACGGTCTCATCTCCTCGAAGCTCCCTGCCAGACCAAGCAGAAAACTATTTTACCCACATTGCCTCCAGTCCAAAACCAAGGCCACTCCAACCTCTGTCATCGAGCTGCAGTATGATGACAACGCTTGCATATGCGCACACTCTGAGGCCGAGCTTCAAACCATTGTCGATGTAGTCACGGAGGCGTATGAAAGAATGGGCCTTAAGCTAAACATCTGGAAGATAAAGGTCCTTTACCAGCCTACTCTCAGAGCACAATACTGCCCCTTGACTATCAAGATCCACGACGAACCACTGGACAATGCGAATCACTTCTCATACCTTGGGAGCCTCTTCTCAACAAGGGCAGACATCGACGATAAAACTCAGCATCGCCTCCAGTGTGCCAGCGCAGCCTTCAGTCATCTGAGGAAAAGAGTGTTTGACGACAAAGACCTCAAACCTGGCATCAAACTCATTGTCTCCAGGGCTGCAGTGTTTCCTGCCCTCCTGTATGCGTCAGAAACACGGACACTGTACAGCAGACATATCAAAGCTCTGCCACCAGTGGTGCCTCCGCAAGATCCTACAAATTCAGTGGCAGGACAGGAGCCCCAATATCTGTGTCCTCTCTCAGGTCAACATCCCCAGTATCGCGACACTGGTCATGGCTAATCAGTTACTTTGGGTGGGCCACATTGTCCGTATGCCTGACACAAGACTCCCAAAACAAGCTTTCTACTCCGAGCTCCGTCACGGCAAGAGGCTACCAGGAGGGCAGAGGAAACGCTACAAGGATGTCGTTAAAGCTTCACTGATAAAATGTGACATCTCCACTGATTCGTGGGAATCTATTGAAGAAGGCAATCAATCCACTGTGGAATTGATTGCTTTACCTTAATAAGGGTTTGGGATTCCACAAGGACCACAGTGAATGTGTGGCAGCTCTCAGTTGGCTTGAGCTCCCCTGAGGCCTTATAAGGGCAAAATGGGCAGAATTTCCCATGGTACCATGGAACTCTATCAAATGTGCCCCCTTTGGCATGAGGGGCAGGCAGATAATTCACCATAATCCCACATCCATCTCCCATCCCCACCCCCATTAGAATTTAAAGGGACACTTCAGCTGAGGCAGACCTAATACTAGAACAGTTGTGTTGTGCCCCAAATTCCTGATCCCCACACCCATCCATGGGAGGAAATATTCTCCAAAGCCAGGAATTTCAGGCCCAGGGTCCATTATGTGCAAGGACTGTATGCAGAGTAGAATATTCTCCAAAACATAATGCAGCAGTGAAGCAAGTTCCCTGTAAGTAAATAGTTCCCATTCTCTTTCATCAGTCCAGCTACTTCCTGCAGTGGAATGTAAATACAATTGATTTTATAAGAGTGAAGCAATTGGAGGACATCATTCCTTTGCCAAAGCAAGCATTGCCCTGTTAACTTTGAAACTGTATATTTCAATGAGCACCTGTGTCATGCTAGGCCCCCACCTGCCAAGAAAGAGGCACATTAATTTTGTCATGAACATTGATTTTAAACTGTTACTGGAGTGAGAGGAGGACTTGTTAAACAGATCAGCCATGGCTGAAAAAGACATTTGCATATTAACAGACAGTGTTTGGAAGGACAAAGCAGCCATTCCCTGACATTCAACCCACAATGGACTTTTGATCACCAGACATTGAACGTGGGGGAGCTCACATTCCAGGTTGACTGCTAAGATGGCCGAATACACAAACGGACATGGTCAAAGTGGCTAGTCACATGACTAACCTGCTGGGCAACCTGAGTTTTGGAATTTGTACAAACTGTTTGAAAAGGAAAGGTGTTTGCTCCTGGACTGAGAAGATCTCTCTCCTGTCTGCTCCCATTTCTTTCTCACAAGCCTCTGAATCCACTGAAGACATATGAACTCCAGGAGAGAAAAGTCTCCTGCAGCGAACAAGGTTTAAGAAGATTACTAGGCACCAATGAAAAGCAAGATCTACCTACAATCAAGGACTTTACAATGAGCTCGAAGAACCGTAACAACAACTCTTCAGACATTGCCTCAAACCTTTCCACTTTATTTTTCTGCTGCTCTTTTCTATTTCTATTTGCATGTGTGTATTGCGTATGCATGCTAGTGTGGGGCACGGTGTGTATCTGTAGGTGTTAACCGAATTAGAGTTGAAGTTTAACAAATTTCAACTTTTCTTCTTTCTTCTAAGAAAGCCTGTTTGTGCCGGAAGGCTGAAAGGGAACCCTAGACCTCTTTCTTACCTGGTCGTAACAGTCTATCTTATATAAAGACAAAGCATGTTTGCGAAGAGCACAATTATGAAGTGTGAGGGATATCTCCATCTCAGCATTTTGGTTTCAAAAGACCAACAAAATTGCACATTATTTCTCAGGAACTCACCGCTCAGCAAAATATTACACAACATCCTGAAATTCTGCTAACATTCTGGAGGCAGGAGGCATAAAAATAAAGAAATAAAAAATTTTAACTCCCTCAAAACACATTAACATAGACCTCTGTCTAATCGGGCCCTTAAATATCTACAGGTTAGAAGCAACTGTCACTGATATCATCATGTAAGCCCTTAAAGATTCATATCCAGATTCTCTCTCCAATATTTTAATGGAGACTTTAAAACAAGAGAGAGAGGAGCGTGATATGATCTCATTAAATGCTCCAATGATAGCACTGACAGCAGGATTTCCCAAGCTTATATTTTTTCAGTTGGTTAAAACACCAGTTAACAATATAGGGCTGGATGTAAAGCTGGTATTGTGCAGTCAAATGGCAATGAAAAGTGGGCAGTTTCTAAAACAGGCAATCATCTCAATCATCATGTGCAAAGGGCCTATCACCTGTTTCAAGCATGGGCACTGCATGCCGAATTATTTTGGCATTTACCAATATGCTGTGCAGTGCATTTCTGTTTCCCATTCATTATATTTACGGATTAGGAGGCCATTTCACCCTTGAAGAACAGGTACTGACCAGTCCGATTTCAAGGTCTTCTGACTTGGATTTATATAGTGCTTATCACAATCTCAGGATGTCTCAAAGAGCTTTACAGTCAGTGAAGTGCTTTGGAAATGTAGTCGCTGATGTAATGTAGATATCACTCTGTCTCATAGAAAGCAATTAAGGCATGCATTGCAATTTCAATAGCTTACGCACAACAAATGTTCATATTCTCTTCTACCTCTTGATTCTTGCCTCCTTGTATTTCTGCTGCACTGACTACAGTTCGCTATGAAGCCATCTGATTGAAAATGTTTAAATTCAATTTTGATGCTTTAGAGCAGAGCAAAAAAGAATGGTGGAATGAATGTTGCTACATAATATATTTCAATATTTCCCTCCATGCCCATTAGTCGTAACTGGCTTGAAACTCTTCAAATTTATTTTCCAAAGGATCTTAATAGACACCAGAGTGGCGTCATCCTTCCAATAGGATAGGGTGGCTATTTTCTGGGAACAATTCCCAGATGAGGTATTGAGTCCCTGAGAGTACCCAGTTCACAAAACATGTCGCTGAATGAATGCTCTAACTAATAACAGCTGTGTGTGTTCAAATTGTGAGACACATGACCTTGAACTGCACTGCAGTTGGTCAATAAAGTGGATGGGGCTGTGTGTCAGTGGGTTCTGATAGGTGGGAGGGCTGTCAATCTCCCACTTTCAACAAATGGAAGGGATGGACCGACCGAGGGATTTGAATTTATGCAGAGATCGCACTCTGTGCCATAGTTTGCATGCTCTGCAACCTCCTCAACTGCCACAAATCCCTGGATAGTGCCCGGATTTTGCACAGTTTGCTTGTGAAATTTGGTTGAAGAGAAACTGGCCCCAGAGCCAAAATGTCTGAGTAATGGAAACCCTGGTAAAAATGTAATGAGTGGCAATTGGAGCTGAACCTTGTAGATGGCCAGCCACATCATACACAAGAGGAAAAGGAAGAGCACCTGCGTACCAGTGACAAGGAGCCAAAGGCACATGATGTGACAGCCACAGCCACCAGTTCAGATATCGGCACTGTGTGTACTTTAAAGGAGAGTACAGAGTCGTGATCTGCACATGGTGAGTTATTGGGCCCAAGTGGGTTGCAGCCAAACCAGATGGAAGGGGTAACTCTTGTGCCAGCTTCCTGGAGGGCAAGGTTGCAGCTGAGATCTGCTGCAGTGGGCTCAGGTGCGGCAGCCTATAGGAAAATGATGAGGATAAACAATGATATGCTGTGTGCATTGGCAAGCTTACTGCCACAGCCAAAGAGGATGGAGGAGTCCAGCTCCAACATGGCATCATGCAGAGCTGGGAGCCCATTCATTCCACTGTGGAAGTGGTGGCCAGCTTCTTCACAGCACTAGCCGACCCAATTATAATGCAGCATGTGGTGGCATCTGTCTCAATTTCCACTGCAGTACAGGCAGAAGCCATCCGACATCTCAGTGCTGCAGTGAAGCTCAGACTGAGGTCATGAAATCCATGTCTATTGCCATGTAAACCCTGCTTGGTGCCACACAGGCTGAGACTGTTCCCATCATTGTTATGGATCTCCGTACTCAGATGGTCATTCAGGCTCTTGCTACAGTGGTGTACTGCAGGAATCAGTGCTGGGGCCCTTGCTTCTTGTAGTGTACATTAATGATTTAGACGTGAACATAGGAGGTATGATCAGTATGTTTGCAGATGACATGAAAATTGGTGGTGTTGTAAATAGTGAGGAAGAAAGCCTTAGATTACAGGATGATATAGATGGGCTGGTAAGATGGGCAGAGCAGTGGCAAATGGAATTTAATCCTGAGAAGTGTGAGGTGATGCATTTTGGGGGGACTAACAAGGCAACGGAATATGCAATGGATGGTAGGACCCTAGGAAATCTGAAGGTCAGAGGGACCTTGGTGTACTTGTCCATAGATCACTGAAGGCAGCAGCACAGGTCGATAAGGTGGTTAGGAAGGCATATGGGATACTTGCCTTTATTAGCTGAGGCATAGAATATAAGAGCAGGGAGGTTATGATGGAGCTGTATAAAACGCTAGTTAGGCCACAGCTGGAGTACTGTGTACAGTTCTGGTCACCACACTATAGGAAGGATGTGATTGCAATGGAGAGGGTGCAGAGGAGATTCACCAGGATGTTGCCTGGGCTGGAGCATTTCAGCTATGAAGAGAGACTGGATAGGCTGGGGTTGTTTTCCTTAGAGCAGATAAGGCTGAGTGGGGACCTGATTGAGGTATACAAAATTATGAGGGGCATTGATAGGATAAATAGGAAGAAATTTTTTCCCTTAGCAGAGGGATCAATAACCAGGGGGCATAGATTTAAGGTAAGGGGCAGGAGGTTTAGAGGGATTTGAGGAACACTTTTTTCACCCAGAGGGTGGTTGGAATCTGGAACACACTGCCTGAAGGGGTGGTAGGCAGGAACCCTCACAACATTTAAGGAGTATTTAGATGTGCACTTGAAACGCCACAACATACAAGGCTAAGGGCCAAGTGCTGGAAAATGGGATTAGAATAGATAGGTGTTTGATGGCCGGCACAGACACGATGGGCCAATAGGCCTGTTTCTGTGCTGTATAACTCTACGACTCTATGCAGTCCAGCAATCTGTCCTGCAACTGATTACTGGGCTTACAGAGGTGTCACCCTGAGGGATTGGCAGTGACACCGTGAAGCACAAACTTCCCACTATCCCTCAGAACGATAGCATCGGTGCTCCCACCACTGCCACTCCATTAGTGCCCTTGCTGCTGCCTATCAGCCAGCCAACCCTGACTGCTGCCACCCACGCCAGGGTGCTGCAGTCAGAAGGCAGCCCTCAAGGTCCAGAGCTGCGCAAGGTCGTCCTGGAAGACCATCTGCAGTCTCCACCAGTGAAAGTCAGCAGCCTTCCACCAGTCATGCTGCAGCCACTGGGGTAGCATTGTGTACGAGCACTAGGATAGACAAGGGCATGTGCAAGACAGACACTGGAGGAAAGCTCAAGAGGTTCCGAAGAAGGGTCTCTGACCCGAAACGTTAACTCTGCTTCTCTTTCCACAGATGCTGCCAGACCTGCTGAGTGGTTCCAGCATTTCTTGTTTTTATTTCAGATTTCCAGCATCCATAGTATTTTGCTTTTATTCAAGAGTGTGTAGTTCATTGTTGTTTTTATAATTGCATGTGTTGTTGGATAAAGATGATTTGTAAAGGCTTCTGTTGGTGGCTTTTATTGTTGGATAGTGGCCAAGGGGACATTGTGATTGGGTGTCTTAAATGGATATAAGGGTGGGAAAAGATATAGGGAAGTTGTATCTCTGAAAACAGAGCCATTATATTCTTCTCTCTGATAGCCCGTCCAGTTATATGGAGTCCAGGATGCCTCTTCTCTCCCTCCTCTTGCTTCTTTCTCTTTGCAAAGTTTTCCTTTTCTGCATCCTCTCTCCGTTACAGACCAAGAGGCACTGCCAACACAGCCCCCAGACCTATGTCAGGTATTCCTCTGTCCTCCCTGATTGTAAGCACCAGGCTGTCAAAACCAACTCCAAAAACACTCCAGAGTGCTTGCAGACACTCAGTAATAGCAGAAGTTCTTCAAAATTACCTGACCTGTAAATTGGGTACATGGCCCTTTAAATGACCAGAAGCAGCACAGCACCCCCCCCCCCCCAAGTGGGTGGTGGGTTGAGGGAGCGGGGGGGGGCGGGGGGGGGGTTCAATTGGTAGAGATGGCACTATGACTGAATTTTGCACCCACAGTATCTGATGTGTGAATACCTTAAATGTGTTAAATCTTGTCATGTCACCATCATAGTGCATTTACAGGATATCAAAGAAGCTGCCTGCTTTTAACTGAAAATATATTCACTGTGACCTAAAGACTAGAAAGGTTTCATTCTGGTTATTGATTGTGTGGCCATGGGGAGTCATGTTGATAACACAAGCTTGTCACTTTGTGGTGAAGGGACAGTCCAGACTTTGAAAAATTCTCCCCCAAGAGTTTCATTTGTGTAATTAAACTGAAGATGATGTTGAGTATGGTTTGAACCCCTGGTTCTTTTCAAGTTGGGCTAACACGAAAAAGATTTCTACCTGAGGTAGAAAGATACAAGCTGGGATACGGAGTAGAATTTTAAAATTTGCCAATGATACCAACCTTGGAGGAGTAGCAAACAGTGAGGATGATATGAACCACCTCTAACATGACATAGATAGGCCAACAGAATGGGCAGACAACTACAGATAGAATTTAATACAGACAAATGTGAGGTGATGCATTTTGGCAGAAGGGATAGGGTGAGGCAATATAGACTTAATGGCACAGTTCTAAAGAGTGTTCAGGAACAGAGGGATCTGGGTGTGCCTGTGCCATCGATCTTTGAAGGTGGCAGGACAAATTGAGAGAGTGGTTAGCAAAACATATGGGATCTTGGGCTTCATAAATAGAGGCATACAGTACAAAAGCAGGGAAGTTATGCTGAACCTTTGTAAAGCTCTGGTTAGGCCAGAATTAGCGTATTGCGTCCAGTTCTGGTCACCACACTTTAGGAAGGATGTGCGGATCTTTGAGAGTGCACACAGGAGATTTATCAGAATGGTTCCAGGGATGGGCGATTTTAGTTGCAAGGTTAGGTTGGAAAATTTGGGTGTTTTCTCTTTGGAGCAAAGGAGATCAAGGGGAGATTTGACAGAGATGTACAAGATTATGACAGATTTAGATAAGTTAGACAAGGAAAAAATGTTCCCATTAACTGATGGTACAAAGACTAAAAGACACAGCTTGGAGGTTCTGGGAAAGAGATGCAGGGGGAATGTGAGGAAGAATTTTTTTACGCAGTGATTGGTAATGACCTGGAACTCGCTGTCCACAAGGGTGGTGGAAGCGGAGACAATAAATGATTTCAAAAGGGAATTGGATGGGAACATGAAGGAAATGAACTTGCAGGACTAGGGGAATCTAGCAGGGGAGTGGGACTGACCGGATTGCACTGCCAAAAGCCAGCATTGACTCGATGTGCCAAATGACCTCCTTCTCTACTGCAAATGACTCTATGGCTGGAATTTTACATCGGGTCAGAGGCCCCGCCCACTGGTCAGAAAGTTGTGGGTGAGCCCACCTCCGCCAGGCCTGGAAGCCACACCATGATTTTACATGGCCCAAGCCCTTAACTGACCTCTGGTGGGACTTCCGCCCCCTGCTGCAGGACGTCCCATCTCGAAGAGCTGCCGGCCAATCAGGAGACTGGCAGCACCTCAGTCCCAGCAGAGCCACCAGGAGAAGTGGCCACTGCTGGGACTACACACAGCGAGAGGACTAGCAATGGAGGAAGTCCCAGAATTAAGCTCAGTGTATGCGGTCTCACCGGGGCCAATTGACTGGGCGCCGGTGACGCGGAGGGAGGGGGGGATATGTAGGTCAGGGGGTGGGGGGGGGGGGGCTGGGTGGGTGATATTCCAGCGGGGGCGGCTTGTGTAGTGAGGGGGCCGTCCGTGGGGTCACTGACCTGAAACGTTAATTCTGCTTCTCTCTTCACAGATGCTGCCAGACCTGCTGAGTATTTCCAGCATTTCTTATTTTTATTTCAGATTTCCAGCATCCACAGTATTTTGCTTTTATTCTAATACTCTAGGAATATGAGTTCAAGTCCCACCATAACATTTGAATTCAATTAATAAATCTGGAAGTTAATAAAAGCTAGTCTAATGGTGACCATTGTCTTAAAAACCCATCTAATGTCCTTTAGGGAAGGAAATCTGCTGCCCTTGCCTGGTCTGGCCTACATGTGATTCCAGACCCACAGCAATGTGATTGGCTCTTAAATGCCCTCTGAAATGGGCCTAGCAAGCCACTGAGTTCAATTAGGAATGGGCAATAAATGCTGGCCTAGCCAGCAACACCCATGCCCCATGAAAAAATAAGTACTTATCTTTTTGAAAGTTACTACTGAATCTGCTTACACCATCATTTCGGGCAGTGCATTCCGAATCATAATAACTCACTGCATAAAACAAAAGTGTCCTCTTCATCTCTCTGGTTCTTTTGCCAATTTTTAAAAATCTGTGCCCTCTGGTTATTTTTCTCCATGGTTGGAAGGAAAGGGTGCTGGAGTTGGAGAAAGCTAGCAGGTGGTAAGGGAAAGAAGTTGTGGTCGGAGATAACATTAACAATAATCAAAACTTCAGAAATGGAGAGGCTAAGTAAGATGACAGGGTTAAGAGCACTTGCCACAGTTTGGGTGAAAATGTTAATGTGAAGAGTGATATTGGGTGAAGACAGAAGGACTTAGAAATCAGACAAGTCTTGGTGTAGGTTGATGTGGCACTGAGTGCAGAGGCCATGAAAGATGATCTTAGTGAGAAGTTCCACATGGTCCTTCAGAGGGTAGTAAGTGGAATTATTTTTAGTAAGAGGTGATAGGGATGCAAGTGGATAAGGTGCATGAAGAAGCAGAATGTGGCATATCAGTAGAGGGCAAAGCCAAGATGAGATTTGGTGCCATTGCCTCCATGATTTGGCTGCGGCAAATAATGGAATCTGTAACTCGGAGAAGAAGCTTCAGTGAGTCAGGGGGTGTGGGGGAAGGTGGTTTGGGAGAAGTCACCACCATGTTTCTGTCAGGGTTGGGATGTCAATACCTTCATCAAAAAGAACCTGTCGATAAATCAGGTGACTTCTTTGTGAGGGAACAAACATTAAGGAGCTGATACAGAGTTGGAAAGGAGTTAATAATATACCAGTGGGCTAAGAGGAGGGGTAACAGAAGAGATAAGAGAAAGTGCCCAGTCCCCCAACTTAACCGATGAAATTTAAGGATAAAGAAACAGGTGGAGAAGGAAATAGAATGAATTGCATTCCAATCAGATACAGAAAAAGGAATAAGGAATGGGAGAGAGGGATAGGATTAAGAGAAGAGAGAAAAAAGAGGCAGAAAGGAAAAGTAAGAAAAGGAATAAAATGTTAATTTTAAAAAACCATTATGGACAATTTACTGCCTGCAGGCATTCGAATCCACAGTTTAAATTGTTCCCTTTCTGAGCCTCCAAGATTAAGCGAAAATGCAGGAATGTAAATCATTCATTAACAGGGTCCTTGCACCATGAAATACCAGCTGTAACTTTTTGCAGCAAGTTGAATTTGTGTTTACGGTACTAATCCAGCAATGTTACGAAACTCACAGGGTGGTTGATAGCGAGCTCCTGTTTTTGCAAGGATAATGGCAGTGCGAAGCAAATAGTCCAGCAATTAATCTTCCCTTCATATAATGCCATGCATATTAGGCTCACAACTATGGGGAGTGAGACCACATCACATCATGCTATTACCAACACCCACACCACCCCCCCCCGCCATGGAAACAGCTTTCATTCAGCTCGACATCTGGCAGTGATCAAGAACTTTGCAAAAGAGACATCCCTGTGGGGTTGCACAGCGACATTAGTAGTCACTGCTATAATCCTCTTACAAATGCCAGCTGTGAAAACTCACAATGCACCTGCTGGGCTGAAGCAGCCACAACTGAACGAGCTACCTGAGCCCACCCACGCACAAGCACACGTAAGCAACATGTTTCCTACAACCACAACCAAAACAAATGGTAGCGGCAAGCTGCAAATTTCTATTCCACTGATGCAAAAAAAACCCACTAAATATCGAGTCAGGGTGCAGGTGGCCGCCTCGCTGAATCGGTGCAGCCAGGGAAGATGTAGGTGCACTGTAATCTGCCTCAGCTGCTCAGGGCTGGGCGAGGATGAGGACAACACCAGCTGGGAATCCTGTGCCTGCACTCAATCTGGTGAATTCCCCCGCCCCCAAATGACAGTATAGTAACGGAGATGGGTTAAGACCCATCTCAGTTTGGGCTCAGCTGAGTCGTTCATTCCTCTTTGCTCGAGTAGCTGATTGACTGTCACTGCCTTGACTCACACTTGAATAGTGGCCACACTTGAGTGAGGTGCAATCGAGCTTCTATTAAGAGACAGTGACATCAGGATAAAAGGGGAGAAATCTGGCAAAAAGAAGTCTCAAAAGAAAGACCTGCATTTATATAGTGCCTTTCACATCCTCAGGACATCCTAAAGTGCTTTACGGCCAATGGAGCACTTTCTTGAGAGTGTCTTCACTGTTGTAGAAAACACGGGAGCCCAACTTGCATTCAAGAAGATCCCACAAACAGCAATTGAGATATGACCAGATAATCTGCTTTTTTAGTGATCTTGGTTGACAGATAAATATCAGCGAACTTGCCTGCTCTTTTTCGAAATAGCACTGGCGGTTCTTTTATGTCCACCTGAGAGGGCAGATGGGACCTCAGCTTAACATTTCATCCGAAAGATGGCAGCTCCGACAGTGCAGCACTCCCTCTGTGTTGCACAGGAGTGCCAGCCTAGATTTTGTGCTCAAGTATCCGGAGTGGGGATTTATCAGAAGAAAGCAGTCAACCTCCTGAGCCACGGCTGTCACAGAGCACCTTAAAAACACACTTGTTAGGCACACCCTTCATAAGCTCACAGCCACATGATTGCAGAGCAGACGCACATGCTAAACCAAAGTTGAGACCTGCTAGACAGTGCGGCAGTTTGCTGGGACGTCTGTTTGTGGCAAAGCAGTGACTTCCCTTTCTTTTCCCTGCAGTTATGGGGTGGGGGAGCATGCAAGCTGCCCGCTTCTGCCACAAAAAATACTTTATTAAAGAAAACTGATACAAATCTCTAAGTAGGAAGTAATGTCACGGTGTGACAGCCATGCATTGCAGTGTGCCACAGAGGATAGAGTCCAAACCATTGAAGAATCAGTGCACTACATCAGGAGCAAAGAACATCTTGACTGCAAAGCCAGCACATACAAATTGTATCCGCCTAGCAGCCTTGTCACTTATACGTGACAGAAAATTAGAGTCTATTAAACAGGAATTAATATTAACTCTATTAATATGATAATTACCAGCTTGGTGTGGAATTGCTAATGTCGGGTTGCATTCTTTTCATTCATCCACTAGCAGGGTCCGTGTTAGGCTGGTGCTTCCCTTGCCATGTGGATGATGTGCAATGCGATGATCGTGTAACTTACACACCAAAAAAGAATAAAAACAAAAGCCATTTGCAAGTAAAAGGCAGCTGTGAGCCGGGTCTGCTATACGCTACTGACAGCCTCGCAAACACATGCTTCCAACAACATTACTAGACACCACATTTCATCCTTTCCCCAAAAATGTTGCATTATCAAGTGGAGATCTAAACAGAAAACTCATGCTGCTATTTTGTTCATTAATTGTGATAAAAAAAATATAAAGAACAAATCTCACTGTGTAAGTTTAGTTAAATGACACACACATAAGATACCCTGTCTCTCTAAGAACTAAGCCTGCACGTTACAGAAACGTGACAGATCGCTGTTCATGAGAAATTTGAAGCATAAAAATCATGTTTGTGTTTATCTGTCCACATGCAAGTACACAAGAGCAGACAGCTTTACATATATAACATACAGCAAGAGAATAACCTGCTTGACAAACTCACCTAGCAAGTCTGAGATTGACTGGCACACTGTAGAACTGTAGTATCTGCATCATTGCGTGATCCTTTTGAGAACTATATCATGTACCTGTCGGAAATGACGCTTCAGAAGGAAGCATCTGGTTTCATTGCTAATTTGTCACAGATCAAAATCACAAGAGCATTTAACAATCCCACATGCACATTTCAAGTCAGCACTTTTCATCAAAGCTATGCTTTTTGCACTTTAAGTTTCTTTCCATTCACAACTACACTTTTTTAAAATTGTAGATAAGATGCGGTATATTTTTTTAAAATGTAGAAATGCATAATCACTATGAAGGAAAGTTGCCTTCAACCAAGTTTTCTTTGCAGGTTTTGCGACAACTTGAAGTTAACTTATCTGCAATGAATATCCTGGCAAACAAACTATATTTTGCAACAATACTTTGCAATCTCACAGGAAGTCTTGCCACGAACCCGGAATTAGCCTCCTTAAATTCTCTCTCAGTGTTACCACTTCTGGTGCACACACCCATTTTGTGGTTACTTCAGATTTTACATGTTTGTTTCATCACCTAGTCCTCACCATTTCTTTCAGTTCCTTCACTTTGGTTGTCTTCCCAAAAATAGAACTCCCAATGGCCTCAATACCAACAAAGATTCTCACAGTTTGACTCATTCGTCTGCCAACCCAAAGACTTGATTCCCATTGGTCTCCCGACTTGAAACTGCAATTCCCTTTGGTCTTCTACCTCAAGTAACCAACTCTCAAGAAACATCTCACAGTCCAGACTCTCTCAATCTGAAACGTCAATGTTTATTTGTCTCAACTTCTAAAATATCCCACTACCCACAGAGGTTATGATAGATAATTGAGAATGCAAGAAGTGGGTTGCTGCATGCTTGCATGTTCATTTTGGGTGAGGACAAAGTATCACTTTGTTGCCAGTTTAAATAATACATCAGATGTTATAGTAACAACTGTAACGACAACTCCATTACTAATTTGCTAACCAACTTATTACTTTCCTCTATTGGTGCATCATGACTAATGTCACTTGACCATATAAGCAATCAATCTGCCTTGCCTTATAAAGAAAGATTTGCATTTGTATAGCACCTTTCAAAACTTTAGGGTGCCCCAAAACACTTTAAATCTGATGAAGCACTTCTGAGGTACAGTCACTGTTGTAATGTTGCATTATAGACAGAGACCAGATATGAAATCTATCAACATTTCAGAAATTGTATGTGCCTTCTGTATGAATGGTACAACCAGCACGCATATGCACACTGCTCTCAGTTTGTGTGGAGAGCAAATGGATCACAATGTATTTGTGGTACATGTGACTGAAAATGAATCAGGTTGCAGTTGTTTTAGGTTAGGCTTTTAAACGTCGACTGCATGTGCCAATCTTCAGTAAAATACGTCGTGCCATGCTCACTTCCTCTTTTTTTCAGTTAAAGCCCTGAGGAGGGGATGGCCAAATCAGTAACAGAAAATGGAAATAATTACTATGAAGAATAATACATTAAGGCAAGTTTTCAGCTGGGATCTTTAGGAATTTTCCCAACATTTTAATGGCAATTTAGCAATGTTTCTTGGCCACTTTGAAACAGAAAAGGTTAAAGTTCACCAAAACTGATCCATAACCTTCTGGAATCAGGAGTCAGAAAAACATAGAACATAGAAAATAGGAGCAGGAGTAGGCCATTTGGCCCTTTGAGCCTGCTCCGCCATTCATTATGATCATGGCTGATCATCCAACTCAGTGACCTGTTCCCGCTTTCGCCCCATACCCTTTGATCCCTTTAGACCCAAGAGCTATATCTAATGCCTTCTTGAAAACATACAATGTTTTGGCCTCAACTGCTTTCTGTGGTAGCGAATTCCACAGGCTCACAACTCTCTGGGTGAAGAAATGTCTCCTCATCTCAGTGCTGAAAGGTTTACCCCGTACCCTTAGACTATGACCCCTGGTTCTGGACTCCACCACCATCGGGAACATCCTTCCTGCATCTACCCTGTCAAGTCCGGTTAGAATTTTATAAGTTTCTATGAGATCCCCCCCCTCACTCTTCTGAACTCCAGCGAATATAATCCTAACAGACTTAATCTCTCCTCATACGTCAGTCCCACCATCCCAGGGATCAGTCTGGTAAACCTTCGCTGCACTCCCTCTACAGCAAGAACATCCTTCCTCAGATAAGAAGACCAAAACTGCACACAATATTCCAGGTGTGGCCTCACCAAGGCCCTGTATAATTGCTGCAAGACATCCCTGCTCCTGTACTTGAATCCTCTCACGATGAAGGCCAACATACCATTTGCCTTTTTACCGCCTGTTGGACCCGCATGCTTACCTTCAGCAACTAGTGTACGAGAACATCCAGGTCTCGCTGCATATTCCCCTCTCTCAGTTTATAACCATTCAGATAATAATCTGCCTTCCTGTTTTTGCTACCAAAGTGGATTACCTCACATTTAACAACATTACACTGTATCTGCCATGCATTAGCCCACTCACTCAACTTGTCCAAATCACCCTGAAGCCTCTCTGCATCCTCCTCACAACTCACCCTCCCACGCAGTTTTGTGTCATCTGCAAATTTGAAGATATTACATCGGGTCCTAGCACCGATCCCTGCGATCCCCACTTGTCACTACCTGCCATTCGGAAAAAGACCCATTTATCCCTACTCTTTGTTTCCTGTCCACCAACCAATTTTCTATCCATCGCAATACACTACCCCCAATCCCATGCGCTTTAATTTTACATGCTAATCTCTTATGTGGGACTTTGTCGAAAGCCTTCTGAAAGTCCAAATAAACCACATCCACTGGCTCCCATTCATCAACTCTACTACTTACATCCTCGAAGAATTCTAGTAGATTTGTCAAGCATGATTTCCCTTTTAAATCCATGCTGACTCTGTCCGTTTCTACCACTGTTCTCCAAGTGCTCTGCTATAAAATCTTTGATAATGGACTCTAGAATTTTCCCCACTACCGACATCAGGCTGACTGGTCTATAATTCCCTGCTTTCTCTCTACCTCCCTTTTTAAATAGTGGGGTTACATTAGCTACCCTCCAATCTGTAGGAACTGTTCCAGAGTCTATAGAATCTTGGAAGATGACCACCAATGCATCCAGTATTTCCAGGGCCACTTCCTTAAGTACTCTGGGATGCATACCATCAGGCCCTGGAGATTTATCGTCCTTCAATCCCATCAATTTCCTCAACACCATTTCTCTACTAATACTGATTTCCTTCAGCTCCTCTCTCTCACTAAGCCCTGTGTTCCCCAACATTTCTGGTATGATATTTGTGTCCTCCTTTGTGAAGACAGAACCAAAATATGCATTTAGTTGTTCAGCCATTTCTTTGTTCCCCCATAATAAATTCCCCTGTTTCTGACTGAGTCTAATCAAGTGAATGATTCATGTTGCCATCTTTGCCTCTCACAAATTAGTAGCAAGGCAAGAATATAGAAATGAGTTATTCATATTCCTTAATCGTTATCTCAAACTGCAACATAAGAATTTCAGGGACTATGAAAGGTCAACAGGCTCATTCATATTCACCCTGGAACTAGCTGCCATCCATGTAGAACCTGCAGTTGCGGAAGTGGAGCTTGGGGTCCTGTGTGAACAGAGAGCCATTTGACAAACACAATGATTACTTACAACATTCTATTATTTGAGTCATTGCTGTCATAATCGTTACATGCACACCATAAAGACTGACACTGTGCTCTTCACATTGTATCTTGCAGGTCGACCCTCCGAATCCGATTTGCAGGTCCTGGAGTCTTCCCACACCTCTGAGGAAGAGACAACGTCGGAGGACGCAGCGTCCCGCGACACTCCCGCACCTTCCACCAGAGCAGGGACACTCACCTCAGTGGGAATCCGATTGGCTTCAGAATCTGGGTCACAAGCTGGTGAGAGCACTGCACACGCGCCCCAGCAGCTGACTGAGGCTGAGACAGCCGAGGCCCCTGACAGTCGGAGGGCTGTGGGTGTTCAGGCCCATGCTGAGCCTGGGCTAATGATGACCCTCTACTGTCCACAGCACAGGGCATGCTGGAGCTGCAGCAGCAGCCATGGCAACATCTGGTGCAGATACCACTGGCCATGCGCAGCCTTGAGCAGACGATGGGGAAGTCCGTCCAGGCCATGACAGCTGCCGTGTCCCAGGCATTTGAGCACATGGCTTCATCCATGGAGAGGATGGCCGCCCTCTTGGAGAGCCAGATTCCAATGCTCCACGCTGACCTGCAAACCCTCGCCATGGCCATGAGCTGGACGCAGCAGTGACTGTGCGAGAGAGAGACCGGGGGCACAGAGACTGTCCCTGCTCCTGGTCCATCCAAAGAGAGCAAAGAATAAAGAACAAAGAACAAAGAACAGTACAGCACAGGAACGGGCCATTCGGCCCTCGAAGCCCGCGCCGAAATTGATGCCTGCCTAAACTAAAACCTTCTGCACTTCCGGGGTCCGTATCCTTCTATTCCCTATTCATGTATTTGTCAAGATGCCTCTTAAACGACGCTATCGTACCTGCTTCCACCACCTCCCCCGGCAGCAATTTCCAGGCACTCACCATCCTCTGTGTAAAGAACTTGCCTCGCACATCCCCTCTAAACTTTGCCCCTCTCATCTTAAACCTATGTCCCCTAGTAACTGACTCTTCCACCCTGGGAAAAAGCTTCTGACTATCCACTCTGTCCATGCCGCTCATAACTTTGTAAACCTCTATCATGTCGCCCCTCCACCTCCGTAGTTCCAGTGAAAACAATCCGAGTTTATCCAACCTCTCCTCATAGCTAATGCCCTCCAGACCAGGCAACATCCTGGTAAACCTCTTCTGTACCCTCTCCAAAGCCTCCACGCCCTTCTGGTAATGTGGCGACCAGAATTGCACGCAATATTCTAAATGTGGCCTAACTAAAGTTCTGTACAGCTGCAGCATGACTTGCCAATTTTTATACTTTATGCCCCGACCGATGAAGGCAAGCATGCCGTATGCCTTCTTGACTACCTTATCCATCTGCGTTGTCACTTTCAGTGACCTGTGGACCTGTACACCCAGATCTCTCTGCCTGTCAATACACCTGAGGGTTCTGCCATTTACTGTATACTTCCCACCTGCTTTAGACCGTCCAAAATGCATTACTTCACATTTGTCCGGATTAAACTCCATCTGCCATTTCTCTGCCCAAGTCTCCAACCGATCTATATCCTGCTGTATCCTCTGACAATCCTCATCACTATCCGCAACTCCTCCAACCTTTGTGTCGTCCGCAAACTTACTAATCAGACCAGCTACATTTTCCTCCAAATCATTTATATATACTACAAACAGCAAAGGTCCCAGCACTGATCACTGCGGAACACCACTAGTCACAGCCCTCCATTCAGAAAAGCACCCTTCCACTGCTACCCTCTGTCTTCTATGACCGAGCCAGTTCTGTATCCATCTTGCCAGCTCACCTCTGATCCCGTGTGACTTCACCTTTTGTACAAGTCTGCCATGAGGGACCTTGTCAAAGGCTTTACTGAAGTCCATATAGATAACATCCACTGCCCTTCCTTCATCAATCATCTTTGTCACTTCCTCAAAAAACTCAATCAAGTTAGTGAGACACGACCTCCCCTTCACAAAACCATACTGCCTCTCGCTAATAAGTTTGTTTGTTTCCAAATGGGAGTCAATCCTGTCCCGGCCTTGAGCAGGAGGAGGCAAGCTTGCACGCCATACCTGGGGTCCCGCCTCAAGGTGATTCCAATGTGGACACCAGCCCCTCAGTTCCTCCGCCAGTGAGTGAAGGTCCAGCAGCCATGACGTCTAAGGAGAGTTCTGCAGGATTCCCCCAGACAGCTGGAGCCCTCCAGGCCTCGTGTGCACAGAGGACGACCGTCAAAGTCATCCACAGCCAAAGGGCATCCTGATCAGCAGCCTTCCTCCAGTCAAATTGCTGGCGCAGAAGTGGCACTGCGAAGGAGAACCCGCAAATGTCTCAAAAAGACACTAGGACAAAAATGGGTCTGCACGGGTGACACTCCAATGTATAATTTACTCTCACCAAATGTGCTTCACTAACATGTGTTTCATTTTTACTGTGATGTGTGCCAGCATGTACCGATCGTGTCTCCTCCATTACATCATTGACCTGACAGTACTGCCAATATATGGAATAACATCATTGCCACGCTACTCTTTACTCATGTGTATCTCCACTGATGCAGTCACATGGACAATGGCTCATTCTGCTGCTGCCAGTAATGGTGGAGACAATTTTGCAGATGTGGGCTGCTGCACGATAGGTGAACGCGGATGGTCTGTGGTGTGTAGAGCACATGGACTTCAGAGTCTGGAGAAGCTTTGATCAATAAGATGTTGTTGTGCACCCTTGCTGGCTGATCACCCTGCATATGTTGCCTGGATGCTCTCCATCCTCGCATGTGCCTTTCCTCCTGTAAGGCTGTTCATTGTCTGAGGAGGAGTCCTGCTTATGTCTCTCCTCATCGTGCAAGTCCTCCCCCCTATTTAGGGCAAAGTTTTGCAGAGCAAACAGCAAGTATACAAGCTACACTTTCTGGTGCGCACTGCAGGGCCCCACCCGATCTATCCAGGCAGCGGAAGTGCATCTTCAGCATGCCGATTGCCTGCTCAATGGTGGCTCGTGTCGTGCCATGGCAGACGTTGTATCTCTCCTCTACATCACTGGTGGGGTTTCTCACTGGCATCAGGAGCCATGTCTGCAAAGGGTAGCCCTTGTCTCCAAGAATCCACCCTTCAATCTGTGCCAGTTCACTGCACAGCAACTGCACCTGGGACTGGCGCAGGATGAAGGCGTCATGGCAGCTGCCTGGGAAGTGGCCACAGATTTGAATAAAGCATTTGGTGATCACACACTAGCTGCACATTGAGCAAGTGGAAGCCCTTTCGGTTGAGGTATGCAGCTGGTCGCCTGGCGGAGCCTTAATGGCCACATGGGTGCAGTCTATGACGCCTTGCACCTGTGGGAATCCTGGGATGGAGCCAAATCCGATGGCCCTCAGGGTCCTTCCTGAAACAGACATAGTAACCGGCCCTCCGGTACAGAGCATCGGTGATGCAGCGGTGCACTGATGACTGTGTGACCCCACATAGGTCACCGGTGGGTCCCTGAAATGATGCAGAGGTGTTGAAGTTAAGAGCCACTGTCACGTTGAGGGCCACAGATATAGGATGTCCACTGAAGCCCATCAGCTGCAGGTCATCATTCAGCAGGACACAGAGATGTGTCACCGCCTCTCTCGACATCCGCATGTGTTTCTGACACTGGTGCTGAGACATCTGCAGGTATGTCTTCCGGGATCTGTAGATGCAAGGTGTTCTATAGTGGTGAGTTCACCTTGGAGGCTGCTGCTGCTCACGACCGGGGGCTTCCACGTGGGCTGCACCTGCCTCCTGGTTCTGCCTCCAGCGGATATGGTTCCTCACAAAACATGGATCAATGAAGACAGGGTGGACCATCCCCATCTCAATGTTGCAGTTAAACTCAGTTTTTTCAGTACTCGAAGGCATGTACAGGGCAAAGAATGATTGGTACTTCAGGTGCACAAATATGGTGTAGCATGGCTAAGAGTGGGGCAGCATGACGACATTCAGATTGTTGCAGTTGCATGGATTGGCCGACCAGCTGAATTACCTTTAACCACCTACAATTTGTGGCTCCCAATCCACACAAAGGGTTCCTGGAGCACCACTGTTCCTTCACTCCCACAAACGTTCAAAGGCGCAGAGTGGCCCTCGTTTCAGAGGGAAGGTACACGGTGCCTCCGTACATGCATGCAGAGCTGTACCCCCTTTAATGCCCTCCCCCACCCACATCCGTACACTAATGCAGAGTTGTGCCCCCTTTAATGCCCTCCCCCACCCACCTCCATACCTGAATGCAGAGTTAAGACCCGTCTCGCAATATTAACCTTCACAGGCTCTGAGCACTGCACCCTCTGTTCTGCCAGATTTTATCAGTCGGGAATGAGAAGGCACGGGAGAGACGCCCGTTCAACTCAACATTCTAAACTGGGTGCTAACTCGCAGCGGGATGCATAATGCGGCATGGTAAGTATCGATTTACATATTTAAATGGCGGTCCTGTCGCCAACCAGCGGTGGGGGGCCTCCACGAGGCCTCGCCACTGCTGGCAATATTGGGCTAGTTCCTCCCAGTGTCGGGGTGCGTGGTGGTCCTGTCCCAGAGGCATTTTCCGCCCTCCTGCCCCTGTCACGAACCCCAACTTCATTGGGCGGGGGGGAGGTCTGTAAAATTCAGTCCAGTGTTTAACTGACAGGCCAGGAAAAAGAGGGCAGTCATAGCGACTAAAAACTCTGATGGGGGCCATAGGAACTGTGGTCCAACTGTTCACTTTGAGAAGTGTAGGTAGGCAGTGTTGAGGCTGATATGAGCATAACCGTCTCTGGTAAATGCTCCTTTACTATCTGATGTGGTATACCACATCCCGTGACCAATCTGTTGGAAAACCTGTGGTCGTTATGGATAACACATCAATAAAACCTCTTTGGCATGCTTCATTTTCTCTCTGCAGAAAGGCAGGGGCCACCACATGACGCAGCAGAACACTCGCCCCTCCATCATCACACGTCCACTTCAAGGCACCAGGACAGATCCAGAGAAAGAAGAGAGCAAAGGAACACCAACAACCACAGCAACTTTTGTTTATATAGCGCCTTTAATGTAGTAAAACTTCCCAAGGTACCTCACAGCCATGTTAGCAAACAAAATTTGACACTGAGCAATCGAAGGAGATATTAAGACAGATGACCAAAAGCGTATTCCAAGAGGTAGGTTTTAAGGAGTTTCTGAAAGAGGGAGGGAGGTAGACAGGCGGAGAGGTTTAGGAAGGAAATTCCAGAGTTGAGGGCCCAGGCAGCTGAAGGCACGGCCGCCAATGGTGGAGCGGTGAAAATCAGGGATGCACAAGAGGCCAGAATTGGAAGAGCGCAGGTTATCTCGGAGGGTTGTGGGGCTGGAGGAGATTACAGAGATAGGGAGCTTCGAGGTCTGGAGGGATTTGAAAAAAAGCATGAGAATTTTAAAAGCGAATTGTTGCCAGACCTGGGCCAATGTGGGTCAGTGGGCACATGGGTCTCAGATGAACATGACGTGATGCGAGTTAGGATACAAGCAGGAGAGTTATGATGAGCTAAAGTTTATGGAGGGTCCAAGGTGGGAGACTGAGCAGGAGTGCATTGGAATAGTCAAGTCTGGAAATAACAAAGGCATGGATGAGGGTTTCGGCAGCTGGTGTGCAGAGGCACTGGTGGAGAATGTTACGGAGGTGGAGATAGGTGGTCTTGGTGATGGAGCAGTTATGGGGCTGGAAGCTCATCTCAGGCTCAAATAAGATGCCAAGTCTGCAAATGGTGTGTTTCATCCTCTGAAAGCAGCCAAGAAAGGGACGGAGTCAATGGCTCAGAAATGGAGTTTATGATGGGGACTGGAGACAATGGCAGTATTTAATAGGAGGAAATTTCTGCTGGATGTCGGACAAGCACCATAAATCAGAGGCAGTGGAGGGGTCGAGATAGGTGATGCTGAGGTCAGAACAGCCACTAATCGGGATAGTTTTCTCTGGTTAAATTGGGAGAAGATTCCCCAGTGAGCGATCAAGGAAGATTTTCTCTATGCAATGTGGTGAAATGTTTCTCGTGGTCACCACAAGGCTGACCTCCTCTAGTTATTATGGGATCGACTGGCTACTGTAATAACCTGCTTGACCCCGAGCACTTTCATGTGAGGAAGCTCTTTGAGATGTTTCAATGCGATAAGGAACTGTAAAAATGCAAATATTTTACTTCTATTTCTGTACAGCTGAAGTTCATCTTGATGGATAGAAATCTGCATTGGACTGTTACACAATAAATGCACAGCTCATGATGTAAAGGTAAGGTACTACAGTTTCCTTCCCCTTTAAGAGCACAAGTGGTATTTTGATGGCTGTTTCACAATTGTACTTCTGAGGTAGTAACGTTTCACAGAAACTAATTGCCTTCATCTAACAGAAAGTGACTGATTCAATATGCACAACTCGTAGCCCATAGTCAGTCTCAATAGCGTGTTTATTCTCTGAGGGGATTGAATTGTTCCCTTTATGGTGACCTTTCATTGAGCAGTTACCTGTTTCCCAAGATGTGTACTAACTATTAAAGCATTAATTACCTCTCGACTATCAAGGTGCTTACCTAGTGTCCAACCTGCCTGTTATAATATCTCACCTCAAGCTCCTTTGTATATTACAAATATACAACCATGCAGGACAACAAAACACCCATTGGTCCATCCAGCCTGTCTCACACAACTGTAATTCCTTGTGGATTACAATACATATGCTCCCCACCTCATCTGAAAGCCATGCACTTTTCCAGGAGAAGTTAAAAAACAGATTAAAACCCAGGCCAATTAGAAGAGAAATAATCTGGAAAATTCTTCTCTGACCCCTGGTTGACATCCTTCCATCTACGAAAGATGATAGACAATCCATTGCAGCAAACAATCCATTTAAGTGGGGTGTCTTCTCTTGGTGCACCTTGGTTGATGGCCAATCCTTGAGAGGCAGGTTCTGCCACAAGTGCTGCACGTGAAGCTGCCAAATGACACTGTGAGTTGCTGTTTTTGACGTTGGCACCTGTTGGCACCAAGCTGCTGTAGCAACTGGTCATTGTGGTAGTGCACACCAGTCCACAGGATGTGTCGCCATTTCCTTCTTTTACCAGCTAGTGACTACCAAGTGCGGTAGTTGACATTTAGGGCCTTCATGTCACATTTGCAAACATCCTTGAAGTGCAGCTTTGGATGCCCCACTGGTCGTCTGGCCCTGGCTACCTCACCAGACAGAAACTCCTTGGGTATGCGACTGTATTCCATCATGTGGACATGTCCAATCCACCAAAGCTGCATCTATTTGATTACTGCAGACATACTTGGAAGCTCTGCCTTTGAGAGGACTGCCACATTTGTGATTTACTCCTGCCAGGATATATCCATAATGTGCTGCAGATGTGAAGATGGAAATTATTGAGCTTCTTTTCCTGGTAGCTGTAAGTCTCCCATGTTTCACAGCCATACAGCAAACTGTTGAGAACACAGGCCTTATAAACCATCAGCTTGGTCATAAGGGTCAGCTTGGTGTTATCCCATGTGTGTTTTGCAACATGGCCAAAGGTGGTAGCCGCTTTCTCTATATGTGTATCAAGCTCTGCATCAAGGGACAGATTGTCTGTCATTGTGGACCCAAGGTAGCAGAATTTGCAACCACTTCCAGTGGGGTGTTATTTACTGTGATCAGGGGCAGAGATGCAACAGCTTGTCCCATGACCACGATTTTCTTGATGCTCATAGTCATGGGGTACCAATTACAGGCACGGGAGTGACAATCCATGAGTCTTTGCAGCTGAGTTTCTGAGTGAGTGACTAGCGCAGCATCATCAGCATAGAGGAATTCTCTGATCAGGATGTCATGTGTTTTTGTTTTCACTTTCAGCCTTGATAGATTGTAGAGCTTGCATCTGACCTAGTGTGAAAGTAGACTCCTTCCATAGCTGCAAGTAAGGCAAAGGTCAGGAGCATGGAGAAGAAGATGCAAACAGAGTGGGGGCTAGGACACAACCCTGTTTTACTTCATTCTTCAATCCAAAACTATTGGAAGTGGAGCCATCAAACTGTACAGTGCGGTGCATGTTGTCATGGAGGGAGCCATGAGGCAATTGAAATTTGAGCAGAAGACCACTCTGACCCTTCATTAATGCTCTACAGTATCTATCCTTTGTATAAAGTGACCTTAGCCAGAAACAGGTCCTGCTCTCCCTTGAAGGAATTTAGTGAATCAGCAGTCCCCTCCATGAGCTGGCAGCTTGCTCCACAGGTCCTAATATCTAACCTAGATCTGGTCTGAGAGAACGAGAGGTGGTGACCCGAGTCCTTTGTAACCTATTTAATTGAAACAAATTGTCTATACAAACACAATCTAATCCCTTCTTCATCTGTTAAACCTTGATTAGATCACCCCTAAGTCAACGCTTCTTTAAAGCGTTCCAGTTCTTCTTTCCACCACATTCTTGGGCTGTGGGAGTCTTCTCCTCTTTGCCAGATGTTCAATGCTTCCTTCCTCCCCTGCTATTCAGCTGTAGCCATTTACACCTCCTCTGGACCCATCCTTTGTTTCTTACTTGTCTCATTATCACCTCCATTTGTCTTGCACCATCACCCCTTTTATCATTTAATTACTTCTGCCCTCGACCATATCAGACCGTTCCCTTTTGTTCTTTCCCTGCATCTTCTCCCCACAACACTGCCTTCACCTTACCCAACCACCATGTAGGATTGACAATCAGAAATGGGATGGAGAACAAAGCAATGTGGTTTTATTGGAAGCTTCAAAAAAGAAAGTCTTGCATTTATATAGCATAGTTTATGACTTCAGCGCATCCTAGAGTTCTTTACAGCCAATGAACTACTTTTGAAGTAGAGATATTATTGTAATGTGGTAAATACAGCAGTCAATTTGTGCACAATAAGCTCCCACTAACAGTGATAATGACCAGATAATCAGTTTTAGTGATGATGATTGAAAGATAAATATTGGCTAGGACACTGGGGATAACTCACCAGCTCTTCTTCAAAATTGCACCATGGGATCTTTTATACTCACTTGAAAGAGCAGAACAGAATTCAGTTAACCATCTCATCTGAAAGGCAGCATTACACAACCATCACTACAGTGCATCATCCTAGAATTTTTGGAACTAGATCTCTGGAGTGGGACTTGAACCCACAGCCAATTTAACTGCGAATTGAATGTATTATCCACTGAGCCACAGCTAACACTATGATTGTGAGAAAAAACGTTTTTTAGGCAGCGGGTGGTTAGGCTCTGACATGCACTGCCTGGGAGTCTGGTGGAGGCTGATTCAGTCAAGGCCTTCAGAAGAGAACTGGATAATTATCTGAAGAGGAAAAATGTGCCTGGTTACAGGGAAAAGAAGGGGGAGTGAGACTAGGTTTGTTGCTCTTGCAGAGAGCCGGCATAGACATGATGGGCTGAATGGCCTCTTTCTGCGCTGCAACCATTCTATAGTGAAATGTGTGTGTATGTGTGTGAGAGGGAAAGCTATGAGTGGGTCGCATTGCAGTTTGTAGGATCTTGCTGTGTTGCTTACATTACAACAGTGACACTCTTCAAAATTACTTCATTGGCTGTATAGTGATTGGGGGGGTTCCCGAGGTTGTGAAAGATGCTACAGAAATGCAACTATGAAGAGAAAAAGCAGGTTTACCCAGACGGTTACATGCCCGAGAAATTGTAACAAGAAGGAAGCAAATAAAGAAAGACTTGCATTTCTATAGCACCTTTCACAACCTCAGGACATTCCAAAGTGCTTTGCAGTCACTCACTTCTTGAAGTGAGGTCACTGTTTTAAAGTAGGAAATCTGCAGCCAATTTGTGCACACGCAGGACTCACAAGTATCAATGTGGTATCGATCAGACAATCTATTTTAGTAATGTTGCTGGACGGGTGTATATTTGTCCATCATTTTTTGCAGTTAGCGGCCATTGGTTATTTACTAAAAGAGGAGTGAATGGTGTAGCAACTTTCCACAGTAGGTTTGCACCACTGGGACCTGGGATTGAATCCAAACCCATCCCTAGATAGCTATTTCAGTTAACTGGAAGGACATACTCAAAATTACTTGGACTGTTAAACCCAGTTTACACAAAATGAACCACAGGATGGCTGTTGCAAGAGATATTTTAATGGCACAGCAGGAAGTCAATGCTGAGAAGCATTGGGTCAGAGTAAAAGGAGCTGTAGTGTACATCTAATTGTGATAAAACAAATTACTTGTTGCATGCCATTCTTTCACAGCTCAGAAACTAGCCTGTTTCAGGGCCTTTTTAATGCACAACCTTTTTTAAGGCAAAACCTAAGTCAAGGTTTGAAAACACACAGTAAGAGTAGAAAGTACATTCAGTCTTTGATGTGGGAAGTTGCATCATATTGAGTTCCTTGCCCTAGTTATGCCTACTCTGGATGTGCTTGATGATTGCACGAAAGCTCAAAATGAACATGCCTGGCGCTAACATCTCTCATCTTCATGAACATAAAATCAACCAAAGTTATCCATTAAGTGGAACCTCAGAGGGAAAGACTTGGGATCGAATTTTAAGGGTCTTGCAACAGCGGATTTGGTGGCGTGTGGGGTGATTAAATTAGGCGTGAGTTGTTTTTTGGATTTCCAATGGCAGGATTTTTTTTAACCGAAATTAAGTCGGTGGCTTGTTTGCAGCATTCCACGGTTTCCCCACACAATGGCAGATTGCAGTTTTGCATTCATTACCATACCCTGAATACTCATTACCCTACACTTAGTTCCAATTAAGTCTTACCCTGCTAGATCAAGTGAGTGTTATTTCCGTGCCATGTCTGTTTGAATGAGGTATGCAACAGTCGGCTTTGTGCAATTGTTCCTGAGGTCAATGTTTTTCTTTCTTGAACTTTGAATGCCAACTTTGGAATGGATGTTTTCCTCCAGGATTGGCACCAGCAAGGGTGATTCTTCTCAGGGAATGGCGGTGAAGGCATGGGTGGGTTTAGATGGAGGAGCGGGGAGAGCAATTGGGAGGATAGGGTGGAGTTACCGGGTGCATGGAGGAGCAGGGGAGGGTACTCAGGGAGGACAGGGTAGCGTTAATGGGTGCATGGAGGAGCAGGGGAGGGAGGAGGGGAGGAGCAGGAGAGAGAGGAAGGGCAGACAAAGGATGTGGCGATCGGATGCATGGAGGAGCAGAGGAGGGAGGAGGGGAGGACAAAAGGTGGGGTGATCAGGTGCATGGAGGAACAGAGGAGGAAGGAGAGGAGGATCGGGGAGAGAGGACAAAGGGTGGGGTGATCGGGTTGTTACGACCAGGTGAGAAAGGGGTCTCGGGTTCCCTCTCAGCCTTCACCTGGTCTGACTGTAACAGGGTTTTAATTTTAAACACACCATGATTTTAGCTCCACCATGGTGAATCCATGTTCACTGCTTTCCAAGTATAAGGCAAAAAAAACAGCAGAAACAGGTTTTCTTAGGTTTAAAGAAGAAAGGTTGAAATTTATTAAACTTAAACTCTAATTCAGTTAATGCCTACAGATACACAACGCGCCCCACACTAGCATGCATACGCGATAAACACATGCAGATAGAGACAGAAAAGAGCAGAAGAAAAATAAAGTAGAAAAGTTTGAGGCAATCACTGAAGAGTTTTTGTTACGGTTCTTCAAGCTCACTGTAAAGTCCTTGATTGTAGGTAGATCTTGCTCTTCATTAGGGCCCAGTATTCTTCTTAAACCTTGTTCACTGTGGGAGACTTTTCTCTCTTGGGGTTCATGTGTCTTCAGTGAATTTGGAGTTCCGTGAGAAGGAGATAGGAGCAGTCAAAAGAGGTTATGGCCAGGAGTAAACAGACACTCTGAGTTCAAACTGTTTGTATAATTCAGAAAAACCCAGGTTGCCAAGCAGGTTAGTCATGTGACTGGCTGGCCTGGCCACGTGTGTTTGTGGATTCTCTGGTTTTAGCTGACCCTGGAATGTCTCTTCTTACACACAATACCTGGTGCTCAAAGTCCATTGTGGGTTAAATTGGAGCAGGGAATAGCCCCTTTGTCCTTCCAAGCACTGGCTGTTAATATGCAAATGTCCTTCCAGCCAAAGGCCTGGTAACTGCTTTTAACAAGTCCTTTCTTCACTTCAGCAACAGTTTTCAAATCAATGTTCATATGACAAAATCAATATGCCTTATTCTTGGCAGGTGGGGGTCTAGTATGACAAGGTGCATGGAGTTGCAGGGGAGGATACTCGGGGAGGACAGGGTGGGATTAACGGGTGCATGGAGGAGAAGGGGAGGGAGGAGGGGAGCGTCCAGGGTGTGTAGTAGCTGTTTTTGCTGCTGTTGCTGGTTGTGGGCGGCTGCAGGGGTGTTGGTTTGATTTGAGTATTACAGTCAACAATGGAGGGATAGATGTGTCAATGTCGGGTACCTGTGGGGTGAACTTAGGGTACTGGTTGGCAGAGGGAATGGTCACAGTCAATGGGAGCAAATGGGTTCTATAGGGGGCAGGTTGAGACTTAAGGTTGGGTACTCTACGGCATCATAGGGTGGGGAACGAGACTTGGAAATAATACTCAGTTGGATTTCAGGAGGATCAAGGGTCAGAGTCTGCATTTTGGTGGGGGGAGACATGGCATGAATAAATTGATTGTGATACTGCATTGTAAATGGGGAGGTTCAATAGTAATGGAGTGAAGGTTTAAGGTTAAGGGTGGGTCAAGGGTGATGGGTTCAGGCTGGAAGGTGGCAGGAAGAGGTTGGAAGATGGGGAGACTTGCCTTAAATTGCACACGCGCCATTTTCTCGAGTGATAATGGAGACGGGGCCAATGAAGGATTGTAAGGAAAGTGGGAGGAGACAGATGATTGTGGATGGATACTCAACCTGGCTGCATTTCTAAGGTACAGAAAAGAAGACTGCACATTGCCTGGATAGGTACGCTGACTGGCAGCAGAAGGTTTCATTGGAACATACTGCTCATTTTTTAAAACTAACTTGTCAAGGGGATGGGAACCTGAGGGGCAGCTCAGATTGGAAGGAAGTAACGCTGGTAACAGGAGGTAGAAAAGTGGCGAGCGAAGTGAAGGCAAGCATTAAGTAGGCTTAGAAGGCAGAAGACTGTCAAGAAGACAAGGTTAAGGGCACTCTATCTGAATCCATGCAGCATTTGCAACAAGGTAGATGATTTAAAGGCCCAAATAGAGGTAAATGGGTATGATCTAATTGCCATAACAGAAACATGGCTACAGGGTGACCAAGACTGAGAACTGAATATTCAAGGATATTTGACATGTAGGAAGGACAGGCAAAAAGGAAAGGGAGGTGGTGTTGCACTGATAATAAGGTTTTGGGATCAGTACATTAGTAAAGGAGGATCTCAGATCGGTAGAACAAAACGTGGAATCTGTTAGGGTGGAGCTAAGAAACAGCAAGGGGAAGCAAACATTGGTAGGAGTTGGTAATAGGCCACAATCAGTAGTGGTAGTGTGGGCATGGTATTAATCAAGAGATTAGAGAACCATGTGGCATGGGTAATCCAGTAATCATGGGTGAGTTCAATTTGCATATAGATTGGGTAAACCTAATGAGCACTAATGCTGGGGAGCATTTCATTATAAAAAATAGAAAGAAGGGAAAGTTGCAGGAAAACACATATGCATTTCTCTCAATCATTCTCATTCATTCAGAATTTCTAAAATTGTTACAGTCTGTCTTTCCTTTGTAGCAGTGCTGCTTTAAACTGCCCCTTTTCCCTTGAGGTGTGTCTGAGATAGTTATGTGTTGCCTAAGGGGTTTAAATTTTCTTCACTATCAGCCTGCAATATGTCGAGAATGGGCATCCCAATAAACATGTGCTTTTTGGGGAGGTTTGCAGTTTGCACATTTCCATGACTGCCTAGGGAGCCTTCGTTCCTGTTGAGGTCTGCAGGGGGAGGGTTATATTTAATTAGCCCTGGTTTGGAGTTCTGCTCATGTGAGTCAGCTGTGGGTGGATCCACTCTGATGTCTCTTTCAGTGCCCTGATGAGTAATGCAAGGGCTTTTCACTTTAGGGTAAGGTTGGTTCCCTTTTCTACTGACTGTGGGGGGGTGGGGGGATTCTTTGCTAATGTTCCCTTTGTCCTCTGGGACACTCCTGCTTGCATGTAGTTGTCCAGATTGCACTGCATGCCGCTGCGGCACTTCGACTAGGTGAGGCATCATCCTCATAAGCTCTCTGTCCTCTTGAGGACTTTCTTTGTCTTTGTAGGTTTCTGTAAATGCTGTTAGCAACTCTGGTGGGGCGCTTCTGGTGTCTATATTTACATAGGAGGATGTGGGGTGCACTTTTTCCAACATTTCGGGGTTGGCTGACCAGACATTAAGGGGTTTTATTTGGGAATCGTCTTGGATCTCCTTTAGCCCATCCTCTTTGTCCCTTTTCCCCCTTTTCTCTCTAACTTTTTGCCAGTCTTATGTCTGTCTTGTTTCCTTTTGTTCTCGGCAGGGGTCCCTTACAATTTACCAGCCCTCTGCTGGAGGGTCCTCCAAATGCCAGTACAGAATTTAGGGGTGAAGATTGCACTGTAGCTTAGGGTTTCCCCTCAACCTGGCACATGTGGCAACTCCGACAGGACTCCATCACATCTTTGTGGAGTTTTGGCCAGTCAGACTGCTGTCTTATGTGGGCTTTGGTTTTTCGCATAACGACATGTGCAGCCATTGTAATCTCATGGGCCATTCTTAATATTTCTCTCTGGTACCTCTGCAGCACCACTAACTGGTGAACCACTGTCCACTCTTTGTCTTCGATCTGTGAGGAGAACTCTATTTCCTCATCAGTACCTCATTCTTTAAATAGTAGCAGTCAAGGACTCCCTCTGCTTCAATTTCAGATTGGGCAGCCTGTGCTAATTCTCTCAGTACTGGGTCAGCTCGCTAAGCCTCAGCTAGGGAAGATTCATTTAGTTCATTCCTTGGGTCCTCTAACTTTCCAAATAAAGTCTCAGACAGACAGACCTCATAGTTATCTGCCTGCAGTGCCAATTCAGTTTTTTCTGGGGGAGCTGGTTTGTTCAAGGCCCGATTCACTACTCATTCAGGGAACTGCAGGGGACCGTCTCCTGCCACTGCCCTGTCTGTCTGACCTCCTGCGGTCTCTCTTTCACTACTGGGGAAGCTACCACCTTCACCCCTGCCAGATCACAGTGGCGCAGTGGTTAGCACTGCAGCCTCACAGCTGCAGGGACCCGGGTTCGATTCTGGGTACTGCCTGTGTGGAGTTTGCAAGTTCTCCCTGTGTCTGCGTGGGTTTTCTCCGGGTGCTCCGGTTTCCTCCCACAAGCCAAAAGACTTGCAGGTTGGTAGGTAAATTGGCCATTATAAATTGTCACTAGTATAGGTAGGTGGTAGGGAAATATAGGGACAGGCGGGGATGTTTGGTAGGAATATAGGATTAGTATAAATGGGTGGTTGATGTTCGGCACAGACTCGGTGGGCCGAAGGGCCTGTTTCAGTGCTGTACGTCGAATCTAATCTAATCATTACCTAGGAGCAGGTCAACCCTGTCCACAGGCAAACTAGGGACAATACCTACGGTCACCGGTCCCAAAACTAGGTCGCACTCCAAGTGTATCCGGTGTAGTTTCAGGCGTACATTGCCCTCCAATACCATTTACTATTATTCAGATATTTACAGCACCCTCTGGAGGAATGGTCAGGCCTTTTCCCAGTAAAAGGGATCGAGTGGCCCCTTAGTCCCTGAGGATTACTATGGGCTTGCTTGCCCCACTCGTGGGGTATGGGGTTACTCTCCCTTCAGACACAAAATCCTGATGACCTTCAGGAATCCTATTAAATGTTCCTACACCTACAGCAGTATGTGTCCTGGGCCTTACTACTGCTGCAGTTAAAGCCACAGCTTGTTCAGCTGTGCTTTCAATCAAGGTCCCTTCTCCTTCACTGAGCGGATGTGCCCTGATTAACCCGACAGGCTTTCCCCGTAGTTTCCAACAGTCAGCTCTTAGATGACCCGCCTTATTACAATGAAAGCACACAGGTCTCCGGGTCTCACTCCTACTTACAGCACTATCCTTTTTGGCTGGAGGAGGGCATCCTGTGTCTCCTGCTTTTATTTCTCTCCCATGACTGCTTGGGCTCCTAACGCCTTCCCATCCTTAGTCCTTTTCGGATTTGTGGAGCTGACTAGGAAAGTTTTTCCCCTGGGGAAACGACATGAATATTAGAGCAAACTCATCAGCCAGAACTGCGGCTTGCCTCACTCTATCCACTTTTTGTTCTTCCCTATGGGCCTTTATGGGGAAAGGGAGAGAGTTTTTAAATTCCTCGAGCAAAATTACTTCTCTGAGGTTTTCAAAGCTGGGCTGCACTTTAAGAGCCCTCAGCCACTGGTCAAAAGCCAGCTGCTTACTTCTCTCACGTCACATTGCGTATTCTTAGTAGTTTTAACTGAGTTCGAGTTTTAAGGTGAATAAACTTACACCTTTCTTGTTTAAATCTGAGAAAACCTATCTGGTTGATTTCTTTGCAATTATAATTAGAGAGCAATAAGCAAGGATTCACTGAGGGGAGGCTACGAACACGGTGTTCGAAAAATTAAACCCTATTACGGCCAAACCAGGGAAAGGCTCAGAGGGGAGCCCTGGACCCCTGCCTCACCTGGTCGTAACACTGTCCTCGCTGCATGATCGATGTGCCTCCCTTTCCCATCGCCGCAATGTTCATTTAAATATAATATTGCGTAGGATACGAGAAAAATGGCAGAGGCGGAAGTTACACCAGCTTCCGCTCCCGCTGTCGGGAACGTCGTGGTTTCACTCTGAATGAAACTCCAAAATCCAAAACCTCAAGATGTTCTCAATCTCCAGGTTTTTATGATTTGATGAACATGGACTATAGATGGATATGGTAGAAATGCTGACCATGATATTCTCTACTTTGACAGAACTCGGCAACCAGAGGACACGAGAATTTTTCCTTTGCAATGAGCTGTGATCTAAAATGCACTGCCTGAAGGGGTGATGGATGCAGATTCAATAATGACATTCAAAAGGGAATTGAGGGAGCCAAATTTGCAGGGCTATGGGGGCAGGGCAGAGGTGTGGGACTAATTGGATCGTTCTTTCAAAGGACCAACACAGTCTTGATGGGCTGAATGGACTCCTCTGTGCCATGATTGGTAAGATTCTAAGAAGTGTATTTCAACGGAGTTCTGTTGACTGCTCGAGGAATGAACAAAACACAGTACAGTTGAGGATGTCCATTCAACTCATCCAGTTAACCCTTCCATTGAAACCTGTGAGTTCACAAAATAGCATCATGGCAGAGCAGACAATTCATATGAATATGAATTCATATGTGTTCACATTAAGCCCAAATCTTAGCATGAACATTGCAGCATGTGTTCTTCTCCATTATAGAATCAGAGAATCATAGAACGTTTAAGGCACAGAAAGAGGCCTATCTACACCTTCTCCTTTGTTATCTCCTGCCCCACCCCCACTTTACATGCTTAAAACCTTTCACATTTCTAATATCTGCCAGTTCTGATGAAGGGTCACTGACCTGAAATGTTAACTCTGCTTCTCTCTCCACAGATGCTGCCAGACCTGCTGAGTATTTCCAGCATTTCTTGTTTTTATTTCAGATTTCCAGCATCCGCAGTATTTTGCTTTTGTTTCAGTGTTTAATTTACTGCCTCTTCTCTTCCAGGAATACCTACTTTGAAGAAGTTCTGCTCTTCTCTCCAACGGGATTTTCGTTTGTCTCCTTGTTCACCTTCATGGCTTTCAATTTTCCCTCCTGGTATTTGATAAAGTGTCTACCAAAACTCATTTTCACAGCCACATCTCCTTCCTCAGTGACTGTCTCTGGCTCTGACTTATTCCACATGGATTCCAACTGCAGTTTCACCCATCATGTTTTGAATCCACCCAGGATTACAGGTATCTCCGAGAAATACAACGTTCCTCAGACTGCTATTCTCGCCGCATCCTGAGATCTACACTCAGTGCTGTGCACCGCCATATATACACACTCGACCTCTCTCTCCAGAAGCACCGCCTCACCTTATCTCAAAGCAGTTCTACTCCACAGTTTCATTTCAAGAACAAAGAAAATTACAGCACAGGAACAGGCCCTTCGGCCCTCCAAGCCTGCGCCGATCTAGATCCTCTATCTAAACATGTCGCCTATTTTCTAAGGGTCTGTCGCCTATTTTCTAAGGGTCTGTATCTCTTTGCCTCCTGCCCATTCATGTATCTGTCTAGATACATCTTAAAAGACGCTATCGTGCCCGCGTCTACCACCTCCGCTGGCAACGCGTTCCAGGCACCCACCACCCCCTGCGTAAAGAACTTTCCACGCATATCCCCCCTAAACTTTTCCCCTCTTACTTTGAACTCGTGACCCCTAGTAATTGAATCCCCCACTCTGGGAAAAAGCTTCTTGCTATCCATCCTGTCTATACCTCTCATGATTTTGTACACCTCAATCAGGTCCCCCCTCAAACTCCGTCTTTCTAATGAAAATAATCCTAATCTGCTCAACCTCTCTTCATAGCTAGCGCCCTCCATACCAGGCAACATCCTGGTGAATCTCCTCTGCACCCTCTCCAAAGCATCTACATCCTTTTGGTAATGGGGCGACCAGAACTGCACGCAGTATTCCAAATGTGTCCGAACCAAAGTCTTATACAACTGTAACATGACCTGCCAACCCTTGTACTCAATACCCCGTCCGATGAAGGAAAGCATGCCGTATGCCTTCTTGACCACTCTATTGACCTGCGTTGCCACCTTCAGGGAACAATGGACCTGAACACCCAAATCTCTCTGTACATCAATTTTCCTCAGGACTTTTCCATTTACTGTATAGTTCACTCTTGAATTGGATCTTCCAAAATGCATCACCTCGCATTTGCCTTGATTGAACTCCATCTGCCATTTCTCTGCCCAACTCTCCAATCGATCTATATTCTGCTGTATTCTCTGACAGTCCCCTTCACTATCTGCTACTCCACCAATCTTAGTGTTGTCTGCAAACTTGCTAATCAGACCACCTATACTTTCCTCCAAATCATTTATGTATATCACAAACAACAGTGGTCCTAGCACGGATCCCTGTGGAACACCACTGGTCACACTGGTCTCCATTTTGAGAAACTCCCTTCCACTACTACTCTCTGTCTCCTGTTGCCCAGCCAGTTCTTTATCCATCTAGCTAGTACACCCTGGACCCCATGCGACTTCACTTTCTCCATCAGCCTACCATGGGAAACCTTATCAAACGCCTTACTGAAGTCCATGTATATGACATCTACAGCCCTTCCCTCATCAATCAACTTTGTCACTTCCTCAAAGAATTCTATTAAGTTGGTAAGACATGACCTTCCCTGCAGAAAACCATGTTGCTTATCACTGATAAGCCCATTTTCTTCCAAATGGGAATAGATCCTATCCCTCAGTATCTTCTCCAGCAGCTTCCCTACTACTGACATCAGGCTCACCGGTCTATAATTACCTGGATTATCCCTGCTACCCTTCTTAAACAAGGGGACAACATTAGCAATTCTCCAGTCCTCCGGGACCTCACCCGTGTTTAAGGATGCTGCAAAGATATCTGTTAAGGCCCCAGCTATTTCCTCTCTCGCTTCCCTCAGTAACCTGGGATAGATCCCATCCGGACCTGGGGACTTGTCCACCTTAATGCCTTTTAGAATACCCAACACTTCCTCCCTCCTTATGCCGACTTGACCTAGAGTAATCAAACATCTATCCCTAACCTCAACATCCGTCATGTCCCTCTCCTCGGTGAATACCGATGCAAAGTACTCGTTTAGAATCTCACCCATTTTCTCTGACTCCACGCATAACTTTCCTCCTTTGTCCTTGAGTGGGCCAATCCTTTCTCTGGTTCATCCTTCATCTTATTCAACGCATTAACAAAAACCTTTTTTTCTTCTTTTCAGGTGTCAAGGAACGCAAGCTCCAGCAGCTGATGGGGACTAATGTCCCTCAGATCCTTCTTCCCCTTCACTTCCCTCTGACCCCACCCCTTCTGATCTGACCCCTTGCCGTGCATTCACTAAACCGTCTGACCTCCCCCTCTCTGACGCTGAACGTTCAGTACTCGGCAAAGGAATCAGTTTTATCCCCTTACGTCCCCACCTCAATGAATTTCGCGCTCGGCATGACATTGAGCTCTTCTTCCATCGCCTCCGCCTCCAGGCTCACTTCTTTGACCAGGAGTCCTCCCCCCGATCAACAGACTCATTCACCCGCCATAAGCATTCTCCCTCTACCTGGACTCCTCCTCCTTGCCTCTTACCCGCTCTTGATCTTTTCATTGAAAACTGTCGGCGAGACATTGGTCATCTCAATTTCTCTGCTCCCCTCACTCACTCACTCACTGTCCCCCTCTGAACTTGAGGCACTCCGTTCTCTCAGGTCTAACCCCAACATTGTCATCAAACCTGCAGATAAGGGTGGTGCTGTTGTATGGCGTACCAACCTCTGCCTTGTAGAGGCTCAGCGCCAACTTTCAGACACTTCTTCCTACCTCCCCCTGGACCATGACCCCACCACTGAACATCAAGCGACTGTCCACAGGACTGTCACTGACCTCATCTCCTCAGGAGATCTTCCCTCTACAGCCTCCAACCTCAAAGTTCCGCAACCTCGGACAGCAACCTCCTTCCCATAATCCACCCATTGTGTCAGCCTGCTCCAGTCCCACTGAACTTATTTCTTCCTATCTTGACTCTATCTTTTCACCACTAGTCCAGTCTCTTCCCACCTACATCTGTGACTCTTCTGAAGCCCTACATCATTTTGACAATTTCAAGTTTCCTGGCCCAACCACCTCCTCTTCACAATGGATGTCCAATCTCTCTACAACTCCATCCCCCACCAGGAAAGTTTGAGGGCTCTCCGCTTCTTCCTTGAACAGAGGCCCAATCAGTTCCCATCCACCACCACCCTCCTCCGCCTGGCTGAACTTGTTCTCACATTGAATAACTTCTCCTTCAACTCCACTCACTTACTTCAAGTAAAAGGTGTTGCTATGGGTACCCGCATGGGTCCTAGTTATGCCTGTCTTTTTGTGGGATATGTCGAACATTACTTGTTCCAGTCCTACTCAGGCCCTCTCCCCCAACTCTTTTCCCAGTACATTGATGACTGTATCGGTGCCGTTTCCTGCTCCCACCGCGAACTGGAAAACTTTATCAACTTTGCTTCTAATTTCCACCCTTCTCTCACCTTTACATGGTCCATCTCCGACACTTCCCTTCCCTTCCTCGACTTCCCTGTCTCCATCTCTGGAGATAGGCTGTCTACTAATATTCATTATAAGCCCACCAACTCCCACAGCTACCTCGACTGTACTTCTTCACACCCTACCTCCTGTAAGGACTCCATTCCATTCTCCCAGTTTCTCCATCTCCAACACATCTGCTCTGATGATGCTACCTTCCATGCCAGCACTTCTGAATTGTCTTCCTTTTATCTCAACCAAGGATTCCCCCCCACTGTAGTTGACAGGGTCCTCAACCGTGTCCGGCTCATTTCCCGCACCTCTACCCTCACCTTTCCCCTCCCTCCCAGAACCACAACAGGGTTCCCCTTTTGTCCTCACTTTCCACCCCATCAGCCTCCATATCCAAAGGATCATCTTCCACCATTTCTGCCACCCCCAGCGTGATACCACTACCAAATGCATCTTCCCCACCCTTCCCCTGTCAGTATTCCGAAGGGATCATTCCCTCCGCGACACCCTGGTCCACTCCTCCATTACCAGCACCCCCCCACCTTGTCCCCGTCCCATGGCATCTTCCCCTGCAATCGCAGGATGTGTAATACCTACCCATTTACCTCCTCTCTCCTCACTATCCCAGGCCCCAAACACTCCTTTCAGGTGAAGCAGCATTTTACTTGTACTTCTTTCAATGTAGTATACTGTATTCGCTGCTCACAATATGATCTCCTCTACATTGGGGAGACCAAATGCACACTGGGTGACTGCTTTGCAGAACACCTCCACTTATTCCGAAAGCATAACCCCGAGCTTCTGGTTGCTTGCCATTTCAATACTCCCCCACTGCTCTCATTCTCACATCTCTGTCCTGGGATTGCTGCAGTGTTCCAGTGACATCAACGCAAGCTCGAGGAACAGCATCTCATTTACTGATTAGGCACGCTACAGCCTGCCGGACTGAACATTGAGTTCAATAATTTCAGAGCATGACGGGGCCCCCCCATTTTACTTTTAGTTTTAGTTATTTTTTATTTCTTTTATGTATTATTTTTTATTTTTTTATATTTTTTTGTGTTTATTTTATTTTATCTTAGTTTGTTCAGTTTGCCTACCCACTTTTTTTTTCATGTTTGAGCTCGTGGCTGCTGTTCAGTTTTCAGTCCGTTAACACCCTATTTGTATTCATGCTTTGTCTTTCAACACACCATTAACATATTGTTTGCCTTTACTCCATGACCTTCTGGTCGGTTATTCTCTGTGACCTTGTCCTGTCTATACTTCTCCTTTGTTATCTTTTGCCCCACCCCTGTTTTGCTTGCTTAAAACCTTTCACATTTCTAACATCTGCTAGTTCTGAAGAAGGGTCACTGACCTGAAACGTTAGCTCTGTTTCTCTCTCCACAGATGCTGCCAGACCTGCTGAGTATTTCCAGCATTTCTCGTTTTTGTTACAGAAAGAGGCCACTTGGCCCATTGTGTCTGTGCCGGCTGAAAAATGATCCATCTATTTTGATCCCACCATCTCGCATTTGGTCTGTAGCCCTGCAGATTGTGGCACTTGAGGTGCAAATCCAGACTCCTTTTGAATGAATTGAGGGCTTCTGCCTCAACTACCCTTTCAGGCAGTGAGATCCAGACCCCCACCACCCTCTGGGTAAAAAAGTTTTTCCTCATCTCCCCTCTAATTTTTCAACCAATCACTTTAAATCTATGCCCCCTAGTCACTGACCTTTCTGCTAAGGTGAATAGACCCTTCATCTCCAGTCTATTCTGGCCCCTCAGAATGTTGTACATTTCAACCAGATCTTCCCTCAGCCTTCTCTGTTCCAAGGAGAACAACCCCAGCCGATCCAATCCTTCCTCATAGCTGCATTTTTCCAGTCCTGGCAGCATCCTCATAAATCTCCTTCATACTCTCTCTAGTGCAATTACATACTTTCTGTAATGAGGTGACCAGAAATGCACACAGTACTCAAGTTTTGGCCTAACTAATGAGTTATACAGTTCCAGCATAACCTTCCCGATCTTATATTCTATACCTCTGCTAATAAAGGAAAGGATTCCATATACCTTCTTAACCACCTTATCAACCTGTCCTGCTACCTTCAGGGATCTGTGGACATTCACTCCCAGGTCCGTCACTTCCTCTACACTTCTCAGTATTTTCCCATTAAACGTGTATTCCTTTGCCTTGTATGACCTTCCCAAATGCATTGCCCCACACTTCTCCAGGTTGAATTTCATTTGCCACTTTTCTACCCATCTGACCAAACCATCAATATCTTCCTGCAGCCTACGTTATCCTTCTTGCTATCTACCATCCGGCCAATCTTTGTGTCATCTGCAAACTTCTTGATCATGCCCCTACATTTACGTCCAAAGCGTTAATATATATCACAAAAAGCAGGGGATCCTATACTGAGCCGTATGGAACACCACTGGAAACAGCCCTCCATTCGTTAAAACACCTGTCAACAATTACCCTTTGTTTCCTGCCACTGAGCCAATTTTGTCTCCACCTTGCTGCATTTCTCTGGATCCCATGGGATTTTATTTTTTAACCAGTCTGCATGTGGGACCTTGTCAAAAGCCTTGCTAAAATCCATGTAGACCACATCAACTGCACTACCCTCATCTATCTTCCTTGTTACTTCTTCAAAAAATTCGATCAAGTTGGTCAAACAAGATTCTTCTTCAGTTTTCAGTCAGGGATCTTCACTTCCTTCTTCCTCTGAAGTCATTGATTCCTTATGGAGTGCAGTTCCACAGCTCCTGTTTGCTCTTCATATCTCATCCAAGAAGCCAATTCTCCATGTGTGAGTCCAGGCAATGTGTGTCACTATGCTGTTTGACCATTGGCACCATCACCATTAAACCCAATCCCCTTGCCCATCCAACGACATCCACACACATGCTTTTTAAACAGGAGTTGCTGATCATGATCAGTGACAGGAACACTGGTTGATTTGACCTCTTTTCAAACCCCGGGGTACTGACATGAACTGAAGTAGCCTAGTTGTGGTTAGCTAGTACCAAAAACACCAGGGAGCAAACTAGGGGCAAGATCCTCTCTAAGGATTTCTGTATAAACATGTAATAACTACATTTGAAACAAAAATAGAACATACAGGAAACACTCAGCGGTTCCGTCAACATCTGTGGTGAAAGCAGACAAATTAATATTTCATCCAAAACTTCATCAAAAACCCTTACATGTTCACGAATGCTTTTCTCTGAAATAATATTTTGTCTGTTCTTTCCACAAGTACTCACTGATCTGCTGAATGCTCCCAGCATATTCTGATTTCCAGCATCTGCAGCTATTTGTTTAGTAAACATATTCAATTGATAAAATAATCAGAGAAACATATTTAAAATATCATAGCAGGAATATGGATGAGGAAGACCGCATAACAATAACTGATCCATTCTGAAAGACTCTACAGTTCCTCATCTTTCCCTAATCACAGCACCAAGTTGATTGTTACATAATTCCAAACGTTTTAACTGCACTACCCTACCCAGTAGACTATTTGGTGCATTGATCACTAATAATAGTCCTAAATTTGCCCTCTGTCGGTTTGACTCTATGTCCCTTTGTTCTATGCTCATGGTGTAATTTGAAGTGCTATTTTGGATTTACTTCTTCGATATTGTTTACTATTTCATATATCTCAGCAAGGTTGCCTCACCATTGTCTTCTCTCAAGGAGGAAAAGCTCAAGTTTCTCCACAGTCATAACTCAGTGCTCCAATGCTAGGAATGAATTATGTGTTTTTTCCAGTGCTTGAATGTTTCCCTTCAGTCCTGACAAGAACCAGAAACAGTGCTCAATATATGGCTTGTCTAGAGTACTATAGTACCAGCATGACCTTTCTTCACTATTTCCCCATTGTTATGGGCCATTTGGCCCATCATGCCTGTGCCAGCTCTGTTAAAGAGCAATCCAGTGTTTTTCTTTTGAAGTACTTATCCAATTCTCTTTTGTAAGTTATTATTGAATCTGTTTCCACCACCCTTTCAGGCAGTGCATTCCTGATCACAACAACTCGCTGTGTAAAAAAGAAATCACCTCTTCCCCCCTCTTTTGCCAATTACCTTAAATCTGTGTCCTCTGGTTACTGACCCTCCTGCCAATGAAAGAAATTTCTCCTATTTACTCGATCAAAACTTTCCATAATTTTGAACATCTCTATTTAATCTCCTCTTAACCTTGTCTGCTCTAAGAATAATCCCAGTTTCTCCAGTCTCTTCACATAACAGAAGTCCCTCACCCCTGGTACCATTCTTGCAAATCACTTCTGCACCCTTTCCAAGGCCTTGACATCCTTGCTAAAGTGTGGTGCCCAGCTTTGTTTAGGTTTTTTCCCAGCTGGGGCCTAACCAGTGATTTATAAAGGTTTAGCATAACTTCCCTGATTTTGTGCTCAGTGGGGGTGAAAACAAGTATGTGGGTCGCAGTGTGCGCCCTTTCATTGCATTGCAGTTAGCATGGTAAATGCCTGCTGCCTGCTGCTTTGCACAATTGCTGCATACAGCCAGTGCTACTTGCGCTGTTCACTAGCTGCACACATCAGCAGGGGGACAAAATATTACAAGTGGTTAGGGCTACTTAAAGGCAGCCTGCACCTCTTAAAGCAGAGGTGCTGAAAGTGGAGGGATTTATTTATGAACTGAATCCATGCTCTGATAATTCAGAGAAATGGCAACACTGAGATGTTGTTTGCATCTCCAGCAGCAGCTTGGAAGGAGCCAGATGCATAAAAGTTAAGAGCTACAGTCAACTTGACAGCCACAGGCAAGACGGTCCTTGCCCTCCTACATGGTTGCAGCAGTTGGCAGATTTCAATCTCAACATCTTTAGTGAAGTGAAGATGTCTCAAGCATTGGTCCTCACTGAAGTTGAGGTAAGAGAATTGTTCCCTAAATACCCTCCTGCTGAGAGCTCTTCTCCCTCTCCTCCTCCCTCTTCTAGCAGCTTGCCCCGCTCTGCTTGACCTCTGTTCATTCTCCCAGGCATGCTCAATTCCAAGAGAAATGCCACCAGGCTACCCATGTCTGAAAACTTGTTTCAGCACAACCTTTTAAATTAAGACAAAAGCACTTCAGTACTTGCCATACATTCTCTCTAGACTATTGAAACCTTAGGCAACTATAGGAAAGCTCTAAAAACGCATGCAATTAGACCAGCAGTCAGAAAATTAAGTAACACTAGTGGAAGGGAGCTTTTATGCCATTTATGTTCAGCAGTGCCAGGTTAAGATGGGCATAGGCTGGAGGGTGACATTTGATAGCCCCACTCCCCTGCCTTTTCCCTATAGCCCTGCAAATTTTTTCTCTTCAGATTATTAAAAAGTTCTCTTTTAAAGGTCTCGATTGAATTTGCCTCCACTACACTCTGAGACAGTGCAATCCAGATCTTAACCACTCACTGCGTAAAAACGTTTTCCCTCATGTCACTGTTGCTTCTTCTGCCAATCACCTTAAATCGATGTCCTCTGGTTCCGGGTTCTTTCCGCCAACAGGAACAGTTTTTCCCATCTACTCTGTCCAGACCCCTCATGATTTTGAACACCTCTATCTAATCTCCTCTCAACCTTCTCTTCTCCAAGGAGAACAGACCCACCTTCTCTAATCCACAGAACAGGGCGGCACAGTGGCGCAGTGGTTAGCACCGCAGCCTCACAGCTCCAGCGACCCGGGTTCAATTCTGGGTACTGCCTGTGTGGAGTTTGCAAGTTCTCCCTGTGTCTGCGTGGGCTTCCTCCGGGTGCTCCGGTTTCCTCCCACATGCCAAAGACTTGCAGGTTGATAGGTAAATTGGCCATTATAAAAACTGCCCCTAGTATAGGTAGGTGGTAGGGAAATATAGGGGACAGGTGGGGATGTGGTAGGAATATGGAATTAGTGTAGCATTAGTATAAATGGGTGGTTGATGGTCGGCACAGACTCGGTGGGCCGAAGGGCCTGTTTCAGTGCTGTATCACTAAACTAAAACTAAAAACATTCACATGAAACTTTTCTGCATCCTCTCTAATGCCTTCATGTCCTTCCGAAAATGTGGTGCCCAGAATTGGACACAATGCGCCAGCTGAGGCTGAACCAGTGTTTTATAAAGGTTTATCATAGCTTCCTTGTTTTTGTACTCTATGCCCCTATTTATAAAGCCCAGGATCCCATGCACTTCATTACCCACTGTCCTCCTGAATTCTGCTACTATCTTCCTCTATGTTTATTATACTTGTTCCAACCAGGTGAGGAATTGGTCCCAGGCTCCCCTCTCGGCCCTTTCCTGGTTTGGCCGTAACAGGGTTTAACCTTTAAAACACTGTTTTTAGCTTCCCCTCAGTGAGTCCTTGCTCACTGCTCTCTAGTTGTAATTGTAAAGGAATCAATCAAACAGATTTTCTCAGGTTTAAACAGGAAAGGTGTAAGTTTATTAACCCTAACACTCTAACTCAGTTAAAACTACTAAAAATATGCGACGTAACCATGCTAACATGCATATGCAATAAACACACACACAAATAGATTACAGAGGAGAAGAAAGAATCAAAGGGGGGAGGTTTGAAGTAGTAGGTGGAATTCAGTTACTGTTTTTTAGTTTTGCTGTGATGTCTTTGATTGAAGTTAAGTCTTGCCGTTCTCATTGGGGCACAGTGTACACTTTTAAACTTGTTTAGATGGTACCAGAAGGCTGCAGAGGTCTTCTGGCTTGAGGATTAAGTTGCTTCTGTGGGTCCCTGGAACTTTGTGTGAGAGAGTGACAGAGAGAGAGAGAGAGAGAGAGAGACCTTGCTTCTCTTTGTTCTTCAGAATTGGTCTATCAAAAACTTTACTGTGATGCACAATTAATCAATTCGCAGGTTGTCCAGCAGGTTAGTCATGTGGCTAGCTCATTGTTTGACACAGCATCACCTGTGAGAGTTGTTGATTCTTCAAAGCTTACTAGTCACACTCAGTGTGAGGTGGGGGGTAAGGGTGGTGGTGATGGTGGAATGCTGGCTCTGACACAGACAATGACCCTCAATGTTTTTTGATCATCACTATTGACAAAACCCATCTGGCTAATTGATACAGGGAGCACTCCTATTGTCTCGCTATTCAACTGTCTCTCAGAATGCAAATGTGCAGCCATGTTTTCAGCCACTGCTCTGTGTTATGTTCAATGTCCAGTAAACGTTCAAATAGTGTTCCATATGCCAAAGTTAATATGTTTCCATTTGGCAGGTGTTGTTTCCGTCACATACTTCTCAGGTTTGCGTCTCCTACATAGCACCTGAAATTCTGACTGTTCGACAATTTGTTCTTTCCTATGCCATCTGTTCCAACGTGGAACATGACTTCTGGTTGTTCCCATTCACCTCCCTCCCACCTCACCACACAGAAGGTTGTAGTGCTTGTTCTGTAGCATCATTTCCCCTGACACCAGGGACATAGCACATCATGCATGACTCAGGTCTGTGGTCAAAGTGCCTGTCGATACTCGTGACTATCCAGTACCTTTTGACAACTGCATCATTGCACTTCCCTGTTCAGTCATTTGCCCTATGGTGCCATGGATTTGCTTTAGACTGCACCCTTCAGAGGGGTTGCCACTCTCACAGCACAGATAGTGAGGTTGCTATACTCCCAGAGAGTACTGAATACTTGCTAAGTATTTCCAACATTTTTCCCATTTTTATTGCAGACCTCCAGCATTTCCTTTTGATTTGATAAACAGGACCAACGTTGTCTGGTGCAGCCAGTTGAGGAAGGAGGGGGTTAATGGTTTCACTAGACCTCAGAATTAACAAAACAACCAAACGCCTTTTTATGTTATATTTACGCATTATGCATTTCCTCTTTTTTCATCCCGCACCACAAACTACCTCTGAGTCAGTGACCAGCCCCAAGACTAATTCAATGATCAATTTTAAAGCAGGTGCAGGAACTGAGAGACCTGTGGGTGTTTGTACACATGTCTTTGAAGGTGTCAGGAAAATTTATGAAGGCTTTTAAAGAAGCAATAGGGATCCTTGGCTTCATTAATAGAGTACAAGAGCAAAGAAGTTTTTTTTTTTTATTTCCAAAATATACTTTATTCATAAAAATCTGTAAAAATTACATTGCCAAACAGTTTCCAAACAGCACCAAAAAATACAAACATTGCAAGGGAGATCAGTTTCCTTCAATACTGTCATGAGTTTCTTCCCAACCCTTCCGTTTCACAATTGTCATGTCAATTACAGTTTTACATTTACAGCAATTGAGAATATTAACGATACAGTTCGAGGGGTTTCCCATGGATCCAGTCCCTCAGTCTAGCTTGGTGGGGGAACCTTACACTGTGGTCTTTCCCCATTGAGCCTTTGCTGCGGCTGCCCCAAGCTTTAGTGCGTCCCTCAGCACGTAGTCCTGGCCCTTGGAATGTGCCAGTCTGCAACATTCGGTGGTGGACAACTCTTTGCGCTGGAAGACCAGCAAGTTTCGGGCAGACCAAAGGGCGTCTTTCACCGAATTGATAGTCCTCCAGCAGCAGTTGATGTTTGTCTCGGTGTGCGTCCCTGGGAACAGCCCGTAGAGCACAGACTCCTGTGTTACAGAGCTGCTTGGGATGAACCTTGACAAAAACCACTGCATCTCTTTCCACACCTGCTTTGCAAAGGCACATTCCAGGAGGAGGTGGGCGACCGTCTCTTCCCCACCACAGCCAACGCGGGGGCACTGTGCGGAGGGGGCAAGACTTCGGGTGTGCATGAAGGATCTGACGGGGAGGGCCCTTCTCACCACCAGCCAAGCTACGTCTTGGTGCTTGTTTGAAAGTTCTGGTGATGAGGCATTCCGCCAAATGACTTTGACGGTCTGCTCGGGGAACCATCTGACAGGATCCACCGTTTCCTTTTCCCGTAGGGCCTTGAGGACATTCCGTGCAGACCACTGCCTGATGGACCGGTGGTCAAAGGTGTTTTTCCGCAGAAACTGCTCCACGAAGGATAGGTGGTACGGCGCCGCCCAACTGCATGGTGCGTTCCGCGGCAATGTGACCAGGCCCATCCTTCGCAACACCGGGGACAGATAGAACCTCAGCACGTAGTGACACTTGGAGTTTGCGTACTGGAGGTCTACACACAGCTTGATGCAGCCGCACACGAAGGTGGTCATCAGGATGAGGGCCACGTTGGGTACATTTTTCCCGCCCATGTCCAGAGATTTGAACATCGTGTCCCTCCGGACCCGGTCCATTTTAGATCCCCAGACGAAGCGGAAAATGGCTCGGGTGACTGCCACGGCGCAGGAGTGGGGTATGGGCCAGACCTGCGCCACGTAGAGCAACAACGTGAGCGCCTCGCACCTGATGACCAGGTTCTTACCCACAATGGAGAGAGATCGCTGCCCCCACATGCCCAACTTTTGTCGTACCTTGGCTACTCGCTCCTCCCATGTTTTGGTGCACGCCCCGGCACTTCCGAACCATATCCCCAGCACCTTCAGGTAATCTGACCTGACGGTGAAGGGGACAAAGGATCGGTCAGCCCAGTTCCCAAAGAACATGGCCTCGCTCTTGCCGTGGTTAACTTTGGCTCCCGACGCCAGTTCGAACTGGTCGCAGATGCTCATCAGTCTGCGCACGGACAGCGGATCCGAGCAGAAGACGGCGACGTCATCCATGTACAGGGAGGTTTTGACCTGAGTGCCTCCGCTGCCTGGGATTGTCACCCCTCTTATGCTCGCATCCTTCCTAATAGACTCAGCAAAGGGTTCAATACAGCAAACAAACAAGACCGGGGACAGAGGACAGCCCTGTCTGACTCCAGATTTGATCGGGAAACTTTCAGATTCCCACCCGTTGATTGACACTGCGCTACTGATGTTTGTGTAGAGCAGTTGGATCCAATTGCAGATTCCCTCCCCAAACCCCATTTTGGAAAGCACGTCCATCATGTAGGTGTGCGATATCCTGTCAAAGGCCTTCTCCTGGTCCAGGCTGATGAGGCAGGTGTCCACCCTCCTGTCCCGTACGTAGGCGATCGTATCCCTGAGTAGCGCGAGGCTATCAGAGATCTTCCTGCCGGGTACAGTACAGGTCTGATCGGGGTGAATCACCAGCTCCAGAGCAGACTTGACTCGACTGGCTATGACTTTGGACAGAATCTTGTAATCAACATTAAGCAGTGAGATGGGCCGCCAATTTCTGATTTCTACCCTCTCCCCCTTCTGCTTGTAAATGAGGGTGATGATGCCTTTTCTCATGGATTCTGACATGCTACCGGCCAGGAGCATACTCTCGTATACTTCCAGCAGGTCCGGGACGACCCAGTCCGACAGGGCCGAGTACAACTCGACCGGTAAGCCGTCGCTCCCGGGAGTTTTACTCGCCTCGAAAGACTCGACGGCCTTTGTCAGCTCGTCCAGAGTTAGCGGCTTGTCCAGCCCCTCCCTCCTGCTGTCATCTAAGACCTCTGTGATAGATGACAGGAAGGACTGGGAGGCTCTGCTGTCTGTGGGCTTCGCGTCATACAGCCCAGCATAAAAGGATTTGCTGATCCTTAGTATGTCGGACTGCGAAGACGTTACCGAGCCATCTTCTTCCTTCAGGCTGCTGATAACAGAGCTCTCTCTGTGTACCTTTTGGAAGAAGTAACGCGAGCACGTCTCATCCTGCTCGATGGAGCGGACTCTGGACCGGAAGATGATCTTGGAGGCCTCCTTGGCAAAGAGCGAGGCCTGCTGGCTCTTCACCTCTTGGAGGTCCTCCTTGACCTCGACCCCCATTGACTGCAACCGGAGTAGATTTTGCATAATTTTCTGGAGTCGGGACAGTTCCCTCTGTCTCTCTCTCGCCTTCTGAACACCTTTGTGGATGAAGAACCTCTTGATGTTCTCCTTAATCGCTTCCCACCAGTGAACTGGAGACTCATAGAGGGGTTTCACGGTCCTCCAATCATTGTAATCCCTTTTGAGTTCCTCAACGTTCTCTGGGGTCAGCAGTGTCGCATTGAGCTTCCACGTCCCTCTGCCAACCCGCTGGTCGTCCTGTAAGTGACAGTCGGCCAGTAAGAGGCAGTGGTCGGAGAAGAACACCGGCTTGACGTCGGTGGATCCGACCGTGACAGCACGGGAAACAAACAGGAAGTCAATCCTGGAACGGGCAGACCCGTCCGATCTTGACCATGTGTATCTGCGCTGCGCTCCGTCTGCAGGTTTGCTGAAGACGTCGTGCAGTTTGGCATCTGCTCAGTCTTTACAAAACACTGGTTAGGCCTGAGCTGGAGCATGTGTTCAGTTCTGGACCCCACACTTTAGGAAAGATATTAAAGTCTTAGTGACGGTGTAGCAAAGATCAATTATTAGAACTGTGCTAGGAATGTGAGTGACTTCAGTTATGTGGAGAGACTGGAGAAGCTGTGATTATTCTCCTTAGAAAGTTAAGGGGAGATTTAACAGAGGTGTTCAAAATCATGAAGGCTTTTAACAGACTAAATAAGGAGAAACTGTCTCCAATGGCTGAAGGGTCGGTAACCAGAGGGCACAGCTTTAAGGTAATTGGCAAAAGAACCACAGGCAACATGAGGAAAAAATATTTTACGCAGCAAGTTATTATGATTCAGGAATTCATTGCCTGAAAGTGTGGTGGTAGCAGATTCAATAATAACTTTCAAAAGAGAATTGATTAAATACTTGAAGGCTAAAAATGTGCAGGGCTATGGGGAAAGAGTAGGGGAGTGGGACTAATTGGATAGCTCTTGCAAAGGGCTGGGAGGGCCCCTTCTGTATTATGATTTGTTCTATGATTCTATAATGAAAGCTTCCTTATAGTCAGCCACTGGAAAGGGATTTTGAAAGAAGCCTTTTGCTGTCTGTTCTTCCAGTCCTTCAGCACTTTATTTCAGTACTTCAGTGCAGTACTGAGGGAGAGCTGCACTGTCGGAGGTGCCATATTTTTAGGTGACATTAAACCAAGGCCCCTTCTGCCCTTGTACATGGACATAACAGATCCCTTGGAGCTCTTTTGAAGAAGAAAAGGGGAGTTATCCCCTATCATTATCCCCAATTGTCAGGGTTAATATTTATCCTTCAACTAATACCACTAAAATAGATTAGCTGGTCATTATCTCAGTACTGTTTGTGGGGAATTGGCTGCTGCATTTCTTACATTACAACAGTGATGACACTTCAAAAGTACTTCGTTGGCAGTTTAGTGCTTTGAAACGTCCTGATGTTATGAAAGGAGCTTTATGAATGCAAGTTCCTTTCTTATTTGAGATAGTAGGACAGACCATGAAGTGCTTCATGGCTAAGCTTGCTCAACCCCTCATGCAACATTCACATGCACACTATTTTGAACAGTGATTACTGATTAGTGACCAGAGGTGGGAAGTTGAAGATCTCACTAATTTTGCTTGCTAGTTTGACTGAGATGAGTTGTCTCAGCACAGACAGAGTTTGTGAGCATTTTGGACTTTCGTGGTCTATGTGGTTCAATATCGCACTGGGTGATGCCTTGCAACCATGTGAATAGCAATGTATTCATGTGGTATAAATTAACGGAACCTTTATTTTTAGCTAGTTTAAGTATGAATCGTGCTGCTAAGATATTAACCATTTATCTTTATCTTTGCCTAGGGAGGCATTGGAAGAAGGTGGCATTGATTCATTCAAAGACACATTTGATAGATTTCTTTCAGAAAATTATATTTTATGATACAGTATGTAAGCAATTCGAGGCATGATGTGTGGTATTTGTAGCATACTTAAGAGGAAAAATGTGACATTGGTTCACAAAGCTTTGCACCATATAGGGTTTATTTACCTCATGACTGTGTCTGCTATTGGCTTATTGATAGACGTTAATCATACAGCCATGAAATCATAAAATGATACAGCACAGAAGAAGGGCATTTGGCCCATCATGGCTGGACTGGCTCTTTGGTAGAGCCATTCAATTAGTCTCACTCCCCTACTCTTTCCCCTATAAAATGCTTTTGCTTCAAAAAGTTATCCAGTTCCCTTTTGAAATTTATTGTTAAATCTGCTTCCATCACCCTTTCAGGCAGTGCCTCACAATAACGCACGACAGAAGGAATGTTTTCCTCATGCCGCCTCTTGTTCTCTTGCCTTAAATCTGTGTGGTCTGGTTACTGAATCTTCTGCCATTTGAAACAGTTCTTCCTTATTTGCTGTATTAAATTGAACATGTCTATCAAATCTCCTCTTAATCTTGGCTGCTCTAAGGAGAACAACCCCAACTTCTCCACTCACTCCACATAACTGGAAGTCCCTCATGACTGTGACTATCGTAGCAAATCTCTTCTGAACACTCTCTATCTAAAGTGAGGTGCCCAGAATTGAACACAATTGCTCCAGCTGAGGCCTACCCAATGATTTATAATAGTTAGCATAACTTCCTTGCTTTTGCATCCTATCCCTCTATTAATAAGGCCAAAGATCCCTAATGCTTTTTCAAAAAGTTTTTTTCAACTTATCTACCACTTTTAAAGATTTGTATACATGCACCCAGGTCCCTCTGTTCCTGTACCCCTTTAAAATTGTATCATTGAGTTTATATTGCTTCCCCTGATACTTCCTATCAAAATGTACAACTTCACACTTCTTTGTATTAATTTCATCTGATATGTGGCTGCCCATTTCATCAGTCTGTCTATATCGTCCTGAAGTCTGTTACTATCTTCCTCATTATTTACTACATTTATGAGTTTCACGTCATCTGCAAACTTTGCGATTATACTCCCTATACGCAAGTCCAAGCCATTAATACGTATGAAAAAGAGAAGTGGTCCTAATACCAACCCCTGGGGAACATCACTGTAAACTTTCCACTTGTCTGAAATACAACCGTTTACTACTACTCTCTGCTTTCTGTGCTTTAGCCAATTTTGTATTCATGCAGCCACTGTACTTTTAATTCTATGGACTTTACTTTTGCAAACAAGTCTATTGTGTGATACTTTATCAAACACCCTTTGGAAGTCCATATACACAGCATTGCCCACATCAACTCTTTCCATTACTTCATTAAATAATTCAACCAGATCATTAAACATGATCTTCCTTTAGCAAATCCGTGCTGACTTTCATTTATTAGCACATATTTTCCAATGGCCAATTAGCTTTTCCCTGGATTATTGTCTCTAAACATTTTCCCATCACAGGCGTTAGGCTAACTGGTCTGTAATTGGCAGGTTTAATCCCTCCTTTTTTTGAACATTTGCATGGGCTGGATTTTATTGATCTTGTTGGCACCCTGATGCCGACCCCAGAGGAGGTCGGAGTGCGCCGAGCATCAGCGTTTTTCGGGTGGCGATCAATTAGTGCGTCACTTCCATGATATCTGTCCAATTATAGATGGTCGGTGTGAGTGTGAGGTGGGAGCTAGAAGTAATGGACCCCGGTTAAATGGCATTTGTTTGCATTCAGAGTACAAACTGGTCTTCTAGTGTGAAGTGTTGTCTACTACTAAATGTTGCAGACTGGCACATTCTAAGGTCCAGGACTATGTGCTGAGGGATGCACTAAAACTTGGGGCAGCTGCAGCAAAGGCTCAATGGGGAAAGACCACTGTGTAAGGACCCCCCACCAAGCTGAACTGAGGGGCTGGGTCCATGGGGAATCTCTCAAACTGTGTTGTTGATATTTTTGTTAGCTGTAAATGTGAAACTGTAATTGGCATAACAGTAGTGAAATGGAAGCGTTGTGAAGAAACTCATGATAGTATAGAAGGAAACTTCCGAAGAAGGGTCACTGACCCGAAACGTTAACTCTGCTTCTCTTTCCACAGATGCTGCCAGACCTGCTGAGTGAATCCAGCATTTCTTGTTTTTGTTGTAGAAGGAAACTGATCTCCCTTGCAATGTTTGTATTTTTTGGTGCTGTTTGAAACTGTTTGGCAATGTAATTTTTGCAGATTTTTATGAATAAAGTATATTTTGGAAATTAAAAAAAAATATGTTCGCTTTTCTCATTCACCCGAGCCATTTTCCGCTTCATCTGGGGATCTAAAATGGACCGGGTCCGGAGGGACACGATGTTCAAATCTCTGGACAAGGGCGGGAAAAATGTACCCAATGTGGCCCTCATCCTGATGACCACCTTCGTGTGCGGCTGCATCAAGCTGTGTGTCGATCTCCAGTACGTAAGTCCAAGTGTCACTACGTGCTGAGGTTCCGTCTGTCCCCGGTGTTGCGAAGGATGGGCCTGGGCACATTGCCGCGGAACGCTCCATGCAGTTGGGCCGTGCCGTACCACCTATCCTTCGTGGAGCAGTTTCTGCGGAAAAACACCTTTGACCACCGGTCCATCAGGCAGTGGTCTGCACGGAATGTCCTCAAGGCCCTACGGGAAAAGGAGATGGTGGATCCTGTCGGATGGTTCCCAGAGCAGACCGTCAAAGTCATTTGGCGGAATGCCTCATCACCAGAACTTTCAAACAAGCACCAAGACGTAGCTTGGCTGGTGGTGAGAAGGGCCCTCCCCGTCAGATCCTTCCTGCACACCCGAAGTCTCGCCCCCTCCGCACAATGCCCCCGCAGTGGCTGTGGTGGGGAAGAGACGGTTGCCCACCTCCGCCTGGAATGTGTCTTCGCAAAGCAGGTGTGGAAAGAGATGCAGTGGTATTTATCGAGGTTCATCCCAAGCAGCTCTGTAACACAGGAGTCTGTGCTCTAAGGGCTGTTCCCAGGGACGCACACCAAGACAAACATCAACTGCTGCTGGAGGACCATCAATTAGGTGAAAGACGCCCTTTGGTCTGCCCGAAACTTGCTGGTCTTCCAGCGCAAATAGTTGTCCACCACCGAATGTTGCAGACTGGCACATTCCAAGGTCCAGGACTACGTGCTGAGGGACGCACTAAAGCTTGGGGCAGCCCCAGCAAAGTCTCAATGGGGAAAGACCACAGTGTAAGGTCCCCCCACCAAGCTGAACTGAGGGGCTGGATCCATGGGAAACCCCTCGAACTGTATCGTTAATATTTTCATTTGCTGTAAATGTAAAACTGTAATTGGCATGACAATTGTGAAATGGAAGGGTTGTGAAGAAACTCATGACAGTATTGAAGGAAACTGATCTCCCTTGCAATGTTTGTATTTTTTGGTGCTGTTTGAAACTGTTTGGCAATGTAATTTTTACAGATTTTTATGAATAAAGTATATTTTGGAAATAAAAAAAAAATATGCTCGCTTCTCGGCCTTTTGGCTAAGACCAAGTGTAGCATCTGTTCTTATCAGTGCTTATTTGATTGAGAAGAGACCATGATCATTGCCTTTCGATCTGGGGGAAGCTTTGAGTAAAATGGCTATAACCAATCTTCGAGCTTCGGGCCAGGGAGTGCGGAACACCGTTCGGGTGGTCGTGAAGGACAAGGAAGGAGATGCACCGGTCAATCGCACCTTCTTCATCAAGAAAATTCTCTTCGATTGCTGCGAATTTCAAGCAACGGACGTCTTCTGCCTGCAGGATTTCCCCAGCAGTGGATACTTCGACGTGACGTTCCGGAACTTGGCGGGATGCATCAAGTTCCTGAAGGCGTTCAAGGAGAAAGGGGACCGGGCGCCACTGTCGATCCTTACAGCGGAGCCGCTCTTCACGCTTCCGTCACCACGGGACTGGGTGGTGACGGTTCACCTCTGCAACTCCCATGTTCCTGTGGTGGATGTACTCACCTTTCTCGCCAGGTACGTCGAGGTGGCCGGCAGCAGCACTGATGTCAAGGACCCCTTTGGGATTTGGACCAGCAAGCGGCAGGTCAAGATCACCTTGAAGGTCGATCCCAGTGGAGCCATCATCCAGTTGAGACTTCTTGGTCTACACTGGGCAGCCCAGAGTTTGCCGCACCTGTGGCAAATCTGGTCACGTGGCGGCCAACTGCAGCATGGTTGTTTGCAAGAACTGCAAGGAGGAAGGCCATCAGACCAAGGACTGTAAGCAGACTAAGTGTTGCAACTTGTGCGGTGTGGCAGGCCATCTCTACAAAACCTGCCCCAAACGCTGCCTCAGTTATGCTCAGGCGGCAAGGTCCAAGGAAAGGCTGGAAGAAGGTTCAACGAAGGCGTCTGGTATTCGAAAGGAGACAAGCAACCTTCTCCGCAGTGAGGAACTTCAACCTGAGAAAGAGAAGGAAGGGGAGGCAGCTGAAACCAGCGACCCAGCACCTACCCTGTGCTCGAAAACCCCCCCTCCACAGACAGAATCAATGGAGGAGGAGGCAGCAGATGGACAATCAGGTCAGTGGCAAGTGGTCCAGAGGAAAACCACAAAGAAAAAACACCCCAATGCGGAACAGGCCACCACCCAAACCAGTGTCAAGAGGAGGCTATCTTCTGAATCAGACTGCAACAACTCCTCTTCACTGGACGGGGGAATGCTGGAACGACAGCCCCTTCAAAAGAGGCGGCAGAACTCCAACGAGATGGATGATAAAGCATCCCAGCCCCAGGGCACTGGAAGCTGTGATGGGCCCAGCGTGCCCCAACCCCAAAGCGCCACACGTAACGACGTGGCCAACGCATCACAGCTCCGGGACACCGGGAGCAAAGACACGTCGGGCGCACCTCAGCTCTGGGAAGCCGGGAGCAGTGATGTTTTCGAGGAGGAACAGATGGAAGAAGCTGAGGACAACCCAATCCCCTCTGCCTACAAGACCCCCCCGATGTCACCCCAGCGGAACAAACACTGCATGAAAAAGCAGGAGGAGTTTCTGAGCCCAACCAACGTGAAACTGCTTGCGCACACGATGGGTATGCAGGAACATCCCGAAGGACTGGGACTAGCAAGGATAAATGGTATGGGAAGCAACAAATAACTTTTAAAAAATGGGTGTAAGAATTGCTTCCATTAATGTGCGTAGCATTAAATCTACTACGCGATGTGTTTCAACCTTGGATTACCTTGCCAAGGTCAAAGCTGACCTACTGTTTCTGCAGGAGTGTGGAATACCACACCTCAGCACCTACAGGCTGTGGTCGCAATGGTGGTCCCACGGGCCATCGATCTGGTCGGGGGGTAATGATTGCCGTTCCTCCGGCCTGGGTATTCTGCTGCGGGGAGGTATCTTCACCATCTCCGAAGTTAAGGAGGTGGTGGGCGGTCGCCTCCTCGTAGCAGACGTGATGTACAACAACGCTCCACTCCAGTTGATCAACGTGTACGCCCCGGTACAACGCAGCGAGCGGCTGACCGTCTTCCAGCAGCTCCCACTGCTGCTGGCGACGTCCCAGCCGGTCATCCTAGGCGGTGACTTCAACTGCATCATCGATGCGGCTGGACGATCTGGCAGTGACGCCAGCAAACTGGACGCTACGTCCAGATTCCTAATGGAAACAGTTAAAGATGCCAAACTGCACGACGTCTTCAGCAAACCTGCAGATGGAGCGCAGCGTAGATACACATGGTCAAGATCGGATGGGTCTGCCCGTTCCAGGATTGACTTCCTGTTTGTGTCCCGTGCTGTCACGGTCGGATCCACCGACGTCAAGCCGGTGTTCTTCTCCGACCACTGCCTCTTACTGGCCGACTGTCACTTACAGGACGACCAGCGAGTTGGCAGGGGGACGTGGAAGCTCAATGCGACACTGCTGACCCCAGAGAACGTTGAGGAACTCAAAAGGGATTACAAAGGTTGGAGGACCGTGAAACCCCTCTTTGAGTCTCCAGTTCACTGGTGGGAAGCGATTAAGGAGAACATCAAGAGGTTCTTCATCCACAAAGGTGTTCAGAGGGTGAGAGAGAGACGGAGGGAAATGTCCCGACTCCAGAAAATTATGCAAAATCTACTCCGGTTGCAGTCAATGGGGGTCGAGGTCAAAGAGGACCTCCAAGAGGTGAAGAGCAAGCAGGCCTCGCTCTTTGCCAAGGAGGCCTCCAAGATCATCTTCCGGTCCAGAGTCTGCTCCATCGAGCAGGATGAGACGTGCTCGCGTTACTTCTTCCAAAAGGTACAGAGAGAGAGCTCCGTTATCAGCAGCCTGAAGGAAGAAGATGGCTCGGTAACGTCTTCGCAGTCCGACATACTAAGGATCAGCAAATCCTTTTATGCTGGGCTGTATGACGCGAAGCCCACAGACAGCAGAGCCTCCCAGTCCTTCCTGTCATCTATCACAGAGGTCTTAGATGACAGCATGAGGGAGAAACTGGACAAGCCGCTAACTCTGGACGAGCTGACAAAGGCTCCTTGCTGACAGAGTCTGAGACGAGTAAAACTCCCGGGAGCGACGGCTTACCGGTCGAGTTGTACTCGGCCCTGTGGGACTGGGTCGGCCCGGACCTGCTGGAAGTATACGAGAGTATGCTCCTGGCCGGCAGCATGTCAGAATCCATGAGAAAAGGCATCATCACCCATTTACAAGCAGAAGGGGGAGAGGGTAGAAATCAGAAATTGGCGGCCCATCTCACTGCTTAATGTTGATTACAAGGTTCTGTCCAAAGTCATAGCCAGTCGAGTCAAATCTGCTCTGGAGTTGGTGATCCACCCCAATCAGACCTGTACTGTACCCGGCAGGAAGATCTCTGATATTCTTGCGCTACTCAGGGATACGATCGCCTACGTACGGGACAGGAGGGTGGACACCTGCCTCATCAGCCTGGACCAGGAGAAGGCTTTTGACAGGATATCGCACACCTACATGATGGATGTGCTTTCCAAAATGGGGTTTGGGGAGGGAATCTGCAATTGGATCCAACTGCTCTACACAAACATCAGTAGCGCAGTCTCAATCAACGGGTGGGAATCGGAAAGCTTCCCGATCAAATCTGGAGTCAGACAGGGCTGTCCTCTCTCCCCGGTCTTGCTTGTTTGCTGTATTGAACCCTTTGCTGAGTCTATTAGGAAGGATGCGAGCATAAGAGGGGTGACAATCCCAGGCAGCGGAGGCACTCAGGTTAAAACCTCCCTGTACATGGACGACGTCGCTGTCTTCTGCTTGGATCCGCTGTCTGTGCGCAGACTGATGAGCATCTGTGACCAGTTCGAACTGGCCTCGGGAGCCAAAGTTAACCACGGCAAGAGCGAGGCCATGTTCTTTGGAAACTGGGCTGAGCGATCCTTTGTCCCCTTCACCGTCAGGTCAGATTACCTGAAGGTGCTGGGGATATGGTTCGGAAGGGCCGGGGCATGCACCAAAACCTGGGAGGAGCGAGTAGCCAAGGTACGACAAAAGTTGGGCATGTGGGGGCAGCGATCTCTCTCCATTGTGGGTAAGAACCTGGTCATCAGGTGCGAGGAGCTCACGTTGTTCCTGTACGTGGCGCAGGTCTGGCCCATACCCCACTCCTGTGCTGTGGCAGTCACCCGAGCCATTTCCCGCTTCATCTGGGGATCTAAAATGGACCGGGTCCGGAGGGACACGATGTTCAAATCTCTGGATAAGGGTGGGAAAAATGTACCCAACGTGGCCCTCATCCTGATGACCACCTTCGTGTGCGGCTGCATCAAGCTGTGTGTAGACCTCCAGTACGCAAACTCCAAGTGTCACTACGTGCTGAGGTTCTATCTGTCCCCGGTGTTGCGAAGGATGGGCTTGGTCACATTGCCGCGGAACGCTCCATGCAGTTGGGCCGTGCCGTACCACCTATCCTTTGTGGAGCAGTTACTGCGGGAAAACACCTTTGACCACCGATCCATCAGCCAGTGGTCTGCACGGAATGTCCTCAAGGCCCTACGGGAAAAGGAGATGGTGGATCCTGTCGGATGGTTCCCCAAGCAGACCGCCAAAGTCATTTGGCGGAATGCCTCATCACCAGAACTTTCAAACAAGCCCCAAGATGTAGCTTGACTGGTGGTGAGAAGGGCCCTCCCCGTCAGATCCTTTCTGCACGCCCAAAGTCTTGCCCCCTCCGCGCAATGCCCCCGCGGTGGCTGTGGTGGGGAAGAGAAGGTTGCCCACCTCCTCCTGGAATGTGTCTTTGCAAAGCAGGTGTGGAAAGAGATGCAGTGGTTTTTGTCGAGGTTCATCCCAAACAGCTCTGTAACACAGGAGTCTGTGCTCTACGGGCTGTTCCCAGGGATGCACACCGAGACAAACATCAAATGCTGCTGGAGGACTATCAATTCGGTGAAAGACGCCCTTTGGTCTGCCCGAAACTTGCTGGTCTTCCAGCGCAAAGAGTTGTGCACGACCGAATGTTGCAGACTGGCACATTCCAAGGTCCAGGACTACGTGCTGAGAGACGCACTAAAGCTTGGGGCAGCCACAGCAAAGGCTCAATGGGGAAAGACCACAGTGTAAGGTCCCCCCACCAAGCTGAACGGAGGGGCTGGATCCATGGGAAATCCCTCGAACTGCATCAGGAAAATTTTCATTTGCTGTAAAATGTAAAAATGTTAATGGCATGACAAATGAAAGGAAGGGCTGTGAGGCAACTCATGATTGTATAGAAGGAAACGGACCGCCTTTGCACTGTTTGTATTTTTGACTTGGTGCTGTTTGAAACTGGTAATGTAATTTTTACAGATTTTTATGAATAAATTTTGGAAATATAAAAAAAAAAATTCCTAATGGAAATAGTAAAAGATGCTAAGCTACAGGATGTCTTCAGCAAACCTGCAGACGGAGCACAGCATAGATACACCTGGTCAAGATCAGATGGGTCTGCCCGTTCCAGGATTGACTTCCTGTTTGTGTCCTGTGCTGTCACGGTCAGATCCACCAACGTCAAGCCGGTGTTCTCCTCTGACAGTTGCCTCTTACTGGCCGACTGTCACTTACAGGACGACCAGCGAGTTGGCAGGGGGACATGGAAGCTCAATGCTACACTGCTAACCCCAGAGAATGCTGAGGAACTCAAAAGGGATTACAAAGGTTGGTGAACTGTGAAACCCCTATTTGAGTCTCCAGTTCACTGGTGGGAGGCGATCAAGGAGAACATCAAAAGGTTCTTTATCTCCAAAGGTGTTCAGAGGGCGAGAGAGAGACAGAGGGAAATGTCCCGACTCCAGAAAAGAATGCAAAATCTGCTCCGGCTGCAGTCGATGGGGGTCGAGGTGAAGGAGGATCTCCAAGAGATGAAGAGCCAGCAGGCCTCGCTGTTTTCCATGGAGGCCTCCAAGATCATCTTCTGGTCCAGAGTCCGCTCCATTGAGCAGGATGAGACATGCTCACGTTACTTCTTCCAAAAGGTACACACAGAGAGCTCGGTAACGTCTTCGCAGTCCGACATACGAAGGATCAGCAAATCCTTTTATGCTGGGCTGTACGACGTGAAGCCCATGGACAGCACGGCTTCCCAGTCCTTCCTGTCATCTATCACGGAGGTCTTACATGACAGCATGAGGGAGAGACTGGACAAACTGCTAACTCTGGATGAGTTGACAAATGCCATTGCGTCCTTTGAGACAAATAGAACTCCCGGAAGCGACGGCTTACCAGTTGAGTTGTACACGGTTCTGTGGGACTGGGTCGGCCCAGGTCTGCTGGAAGTATACGAGACTATGCTTCTGGCCGGCAGCATGTCAGAATCCATGATGAAAGGCATCATCACCCTCATCAACAAGCAGAAGGGGGAGAGGGTGGAAATCAGAAATTGGCGGCCCATCTCATTGCTCAATGTTGACTACAAGATTCTGTCCAAAGTCGTCGTCAGTCGCGTCAATTCTGCTCTGGAGTTGGTGATTCACCCTGACCAGACCTGCACTGTACCCGGCAGGAAGATCTCTGATAGTCTCGGGCTACTCAGGGATACGATCGCCTATGTACGGGTCAGGACACCTGCCTCATCAGCCTGGACCAGGAGAAGGCTTTTGACAGGACATCGCACACCTACATGATGGACGTGCTTTCCAAAATGGGGTTTGGGGAGGGAATCTGCAATTGGATCAAACTGCTCTACACAAACATCAGTAGCGCAGTCTCAATCAATGGGTGGGAATCAGAAAGTTTCCTGATCCAACCTGGAGTCAGACAGGGCTGTCCTCTGTCCCCTGTCTTGTTTGTTTGCTGTATCGAACCTTTTGCTGAGTCCATTATGAAGGATGCGGGCATAAGAGGGGTGACAATCCCAGGCAGCGGAGGCACTCAGGTCAAAGCCTCCCTGTACATGGACGACGTTGCCATCTTCTGCTCGGACCCGCTGTCCGTTCGCAGACTGATGAGCATCTGCGACCAGTTCGAACTGGCCTCTGGAACCAAAGTCAACCACGGCAAGAGTGAGGCCTTGTTCATTGGGAACTGGGCCGACCGATCCTTTGTTCCCTTCACCGTGAGGTCAGACTACCTGAAGGTGCTGGGGATATGGTTTGGAAGGGCGGGGGCATGTGCCAAAACCTGAAAGGAGCAAGTAGCCTGGATACACCATAAACTGAGCATGTGGGAGCAGCAATCTCTCTCCATCGTGGGTAAGAACCCAGTCATCAGGTGCGAGGCGCTCACGTTGTTGCTGTACGTGGCGCAAGTCTGGCCCATACCCCACTCCTGCACCGTGGTGGTCACCCGAGCCATTTTCCGCTTTATCTGGAGATCTAAATGGACCAGATCCAGAGGGACACGATGTTCAAACCTCTGGATAAGGGTGGGAAAAATGTACCCAACATCGCCCTCATCCTGATGACCACCTTCGTGTGCTGCTGCATCAAGCTGTGCATACAGCCCCAGTACGCAAACACCAAGTGTCGCTTGTGCCCTCCCCGTCAGATCCTTCCTGTACGCCGGAGTCTCGCCCCCTCCACATGCTGCCCTCGAGGTGGCTGCAGTGGGGAAGAGACAGTTGGCCATATCCTTCTGGAATGTGTCTTTGCAAAGCAGGTGTGGAAAGAGATGTAGTGGTTTTTGTCGAGGTTCATCCCAAGCAGCTTTGTAACACAGGAGTCTGTGCTCTATGGGCTGTTCCCGGGGACACACACCGAGATAAACATCAACTGCTGCTGGAGGACCATCAATTCGGTGAAAGACGCTCTTTGGTCTGCCTGAAACTTGCTGGTCTTTCAGCGAAAAGGGTCGTCCACGACCGAGTGTTGCAGACTGGCACATTCCAAGGTCCAGGACTACGTGCTGAGGGACGCACTAAAGCTTGGGGCAGCCGCTGCGAAGGCTCAATGGGAAAAGACCACTGTGTAAGGTCCTCCCACAAAAGTGAACTGAGGAGCTGAACCCATGGGAAACCCCTCGGGCTGTATACACCAAATATGGGTTTGCTGTAAAATGTACAACATGGCTTGTAAAATGGAATGGAAGGGTTGTAAGGCAACTCCCTCCTGTATCGAAGAAAACTTGATTTCCTTTGCACTTTTTGGAATGTCAACTTGGTGCTGTTTTGAACTGTTTTGTAATACATTTTTTACAGCGTTTTATGAATAAAGTATATATTTGGGGGAAAAAAATGAAGGCACAAGCTTCTGCATTCTCAAAAGTTTAGTATGAAGCAAAGCCAAGTTGTCAGCCATGAGAATCTTTACAGGGATGGCATTCCTCTAAGCAGGAGGGCCTCAAGGAAGACAGTGATTAGGCATACCGAGGAGATTATTGACCATTGCAACCCTCACCTAAGGGAAGGGAACAAAGTAATGGAGGATGGTAATGTAGGCCCTGATAGTGATACTGATAGTGCCATTTTAATGTGGGTAAAATTGTTGTGTTCGAAAAGTGAGATTTGTTATGTCTTTTGTTGTGTAGTTAGTGACAATGTCAGTGGTTCCTGCCTGTATGTAAAGTCTCAGAGTACCATGTACGCTCACAGAAGACATGCAGCATCATGAATGCTAAACCACGTGAGAAGTGGATCTGGAGAGGGGCTGCTACGTATAAACTGGCAGTCCGATTCACAGCCTTCCATTGAAGAATCTTCAAAGCTCAGAAGAAGCGGCACAGTGGCGCAGTGGTTAGCACCGCAGCCTCACAGCTCCAGGGACCCGGGTTCGATTCTGGGTACTGCCTGTGCAGAGTTTGCAAGTGCTCCCTGTGACCGTGTGGGTTTTCGCTGAGTGCTCCGGTTTCCTCCCACATCCAAAGACTTGCAGGTGATAGGTAAATTGGCCATTGTAAATTGCCCCTAGTGTTGGGAGGTGATAGGGGATATGGGATTACTGTAGGGTTAGTATAAATGGGTGGTTGTTGGTCGGCACAGACTCGGTGGGCCGAAGGGCCTGTTTCAGTGCTGTATCTCTAAATAAAATAAAATAAAAATAAAAAATAAAGTGTTCCTAGATCAGGGCATCCCTGCTAATGTAGTCAGTGTGTCGCCCATGAGTCCAATCTCTGGGTTGCCTCTGCATGCCTTCAGTTCATCCTCCTTGGATGATGAGGCAGTGCAGTCTTCCCCATGGACCTCCTCCAATTCCACTCCTCTCTGGATGACCATCTTGTGCAGAGCGCAGCAGACCACACTAATGCAGTAAATCCTTGAGGGGGCATTACTGCAGGGTACCCTGCCCCCCATTCCCCGTGCTCCACCAATCGGTTAAGACACCAGAACCACATCTTCAGGAGGCTGACGGCGTGCTCAATGGTGGTCCTTGTGCTGAGATGTTAACGGTTATATTGTTCCTGTGCCTCAGTTGTGGGATTTCTCACCAGGTACTCCCTGTCCGCCAGGAGCCATCCACGGAACCTGTGTGGTGGGATGAACAGCTACGGCTCCTATGACTGCCTCAGAATGAATGAATCATGACAGCTGCCAAGAAACCTTGCGCACACCTGAAGACTCATTTATAATGGTCGCACACTTGCTGAGCGTTTAGTGAGTGGAAACTTTACCTGTTGAAGAGTACTCTGGCCTGAGATGACGGGGCTTTGATGGCAACATGTGTGGAGTCGAGCATGCCCTGCACCTGAGGGAATCCTGCCATTGAGGCAAAACCCAAGGCCTTCTGTGCCTGACTGGCTGCATCTATGCTGAAGGCGACAAAGTCAGAAGCATCAGTCACCTGAGATGTACAGCTGTGGGTTTCTAATTGTGACCCCTGAAAAGAGCCAGAAGCTGAAAAGTTCACAGTCACTGTCAGCTTAACAGCTACTGGCATCAGATTTCCCTGAGCCTTCTGGCGTAAGGCTGTACTCCAGGAGCACGCACAACTCAGCTACCACGTGCCTTGATAGGTGCAGCCATCTGTGGCACTACTGCGCCGCCGTGCTCAGGAAGCTGATCCACTTGATTCCGCGAGTATCGCCTTCTGGCACCACCTGTCCTGCGACCCGCATTTGTGTACCCATGTGCACCGTGTGACTGCCTTCGTTGCTAAGGCTGCTGCTCCTCCCCACTACTCCAATCTATCTCTGAGTAGGTGGCCCCCATTCTCAGAGACAGTGTCAGCATTAGGGTCTCAGCTGCCAAATTTCCCTTCCACTTTTATGAAAGAGACGTTCTCCAGGTCCCTCCCCCTTGGTCACCAATCCCAAACGTACAGCTCTGCATCAAGGGTGGCAGATTAGTGTGTGTGCATCAGCTTCTGCTTTATGATTCGTTCTTTTGGACATATTTTTAAGTGGCTGGCACTTTAGTCAAGGACCTCCCACTATGTATCTGCTTGGACAAGGTGATGACACAGCTTGGCACCTGTGCACCTTAGGTAAAATCTCAATTCCTAATGAAACTACTTCTCAACTGCCTCCTTGATGAGCATAATTGCCTGCCCACTGCTACTGAGTGGGTAGCCATCCTCCCCGAGAAGCCGCCTCTGGGAAAATCATGCAGAGGTGGCCTCACCACAGGCAACTGGCATGCCGTGTTGCTGCACGAATTTGCCAGCTCTCCTGCTCTCTAACCCTCCCCTGCCATCTTGTCAAAATCCAGTCTTCTGGCACTGCCCCCATATCTAAGGAGGATGGAGAGATTATAACCAGAGCCTCCGCAATTTCTTACTTCCCTAAGTAACCCAGGATGCATCCCCTCTTGACCAGGTGGCTTACTTAATTTGAGTGCTATCAACATTTTCAGTACCTCGTCCTCATCTATTTTTATCTGATCCAATATTGCTACCACCTCCTTCTTTACTGCTACAATGGTCTTTTCCAGTGAAGGCAGATGCAAAGTATTAATTTAGTATCTCACCCATACCCTCTGCCTCCACAAGCAGATTTTCTTTGTGGTCCATGGCCCCACCTTACCTTTGACTACTGTTTTACTAGTTATAAGTTTATAAAAAACATTTGGCTCTCACTGCTGACGTCAAAGCAAGCTGCTCACAAAGGTTTAGTGGGCTCTGTGAAGTTTCCTACGACAACACTAATTTTCATTCTGGTACCATCTATAGGTTATTTCTGGCATCCAGGAACAATTTGGCTGCTCAGCCGATCAGATGGAAGAATTCTTACAGTCAGCAAACCAGGAAGTGAAGAGCACTGATTATCATTCACTTTTTAATTATTTTACAGAGAGTGAAATAAAGACAAGGATGTACATATGGGATTAAGGTCGAAGCAGAAATATAAAAAAAACTTTAAAGAAAATCAATTTTTATTCTTTTAAAAATCTATGGATTTTTTAAAATCATAGAATGGAGGGATTGATACTCCAGACTTCTAAAATCAGCTTTTCAAGGCCAGAGAGGTTGTTCAGCAGTGCTTATGACTTGGTACATCATTAAAAACTCAGTTACACCTCAGTCAACAGGTAAGAGTAAAGCGTAATAAGTTGAATTTTACATCAAATTACTGATTCTGTGCTGATTGCATCTACAAAGTCTGCAAAAGTGCACTCTGTGGACGAAAAAGGTATCACCGACAGCAACTTCTGGATTTCCACAATTAACTGCACATGTGCAGACGCCAGGAGATGCTGTCAGTTTCACAGAGTAATGACAACGAGTGCTGGTAGTTTCAGCATCATTACAACTGCAAATTCCAGGCCGTTATTGTATCACACGGCCAGTAGGATGGCAGACAATGAATCAGACTGACCTGATCTATGTTCATCCAGCAGTTGCTGTGTCCCTCAGCAAACTGCTGTAATGTTTCCTGGCACATCTTGTGTTTTCTCATGCTCTTATTTAACTGCCTCACCTTGTGTTTTTAGATGTCAGCTTGAAAAAGTTTGCTGTTAACCTACTCCTGCGCATCAGCCTGCAGTCCTGTAACTGAATGGTTTCAACTAACTTCAGCTTGTCATAAGTAGGAAGAACTAGCTTGAAAATCTCCTTCGGCATAGGGAACAGAGTTTCATTCTGGTATCGGCCTTGGCAATTCTCAGTCCCGGAATTATAGAATGTTACAGCCATTTGGCCTCTCTTGGCTATTGAACTATTTTATGTTCATGAACCAATAAGTTTAATCCCACTTTCTTACTTGCGCCCTGCACTTTTTAATATTCCTTTTTTTCTGAGCAATTACCTAAATCTATTTTGAAAGAATCTATGGCTTTCATAAAACATGTGAATGAACAGTTTTCAGGAAAAAAAGTAGAACTTATGGTTTTAATCGACTATTTATGGCAGATAATTTCACATTCTCATCATGCTCTGTATGAAAAAGAGGTTCTTATAACTTTAGGCATGTTGGAAACAATGACAAGTCAGTATTTCTTGGCCATTCCTGGCTGCCCTGAAAGCATCAACTAACGAATATGGTTTTGTTTGGCAGATTCCAGCAGCTTTCAAGGTTTTTTTTTTCTCAGCCCACAAAAAAACAAATCTTTTCAAACCAATTTCAAAACTTTCCATGGTGGAATCTGAACATATGACATCCAGATTGTTAGTCCAGTGCTGTAACAGGATAACACACCCTATTACTCCAAACTACTGCTACAGGGCTGGAGGGTACGACAGGCAGACAGGGATGCAACCATTCCTGCCTAAGACGCGCACCCGCACCCCACCCCCAACCCCGAGAAAGTGATTCTAAGCCTTCCACTTGAACCGATGCAGTCCTTTTTGGCGATGGTTCTCCCAAGATTGGTGTTTGGTAGAGCATTCTGAGATAGAGCGATAGATAGCACATACAATGATATAGTGGTAATCCTGCTGAAGTAGTAATCCCATAGGTCTGGACGTAATCCAGAAAGTGGGAATTCTGATCCCACCATAGCAGTTAGAAAATTTAAACTCAGTTTAAAAAATCTGAAAACTGATTATATAGAACACAAGGAGCAGGACGAGGCCATACGGTTTCTTGAGCCTGCTCTGCAATTTAATAAGATCATGGCTGATCTTCAAAGTAAACTCCACTTTTCCGCCCAATCCCCGTATCCCTTGATTCCCTTAGAGACTAAAAATTGATTGATCGTAGCCTTAATATACTCGATGACTTAGCATTCACAGCCCTCTGGGTACAAAATTCCCAAGATTCACAGCCCCTTCAGTGAAGCAATTTCTCCTCATCTCAGTCAGAAATGGCCAACCCCTTATCTTGAGGTGATGCCCCCAGACAGAGGAAAAACCTTTCGCTGCCTACCCTGTGAAGCTCCCTCAGAATCTTATATGTTTCAATGAGATCAACTTTCATTCTTCTAAACTCCAGAGAGATATAGGTTCAGTCTACACAATCTCTCCTCATAAGACAACCCTCACATGCAAGGAATCAATCTAGTGAATTTTCATTGCACTGTCTCTGAGACAAGTATATCCTTCCTTGGGTATGAAGACCAAAATGATACATGGGTGTGATCTCACTCCAAAGCCCTGTACAATTGCAACAACACTTCCTTACTGTTGTATTCCAACCCCTTTGCAATAAAGGCCAACAAAGCATTTGCCTTCCTAATTGCTTGCTGTACCTGCAGATTAACTTGCTCTGTTTTGTGGAAAAGGACACCCAAATCCCTCTGAGCAACAACATTTCATAGATTCTCACCACTTAAAAATATTCTGTTTTTCTAGTCTTCCGACCAAAGTGAATAATTTTATCTTTCCCCACCTGCCACCTTCTTGCTCATTCACTTAACCGATCGATATCCCTTTGCAGACAGTTTGGCTGGATTTTCATTACTGGGTTGGGAATCTGCCACCATTTTTGGGACCTGACCCCATGCCGTGTTCGTTTTGCTGATGTGGTGCTATTTTTAAAAGTAAAACACTTAATTGGTCTGGCGCCCAATTGGAAGCGCCAGAAGCATTCTGGAAGTGGGAACAGGTCACTGAGGATAATCTTAAAAGGTATGCTGGTGCTTTCACTGATGCAGCATTACATAGATTGGAGGGCCTCTGTGAGCATGGGCATTCGTCCCCGGGTGGCATCCCGTTTCTCTGACACCTTCCTGGGGGCACTAATTGACGCAGTATTGGAGAAAGAGAAAGCTGTTATTCCCGGCCTCTGGAAGGAGAAATCCACCTAGCGAGACCAAGAGAGCTTGGATGGTAGTGGTGATGGAGGTCAGCAGCTGGGGACCCACGTGAAGGACCTGCATCCAGTGCAGAAATTTTTTTTAATGACCTCTTGCGGTCTGATAAGGTGAGTGGCCAGCGGCACCCAGTTCATTGGGCACCAACTCTCTAAGGACCAGAATGCACGTGAGCTGACATTGCAGAATATCCATAGTTCTAACTCACATTGTCAGAGTAAGTCAATGTTTGGTGCACTAAGACGCAGCCACCCTCACACATTGGCGACAGTCGGATGGGGATGGGGATGTCGCTGAGGTGAACATCAGCCCACGTGTGTGTCTTCCTCAAAGAGATGAGGGAAGACAGCCTGCTTATGAATCTTTCTCCTCTCATCCTGCAGGAGAAGAGAGCCAATAATGCTCTGGAAATGGCCAGAAAGGGAGGTGGAGTGGCCCAGCTCCACATGTTGACAGCAGTGGAGTAGGCAGCGCTGGAGATTGGCAGGGTGCCCTCGAAGCATTTGGTAGGGGATGGTGAGATGGGAGGCCATAAGCAACAGAGTCATTGCACAGCACTTTCTTGAGGTGAAGGACATGGAGGAGACTCCTGCCCAGTGTGGGTGTTAGACTGCTGTCATGTGAGGGATTGGTTGTGCAGGGGCACTTGTTGAGTAGGGCCAGTTCTCAGCACCATTTTCTCTTGTGTCCCATAGAGCCAGTTGCAAATCTGCGCCCAAGTGTACCAGCCGTATCAGCACCAACATCCTCAGTGGTGGGGGGAGTCCACAAATCTGTGCCGTCACATCATACCTCGGCACCTTCCACCAGCGCAGAGACACTCACCTTGGTTGGGCCACAGATTAGTGTAGAAAAGGGAGCATTGGGTGAAACTCACAGTAGGAGGAAGGTGAGGCAGGGTCAGCTGTGGGCAGTCCCCCTCAGAGAATGGAGGACAGACGCAGTGATGTTCTGCTGGGCCAAGATGCTGGGCCTCAGGTGACACAGACAAGGAGGGCTTTCCTCGAGAACCAGAGGCAGATAAGTTCCCGTTTTTCAGCGTTCACTGAGGCCTTGAGGAGCCAGGGCAGGCAATGGAGAAGTCCATGCAGCGCATGTGCTGTGCCATGACTCAGGGATTCAATTACATGAGCTCCTACATTGAGAGATTGGGCAACTTCTTGGAGAGCCAAATGCAGCACCACTCTGAGTGGGTGCAGGTGCAGTGCACTGATATGCACAGAAGAAGTGAAACTCTTTGTGGCATTGACTGCTCAGTGTCGCTGATGGCACAGAGTGCTCAGAGTGGCTGCCAGCTACAAACCAGTCTGTGACCACTTCCAGCAGCCACAGACACCAGGAAAAGGCTGAGATGGTCCTAGCAGCAGATGATGGGGCCACCCCTCGGGGGCACCGGCATCACCCTCCGGCCCCTCGCCCTCTCCGACTCCGGAGCTTTCCGTGTGCCAGAGCCCTCTGACAGAGGCAGTCCCTGCCATGGCATAAGCACGGCAGGCTGTGGAGGAGCCCCCATGGGCACGTCCAAGATGAGGATGGAAGCTACAGGCATTTCAGCTGGTGGCAGGGAGTAGGGAGCAGGCTGCCTCCACCTCATCCTCCGCCACAGGGGCAGCACCCCATATAATTGTTAGGGAGAGGAAGCACCATGGCATTTTCTGGGTCACCTGGGTGCTATTGTTTATTGTCTGTTATTTTATTTTGTTTGCCTCACAATATAATTACTTTATTTCACCACTCTGACAGGTGTATCGTTGTTGTCTCATCGCAAAAGGGACACCGCGTCATGGGACAGTTGGTGGGGATATGAGCCCCTGGGAATGTTATGTGCTCAAGCCTTATAATGTTGGACAATGGTGGCTGGAAGAACCCTCCATCTGTATGTTCATAGCTGCCAAAGCGACCTTGCAGTTAAGGGTCATTAGCGGTGAAATAGCTCTCTATGTTGGAAGGTGAGTTCTGGGGTTATCAGCCGGAAGGGCTTGGGGGAGATCAAGTGAAATGCTGCTTAATCAATATGGCCCTTGCTGCCATGCCAGCCTGCAGTTCACACTGAAGTCTGGGAAAGCATGGCCGGACATCTTTCGCTGCCTGGGTGCCAGCCACCTCTGGAGTAATCCCTTTCTCCTCCTCGTCATCCTCTTTTTCCTCCTCCCAGTCCTCCTCCGAGTTGGAGTGGCATTCCAGCTCCTCATCTTCATGCCTCTCCAGGTCTTTTTCCAGTGTCATGTGCAGGGCACAGCAGATTACCACGATATAAGACACTCTGGCTGGCTCGTACTGGAGAGGACATCACCCGACTGGTCGAGGCAACGGGAAAGCATTTTCAAGAGGCCAATGGTCTGTTCAATGCAAGTCCTTATTAGGAGATGACTCTTGTTGTAGCGCCCCTTCCCCAGCCGTGTCTGGGTTTTGAATGGGCGCCAGAAGCCATCTCCTTAGGGGATCCCCCAGCAGCCACCCATGGAGTCTGGATGTGGGCCTGAAGAGGTGTAGCACCTGGGACTCTTGCAGGGTAAAGGAGTCATGACAGTTGCCCAGGAATCGGTCAGAGACCTCCAAGATTCACTTCCTGTGGTCACAGACCAGTTGGAAATTCAATGTGTGATAGTACTTTCCATTGAGGAATCTGATTGGCTGGTCTGCCAGTGCCTTGATGGCTACGTGTGTGCAATCAATGACCCCCTGAACCTGAGGGAATCCATTAATGGGGGCAAAACCCTCTGTGTCTGCACTGGCCCATCTGTGTCAAAGTGGATGTATTCCCCTGCCCTCTGGAATATGGCACCCTTGACATGCCTGATGGCGTGATGAGCTGCCAGTTGCAAGACGCCACCTAGGTCTGCAACAGATCCCTGTAATGAGCTGGTTGCATAGAAGTTTAGGGCGATGGTGACCTTGGTGGCTGCAGGTAAGGGACTGCCATGGGGACTGCATGGCCTCAGGTCATTGTGATCACAGCAAAAATGTCTGAGATAATCTGCCTGGATAGGCGTAGCCTCCTGCAACACTGGTGCTCTGGAATTTGCAGGTGGCTCACTCTTGGCCAGTAGATCTGATGTCTAGGGTAGCCCCTTCTTCTCCATGCAGACCCCCGCTCTGCTCTTCTGGCCTCCTCCAATCCAGGAGGTTGCATCTGCTGCAGCTTATCCTTGCTGCTCTGTCCAATGTCAGAGTAGCCTGTTCCCATCTAAACTCCCTCAGCTGGGCTTTGCACATTTACCAGGCCTTCCCCTGCCAACTCCAGGTGCCCAAGTGATACCAGTGGGCTCACATCCTTCTCCAGATTCCTACCACTCACCACTGAGAAAAGCAAGTCTTACAGCTCCAGCAACGGCTACTCTGTAACACTTTTAAAGCTGCTGAGCTTTATTTTGTGCTTCTGCATTATTTTAATCAGCCTTTCCTATAACCCTCATGGCCCTGCACATCACGTCTCCTAAACACTGCCCTGGTCCAGACATGGCGTTCTCCCTGTTCCCTTCTTTTAAAGATTTTAAACTGCTGCTGACTAGCCTGTTAATGAATTGCTCAATGAGTTCAACAGGTAATTAATTGGAGGAGTGCGGGGTTGCTGTTCCCTCCCAGTGTCTCTTTAAAAATGGTGTCACCTTCTAGAGAAGGCAGGACCCGGTGGCGACCTCCGAGAACGCGATCTTCATATTACGCTCGCCCCGCCCCCAGTGAGCTTTAAAAATCCAGCCCTTGTGTTCTCCTCACAGCATACTTTCCCACCTATCATATATCATAGGCAAACTTGGATACATTAAACTAGGCGCCCTCGTCTAAGTTATTAATATAGATTGGAAATAACGGAGGCCGCAGCACTAATCTTTCCCACAAGTAACAGCCTGTCAAACTGAAAATAACCCATTTATTCCACTCTCTGTTTTCTGTCCTTTAACTAATCTTCTGTCTATGCCAATATATTACCCCAACCTCATGGGGCCTTATCTTGCGCAACAACCTTTCATATAGCACCTTATCAAATATCTTCTGAAAATCCAAATATGCTACCTCCACTGGTTCTACTTTATCTTCCCTGCCAGTTACAACCTCAAAATCCTCAAATAGATTTGTCAAGCATGATTTCCCTTTCAAAAACAATGTTAACTCTGCCTAATCATGTTGTAATTTTCTAAGTGCCCTGTTGCCACTTCCTTAATAATGGATTCCAGCATTTTCCTGACAACAGTTTCCTGTTTTCTATCTCCCTCCTTTCTTGAAAAGCAGTGTTACATTTGGTATCCTTCAATCTACTGGAATTATTTCAAAATCTAGGGAATTTTGGAAGATCCAACCCACTGCATCCACAATCTCTGTAGTGCAGAACATCAGGTCCTGGGAATTTGTTGAATTTGAATCCCATTAATTTCTCCAGTATTTTTTCTTTACTAATAAAAATATGCCTAAGTTTCTTATTTTCACTCGACTCTTAGTTCGCCATTATTTCCAGAATTTTTTTTGTGTTTTCTACCATGACAACAGATGTAAAGTGTTTAATGTCTCTGCCATTTCCTTATTCCCATTATATTTTTTCCTGTCTCTGCCTCTAAGGGACCCAGGTTTTCTCTTGCTAATCTTTTCCTTTTTACATACCTATGCATTGGTTTTGACCTTCCAAAATTTCCTAGATTCTCGAAGAGTCCCAGTGGGTTTGCCTTCAGATTGGAGTTGGATTTACTCAAGTGCAGAGTACCATGGAACAACTGGTACCTTCACTGTGTCATCTGCAAGAGAGCCCATAGACCTACGAGACCGAGCATGGAACAATGCGACTGTGAGCATTGAGACCTTACCCACCCCATTACAGGGGTCTGCTGCTGTTGGATTTGACAGACTGTGAGGTGACCATCACTGTCACCTCTGAGATAGAAGGTTGTGAGTTCAAGTCCCAATCCAGAGACTTGAGCACAAATCTAGTGCACTACTGAGGGAACACTGCACTGTTAGAGGTGCCGCCTTTTGGATGAGATGTTCAACCAAGACCCTCTCAAGTAGGGGTAAAAGATCCCTCAGGCATTGTTGGAAGACGAATAAGAGAGTTCTCACTGGTGACCTGGGCAATATTTATCCCTCAACTAGCACCAATAAATATGATCATTGTGCTATCAATGGGATATTGTTGTGCACAAAGTAGCTGCTGCATTTTTGACATGATAATGGTGACTGCATTTCAGAAAGTACTTCATTAGCTGTAAAGCACTTTAGGATGATCTGAGGTCCAGAAAAGATGTTGTGTAATTGCAAGTCTTTTTTTTTCTTAAGGTCCAGTAAAGGCAAGTTAACAGTTGGCTTTACCTATATTATAGACGTCTTACAGACTGTTCTCATTCAGTGACAGGTGTGACGGAGATTTGTTTTATGAAGTTGCAAGCAGTTGTGGCTTTTGTGGCCTACCTTCACCTCCGGCTGGCAGACACTCAGAGGGTGCAGCGCACTTGTTCTGGGTGTTTTGCATACTGCTTACGCTATGAAGTTGTCACTTTTCTACACACGACAGACAGCACCCACTTCTTACTTGAAGTCACATCAGTTACTTTTAAAACAATTGCACCGAATGAGTTAGAACATATGAGAAACCCAGTGCCAGTCTGTGAACTTTGCTAAATACCAGCTTACGCAAACCTAACCTGGTTCTGTCTTGGATGCTTTCTCAGGTTCAGTGGTGTCGGTTGCTCTTGTAAGCAGTGTGTAGGCACTTTACTCGTAAAGAATAAAATGATTAAAAAGAACTTACATTTATATAGTGCGTTTCACAGCCACATGACATTCCAAAGCACTTTTGAAATGTAGTTACTGTTGTAATGTAGGATTTGGACCAGTCAGTTTTCACACAGCCAGGTGCTACAAATGGCAATGTGGGGCAGGATCATCCCTCTGGCAGCACGAAACAGAGGTTGTGACTGTTTCGGGGTCCTGAACCTGCCCCTGGAGGAGGGGGAAACTGTGGCTCATTGTGACTTCCGCCGGGGTGTGCCCTTAATTGGCCGGGAGATGGGCTCGCGTCCAATTAAGGATGACATGCAGGCTCTCGAAACTGGAGGGCCAATCAGAGGTCTTCCAGCTTGAAAGGAGCAGCAAGCTGCAATAGAAGGTAAGGGCATTTCAAAATGGAGGCCACTGTCCAACTTTTTAAAAACTTAAATGAAAAAATTTTGCATCCAAGCCACCACTGTGGCAGGGGTGGGGATGATGGAGGGAACCCCTCTATAGGGCGTCTTGTGGTTGCTGCTGGGAGGCTGCCTCCAGGCACCTAAACTGGCCCCTGCCGCCCAATCGGCCTCCTTTAATTGGTCTCAATAGGCTCTTAATGAGATTTTTCAGCTACCTGCCACATGCAAGCAGGTAGCTCTGCCACACCCCACCACCACCCCCCACCCCATCCCTCCTCCGTAAAAATGGCCCATAGGCGAGATGCAGCCAGGGAACCCACACGCTGGCCAGCGGGGATATTTTTAGTTCCTGCCGGCCTCCATTCCTGGCCCTGGCCAGGGCTCAAAGTCCTGCCCGTGATAATTGTAATGAGTTGCCACCATGTAATGAGTTCTTTTTATGTTGTCTGATGCAGCATAAGTGAGATGCATGGAGTCCAGTTGTTTGAAGATCTCAAACAGGTTTATTTACAGCTAAACTATTATTTACAGTGCAGAGCTAACTATTTACAGAACCTGACTCTGGGTGTTACAGTTGCAGAGTGCCTCCAGCTTGTAGTTACATGACTGCATCCTGATACTTAGCTCGTTAACATGCTAAGATCTTAAAGGGACAGCACTCTTAAAGGCAATCACACAATATCCCCTTTCTTTCCTAAGATAAGTCTCATATACTAAAAGTGAAAATACATAAAATTAGATAACATCAAAATTATTCACATGGATAGAGATTGTGAAATTTATAAATATAGAAGCTTAAGAGCCCATATATCATTTAGATGGTTTGACAATTCGTCCAGATCTGGTTATGGTATAACTTCTGGGGATATGGATTTCACCCTTGGCTGTCCCGGATTTGCAGGCATGTTGTCAATGCATTGGCTGCCATTGTTCCGTCACACCCCCACTGTCGGAGCGTGCTCCCTCGAGTCCACTGTGCGCAATTGGAGTACTGCACACCTCTCTCAGTTGGCTTTGGTTCCTTCTCAACACCACTCCGCTCGATGTTTTAATCTCGTAGGACCTAGGCTCCCTGCATTCTTTGGATACCTCTGCAGGGAACCATGTTCTCATTGTGAGGCGTATGACCCTGACCTTTTTGTCCTACGTGTAGCTGAGGTAGTTCCGCCCCAGCATGTCAGTCATGCACCATCTTCATTCTCCCTTGTTTTTTGAGCAGTGTCTCCTGCATCTCAGAGAATTTGAACAGATGATGGCCCAGCAGAGTAGTCTGCACTTGTCTGCCAAACATGATCTCTGCTAGTGACGGTAAGCCCATATCAATAAGTGTAGCTCTGAGGTGGAGCGTGGCAACACGAAAATCTTGTTTTGTTCTCTTACACTTTAGGATAAGTGCTGTGACTGTGTGAACCACTTGCTCAGCGAAACCTTTAGATCTAGGGTAATGTGGTGCGGATGTCACATGGTTTACCCCTATTTGGCATTTATATCCCTGTAAGGTTTGTCCGTATATTGTGGCCCATTGTCAGAAATGATTTCTTTAGGTGCACCAAATAAACTGAATATAGCACACAATGTGCCTGCGATGACCACGCTTGAAGTGTCTTTTACCTGTCTGACAACTGGAAATTTGGAGAAAGAATCAGTGACTAAGATAATGTTGTCTCATTAACAGAAAATAGGTCAGTGGCGATTTTGGACCAAGGGACTGACGGAATCTCGTGAGGGTGTAGAGGTTCTTTGCGTAGTTGTAGCTGGTGACTCTGGTATGCCCCACACATCCGCACTAACCTTTCAATGTCATTATTAATTCCTGGCCAATAAACAGTATCTCGTGCCAGTCATCTTGTTCGCTCTATGCCCATATGGTCTTGGTGAAGTTGTGACAAGATGTCCTGTCAGAGAACTTTGGGCACAATCACTTGTTTTCCCTTGAAGGTAATGCCTCTCGAGATACCGAGTTCATCTCTACAAGGCCAAAAGTACCTGAGGGTTTCTAGCACCTCTTTCACCATGTCAGGCCAACTTTCTATGATGACTCTCCATTGTGCCTTCAGTTGTGGGTCATTGGCTGTTTCTGATTGTAGTTGGTCACATTTGTGCTGACCAAAATGCAATAAATCAATTTTCAGCACATCTTCCACCTCAATGTCCATGCTGTCCACTTGTAGATCCAGTGGAACTTCTTCATTCTTGCTCAGTTTGGTAATCTGCTCAGTGTATCTGAGTTGACCGTTTTGGTACTGGTTTGTAGCAGACGTCGAAGTCGTACTCCTGTACTTTCACTAAGAGCCGCTGTAGTCGAGGTGGTGTGCTTGTCAATGGTTTGTGCTAGATCACCTCAAGTGGTTTGTGGCAGGTTTCCACCATGAACTGCTTATCGAACAGGTAGGTGTAGAACCTTGTGATCCCAAACAGCAGAGCAAGTGTTTCATGCTCTATGAGTAATTGGACTGAGCGGAGGATAAACATTTGGACTCGAATGCAATTGGTTTGACATCCTGCAGAATGCACGCTCCTAGCCCTTTCTGTGAGGTGTCAACTTCCAAGATTGTCTTCTTCCGTGGACCGTAGTACTGCAGGGTGCAGGTGTCTGCTGACAACATTTGTTTGAGAGACTCAAACAAATGCTGATGATCCTCCTGCCATACAAATGGTACATCTTTCTTCAAGAGCTCTCTCAGTGATGAAGCTTTGTCACAAAAATTTAGAATGTATGGTGCCAAGAAGTTGAAAAATCCAAGACATCTCTGGAGGTTTTTTTTTAGATTAGAGATACAGCACTGAAACAGGCCCTTCGGCCCACCGAGTCTGTTCCGACCATCAGCCACCCATTTATCCTAATCCTACACTAATCCCATATTCCTACCAAACATCCCCACCTGTCCCTATATTTCCCTACCACCTACCTATACTAGTGACAATTTATAATGGCCAATTTAACTACCAACCTGCAAGTCTTTTGGCTTGTGGGAGGAAACCGGAGCACCCGGAGAAAACCCACGCAGACACAGGGAGAACTTGCAAACTCCACACAGGCAGTACCCAGAATCGAACCCAGGTCCCTGGAGCTGTGAGGCTGTAGTGCTAACCACTGCGCCACTGTGACAAGGTCTTCCTTGTCTTGTGGGGTCGGCTTATGCCTTACATCTTCGACTTTGCCTGGGTCAGGATGGATTCTGCAACTGGAACAGATGAAGCCAAAGAAATTGATCTAGAAACATAGAAAATAGGAGCAGGTGTAGGCCATTTGGCCCTTTGAGCCTGCTCCGCCATTCATTATGATCATGGCTGATCATCCAAATCAGTAGCCTGTTCCCGCTTTCGCCCCATTCCCTTTGCTCCCTTTAGACCCAAGAGAAAACATACAATGTTTTGGCCTCAACTGCTTTCAGTGGTAGCGTATTCCACAGGCTCACCACTCTGGCTGAAGAAATTACTCCTCATCTCAGTCCTGAAAGGTTTACCCCGTATCCTTAGACTATGACCCCTGGTTCTGGACTCCACCACCATCGGGAACATCCTTCCTGCATCTACCCTGTCAAGTCCTGGTAGAATTTTATAGGTTTCTATGAGATCCCCCCTCACTCTTCAGAACTCCAGCTAATATAATCCTAACCGACTCAATCTCTCCTCATACGTCAGTCCCACCATCCCAGGAATCAATCTGGAAAACCTTCGCTGCACTCTCTCTATAGCAAGAACATCCTTCCTCAGATAAGGAGACCAAAACTGCACACAATATTCCAGGTGTGGCCTCAGCAAGGCCCTGTATATTTGCAGCAAGACATCCCTGCTCTTGTACTCGAATCCTGTCGCTATGAAGGCCAACATACCATTTGCCTTTTTTACCGCCTATTGGACCTGCATGCTTACCTTCAGCGAGTGGTGTACAAGAGCACCCAGTTCTCGCTGCATATTCCCCTCTCTCAGTTTATAGCCATTCAGATAATAATCTGCCTTCCTGTTTTTGCTACCAAAGTGGATAACCTCACATTTATCCACATTATACTGCATCTGCCATGCATTAGCCCACTCACTCAACTAGTCCGAATCATCCTGAAGCCTCTCTGCATCCTCCTCACAACTCACCCTCCCACCCAGTTTTGTGTCATCTGCAAATTTGGAGATATTACATTTAGCTCCCTCATCTAAATCATTAATATATATTGTGAATAGCTGGGGTCCTAGCACCGATCCCTGCGGTACCCCACTAGTCACTGCCTGCCATTTGGAAAAAGACCCATTTATCCCTACTCTTTGTTTCCTGTCTGCCAACCAATTTTCTATCCATTGCAATGCACTACCCCCAATCCCATGTGCCTTAATTTTACATGCTAATCTCTTATGTGGGACTTTGTCGAAAGCCTTCTGAAAGTCCAAATAAACCACATCCACTGGCTCCCCCTCATCAACTCTACTAGTTACATCCTTGAAGAATTCTAGTGGATTTGTCAAGCATGATTTCCCTTTCGTAAATCCATGCTGACTCTGTCCGTTTCTACCACTGTTCTCCAAGTGCTCTGCTATAAAATCTTTGATAATGGACTCTAGAATTTTCCCCACTACCGACGTCAAGCTGACTGGTCTATAATTCCCTGCTTTCTCTCTACCTCCCTTTTTAAATAGTGGGTTTACATTAGCTACCCTCCTATCTGTAGGAACTGTTCCAGAGTCTATAGAATCTTGGAAGATGACCGCCAATGCATCCGCTATCTGTAGGGCTACTTCCTTAAGTACTCTGGGATGTAGATTATCAGGCCCTGGGGATTTATTGTCCTTCAATCCCATCAATTTCCCCAACACCATTTCTCTACTAATACGGATTTCCTTCAGTTCCTCTCTCTCACTAAACCCTGTGTTCCCCAACATTTCTGGTATGATATTTGTGTCCTCCTTTGTGAAGACAGAACCAAAGTATGCATTTAGTTGTTCAGCCATTTCTTTGTTCCCCATAATAAATTCCCTTGTTTCTGACTGTCTTCACCAATCTTTTTCTCTTCACATAACTATAGAAACTTTTACAGTCATTTTTTATGTTCCCCGCAAGCTTGCTCTCATACTCTATTTTCCCCTTCTTAATCAATCCCTTGGTCCTCCTTTACTGGATTCTAAACTGCTCCCAATCCTCAGGTCTGTTGTTTTTCCTGGCAAATCTATATGCCTCTTCCTTGGAACTAATGCTATCTCTAGTATCCCTGGTAAACCATGGTTTGGCTGCCTTTCCCATTTTACTTTTGTGCCAGACAGGGATAAACAATTGTTGCAGTTCATCCATGCGCTCTTTAATGTTTGCCATTGCCTATCCACCATCATCCCTTTAAGTAACATTTCCCAATCATGGCCAACTCGCGCCTCATACGTTCGTAGTTTCCTTTACTAAGATTCAGGACCCTTGTCTCAGAATCAACTACGTCACTCTCCATTTTGATGAAAAATTCTATAATATTATGGTTGCTCGTCCCCAAGGGGTCTCGCACCACTAGATTGTCAATTATTCCTCTCTCATTCCACAATACCCAGTCTAGGATGGCATGTTCTCTAGTTGGTTCCTCAATGTATGGTCCAGAAAACTATCCCCTATACACTCCAAGAATTACTCCTCTGCAGTATTGTGACTAATTTGATTTGCCCAATCTATATGCAGATGAAAGTCACCCATAATTACAGATGTTCCTTTATCGCATGCATCTCTAATTTCCTGTTTAATACTATTCCGAACATCACCACTACAGTTTGGGGGTCTATATACAACCCCCACTAACGTTTTTTGCCCCTTATTGTTTTTCAGCTCTACCCATACAGATTCCACATCGTCAGAGCTAATATTTTTCCTCACTGTTGCGTTAATTTCCTCTATAACCAGCAATGCAATTCCACCGCCTTTTGCTTTTTGTCTGTCCTTCCTAAATACTGAATATCCCTGGATGTTCATTTCCCATCCCTGTTCACCTTGCAGCCATGTCTCCATAAATCCCGACTATATCATACCCATTTACATCTATTTGCGCGATTAATTCATCCAGCTGTTCAACTGCTATTTTTTGCTAGAGTTTGTTTTTGCAGCACTTAAGTCTGACTGTTTACACAGCTGTTCAATAGGCAGTTCAATCACTTTTTTTAGCGCGGGTTTCTTTATGTTGGTCATGCTCGGGTGTTTAATGGGTTTTTTTAAGACTGTGACTTCATGAATGAAAGCTCTTCTGCACGCTCGCGTGACTTAATAATGTTTTTTTTTAAACTGTGACTGCATGAATGAAGGCTCTGCAGAGAAGCTTTCTCACACTTTTTCGAATGGACTCCTCCTGTTATTGCGCCAATCTCAAACAGCCTGGGAAAGGAGTCGGGTCTTCCCTCTTTTTTATGGAATCTTTGGAATAAATTAATCTTTCAAGCACTTCAAAGCTTGTTTTTTTTAAAATCAGTGACTCACTCGATTTACTTGCAGCCTGTCATTTGGTGCTCTGTTTGCTACAGCTGGAGGTAATTCCTTTATTCTGTCCACTTTTTGGGCCAGTATTTCTGTTTACCTTTCTCTCCAATGGCTGTAGGAAAGACGTTTTTAAAGCTGTTTTACCTGTGGTCTTCAAACGTAGACTTTGTCTTCTCACCACAGCTGCCACCATGTATATACAGTACAGAGCTATTTACAGAACCTTACTCTGGGAGTGACATTTGCAGATTGCCTCTGGCTTGTAGTCACATGACTGCATCCTGGTACTTATTTCATTAGCATGCTAATATCTTAAAGGAACATCACTCTGAAAAGCAATCACACAACAATAATGAACAGATAATCTGTTTTGGTGATGTTGGCTGAGGGATAAATATTGGTTTGGACACTGGGAGAACACTCCTGCTCTTTTGCAAAATAGTCCCATGGAATCTTGAGGGGGCCTTAGCTTAACATCTCATATGAAAGATGGCATCTTCAGAAATGCAGTACTTCCTTAGTACTGCACTGAAATGTCACAGATTTAGTCTAGAGTGAGGCTTAAACACAACTGTCTGACTTAGAGTGAATGGTGTTATCTCTGAGTCACAGCGTGTTGTGATTATAGCTAGAATTCTGCACGTTTAGCTGGATAGCAAAATTTGCAACACCTCGTACACCAAGTTCCCCCTGTGATGGCATACTGTGATACAGTCAGACATGCTTATTCTGCACACATTTTCTTCTTTTGTGAATAGGCAATAACTTATTACCTGGACAGACGACTTAGAGGAGAATTGGACAGATAAGATCACGCACCTGTAACCAAACCTGCCAAGCTTTCCTGTGTGCATACAGCCATGGCGAAAATTTAGCATTAAAGAACAAAAGAAGGAAGTTTGCACCTATAAAGTCAATGGGCTCAGAAGATACCTATGAATGGTATCAACATAATGATACTATGTCAGCCTACAATTGAACAATATCCTTGCCTTGTCTGTCAAGTTTTATTTAGAAATACAGCACTGAAACAGGCCCGTTGGCCCACCAAGTCTGTGCTGACCATCCACCACCCATTTATACTAATCCTACATTAATCCCATATTCTCTACCACATCCCGACAATTGTCCTACCACCTACCTACACTGGGGGCAATTTACAATGGCCAATTTACCTATCAACCTGCAAGTCTTTGGCTGGAAACCAGAGCACCCGGCAGAAACCCACGTGGTCACAGGAAGAACTTGCAAGCTCCACACAGGCAATACCCAGAACCGAACCCGGGTCGCTGGAGCTGTGAGGCTACGGTGCTAACCATTGAGCCACTGTGCTGCCCATAAGTGGCCCATAATATTTTGTTATGGCCAAGTGGTAAGGGGTGTGGGTGGTTCCCACTGTCACCTTCCAACTGACAGCAATTCTGTTTTGTTTAGAATGATGAGTTGGCCCCTGTGTGTTTTTAAGGTCAAATAAACAGACAAACTATAGGTTTTCTTATAGGTTTAAAACAGAAAATTAACTATTTATTGAACAATAATCATTCCCCAAAATGTTTACAACACCACGTATGCACGCATTCACTCTCATATGCACTTTCAAGATAAGATAGATAGAAGATAAAGTGTAAGAGTTCAAGGTGTAGTAGGTGTTCATGGTTTACGGTAAACCTGTTGAACTTTCTACATAGGAGAGTCTCTTTTAAAGGTGCAGACCTGGGTCTTTGTAGTCGTGTATTTGTTGAGGTGTTGTAGACTTCTGGTGGTTAAGATTTCAGACTGGAGGTAACAGTCACTTTCAGTTCTCTGATGCACCAAGTTGAAGTGTAGAATTAGCAGCAGGGAAGGATCTTTCCACAGCCCCTGGCTGGATTGTCTTCTGTAATGTTGGTGTGATCTCCCCCTCTCACTCCAGAGGGTTACCTTTTAAGATCAAAATCCATCAAATTATAGTTTCTGTTAGTTGACACATGGCCTTCTCCCCTGCTGTGACCACACAATGGACCATGATATGGGATCCATGGCTATCTATTAATGATTGAATGGGTACTATTCTGTTATGATGTGCCTACTTCACACCTTCTTTGTCTCAGAAGAAATCCATTCAATTCAAGAATGTCTTTTGATGGTTTCAGGATGGGTGAAGTCAACACCTCTTAGTCTGGAATGTATTCTTTTGTCCTTTTGAGATAGTTTTTGAATACACAGCCAAGGTCATATGATCTTTGGTGGCTGTCTTTCCTGCACAGTGTCCACTATTTTAAATGAAAAGTCAATTTCAAAGAGTTCACACTGAATGAAGTTCATATCTTAAAAGTTAGAAATGTGATATGTCTTTACTGGGCCTGACAATTTTCACCATTTAAGTACTAGGAAATGATCATCTCAAACAAGAGGAAGCTCAGTCATCTCCTCTTGAGGAAAGAAGCTGAAGAGGCGGAGAGGTGTAGGGCAGGTGTTCTAAAGGTTGGGGCATAGGCAACTGACGGTATGGCCATCAATGGTGGAGTGATTAAAATCAAGATGTACAAGAGGCCAAAATTAGAGGAATGCAGGTATCGTGAAGGGTTGTGGGGCTGAAGGACATTATAGTGATAGGGAGGGGTGAGGCCATGGAGGGATTTGAAAACAGGGATGAGACGTTGCTTGACCAGGAGTCAGTGTGAGTCAGCAAGTGATAGGGAAACAGGGCTTGGTGCGACTTAAGACACCAGCAGCAAAGTTTTGGATAACCTCAAGTTTACGGACGTGGAAAATTAGCCAGGAGTGTGTTGGATTGATCAAGTCAAGAGGTAACGAAGGCATGAATAAGGGTTTCAGTAGCAAATGAGCTGAGACGGGGCGAAGTCAGGTGATGTTACAGAAGTGGAACTAGGTGGTCATAGTGATGACATGAATATGAGTTCGGACAACAGGTCATTGATCGTCATATAGAGTCATAGAGTCAGACAGCATAGAAACAGGCCCTTCGGCCCACCACGTCCATGCCGACCATAATGCCTATCCATACTAATCCCTCCTGCCTGCATTAATTCCATATCCCTCTATGCCTTGCTCATTCAAGTACCTGTCCAGATGCCTCTTAAATGTCGCTACTGTTCCTGCCTCCACCATCTCCTCTGGCAGTTCATTCCAGATACCCACTATTCTTTGTGTGAAAAATGTACCCCTTTGATACCCTTTAAACCTCCTGCCTCTCACCTTAAATCTATGCCCTCTAGTTTTAGTCACCCCTACCATGGGAAACAGTCTCTGGCTATCGACCCTATCTATGCCTCTCATTATTTTATATACCTCTATCATGTCCCCTCTCAGCCTCCTTCGCTCCAGGGAAAACAGACCCAGCTATCTCTTTATAACTCAAGCCCTCCAAACCAGGCAACATCCTTGTGAATCATTTCTGCACCCTCTCTAGCTTAATCACATCTTACCTGTAATGCGTCGACCAGAACTGCACACAGTACTCCAAATGCGGCCTAACCAACGTTATGTACAATTGTCACATGACGTCCCACCTCTTGTACTCAATGCCTCGGCCGATGAAGGCAAGAATGCCATACGCCTTCTTCACCACCCTGTCTACCTGTGTTGCCACTTTCAGGGAACTATGTACTTGCACCCCAAGGTCTCTCTGCTCAAGAACACTCCCCAGGGCCCTGCCATTCACTGTATATGTCCTGCCCTGGTTTAACTTCCCAAAATGCATCACTTCGCACTTGTCTGCGTTAAATTCTATTTGCCAATCCTTTGCCCACTTTCCGAGTTGATCTATATCCTGTTGTAACCTTAGACAACCGTCTTCACTATCTACTATACCACCAATTTTGTTGTCATCTACAAACTTACTAATCATGCCCCCTACATTCACATCCAAGTCATTCATATATATGACAAACAACAGAGGGCCCAGCATTGATCCCTGCAGCACACCACTGGTCTCCGGCCTCCAATCTGAAAAACAACCCTCCACTACCACCCTCTGCCTCCTATCACCAAGCTAATTTTGTATCCAATTGGCTAGCTCACCCTGGGTCCCATGTGTTCGAAACTTCTGGACCAGCCTACCATGCGGGACCATGTAAAAGGCCTTGCTAAAGTCCATGTAGACAACGTCCATCACCCTGCCCTCGTCAATCCTCTTGGTCACCTCCTCAAAAACCTCAATCAAATTTGTGAGACATGATTTCCCACGCACAAAGCCATGCTGACTATCCCTAATCAGACCTTGCCTTTCCAAATGCATATTAATCCTGTCTCTCAGAATCCCTTCCAATAACTTTCCACCACTGATGTAAGGCTCACCGGCCTGTAGTTCCGTGGCTTATCCCTGCTGCCCTTCTTAAATAAAGGCACAACATTAGCTATCCTCCAGTCTTCCGGTACCTCACCCGTGGCTAACGATGATACAAAAATCTATGCCAGGGCCCCAGCAATCTCCTCCCTTGCTTCCCATAGCATCCTAGGATACACCTGGTCAGGCCCTGGGGATTCATCCACTTTAATGCATTTCAAAACCTCCAACATCTCCTCTTTTGTAATGTTGATATGCTCCAGGATATCGCTTTTCCCTCCCTTGAACTCACTAGCTTCCATGACCTTCTCCACGGTAAATACAAATGAGTATTCATTTAAGACCTTGCCCATTTCCCGTGGCTCCACACATAGATTACCACACTGATCCTTAAGGGGACCTACTCTCTCTCTAGCTACTCTTTTACTCTTAATATACTTATAGAATCTTTTAGGATTCTCCTTTATCTTATCTGCCAGGGAAATCTCAAGGCCCCTTTTCGCTCTCCTAATTTCCTTCTTAAGTGTACTCCTACATCCCCTATACTCCTCAAGGGACTCGCTTGATCCCAGCTGCCTATACCTGACATATGCCTCCTTCTTTGTCCTGACCAGACCCTCAATATCCCTCGTCAACCAAGGTTCCCTAAACTTGCCAGCCTTGCCCTTCCATCTAACAGGAACATGCCAGCCCTGAACTCTTCCTATCTCACTTTTAAAAGCCTCCCACTTGCCAGACATCCCTTTACCTGTAAACAGCCTCTCCCATTCAACTTTTGAGAGTTCCTGTCTGATGCCATTGAACTTAGCCTTCCCCCAATTTAGGACTTCAACCTGAGGACCAGTCCTATCCTTTTCCATAACTATCCTGAAGCTAATAGAGTTATGGTCACTGGTCCCAAAGTGCTCTCCTACTGACACATCAACCGCCTGCCCAGCCTCATTTCCTAAGCGGAGGTCGAGTGTAGCCCCTTCTCTAGTAGGGCCATCCATATACTGCTTCAGAAAATTATCCTGGACACACTTAACAAATTCGTCCCCATCTGATCCCTTAGCACTAAGGCAGTCCCAGCCAATATTAGGGAAGTTAAAATCACCTAATATTACAACCCTATAATTCCTACACCTATCTGTGATTTCCCTACATTTATGCTCTTCCAATTCCCTCTGACTATTGGGGGGCCAATAGTGATCACCCCTTTCTTATTTCTAAGTTCTACCCATATGGTCTCGCTGGACATTCCCCCCGGGATATCCTCTCCAAGTACTGCCGTGATGTTCTCCCTAATCAATAGTGTAACTCCCCCTCCTCTCTTACCTCCACCTCTGTCACGCCGGAAGCATCGGTACCCCAGAACTTTGAGCTGCCAGTCCTGCACATCCCTCAAACATGTTTCTGTAATAGCTATAATATCACAATCCCATGTACCGATCCATGCTCTGAGGGCCCTCAGTTGCCTGCATTGAAGTCCTCAAATAAAGAGGCCCAAAACAGATAAGGCCATTGGAGAGGAAGCAGCCTCTCGACATAGCGGGGAAGGGGCCTTAATTGCCATAATTTGCTGCCTGCCTTGGTAGAGTGGGCAGACGACCTGGTTCCCAGTCCACCCCTGGAAAGTCCTCCAGGTGGGAATACGTGGGCAGCCGTCCCAATGTAGCTCCTCTCTATTTTCCCACTACACCTGCTTCCATCCCTATCCCAAGGGGGCTGGGAAAATTCAGCCCATTAACTTTGTTTCTCTCTCTGCAGATGCTGTCTGATCTGCTGAGTATTTCCAGCCTTTTCTGCTTTAATTTCAGAATTCTAACATGGGCAGAATTTTTCTTTTTTGCAAATATATTAAAGAAGGTCTTAACCTCTGGAATTCTCTCCCTCAACCTCTCTGCCTCTTATCTCTCTTTCTTTAAGACATTTCTTAAAACCTGCCTCTTCGACCAAGTTTTGGTCACCTGTAATGATATCTCCTTATGTGGCTCGGTGTTAAATTTTGGTTGATAACGTTCCTATGGAGTGCCTTGGGATGTTTTACTGCATTAAAGGCACTATATAAATGCAATTTACTGCTGTTATTGAGGGTGATTAACAGCTGGAGCAGGTGTCATGAGAGATACTTCAGCCTATGAGTAAAATAATCAATCATCCACTACTTTTTCCCTCTTGAAAATGAACACTCATCCAGCTCGAAAGCTTTGCCATCCATTATTTTAAACAAGGAGGAGGTATTCATTTTAAATAGATGAATGCCTTCATTGCAATAGTAGGCAGAAGGATTTTGCACAAAGTGTTAATAATACATTACTCCTGTTCTTCTAAAATGAGCTCTCAAAAACACCTATTTAACCGAAATCGTAATTTCGTCAATCAACCACCAACTGAAAATCAGTTCGTTGATTCATTGACTTCAAAATAAATCACCAGCGTAACTGAGGTTTCAAATACCTGTGACGTCAACAGGAAGTGCATCAATGAATTAATGTTAAATGATCTAACCAAAAAAACGTTCAAAGTAAACTAAATCTGTTCAGGCAAAGGCATGAGGTGTTCAACGAGACAAAGCTCATATGAGCAGAATTGAAAGTGACTCAAATCTTTCACTAATTGAAACAAGACTCTGACTCAACATCAAAGTCTGGAAGCTTGTCATTTTATCAGATTAGATCTATTCATCAAGTCTACAGCACAAAAACAAACCATTCAGCTTTATTGGTCTGCACATTTTCCCCCTCCTCTTTACTTAACCCCAGAAGAGAGATGTTTCCAACTGTGGGGGATTCACAAACGTGGGGCCATAAACATATGATAGTGATTAATAAATCCAATAAGGAAATCTGGAGGTACTTCTCTACCCTGAGAGTTCTTAGTTCTTACTACCACAACCAGCAGTTAAGTGAATTGTATAGATGCATTTAAGGGAAAGCTGTATAAGTATCTGATGGAGAAAGGAATAGAAGGATATGCTGATAGGGTGAGATGAAGTATTATATGGGCGGCACAGTGGCGCAGTGGTTAGCACCGCAGCCTCACAGCTCCAGGGACCCGTGTTCGATTCCGGGTACTGCCTGTGTGGAGTTTGCAAGTTCTCCCTGTGTCTGCGTGGGTTTTCTCCGGGTGCACCGGTTTCCTCCCACATGCCAAAGACTTGCAGGTTAATAGGTAAATTGGCCATTATAAATTGTCACTCGTATAGGTAGGTGGTAGGGAAATATAGGAACAGGTGGGGATGTTTGGTAGGAATATGGGATTAGTGTAGGATTAGTATAAATGGGTGGTTGATGTTCGGCACAGACTCGGTGGGCCGAAGGGCCTGTTTCAGTGCTGTATCTCTAATCTAATCTAATCTATATAGAGTTACATGGAATGTGCTGCACAGAAACATGAGCATAAGCAAGTAGAGCAGGAGCCTTGTCTAGAGCATAAGCACTGGTATAGAGTAGTTGGGCCAATCAGCCTGTTTCTGTGCTGTTAATTCGTTGTAATTCTTTCTGCTTTAACTCCTGTAAATGTGGCTCACAGAAAAGTTGCCAGAAGGGGATTCACATAATCCTTCCTCCAGTGCCAGTCTGAGCCAATCGAGCAATTCCACATCAGTTCTGATGAAAGGTCATCGTTCAGAAACGTTGAGCTGAATTTTCCCAGGCCCTCAGCGGTGGCTTTGGAGCTCAGTGTGCAAGGAAATTGGGAAAGAAGTGTGTCGGGTAAACTCCCGAATGCTTTCCCAACTCTAAGCACTTTCTCCAGAGGCAGGCTAACGGGTTCAATGGCAACCCACCTGGGAGCAGAGGGAATCCAATTCAGGATGTAACAAGTTATTTACCTTCAATTTTCCAGGATGCAAGAGGTACTCCGAAGGCGCATGGGAGGGCCCAGCTGCAACACATTTGAGGGTTTAAAATTATTTTCTAGCAATAATTCACAAAGGGCATCTATCCCCATGCAGCAAGCATGCCCTTGCAGCCACTTCATAGAGACAGATATCTCCGCTAATCCTTGCCCTGCTGCAATGGCAGCTTCTTCCCTCCCACTGAAGGTGTCTCTATGGCACCGCTGCCACTCCTGCTGATGATCAGGCATTGTCCACGCTGCAAAGGTGGCCGGCGGCCCGACCCACAGGACATGCTGATTGGACCTCCAACGCTGTAATCTCGCCACCATCCCTAATTGGACATAGATCCCGGAGGTGGCTTCTTAACTGACTGCCTCTGGGAAGATTGCATCCGCCCTCCCACCACGGCGACTTCCCGGTTGTAGATCCGGAATTCATTCCGAAGTCGGGATCCTGACCCACCCGGGACATTTCCGTCCATTGACTCTGTTTCTTTCTCCGCAGATGGTGCCTGACCTGCTGAGTAATTTCAGCATTTTCTGTTTTTTATTTTATGTTTCCATTATATGAGCAATTCTACTGCTGATCGTGGGAGGTAATTAACCCAGAAGTTATTTATCTGGCAACATCTGTGGAAAGAGAAGCAGAGTTAACGTTTCGGGTCAGTGAAGAGGGTCACTGACCCGAAACGTTAACTCTGCTTCTCTTTCCACAGATGCTGCCAGACCTGCTGAGTGATTCCAGCATTTCTTGTTTTTGTTTCAGATTTCCAGCATCCGCAGTATTTTGCTTTTATTTAAGTTACTTATCAGCACTTCCTTGTTTCTTGAGACAGGGTGAATAGCTGCTGTAGTGAAAGCAACATTGTTAAAGAGCTCAGGAGGAATCGCCCTATTCTAGCCTGAACAGCGCAATATATTGCTAACTTCAAACAGAACATTCTAAAACCAGAGAAAAGCTAAATAAACAATAATAAAGTGGGGGTGGGGTAATGTTGCCAACTTTCTGGGATGGTCCTGGTGTCTCTGGGAATTAAAGATTAATCTGCAGTGAGTAAAACCCAGGAGGAAAATCATTGGAGTATTAAAAACAAATTGTGCCTTTTTTCATTTTAGAACCTTTTTGTTTATTAGTTATAAAAATATTGGAGATGGGGAAAAGGCCTTTGACAGAGCAGGGCAGTTGGAGGTGGGAAGTGGAAGGTTGAACTCCCACTCCAAAATCTTGAGCAAATAATTAGACTGGCACTCCAGTGCAGTAGCAAGGGAGTTCTGCACTGCTGGAGGTGCCTTCTTTCGAATGAAACATTAAACTGAGGCCACTTCTCCCCTCTCAGGTGAAATATCCCACAGCACTATTTCAAAGAAGAACTGAGAAAGCAATGAAGCTGAACAAGGTAAAAGAGACAAACTGAACTCCCATCGGAGGGAAGAGAAGAACTTCTTCTAGGTGGGCATTCCTGGAAGAGAAGTGGTGGTGAATTAACCCCAGTTCTGATGAAAGGTTATTGACCTGAAATGTGAGTGAGTGGGCAAAAATCTGGCAGATGGAATAGAGTCATAGAGTGATACAGCACCAAAACAGGCCCTTTGGCCCACTGAGTCTGTGCTGACCACCAACCACCCATTTATACTAATCCTACATTAATCCCATTTTTCCTCTCACATCCCCACAATTCTCCTACCACCTATCTACACTAGGGGCAATTTTTACAATGGCCAATTTACCTATCAACCTGCAAGTCTTTAGCACATGGGAAGAAACTGGAGCACCTGGAGGAAACCCACACACACAGGGAGAACTTGCAAATTCCGCACAGGCAGTACCCAGAAGCAAACCTGGGTTGCTGGAGCTGTGAGGCTGCAGTGCCAACCACTGTGCCACCCAAATATAATGTGGAAAAATGTGAAGTTATTCACTTTGGCAGGAAGAATGAAAAAGTAGAGTATTTCTTAAATGGGGAATGACTGCAGAATTCCGAGGTGCAGAGGGATCTAGGTGTTCTAGTGCATGAGTCACAAAATGTTTGTATGCAAGTACAGCAAGTAATAAAGAAGGCTAATAGAATGCTATCCTTTATTATGAGAGGTATTGAAAATAAAAGTGAGGATGTTATGCAGGGCATTGGTGAGACCACATCTCAAATACTGTGTGCAGTCTTCGTCTCCTTATTTAAGGAAGGATGTGAATGCATTGGAGGCAGTTCAGAGGAGGTTTACTAGATTAATACCTGGAATGAACGGGTTGTCTTATGAGGAGAGGTTGACAGACTGGGCTTGTTTTCACTGGAGTTTAGAAGAGTGAGGGGAGATTGAAATTTATAAGATCCTGAATGGTCTTCACAAGGTGGATGTGGAAAGGATGTGGGGAGTCCAGAACTAAGGGGCACTGTTTAAAATTAGAGGTCGGTCTTTTAGGACACAGCTAAGGAGAATTTTTTTCTCTCAGAAGGTTGTGCGACTTTGGAACTCTCTGCCTCAAAAGGTGGTGGAGGCGGGGTCATTGAATATTTTTAAGGTGGAGGTAGATAGATTCTTGTTAGGCAAGGAAATCAAGGGTTATTGGGGGTAGATGGGAGTGTGGAATTCGAAACACAAACAGATCAGCATTGATCTTATTGAATGGAGGAGCAGGCTCGAAGGGCAAAATGGCTTACTTCTGCTCCTAATTCGTATGGTCGTATGTTAACTTTTTTTTCTCCACAGATGCTGCCTGACCTGCTAAGTATTTCAAGCATTTTCTGTTTTCCTTTCAGATTTCCAGCATCTGCAATATTTTGCTTTTGTGTTGATCTGCCATATCAAAATTAACAGAGAACTAAGGCTGAGTTACTCAAATTTGCTTAGATATGTATTTTTTCGAAATAATAATTTGCATTACAAAAGAGTGCCTAGGCAGTGACTTTCTGTATTGCTCATCTTCCCTTCCGTATGAAAGCAGTGGTTTTGCTTAGCTGATCCAACGCTTGCATGAAAAATAGAAGAAATCTGCTGGAACTTTCATAACAATTCATGGTAGTTTGAGATTACCCAGGAAAGCACAAGTTTTGCCTTGCCTCCAAATTGGCTCATTTTGCACCACAAAAATAAAGCACAGTTGGGAGATATTATTACAGACAAAGATCCTTCCACCACATTTCTGGTGAAGTAACACTGACAAGAAAAGCTCCAAGTAATTTAACTGGCAGTTAATTTTTCCTTCTATATATTTTTGTTGTTTGGCAGGAGGAATGTTAGCGTTGGGAAAGGGGTATTTGTATTTTCAGCGTTGCATCAGTGTCCTACCCTCCCTACTTCCCTGTAAAATGGCATTGTTCCCCACTCTTGACAGTTTCAAACATCCTCCCATTTGGAATGGCCCCACGATTCAAAACTGAACTTGTTTCTGTACCAATTGACATCAGGGACCCGATAGGAACTGTTCATGTGAGAAATGGAAACTGATAAGTTAATTCATTCAGAGTCGTTGTTCTGAGATTAGGGAAAGTAGAGATTTTTGTTTTACTCTATATTTAAACTACATTGTACGTGGCCTGGGAATACCACCAGGTTCCTGAATTAGCAAAGGTTGCATTTCCCAGTAATGACATGCCTCATCTGTGGCACACAAACTTACCAAAAACACTCTTCAGTGGAAAAATAAAGATCAGTGGCACACAAGAATTCGTTCAGATGGACTGGGAGAGAATTAGAGTTAAAGATTTCAGTTTCAGAGTGCATTTTGATCAGCGATAGTGCGAGCGAGGGGGCAGCTGGGAAGGTAAGTTTCAGTACAAAGTACTTACCTTGCGATTCGGCGGACACGGGGACTGCTGGGTAAGTAAACATATAATTGGGCAGTGGCTAAACCCAAAACACTACACGTGTAGTGTCTCCCACCCATCCTCCTCCTCTAACCAGAAAAAAGGACTCTTGTGTGGAGGTAAGGTAAGGTTTTCCTTTTTTTTCAAAATCTCTGTTTAGTGCGGAGGGGATGGAAGCTAGGGCAGTTGCATGCTCCTCTTGCAGGATGTGGGAGGTAAGGGTCACCACTTGTGTCCCTGCTGACTTCACTTGTGAGAAGTGCACCCAACTCCAGCTCCTCACAGACCGCGTTAGGGAACTGGAGCTGGAGCTGGATGAACGTCGGATCATTCAGGAAACTGAGGGGGTGATAGAGAGCAGTTATAGGGAAGTAGTGACACCTAAGTTACAGGATAAAGGTAGCTAGGTGACCGTCAGGGGAGGGAAAGGGAATAGGCGCACAGTGCAGGGATCCCCTGTGGCCGTTCCCCTCAATAATAAGTATGCCGTTTTGGATACGGTTGGGGGGGATGACCTACCAGGGGAAAGCCACAGCGGCCTGGTCTCTGGCACTGAGCCTGGCTCTGTGGCTCAGAAGGGAAGGGGGGAGAATAGGAGAGCGATAGTGATAGGAGATTCAATGGTTACAGGAACAGACAGGAGATTCTGTGGTCGCGAAGGAGACTCCCGGATGGTATGTTGCCTCCAGGTGCCAGGGTCAGGGATGTCTCGGATCGAGTCTACAGGATTCTTAAGGGGGAGGGGGAGCAGCCACAGGTCGTGGTACATATCGGTACCAATGACATAGCTAGGAAAAGGGATGAGGACCTGAAAAGCGAATATAGGGAGTTAGGTTGGAAGCTAAAAGGCAGGACGGGCAGAGTAGTAATCTTAGGATTGCTACCGGTGCCACGTGCTAGTGAGGCTAGAAACAGGGAGCGAGTGCAGCTGAACACGTGGCAACAGAGCTGGTGTAGGAGGGAGGGCTTCAGATATGTGGATCATTGGGATATCTTCTGGGGAAGGTGGGACCTGTACAAGAGGGATGGGTTGCATCTGAACTGGAGGGGCACCAATATCCTGGGTGGGAGGTTTGCTAGAGCTCTTCGGGAGGGTTTAAACTAGTTTGGCAGGGGGATGGGAACCGGAGCTATGGATCAGTGGATGGGGTAGCTGTTGAACAGGCAGATACAGAGTGCAGAGAGTCTGTGAGGAAGGTTAGACAATTGACAGGGCAAAGTTGCAGCCAGTATGATGGGTTGAAGTGTGTCTATTTTAACGCAAGAAGTGTCAGGAATAAGGGTGATGAACTTAGAGCATGGATCAGTACTTGGAGCTACGTTGTTGTGGCCATTACGGAGACTTGGATATCACAGGGGCAGGAATGGATGTTGGATGTTCCGGGGTTTAGATGTTTCAAAAGGAATAGGGAGGGAGGGAAAAGAGGTGGGGGAGTGGCATTGCTAATCAGGGATAGTATCACAGAAGCAGAAAGGGAGGTCGTCGAGTCATTATGGGTGGAAGTCAGAAACAGGAAAAGAACAGTCACTTTATTGGGAGTTTTCTATAGACCCCCCAATAGCAACAGAGACATGGAGGAACAGATTGGGAGGCAGATTTTGGGAAGGTGCAGAAGTAACAGGGTTGTTGTCATGGGTGACTTCAACTTCCCGAATATTGATTGGAACCTCCTTAGTGCAAATAGTTTGGATGGAACAGTTTTTGTCAGGTGTGTCCAGGAAGGTTTCCTGACTCAGTATGTAGATAGGCCGACTAGAGGGGAGGCTATGTTGGATTTGGTGCTTGGCAACGAACCAGGCCAGGTGGCAGATCTCTCGGTGGGAGAACATTTCGGTGATAGTGATCACAACTCCCTGACCTTTACTATTGTCATGGAGAGGGACAGGAGCAGACGGGATGGGAAATGCTATTAGGCAGGAACTGGGGAGCATAAATTGGGAACAGATGTTCTCAGGGAAATGCAAGACAGAAATGTGGAGGTTGTTTAGGGAGAACTTGCTGCAACTGCTGGATAGGTTTGTCCCGATGAGGCAAGGAAGGGATGGTAGGGTGAAGGAACCTTGGATGACAAGAGATGTGGAACAGCTAGTCAAGAGGAAGGAAGCTTACTTAAGGTTGAGGAAGCAAGGATCAGACAGGGCTCTAGAGGGTTACAAGGTAGCCAGGAAGGAACTGAAGAATGGACTTAGGAGAGCTAGAAGGGGACATGAAAAAGTCTTGGCGGGGAGGATTTATGTGAGGAACAAGAGGATGACCAGAGTGAGGTTAGGGACGATCAGGGATAGTGGAGGGAACTTGTGCCTGGAGTCGGAGGAGGTAGGGGAGGTCCTAAATGAATACTTTGCTTCAGTATTCACTAGTGAGAGGGACCTGGTCGTTTGTGAGGACAGCGTGAAACAGGTTGATATGCTCGAACAGGTTGAAGTTAAGAGGGAGGATGTGCTGGAAATTTTGAATGATATGAGGACAGATAAGTCCTTGGGGCCAGACGGGATATACCCAAGGATATTACGGGAAGCGAGGGAAGAGATTGCTGCGCCTTTGGCGATGATCTTTGCGTCCTCACTGTCCACTGGAGTAGTACCAGATGATTGGAGGGTGACAAATGTTATTCCCTTGTTCAAGAAAGGGAATAGGGATAACCCTGGGAATTATTGACCAGTCAATCTTATGTCGGTAGCGGGCAAATTATTGGAGAGGATTCTGAGAGACAGGATTTATGATTATTTGGAAAAGCATGGTTTGATTAGAGACAGTCAGCATGGCTTTGTGAGGGGCAGGACATGCCTCACAAGCCTTATTGAATTCTTTGAAGATGTGACAAAACGCATTGATGAAGGAAGAGCAGTGGATGTGGTGTATATGGATTTTAGCAAGGCGTTTGATAAGGTTCCCCATGGTAGGCTCATTCAGAAAGTAAGGAGGCATGGGATACAGGGAAAGTTGGCTGTCTGGATACAAAATTGGCTGGCCCATTGAAGACAGAGGGTGGTAGTAGATGGAAAGTATTCAGCATGGAGCTCAGTGACCACTGGTGTTCCGCAGGGATCTGTTCTGGGACCTCTGCTCTTTGTGATTTTTATAAATGACTTGGATGAGGAAGTGGAAGGCTGGGTTAGCAAGTTTGCCGATGACACGAAGGTTGCTGGAGTTGTGGATAGTGTGGAAGGCTGTTGTAGGTTGCAACGGAACATTGACAGGATGCAGAGCTGGGCTGAGAAGTGGCAGATGGAGTTCAACCTGGAAAAGTGTGAAGTGATTCATTTTGGAAGGTCGAATTTGAATGCAGCATACTGGCTAAAAGACAGGATTCTTGGTAGTGTGGAGGAACAGAGGGATCTTGGGGTCCATGTCCATAGATCGCTCAAAGTTGCCACCCAAGTTGATAGGGTTGTTAAGAAGGCGTATGGTGTGTTGGCTTTCATTAACAGGGGGATTGAGTTTAAGAGCCGCGAGGTTATGCTGCAGATCTATAAAGCCCTGGTTAGACCACACTTGGAATATTGTGTTCAGTTCTGGTCGCCTCATTATAGGAAGGATGTGGAAGCTTTAGAGAGGGTGCAGAGGAGATTTACCAGGATGCTGCCTGGACTGGAGGTCATGTCTTACGAAGAAAGATTGAGGGAGCTAGGGCTTTTCTCATTGGTGCGAAGAAAGGTGAGAGGTGACTTGATAGAGGGGTACAAGATGATGAGAGGCATAGATAGAGTGGATAGCCAGAGTCCTTTTCCCAGGGCGGAAAGGGCTATCACCAGGGGGCATAATTTTAGTGTGATTGGAGGAAGGTTTCGGGGAGATGTCAGAGGTAGGTTCTTTACACAGAGAGTGGTGGGTGCGTGGAATGCGCTGCCAGCGGTGGTAGTAGAAGCAGATACATTAGGGACATTTAAGCGACTCTTGGATAGGTACATGGATGATAGTAGAATGAAGGGTAGGTAGTTAGTTTGATCTTAGAGTAGGTTAAATGTTCGGCACAACATCGTGGGCCGAAGGGCCAATACTGTGCTGTACTGTTCTATGTTCTATGTTCTATGAACCAATGCATTCCAGTAATCCTTAATCTTCGATTAACAAGTATTCTGTATAATTCTTCATATCACTCAAAAGAAATGGGGACGATGTTCCACAGGGGGGGTTCACTTGCTGACCCATCATAACCTTTTCTTTCATTTGGTCTCAGAATGTGGGCATTGCTAGCAGGCTTGTATATATTGCCCATCCATAGTTGCCCTTGAGAAGTGGCAGTGAGCTGTCGTCTTGAACTCCCACAGTGCAGTTAGGTGGAGAGTTCCAGGATTTTGACTCATGTAGTGGTCAATGGTTTGATTGATCTGGGTTTGATTGTATTGGCTGTCCACTCATCAGTGCTCACTGTGCTGATTGCCTAAGCCTAGAATTGCTGAAACTGAAACTAAAAAGAGAGGCTGGAATGTTCTAGTAAATACAAGACTGTTCTGAAAGACATGAAGCTGTAACTTACTGCCCCAACTAGGGCTACCTGGCACTGATTGAAGTGTAGTGCCTGATTACACAGAAAGAGATCTCTAGCTAACATCTGCAATCTGGACTGTACCCCATTTTTGTGTCAGCTCATACAACAATCCCATTGATTGGTAAACAACCTTTAGAAACCCGCAATTTGTAAGGATCTTATGCAATGTTATAAGATTAATTGAAGCATTTAATAGCAAGGTTTCAGTAATGTGCAACATGGTCAACAAGAACATGAGTAGTTGCATCACAAACCATATTGGCACTCATGGATTCAACCAGAACTTTCAATGGCAGTGGATAAATTAGCAATTGTTCCTTTAACTCAAAGTGCAGATGTAAAGGCAATAGGGCGGCAGTTGAATCCAGTGCTCGGTTGAGCACAAGCAAATTGCCACAGTGAAATAGAAGTTTACAGTAACTGAGAGAGTTTGAAAGGATAGATAAAGGACAGGGATAACTTCAAAGGTGCACACCTAAAGCACATCAGAGGTAGAATAAAAGAATAATAGAATCATACAACACAGAAGGAGTCCATTCAACCCATCGCGCCTGTGCTGGCTCTTTGAAACAGCTACCCAATTTGTCCCATTCCCCTACTCTTTACCCAGACCTGCCAATGTTCCCTTTTCAATTATATATCAATTCCTCTCTGAAAGTTACCATGAATCTGTTTCCACCACCCTTTCAGGCAGTACATTCCAGATCACAACAACTCGCTGTGTTTAAAAAAAAACTTCCACATCTCCCCTCTGGTTCTTTCACCAAGTGCCTTATATCTGCGTAGTCTGATTATTGACCCTCCTACCAGTGGAAACAGTTTCTGTCTACCTACTCTAATAAAACCCATCATAATTTTGAACAACTTTATTAATTCTCTGTTTAACCTTTTCTGCTCTAAGTAGCATAATCGAAGCTTCTCCAGTCTCTCCACAAAATACATTCCTGGTATAATTCTCGTAAGTTGCCTCTGTACCCTCTCCAAGACTTGACATCCTTCCAAATGTCGAAGTGCCCAAAATTGTGCTTCAATTTGATCGGCATCTTATTGGGGTCCACATTACAAAGGATGAGACAGTGTTGGCATTGATAATATTAGAGCAGAAAGGAGTAGTGGGAGGAGACATAAGAACATAATAAATAGGAGCAGGAGTAGACAATATGTCTCCTCAAGCCTGCTTCGCCATTCAATACGATCATGGCTGATCTTCTGCCTCAACTCCATTTTCCCACCCGCTCCCATATCCCTTGAATCCCTGAGTGATAGAAAATCTGTCTCTCTCAGTTTTAAATATATTCAATGATGGAGCATCCACAACCCTCTGGGATAAAGAATTTAAAGATTCACAATCCTTTGAGTGAAGACATTTCTCCTCATCTCAGTCCTAAATGATCAACCCCATATCCTGAGACTGTGCCCCAAATTCCAGATTCCCCAGCCAGGGGAAACAACCTCTCAGTGTCTACTCTGTCAAGCCCCTTCAGAATTGTGTATAGGACAATGCAATCCTCTCATCCCAGGAACCAATTCAGTGAACCTTCAAGGCAACTGTATCCTTTCTTAGATTTGGAGATCCAAACTGTGCATAGTACTCCACGCCCTGTACAATTGTAGCAAGACTTACTTATTCTTCTACTCCAGTCCTCTTGCAATAAAGCCCAACATGCCATTTGCTTTCCTAATTGCTTGCTGTATCTGCATGCTAAGTTTCCGTGTACCTTGTATGAGTACACCTCAGTCTCTCTGAACATCAATGTTTACAAGTTTCACGCCTTTTAAAAATATTCTGCTTTTCTATTCTTCCTACAAAGTGAATAACTTCACAATTGCCCACATTATACTCCATCTGTCACTTTGTTGCCCACTCACATAACCTGTCTATATCTCTTTGCAGCCTCTTTGTGTCCTCCTCACAGTTTACATTTACACCTAACTTTGTATCGTCCGCAAACTTAGATACATTACACTTGGTCTCTTTGTCTAGGTCATTAATATAGATTGTAAATAGCTCAGGTCCTATCAATGATACTTGTGGCACTCCACTAGTCACAGCCTGCCAACTTGAAAGTATCCTGCTTATCCCTACACTTTGCTTCCTGGTTGTTAGCCAATCCTCTATACATGCTGATATATTACCTCAACTCCATAAGTCCTTATATTGCATATTAACCTTTTCTGTGGCACCTTATCAAATGTCTTTTGGAGATCCAAGTATATTACATCTACTGGTTTCCTTTTGACTACCCTACTAATTACATCTTCAAAAAAGCTCGAAAAAATTTGTCAAACAATATTTCCCTTTTAAAAAAAACATGTTGACTGTCTCATACTATGATTTTCTAAGTGCATTGTAAAGACTTCATTAATAATAGATTACAACATTTTCCCTACGGTTTTTGTCAGGCTAACTGCCACGTAGTTTACTGTTTTCTCTCTGTCTCCTTTCTTGAATTGTTAAATTTCAATCTGCTGGAACCATTCTAGAATCTAGGAAACATTGGATAATCATAACCAGCACAAGTAACATTTGCACCACATAAGTACCAGGCAATGACAATCTCCAACAAGAAAGAATCTAATCATCTCCCCTTGACATTAAACGGCATTACCATCACTGAATCCCCAATGAACATCTTAGGGCTACCATTGACCAGAAACATAACTGGACCAGCCATATAAATACTATGGCTACAAGAGAAGATCAGAGGCTGGGAATTCTGCAGCAAGTAACTCACCTCCTGACTCCCCAAAGACATTCCACTATCAAATAAGGCTCAAGTTAAGAGTGTGATGGAATACTTTTCACTTGCCTGATGAGTACAACTCCAACAACACTCAAGAAGCTCAACACCAGAAAACAACCTGCTTGATCGGCACCCCACCCATCATCTTAAAAATTCACACTCTCCACCACCAACACACAGTGGCAGCAGTGTGAATCATCTACAAGATGCACTGCAACAACTCACCAAAGCTCCTTTGGGAGCACCTTCCAAACCCAAGACCTCTATTACCTAGAAGAACAAGGGTAAAATATAGATGAGAACATCACCTCCAAGTCACACACCATTCTGACTTGGAAACAAATTGCTGTTCCTTTACTGTTGCTGGGTCAAGATCCTGGAACTCCCTTCCTAACAGCACTATGGGTGTCCCTAGAGCACATGGACTGCAGCGATTCAAGAAGGCAGCTCACCACCACCTGCTCAAGGGTAATTAAGATGGGCAACAAATGCTGGCTTTTCCAGTGATGCTTACATCCTATGAACAAATTTTTAAAAAATGATCGAAATGAGGACTGAAGAACTGCAAGCTAAAATGATTAGCTTTCTTTTCAGGTAACTCTACCCTGACACAAAAGAGGGGAGACATTTTTCTGAAAGAAAATGCATTTTAACAAGGTGCTATTTTTCCATCTCATCTTTCCCTCTCTCCATTGCCCTGCCACTCACAAATAACATATTTTTTCCTGTTCATAGATGTATTTTTAACAAAATATTGCACCATGGTGGCCAGATATCATGTGATATTGAATATATGTTGTAAGCTTTTGACACAGTTTGCAACTGTTTATGAGAAGTGACAGTGAAAAAGATATGTTGAAATGTCCAATCATTGGTTTATTTTCTTATTCGAAGGAAGACTTGAATCTATGTAACGTCCAACTGAATATCTCAAGAAACGATTCAAAGCACTTCACACACGAGGAAAATTTCCAGTTATTGGGGCCAATCGCACTGGCTAGAAAAGTGCTCGGGGAACCTCGGAAATTTGCCTCTGATCTATGTAGCTGGAGCTGAGCCACATTTACACTGAACGTGATTTTCTGGCAGGCCTTTTAGACTGACCTAAAGTGGTCTTGCTGAGAAGGAGCTATAGCTCCACTTATAATTAATTTAAATAGAATTTTCCATCCATTTAGCAGTGGATTAGACTGACTGCTCCCTTCACCCTCCAGGACAGGGCCTACAGACAACTTCATGTGCAATGAACCTCTTAAAGATTTTTCAGAATTCTAGCTTAAATTTTACAGAATCAGAGAATGGTTACAGTGCAGAAGGAAGCCATTCGGCCCATCATGTCTGCACCAGTTCACCTAACGCCATGACCCCTAGCTTCTCCTCATAACGCTGTACATTCTTCCTTTTCAGATAACAGTCTAATTTCTTTTTGAAGGCCTTATGTAAACCTACCTCTACCACATTCTCAGGCAGTGCATTCCAGACCTTAACCACTCACTATGTGAAAAAGATTTCCCTCATGTCATTTTTGCTTCTCTTGACAAATACTTTAAATCTGTGCCCTCTTGTTCTCGATCCTTTCACGAGTGGGAACAGTTTCTCTCCCGGTACTCTGTCCAGACCCCTCATGATTTTGAATGCTTTTATCAAATCACCTCACAGCTTTCTCTTCTCCAAGGAAAAAGATCCTAACTTCTCCAATCTATCTTCATAACTAAAGTTCCTCATCCCTGGAACCATTCTCGTGAATCTTTTCTGTACTCTCTCCAATGCACTCACGTTTTTCCTAAAGGGCGGCACCCAGAACTGGATACAATACTCCAGCTGAGGCCAAACTAGTGTCTTGTACAAGTTCAACATAACTTCCGATGCCCCTGTTGATAAAGCCCAGTATACTGTATGTTTTATTAACTGCTCTCTCAACCTGTCCTGCCACCTTCAATGACTTATGCACATATACCCCCAGGTCCCTCTGCTCCTGCACCCCCTTTAGAATTGTACCCCTTATTTTATATTGTCTCTCCATGTTCTTCCTACCAAAATGAATCACTTCACAGTTCTCTGCCTTGAACTTCATCTGCCACCTGTCTGCCCAGTCCACCAACTTGTCTATGTCCTTTTGGAGTTCTACACTATCCTCATCACAGTTCACAATGCTTCCAAGTTTTGTATCATCTGCAAACTTTGATATTGCACCCTGTACACCAAGATCCAGGTCATTAATATATATCAGGAAAAGCAAGGGTCCCAATACTGAGCCCCGGGGAACTCCACTATAAACTTCCCTTGAGTCCGAAGAACATCCATTAACCACTACACTCTGGTTCCTGTCACTCAGCTAATTTTGTATCCATATTGCTACTGTCCCTTTTATTTTATGAGCTATAATTTTGCTCACAAGTCTGCTGTGTGGCACTGTATCAAATGCCTTTTGGATGTCATTGTACACCACATCAACAGCATTTTCCTAATCAAACCTCTCTGTTACCTCCTCAATAAACTCCATCAAGTTAGTTAAACATGATTTTCCTTTAACAAATTCATGCTGGCTTTCCTTAATTAACTCACATTTGTCCATGTGACTATTAATTTGGTCCTGAATTATTGTTTCTAGAGGCTTCCCACCATTGAATTTAAACTGACTAGCCTGTAGCTGTTGGGCTTAGCTTTACATCCTTTTTTGAACAAGGGTGTAATATTTGCAATTCTCCAAACCTCTGGCACCATCTCTGAGTCTAAGGAAGACTGGAAAATTATGGCCGGTGCCTCCGCAATTTCCACTCTCACTTCCCTCAGTATCCTTGGATGCATCTCATCCGGCCCTGGTGCCTTATTAACTTTAATTATAGGCAGGCTATCTAATACCGCCTCCTTATCAATTTTAAATCATTCTAGTGTATAAATTACCTCCTCTTTCACTGTGGTCTGGGTAGCATCTTCTTCCTTGGTAAAGACAGAAGCAAAGTATTAATTTAATACCTCAGCTATTCCCCCTGCCTCCATGTGTAAATCCCCCTTTTGATCACTAATCAGGCCTACACTTTTTACCACCCTTTTACTATTTATATGTCGATAGAAGACTTTGGACTTCCCTTTTATTTTAGCTGACAGTCTCTTTTCATGCTTCTCTTTGCTTCTCTAATTTGCTTTTTCACTTCCCCTCTGAATCTTCTATATTCAGCCTGATTCTCCATTGTCTTATCTGCCTGACATCTGTCAAAAGCACAATTTTTCTTCTTCATCTTCACCTCTATCTCTTTTGTTATCCAGGGAGCTCTGGATTTGTTTGCCCTATCTTTCTCCTTCATGGGAATATCTCTTGACTGTGCCCAAGCTATCTTTTCTTTGAAAGTAGCCCATTGCTCAGCTACTGTTTTTCCTGCCAACCTTTGATTCCAATTTATTTGGCCTAGATCCATTCTTATCCCATTAAAGTTGGTTTTCCCCCAGTTAATCATCCTTATTCTAGATTGTGCCTTGTCCTTTTCCATAACCCACCTATACCTTATGATACAAAGATCATTGTCCCCTAAATGTTCTCCGACTGATGTTTGATGCACTTGGCCCATCTCATTCCCAAGAAACAGGTCTAGCAGTGCCTCCCCTCTCGTTGTACTGGAAACATGGTGCTGTAGAACATTTTCTTGAACACACTCTAGGAACTCTTGCCCCTCTCTGCCCTTTACACTACTGCTATCCCAGTCCATATTTGGATAATTAGGGCAGCACAGTGGCGCAGTGGTAAGCACTGCAGGCTCACAGCTCCAGCGACCCGCGTTCGATTCTGGGTACTGCTTGTGCGGAGTTTGCAAGTCATCCCTGTAACCGCGTGGGTTTTCGCCGGGTGCTCCAGTTTCCTCCCACAGCCAAAGACTTGTGGGTTGATAGGTAAATTGGCCATTATAAATTGCCCCTAGTAGAGGTGGGGATGTGGTAGGAATATGGGATTAATGTAGGATTAGTATAAATAGGTGGTTGATGGTCGGCACAGACTCGGTGGGCCGAAGGGCCTGTTTCAGTGCTGTATCTCTAAAAAAAAATTAAAGTCCCCCATTATAACTACACTATAATTCTTGCATCTCTCTGTAATTTCCTTACAAATTTGTTCCCCTTCATCCTTTCCACTTGTTGTTGGCCTATAGACGACATTAAGCAATGTAATTGCACATTTTTTGTTCTTTAACTCCAGCCAAATAGATTCCATCCTTGACACCTCAGTGATATCCTTTCTCTCCAGCACTGCAATCCTCTCCTTAATCGATAGTGCCACTCCTGCCCCTTTTCTTCCTTTTCTAGCCACAAGATCCTATTTCCACAAGTTGGGCCTGCAACCCAACAATCGCATAAACCACACTCAGTGAATTCACATACATGTACGTTAATCTTGATTTAGACTTTATTACTTTCTCCCTTACTCCGACCTGACCTAATATCTTACCATTCCCTTCTCTAGTGCTAGCTATCTCGACCAGTATTGTGTGACCCTTGGTATTCCACTCTGACATTTCCTCCTGGTTCCCCCACCCCTGTCAAGTTAGTTTAAACCCTCCCCACTAGCAAATCGACCCACAAGGAAATTTATCTCAGTTCTGTTCAGTTGCAACCTATCTGGTTTGTAGAGGTTTATTTTTCAGTTTTGCAGCACATTTTTAGTATCATGCCCTGTTATTCATTTTCTATACTGGAAAAATGTCATATATTGTTACGAGCATTTCAGATGCTCGGTTTACAGAGATCTCAAAGTCATTGTAGATCTAAAAAGTAGCTCATTTATTATGTTTACATGGGCTATATACACTTTCCATATGCATGTCTAGCTTCTGCTACTCATGATGCTTCTTGCTTCTCCCAAGCCTATCACACATGTAATCTCTTATGTCATCATCACCATGGGAGGTGTTACTCTCACTGTCCCAAACATTAACCCTTTCGGACCCTTATAGTACAAACATAAATTGTTAAAGGTTTGGAGTAGCTAAGGTATTCTTAATCATCTTTTTTTGTTTCCACATCCTTCCAGGCTGGCTGAGAGATCATCACCAGTATCATTCAATGTGCTGCCCACATATGTATTGAACCGTTGATTGATAAGGCAGTCCATCCAGAAGCCTCATTTACTTTCCTATTGCATAGCAAGAGTGACAACAACAACAGCAACTTGCGTTTATATAGCACCTTTAACATAGTAAAACTTCCCAAGGTGCTTCACAAGGGTATTAAAATTTGACACTGAGCCAGATAATGAGATATTAGGACAGGCAACCAAAAGTTTTGTCAGGGAGGTAGGTTCTCAGGACCATCTTAAAGAAAGTGAGTAAGTATAGGCGAGGAACATCCTTAACTCCTTTCTGGACAAGAATTAACCAATTAAGGCAACGAGATACTTGTATAGTAAGTACGGGAAGTTCATTAGAAGTAAAATTATACTCAACAAACTTAGGAAAATAACTTTACAGCTCTCAAAGGTGAGCTTCCTGGTCGAGTTTTATTTGCAAAACGATACAAAGATCTTCTCTCTTTTTCTGGTCTTGATCCTCATCAGGTGGAGAAGTTCTTTGTCTTTCGGTCTGTGGTTCTGCCTCCGACGTCTTCTATCGTTTCTGCGCTCTGATTCTTACTAGAATCTTTTCTGATCATCACGCCCCTAGTAGTCAGAGGCAAGCTGGCCTAGTAATTGACTCTTGCTGTTATTAGCCTAATTAGATTGGTTTTTAATTACGACTTCGAATCGAGATATGACACGGGCAACATGAACAAAGCAGTAATCATCCTGGCTGCAGTCCCAGACACTTTGGCTGAAATACTATCTATGCTGCACAGAACACTATTCATTCTCAGAGATACAATCTGATTAATGTTGCCTGTGACGGCCTCTCAGCCTTTAACTAATGAAGGGTTACTTGGAGCTCGTAATGCCTCACTTAACATGGATGGTCAGCCTTGCTTACCATAGCAGATTACAAAAGAACTGAATGTTTAAACTCATAATTTAGCTGATTAATCAAGACATGCATAACTCAGTCAAGGTTCAAGGATTAACTGTAACTGATCGATTTCTTAATACAGTGATATAGTCATAGAGTCATAGAGTCGGACAGCATAGAAACAGGCCCTTCAGCCCACTGGGTCCATGCCGACCATAATGCCGATCTGTACTAATCCCATCTGCCTGCATTAATTCCATATCCCTCTATGCCTTGCTCATTCAAGTACCTGTCCAGATGCGTCTTAAATGCCGTTACTGTTCTTGCCTCCACCACCGCCTCAGGCAGCTCATTCCAGATACCCACTATTCTTTGTGTGAAAAATTTACTCCTTTGATCCCCTTTAAACCTCCTCCCTCTCACCTTAAATCTATGTCCTCTAGTTTTAGCCACCCTTACCATGGGAAACAGACTCTGGCTATCTACCCTATCTATGCGTCTCATAATTTTATATACCTCTATCATGTCCCCTCTCAGCCTCCCTCGCACCAGGGAAAACAGACCCAGCCTATCTAATCTCTCTTTAGAACTCAAGCCCTCCAAACCAGGCAACATCCTTGTGAATCTTTTCTGCACCCTCTCCAGCTTAATCACATCTTTCCTGTAGTGCGGCGACCAGAACTGCACACAGTACTCCAAATGCAGCCTAACCAATGTTATGTTCAACTGTAACATGACGTCCCAACTCTTGTACTCAATGCCTCGGCCAATGAAGGCAAGCATGCCATACACCTTCTTCACTACCCTGTCTACCTGTATTGCCACTTTCAGGGAACTATGTACTTGCACCCCAAGGTCTCTCTGCTCAAGAACACTCCCCAGGGCCCTGCCATTCACTGTATATGTCCTGCCCTGGTTTAACTTCCCAAAATGCATCACTTCACACTTGTCTGCATTAAATTCCATTTGCCAATCTCTTGCCCACTTTCCCAGTTGATCTATATCCTGTTATAACCTTAGACAACCTTCTTCACTGCCCACTATACCACCAATTTTGGTGTCATCTACAAACTTATTAATCATGCCCCTTCCATTCACATCCAAGTCACTAATATATATGACAAACAACAGAGGGCCCAGCACCAATCCCTGCGGCACACCACTGGTCACCGGCCTCCAATCTGAAAAACAACCATCCACTACCACCCTCTGCCTTCTGTCACCAAGCCGATTTTGTATCCAGTTTGGTAGCTCACCCTGGATCCCATGTGTTCGAACCTTCTGGTCCAGCCTACCATGCGGGACCTTGTCAAATGCCTTGCTAAAGTTCGAGTAGACAACGTCCATCGCCCTGCCCTCATCAATCCTCTTGGTCACCTCCTCGAAAAACTCAATCAAATTCGTGAGACACGATTTCCCACGCACAAAGACATTCTGACTATCCCTAATCAGACCATGCCTTTCCAGATGCATATAAATCCTGTCTCTCAGAATCCCTTCCAATACCTTTCCACCACTGATGGAAGGCTCACCGGCCTGTAGTTCCCTGGCTTATCCCTACTGCCCTTCTTAAATAAAGGCACAACATTAGCTATCCTCCATCTTCCAGTACCTCACCCGTGGCTAACGATGATACAAAAATCTCTGCCAGGGCCCCAGCAATCTCCTCCCTTGCTTCCCAAAGCATTCTAGGATACACTCGGTCAGGCCCTGGGGATTTATCCACCTTAATGTGCTTCAATACCTCCAACACCTCCTCCTTTGTAATGTTGATATGCTCCAGGATATCGGTGTTCCGTCCCTTGAACTCATTAGCTTCCATGACCTTCTCCACGGTAAATACGGACGAGAAATATTCATTTAAGACCTCGCCCATTTCCCGTGGCTCCACACATAGATTACCACACTGATCCTTGAGGGGATCTACTCTCTCCCTAGCAACCCTTTTACTCTTGATATACTTATAGAATCTTTTAGGATTCTCCTTTATCTTATCTGCCAGGGAAAACTCATAGCCCCTTTTTGCCCTCCTAATTTCCTTCTTAATTGTAGTCCTACATCCCTTATACTCCTCGAGGGACTCGCTCGATCCCAGCTGCCTATACCTGACATATGCCTCCTTCTTTGTCCTGACCAGACCCTCAATATCCCTCGTCAACCAATGTTCCCTAAACTTGCCAGACTTGCCCTTCCATCTAACAGGAACATGCCGGTCCTGAACTCTTCCTATCTCACTTTTAAAAGCCTCCCACTTGCCAGACATCCCTTTACCTGTAAACAGCCTCTCCCATTCAACTTTTGAGAGTTCCTGATTGATGCCATCGAAATTAGCCTTCCCCCAATTTAGGACTTCAACCTGAGGACCAGTCCTATCCTTTTCCATAACTATCTTGAAGCTAATAGAGTTATGGTCACTGGTCCCAAAGTGCTCCCCCGCTGACACATCAATCACCTGCCCATCCTCATTTCCTAATAGGAGGTCGAGTGTAGCCCCTTCTCTCGTAGGGCCATCCACATACTGTTTCAGAAAACTATCCTGGACACACTTAACAAATTCTTCCCCTTAACACTAAGGCAGTCCCAGTCAATATTAGGGAAGTTAAAATCACCTAATATTACAACCCTATAATTCCTACACCTATCTGTGATTTCCCTACATATGTGCTCCTCCACTTTCCTCTGACTTTTGGAGGGCCTATAGTATAATCCCATCAAAGTGATCACCCCTTTCTTATTTCTAAGTTCTACCCATATGGCCTCGCTGGACATTCCCCCCGGGATATCCTCTCTAAGTACTGCCGTGATGTTCTCCCTAATCAATAGTGCAACTTCCCCTCCTCTCTTACCTCCACCTCTGTCACGCAGGAAGGATCGGTACCCCGGACCATTGAGCTGCCAGTCCTGCCCATAATATCACAATCCCATGTACTGATCCATGCTCTGAGTTCATCTGCCTTACCTGTCAATCTTGTTGCATTAAAGTAAATGCAGTTTAGTCTACCAGACCTTCCACGCTCCCTGTCTGGCCCCTGCGCGGCCTGCCTACTTGACTTGCTTGCTTTAACCTCTACATTTGCCTCAACTATCTCATCTGAGAGACTACTTCTTTGGGTCCCAACCCCCTGCAAGACTAGCTTGAACCCTCCCGAGTAATACGAGCAAACCTCCCCGCAAGGATATTGGTCCCCCTCCAGTTTAGATGCAACCCATCCTTCTTGTACAGGTCACCTCTGCACCAGAAGAGATCCCAATGATCCAAGTAGCTGAAGCCCTCCCGCCTACACCAGCTCTTCAGCCACACATTTATTTGCCTAATCCTCCTATTCCTACCCTCACTAGCACATGGCACAGGGAGTAATCCTGAGATTACAACCCTAGAGGTCCTGCTTTTTAATCTTCTGCCTATCTCCTTGTATTCACTTTGCAGGACCTCATCTCTCTTCCTGCCTATGTCATTAGTACCAATATGGACCACGATCTCTGACTGCTCACCCTCCCCTTTCAGAATGTCCTGCAGCCGCTCCGAGACATCCTTGACCCTAGCACCAGGGAGGCAACATACCATCCTGGAGTCTCGTTTGTGGCCACAAAAACACCTATCTGCACCCCTTACGATAGAATCCCCTATCACTATAGCTCTTCCAACCCTTTCCCCCCCCTGCTGTGCAGCAGCGCCCTCTGTGGTGCCACAAACTTGGCTGTTGCTGCTTTCCCCTGGGAGGTCACCCCCCCCCCCCCCCCAACAGTATCCAAAGCGGTATATCTGTTTGACAGGGGGATGGCCACAGGGGACTCCTGCACTACCTGCCTGTGCCTACTGCTCCGTCTGGTGGTCACCCATCTCTTTTCTACCTGTGCAGCCATTACCTGCGGTGTGACCACCTCACTAAATGTGCTATCCACGTCTTCCTCAGCATCGCGGATGCTCCACAGTGAATCCACCCGCAGCTCCAGCTCCTTAATGCGGGTAGCCAGTGGCTGCAGATGTAAAAACTTCCTGCACACATGGTCGTCAGGGACACTGGAAGCGTCCCTGATTTCCCATATAGCACAGGAGCAGCAGATCACGGGGCTGAGCTCTCCTGTCATGACTTACCCTTAGGTTAATTAGTTACTCCCTTAATTAAAAAATACTAATTATACTAGGGGCCTTGTTCAATCTAAAGTCCTTAAAAAAAAACACTTTAGTAGCACTCACCTTATCACCAGAGATTTTTTTTCCAACAAAAAAAAGCAACTTTCCCTTTTTCAGGATATTCGAGCAGCTGCTATTCACCAACTAATCACCTTGCAGCTCTCCTCTGACGTCACTGTTTGCCTTTGTATTCAAAACTCCGGTGCGCTGGAAGAGCTCCTCTCCGTTCCACTCCTGGAAGGTAAGATATAAAATGGAACTAACTTTTTTAACCAATGCATTGACATCAGATTGGAAGTATGGTGAAGCTAAACCTTACCACTCAAAGTACCTACAAGCGAGAGGTAGAGTTGCAATGGTTTAAGGAGGGAATTCCAGAGGTTAGGGCTTAGGCAGCTGAAGGCATGGTCACTAATAGTGGAGCGATGAAATCAAGGCCAGAATTGGAGCAGTGCAGAGATCTTGGTGGGTTGGAGGGCTGGAGAAGACTGCAAAGATAAGCAGGGGTAATGCCAAGGAGAGATTGAAAAGCAGATAAGAATTCTAAAAATGAAGCATTGGCAGACTGGAGACTTGGTGTGAGTTAGGATATGGGCAGCAAGAGTTCTGGATGAGCTTGAGTTTGTGGAGGGTGGAAAATGGGAGACTAGTCAGGAGAGCATCAGAATAACAATATCCCAGAGTCGTTCAACATCAGTGTAGTGGTGAATTTCACACAGTAGCTGGGCCATTGGTGGTGGCCGTGCATCGTGCAGGTATGTGTGAAGTCTTTTGAAGATGTAAGCGTGAGATGTGAGAGTATCACTCACTCACCACTCATACACATACACTTGAGAAAGAAAGCCTTTAAAAAGGATAGTGCACTTTAACAAATTACAAGCAAAGGAATAGTTCATCAGTCACATGATTTGGCTCAACTTGGGGAAAAGGCATGCATTGTGGGTCCAGTGAGGAAGGCGTTTTCACTCCTGAAGTGTAGTTAGAGGGACTCAACAGCTCAAACAGGTGGATTTTCAGCAGGTCACAAAGTTAGTTGTTTGCAGACTTATTACTACGTGGTTGGTTTTCTGTACTGGTGGACTTGAAAAGGAACAGGTTTGGAGACTATAAGATGTTACAGTCTCCAGTTCTTTTATGGCACGATGGTACTGCCTGGTCTACTTTCTGCTTTTTCTGTGGTCTGTATTTTTAAAGATTTTTAAAAGGAGACCAACATGGCTGTCCCACCATGTGACTTCGCACCGTTCCTTTCCTAGATATGGTGGGGTCTGAGTAAGAGCGGGAGTGGAGTTCATCTAAAATGGCAGTGTGGTGGAGGTCTGGGTTTGACAGTGGTGAGGGAGAGCCAGACTAAAAAAAAAACTGTTGGAATAGAAGTGGAAGGTATGGCTGAAGCGAGCATTGAGGCAACACTAGTAGAGAAGGAACAAAACAGGCTATGAGAAATGAGAGATAAGAAATACAGTTCTTGAAGGGTTGAAGGATATCAAAAAAATTAAAGGTGATAACCAAAATAAAGTAAAAGGGTAAATGTTGCAAATAATTTGTGTTCAGAATTAAGTGCGTGAGTGACGGTGAGAATTAAGAACTCTTGCGGTTCTGAAAGTTCAACATCAGTTTCCACAAAGATCAGTGTGCTGACCCCCTGTCTTAAGCACCCAATAAACCTGTGTGAGAGCATGACACAAAATGCTCTTTGTTATAAATGCTTGGTGACTTGATCGCATTTCCAGATACAGTCACCACGAGACATGGGTACAGCTGATGCCAGTGAGTCAACACTGTTTACAAGACCCCGTAAAACATTTAGATAGCAGTCCTCCTTCTGGATAGCAATCCCCCCGCCCCCAAGAAACCAAGGGTTAGCTCAGGTACCTGAATTTATGGAACTTTTTGAGTTATTTCACTTATCGAGTACATTTTTTAGCCTTTTAAAATTTACCTGAATGCTTCTGCAAAAGAAATTAAAAAAAAGATTAGCTGGTGTATTTCCTGTTCTCGGCACCAGAAACTAACCTTTGCTTTCCCGGTAGTTTTTAAAAAAAAATTAAATCAGATTTTTAGATTCACTTCTGATAACAAGCAGCTTATTTGGCCTACTTTTTACCCACAGTTTTTATTACAGCTCACGCTTAAGGGCTGGGAAATATAAGCACAGTTGACTTATTCCTTAAATATCTATTTCACTGGAAGTTTATAAAAGAAATATGTGATCAATCTTCTGCAGTTACAACATTGAAGATTATGAAATGAGTTTAGCGAACTCAAAAGAGAAAAAAATTGCATTGCTATGGGGAAAGCGCAGCAGAGTGGGACTAATTAGATAACTCTCAAAGAGTTTGCACAAGCACAATGGGCCAAATGGCATTCTTCTGTGCTGTAAGTGTTATATTGTTATATTATCCAAAATAACTTAGGAATTACATTGTTCAAACACATGTATATATATCCCCAAAATGCCACATCACTCACTACTGCACTACAACCTATGTACCAAATACACATTGTATCAATCTGCCAAACATGGAGGGATGGGAGAAAATATGCTCAATGCAAGCTCCAGTATCTGCCAAAAGTGTGATTATCTAAGAAGCTCTAGGAACCATAAGACATAACATTGTGGCAGGAAGGTGTTCATGAGTAGAACTCAAACCCTATGACTGATGTAAATTTTATTTTTTTTTATTTAGAGATACAGCACTGAAACAGGCCCTTAGACCCACCGAGTCTGTGCCGACCAAGAACCACCCATTTATACTAACCCTACAGTAATCCCATATTCCCTACCTACACTAGAGGCAATTTACAATGGCCAATTTACCTATCACCTGCAAGTCTTTGGCGTTGGAAGGAAACAGGAGCATCCGGCGAAAACCCAAGTGGTCACAGGGAGAACTTGCAAACTCCGCACAGGCATTACCCAGAATTGAACCCGGATCCCTGGAGCTGTGATGCTAACCACTGCGCCACTGTGCCGCCCAAATGCTGAATTAGTGCCAGAACAAAAGCCACGGTAAATCGCGTGAAGAAAGAGGTGGCTGCACTGCAGCAATGTACAGCAGATCCAGCTCATGGCGAATTGGGAGGCCGATGACATCATGGAGGCATTTGAAAAGTTTTAGCAAAAGTGCAAATTTACATTCAGTATTTTGCTGAAAGGCATGAGTGAAGAGGAAAAGGTCAGCTACCTCCTTTTGTGGACAGGAGAGAAAGGATTAGCTCTTTTGAATAGCTGGGAAATGAGTAAGCATGACAGTAAAAGTCCAGACAAGAGTTTTGAGAAATTCAGCACACATCTTTGGCCAAAGTCAAACCATCGGATCCACCGTGATGAATTTCAGAGCCTGAGACAGGAACATGGTGAGGCTGTTCACAATTTCTTAACAAGATTGAGAAATGTAGCCAGTAAATGTAAATTCAAGGACACAGCTGAAAGGCTGGTAGATCTGCACACCCAAATGTACAAAAAGCTTCAACTGGAAAGGACAAGCTTACAATATCGCAACAGTAGATATTGCCAGAGTACGTGAGGTCACAAGGAGACAGATGAAGACGCTGACTACCCAAATGGCTCGCCTTCAGTTAAGTCAAGGGAAATGCAATGAAACAGAAATAAAGGAATTTACACCGGAGAGAGAGAAAGATGTGCGAGAGGTGTGGATGACATGAGTTCACAGACGGAAAGAAATGTCCTATATGCAGATTAAACTGCAGAGCTTGTGGAATGCCCAATCACCGGGAAAAGCTGTGCAGGACAAAGGAAGTAGATGGTAAATGAACTACCAGAGTCAGAGCAACAGGGCACATGAGAAATAAAAGAAATCAAAACATCCATAGCTTGGGAGATGACAGGGAGTTAGAGGATGCAATAGACATAGGAGCCATAGAGCTACATGAAATCTTTGGGTACGAAAGTTCCCAAAGATAATACATTTATAAAACCATATGGACAAATCTGAAAGTGAAGCTTGATACTGGAGCACAGAATAATATCATCCTGCTCAGACTATACCAGAAGAAATGGTTACCCAAAGAATGATGCTCTGAAACCTAACAATGTCATGCCAACAGCTGAGATTCGACAGCTGGGAATGACCTAAATCAGAGGGATACACAAAGGAAAAGATGTTAACTGTATATTCTACATCACTGTAGCATATGCTCCAGCTATACTGGGTTTGAGCTGCAGCTGATCTCGGTAAACTAGGATGAAGGAGGCATCAATGAAGTTTAAAGGTAGCACACCCATTGAAAAGCACCCTTCAATCAGAAGCAAGGACGATCTGGTCCAAATGTATCCAGAGTGTTTTGATGAGATTGTTGAATGCTTTGAAGATTTTGAGAATCACATTACTATTGACCCAGAGAAGAAACCAATGACTCATCCCCCATGTAAAGTTCCAGGAGAACTAAAATGAAAGTTTGAAAGAGCGCTTCAAGAGATGGAAGAAAACAAAGTGATTACCAGCGTCACAGAGCCGACAGATTGGGTAAATTCCATTGTGGTGAGAGAGAAGCCAAATAAACAGCTGTGAATTTGCCTGGATACCAAAGATCTTAATCAAGCAAAAAAGAGGAATCACTATCCTACTGCAAAACTGGAAGAGATCACATCAGCACTGTCAGAGGTAAAAATTACCAGCAAGCTTGATGCCAGAAACTGCTACTGGAATGTGGAGCTTGACGAGGAATCTATGTTGGTGAAGACATTCAACACACCCTTTGGACGGTACAAATCCCTGCATCTACTTTTTGGGCTTAAAGTGAGCTGCATGTGTTCCAATAGAAAATAGACAAGACGTTCAGGGGATGCAAAGGAGCAATGAGTTTAGCTGATGATATCCAGATCTATGGTGTAGATGAGAAAGAACATAACCACCATCTACATGAAGCCATGGAGAGAACCAGAAAAGCTGGGATCAAGCGCAATGCAGTCAAATGTATTGTAAAGGTGACAGTGTTCCAGTTCTTTGAAATGGTGTACACACCTGATGGAGTCAAACCGAGTCCTGAAAAAGTCACATCTATCTCTGAGATGGAAACTCCGAGAGACCAGAAAGAGCTGAGAAGCTTTCTTAGCTTGATCCAGTACATGAGCTCTTTCATACCTCACATATCAGAGCACACAGCAAACCTACAAGAGCAGATGAGCGTAGATGTTGAGAATCAGTGGTTAGAGTCGCATGAGAGGAATTTCAGTAAACTCAAAGAAGTAATATGCAAGGAAACAAGTCTGTTATATTACAACAGAGTAAAACCTGTCAGTCTGCAAGTAGATGCTTCAACAAAAGGACTAGAACGAGAAGGAAAGCCGATAGCAATCACATCCAAAGCTCTAACATCAGTTGAGACCAGATATGCCAAATTGAAAGATAGCTCTTGGCTGTGGCGTTCTGCATGTGAGAAAGTCCCTTACATATCTCTGCAGGAGAAAATTCATAGTGAAGAGCAATCATCTCCACTAGAACAGATCTACAAGAAAAACATGTGTAGAGCACCAGCAAGACTCAAGGCCTCAGAGTTACGATTTCACTCTGAAATTCAAGCCAGGAAGAGAAATAGTGCAAACATATAACCTATATCTCATTTGTCGCCATATGAGAAACACAAAATAAAAGATCTATGTATATAGATACATCATCTAGTGAATGTGACGCCACTAAAATTGAGTCAAATCAGAGATGAGACCAGTAAAGATGAAGAGTTACAGATACTCTCTCAGCAAGTGATAAGGTATGGCCGGATAAGGCAAAACAAACACAACCAGTAGTATAGCAGTACTGGTTGATTTGAGATGACATCTCACTAGAAGATGGTGTTCTGCTGGCAGGATCCAGAATCATCGTTCCCCAAATAATGCAGAGAGAACTTCTCCAGAAGGCTGCATGGGAATGGAGAAGTGTAAGCTTAGAGCTATATCAGCTGTTACTGGATAGGCATCTACAAAGACATTGAAAGAATGGTATCTACATGCAGTGTAGGCCAGAAGTATAGAAATACACAGCAAGAAGAGGAGATGATGGTTAGTGAGGTACCACCAAGACCATGGCATACTGTGGGAGGCGACTTATTCACATATAACCAAGAGTAGTATCTTATAGTAGCAGACTATTACTCAAAGTTTCCATTCATCAGAAAGGTAAAAGATCACCACAGCAGCACTGAGCAAGGGATTCTGGAAAGGGTATTATTTGATAATGGAACACAATTCACCTCCGAAGAGGTTAAGGAGTTTATTAAACAGTATGGATTCATCACCACATTACCCAGGGGGACACGGTTTTACAGAAAGAGATGTCCAGACGTTCAAGAGGACCCTCATAAAATGCCAAGAGACAAAAGAAGACCCAAACCTTGCCTTATTGTCACTCCAAGCTGTCTCTCTCAAGGCCGACATGAAATCAACTGCAGAGCTATTGAATGGCAGAAATTATGATACAACTCCAGCAAGCAAGATATATCCTCCAAATGACTGTGAGAAAGTAAGACAACAAATCACTAATGCACAGGCAGAAAGAAGTCAGCACTTAAATAAAGATACCAAATCATTGCCTGAGTTGATCAGAAGACAAATTGTGCATGTAATCCGAAAACCTGGAATCCAGCAAAAGGTGTTGGTAAAGCGGAGACTCTAAAATCATACATTTATTTTTATTTTTATTTATTTTAATTTAGAGATACAGCACTGAAACAGGCCCTTCGGCCCACCGAGTCTATGCTGACCAACAACCACCCATTTATACTAATCCTACATTAATCCCATATTCTCTACCACATCCCCACCATTCTCCTACCACTTACCTACACTAGGGGCAATTTACAATGGCCAATTTACCTAAACTGGTAAGCTGATGAGAAAGAACAGAGTCCATATTCGGCCTACATCAGGAGCAGGAAAAGCAGAGAAGGTCATCACCAACATCACCAGCAAGTGGTGCAACATCAGCAATGTCACCAGCAATTGACACAACATCATTTAATTTTAAACAAAGCTTGGCAGTTAACTGCCAGTCACCAAAAACTGGTGCATTCACCATGACAACGCCTCTACTAATCAGAGTTCACTTGCCAACCAATCAGCACCCTCTTCTCATGCAGTATAAATTGTTGTTTACCCTCACATTGGTTATTCTTGCGATTGTTCTTATGAGTACAAGAAGAAACGCTTCAACAACATGTCTTTATTTTGAGGAATACTCATGTTCAGAATTACAAGTTTAATTAGAATCATAGAACGTTTAAGGCACAGAAAGAGGCCACTTGGCCCATCATGTCTGTGCTGGCTGAAAAACGATACACCTATTCTAATCCCACCTTCCAGCATTTGGTCCGTAGCTCTGCAGATTACGGCATTTGAGCTGCATATCCAGGCTCCTTTTGAATGAGCTGAGGCTGACCAGACCATCAATATCTTCCTGCTGCCTACAGCTATCCTCCTTACGATTTACCACATGACCAATTTTTGTATCGTCTGCAAACATCTTGATCATGCCCCCTACATTTACGTCCAAATCATTAACATATACCACAAAAACCAGGGGACCCAGTGCTGAGCCCTGCAGAATGTCACTGGAAACAGCCCTCCAGTTGCTAAAACAGCCGTCAACAATTACCCTTTGTTTCCTACCACTGAGCCAATTTTGTATCCACTTTGCTGCATTTCCCTAGATCCCATGGGATTTATTTTAATCAATCTGCCATGTGGGACCTTGTCAAAAGCCTTGCTAAAATCCATGTAGACCACATCAACTGCACTACCCTCATCTATCTTCCTTGCTACTTCTTCAAAAAATTCGATCAAGTTTGTCAAACAAGATCTTCCCTTAACAAATCCATGCTGACTATCCTTGATTAATCCCTGCTTTCTAAGTGACAGTTTATCCTGTCTCTCAGAATAGATTCCAATAATTTGCCCACTACTGAGTTTAGACTGACTGGCCTGTAATTATTCGGTCTATCCCTTGCTCCCTTATAAAAGTTGATTGTCAATTTTCTTAGTCAAAAGAAAAGAAAAATTATTAATGTTTGGAAAAGTTATGTTAATGGTAAAAGGAATTGCAATTTATTTTATAGAAAGAGGAATGTTAGATTGGCATATTATCAAAAATGACTTAAGAACTACATAGTTCAAGTATATGTATATATATAGCTTTACAATGCCTCATCACTCACAACTGTACTACAACCTGTGAATCAAACACACAATACATCATTCCCCCAAACATGGAGAGATGTGAGAAAATGTACTTAATGCAAGCTCCAGTATCTGTGTCTAAAGTGCGATTATTTAAGAAACTCTGGAAACCACAAGACATAACAGTAACATTCCATGGTAAGAGTCAAGAGGGACAAAAACTCTGTTGTTCAGCCGACTGAGATTGCCTTGCCTGGTTCCCCCTGCCTGAATATCCAGTCATACCCAGAAAATCACCTGCAGTGGTTTCCCTTCCAACTCCTGCACCATTACCTTGGAGTCCCCCAAGGATCTATCCATGGCCCCCTTCTATTTCCATTCCACATGCTTCTCCTCAGCAACAGCGTCTGAAAACTCAATGTCAGGTTACATGTGTATGTTGACGAGACCCAGCTCCACTTCATCATCACCTCTCTCAACCCTGCACTGCCTCTGCTTCATCATCACTGCCTCTGTTTGACATACAATCCTGGAAAAGCAGAAATATCTTCCAACTAAGTTTTCATTGTCTTTGGTCCCTGCTACAAACGCCTTTCCCTAGTCACTAACGCCATCCCTCTCCCTCTCCCTGGCCACTGTCTGAGGCTGAATCAGGCCAAATTAGGAACATAAGAAATAGGAGCAGGAGTAAGCTATTTGGCCCTTCCATCCTGCTTCCCCATTCATCTAGATCATGGCTGATCTTCTACCTCACTGCCATTTTCCCGCACTATTCCCATATCCCTTGATGCCTCTACTATGTAAAAATCTGTCGATATCTGTCTTAAACATACTCAATGACTGAGCCTCCACAGCCCTCTGGGGTAGAGAATTTCAAAGATTCACCACCCGCTGAGTGAAAAAATTTCCTCCTCATCTCAGTCCTAAATGTACTACCCCTTATTCTGAGACTATTCCCCGCACCCCACCACCCCCAACCCCTCATCCACCCCTTCCCCCCACCCAGCCAGGGAAAATATCCTTTCTGCATCAATTCTAAAGCCCTGTAAGAATTTTGTCTGTTTCAATCAGATCATCTCTCATTCTTCTAAACACTAGAGAATACAAGCCCAGCCTCCTCAATATCCTGCCATTCCAGGAATTAGTCTAGTGAACCTTTGTTGCATTCCCTCTATGGCAAGTATATCCTTCCTTAGGTAAGGAGACCAAAACTGTACACAATACTCCAGGTATAGTCTCACCAATGGTCTATAAAATTGTAGCAAGACTTCTTTACTTCTGCACTCAAATCCTCTTGCATTAAAGGCCAACATACCATTTTCCTTCTCAATTGCTTGCACCACCCACATGTCAGCTTTCAGTGACTCATGAACAAGGACACCCAGGTCCCTTTGGACATCAACACTTCCCAATCTCTCACCATTTATGAAATACTCTGCATTTCTGTTTTTCCAACCAAACGGGATAACTTCACCTTTTTCAACATTATATTCCATTTGCCATTTTCTTGTCCACTTAATTAGCCTGTCTAAATCCTCTTGAAGCCTCTTTGGATCCTCCTCACAACTCACATTCCCTCCTAGTGTTGTGTCATCAGGAAACTTGGAAATATTACATTTGGTCCCCACATCCAAATCATTGATAGAGATTGTGAATTGCTGGGGTGCAAGCTGCATTAACGTCCCACACAGAAGAGTGTCTGCAGAGACTCATCGACAGGATTGCGGTTGCCTATAACGAATTTGGCCTAACCATCAGCCTCAAGAAAACGAACATCATGGGACAGGACGTCAGAAATGCTCCTTTCATCAATATCGGTGATCATGCTCTGGAAGTGGTTCAAGAGTTCACCTACCTAGGCTCAACTATCACCAGTAACCTGTCTCTCGATGCAGAAATCAACAAGCGCATGGGAAAGGTGTCTGCTGCTATGTCCAGACTGGCCAAGAGGGTGTGGGAAAATGGCGCACTGACACGGAACACGAAAGTCCGAGTGTACCAAGCCTGTGTCCTCAGTACCTTGCTCTACGGCAGCGAGGCATGGACAATATGTGTCAACCAAGAGCGACGTCTCAATTCATTCCATCTTCGCTGCCTCCGGAGAATCCTTGGCATCAGATGGCAGGGCCATATCTCCAACGCAGAAGTCCTCGAGGCGGCCAACATCCCCTGCATATACACCCTACTGAGCCAGCGGCGTTTGAGATGGCTTGGCCATATGAGCCGCATGGAAGATGGCAGGATCCCCAAGGACGCATTGTACAGCGAGCTCGTCACTGGTATCAGACCCACCAGCTGCCCATGTCTCCACTTTAAAGACGTTTGCAAACGCGACATGAAGTCCTGTAACATTTACCACAAGTCGTGGGAGTCAGTTGCCAGTGATCGCCAGAGCTGGCGGACAACCGTAAAGGCGGGGCTAAAGAGTGGCGAGTCAAAGAGACTTAGCAGTTGGCAGGAAAAAAGACAGAAGCGCAAGGAGAGAGCCAACTGTGTAATAGCCCCGACAAACAACTTTATCTGCAGCGCCTGTGGAAGAGTCTGCCACTCTAGAATTGCCTTTATAGCCACTCCAGGCACTGCTTCACAAACCACTGACCACCTCTAGGTGCTTACCCACTGTCTCTCAAGACAAGGAGGCCAAAGAAGAAAAAGAAGAAGAAGAAGAAGAGCACTGATCCTTGCAGTACCCCACTAGCCTGCCAATTTGAGAATGGCTCGTTTTTTCCTATTATCTGTTTTCTGCCTGTTAACCAATTCTCAATCCATGCCAATATAATATCCTATGGGCTCTTGTGCAGGACCTTATTGAAAGCCTTCTGAAAACCCAAATACACCACATCCACTGGTTCCCCCATATCTACTCTGTAGTTACATTCTCTAAAAACTCTAACGGGTTTGTCAAATATGATTTCCCTTTCATAAATCCATGTTGACTCTGCCCAACCAAACCATTATTTTCTAAGTGTCCAGTTATCATCCTTTATAATAGATTCTAGCATTTTGCCTAATGCTGATGTCAGGCTAACAGGTCTGTAATGGAGAGCAATCATGGACATGATGGGATGAATGGCCTCCTTCTGTGCTGTAAATGACTCTATGACCAAAACATTTGACTCAGTAAATCGCGAGGCCCTGTGCTTTAACGATTTGGATGTCCAAGAAACATCATCACAATCCTGAAATTGCTGCATGATGACATGACAGCAACTATCTTGAGTGGGAGATCTGAAACAGATGCCTTCAAAATCCGGACTGGGGTTAAACAAGGCTGTGCGATAGCCCCCATACTTTTGACAATCTACCTGATGGTGGCTATTCACCTCATTAAAGACCAGCTGCCCTCTGGTGTCAGTATTAAATACCATCTAGATGGAAAACTCTTTAACCTTGGTTGCCTCCATGCCAAAATTAAACTGACCACCATAGATATACATGAGCTTTAGTATGGAATGATTGTGCATCATTGCGCACTCTGCACCAGAATTGCAAGTGGCTCTTGATCTCTTCAATTCTGTATACAAGAAACTTGACTGTTGCCAAAACAAAGCTCAAATATCAACCCTCACCTGGTCAGCTAAATATTCCAACACCCACATATGTTGAAATAGAGACTCCGGAATATGTTAAACACTTCTCATACCTCGGCAATTACCTCTCTCAAAAGGCCACCATTGATAATGAGATCCAACACCGGATCAGCTGCGCTAGGTTAGCCTTCTACAAACTACGGCAGTGAGTGTTTGACAACAAAGACCCTCCACAAATCAACAAAAGTCTTAGTGTACAGATTAATTGTCATCATCATGCTCCTGTACGGCAATGAGACCCGGACTTTGTATCAGCAACACATAAGAGCACTAGAGAAATTCCATCGGCAATGTCTCTGCTGCATCCTCCGGATTCAGTGGAAGGATCATTGAACAAACGCTACTGTCCTTCTTGAGCCTGATCCACAAGCATTCAGGTAAAACTCCTGCAAAATCAACTCCAAAGGACTGGCCACTGTATCTACATTGCTGAAAATTGTCTCCCCTGGCAGGTACTCATGACTCTCAAATGGCCAATGTTCCAGGGGAGGACAAACAATACACTTCAAAGATCCTCTGAACCTCTCCTTGAAGTGCAGCATTGACCTAAATGACTGGGAGCAGCTTGCTACCAATGGTTCAAAATGGAGACAACTCGTCCACCAAGCTGCATCATGCTTTGAGTCCCAACGCTTTCATGATGAGGCAGAGCGATGGCAGAGAACGAAAGTAAAGGAAGCAAATCCTGCCCTCCGAATTCCATTATCTCGTGGGATCTCCTGCCCAATGTGCCCAAAGATCTGCAGGTCAGAGATCAGCCTGCTCAGTCACATGAAGACCCATGGCAGAAACTTGTGACCCTGAGTTGACGTCATTCTTGAATCGAGCGACAGCCAATGATGGCACAATTCAAAAAGGAGCAGTGCTCTTCGTACCCTGGTCAACACTCCTCCCTCAACCGGCACTGGCACAAAACCGGATCAATTTCTCAATCATTTGTGGATCTCAGCCTGTGAAGAACAGCTGCCATGTTTTGCGATACAACTGTGTTTCAAAGTAATGAATCACACAAGAATCATTTTGCAATGTTCCTGAGGCCTGAGTCAATATTTACAAGAAAACCTAATTCTAACCCTCTTTGTACTGTTTTTAACTTGCTCTGGCAAAGCTGTATCTTTATTGCCCATTCTGTAGTGACTCATGGTGTTGTACAGTTCTATAGGAGCTGGAAGATGTCTTGTATCTCACACAAGAGATCACCTTCATCTGTGATTTCAATTGGCCATAGGGAGGAGGGAATAAGGCAATCTAAACCTGTACCAAGTCCAAAATCAGAAGAGGGCACAGGACAGGGACAGGGTAAGAAGAGGGATTAAAGTTCTGAAATATGCATTGCTGAGGATGAGATTTCATTGAATCCCTTAATAACTAACACTTCTACATTAGGGGCATCCAACTTGTAGCCTTAAGCACTGGAGATCCACTCCTTGAGGCTAATCTCCATCTCCCCAAAAGCAATAAGACAGTCAAGAAGATATTGGAATATAATTTTCAATGTGCTACTGGGAGTAGAGAATGTTATGGAAACCACCCACTTTTCTTTCCACAACGGAGATAAAAGTTGGATAATTTTTCTACCAGGGAGCCAATTGATAAGGCTACTGGCTCAGTGGCTCAGAAGGGAAGGGGGGAGAATAGGAGAGCGATAGTGATAGGAGATTCAATTGGTCGAGGAACAGACAGGAGATTCTGTGGCCGCGAACGAGACTCCCGGATGGTATGTTGCCTCCCGGGTGCCAGGGTCAGGGACGTCTCGGATCGAGTCCACAGGATTCTTAAGGGGGAGGGGGAGTAGCCAGAGGTCGTGGTACATATCGGTACCAATGACATAGCTAGGAAAAGGGATGAGGACCTGAAAAGCGAGTATAGGGAGTTAGGTTGGAAGCTGAAAGGCAGGACGAGCAGAGTAATATTCTCAGGATTGTTACCGGTGCCACGTGCTAGTGAGGCTAGAAACAGGGAGCGAGTGCAGCTGAACACGTGGCTACAGAACTGGTGTAGGAGGGAGGATCATTGGGATACCTTCTGGGGAAGATGGGACCTGTACAAGAAGGACGGGTTGCATCTGAACTGGAGGGGCACCAATATCCTGGATGGGAGGTTTGCTAGAGCTCTTCGGGAGGGTTTAAATTAGTTTGGCAGGGGGATGGGAACCGGAGCCACGGATCAGTGGATGGGGTAGCTATTGAACAGGCAGATACCGAGTGCAGAGAGTCCGTGAGGAAGGTTGGACAGTTGACAGGGCAAAGTTGCAGCCAGTATGATGGGTTGAAGTGTGTCTATTTTAACGCAAGAAGTGTCAGGAATAAAGGTGATGAACTTAGAGCATGGATCAGTACTTGGAGCTACGATGTTGTGGCCATTACGGAGACGTGGATATCACAGGGGCAGGAATGGATGTTGGATGTTCCGGGGTTTAGATGTTTCAAAAGGAATAGGGAGGGAGGTAAAAGAGGTGGGGGAGTGGCATTGTTAATCAGGGATAGTATCACAGCTGCAGAAAGGGAGGTCGTCGAGGAGGGTTTGTCCACTGAGTCATTATGGGTGGAAGTCAGAAACAGGAAAGGAGCAGTCACTTTGTTGGGAGTTTTCTATAGACCCCCCAATAGCAACAGAGACCTGGAGGAACAGATTGGGAGGCAGATTTTGGGAAGGTGCAGAAGTAACAGGGTTGTTGTCATGGGTGACTTCAACTTCCCTAATATTGATTGGAACCTCCTTAGTGCAAATAGTTTGGATGGAGCAGTTTTTGTCAGGTGTGTCCAGGAAGGTTTCCTGACTCAATATGTAGATAGGCCGACTAGAGGGGAGACTATGTTGGACTTGGTGCTTGGCAACGAACCAGGCCAGGTGGCAGATCTCTCGGTGGGAGAGCATTTCGGTGATAGTGATCACAACTCCCTGACCTTTACTACAGTCATGGAGAGGGACAGGAGCAGACAGGATGGGAAAATATTTAATTGGGGGAGGGGGAATTACAATGCTATTAGGCAGGAACTGGGGAGCATAAATTGGGAACAGATGTTCTCAGGGAAATGCACGACAGAAATGTGGAGGTTGTTTAGGGAGCACTTGCTGCGACTGCTGGATAGGTTTGTCCCGATGAGACAGGGAAGGGATGGTAGGGTGAAGGAACCTTGGATGACAAGAGATGTGGAACAGCTAGTCAAGAGGAAGAAGGAAGCTTACTTAAGGTTGAGGAAGCAAGGATCAGCCAGGGCTCTAGAGGGTTACAAGGTAGCTGGGAAGGAACTGAAGAATGGACTTAGGAGAGCTAGAAGGGGACATGAAAAAATCTTGGCGGGTAGGATTAAGGAAAATCCCAAGGCGTTCTACACTTATGTGAGGAACAAGAGGATGGCCAGAGTGAGGGTAGGGTCGATCAGGGATAGTGGAGGGAACTTGTGCCTGGAGTAGGAGGAGGTAGGGGAGGTCCTAAATGAATACTTTGCTTCAGTATTCACTTGTGAGAGGGACCTGGTCGTTTGTGAGGACAGCGTGGAACAGGCTGATATGCTCGAACAGGTTGAGGTTAAGAGGGAGGATGTGCTGGAAATTTTGAATGATATGAGGACAGATAAGTCCTTGGGGCCAGACGGGATATACCCAAGGATATTACGGGAAGCGAGGGAAGAGATTGCTGCGCCTTTGGCGATGATTTTTGCGTCTTCACTGTCCACTGGAGTAGTACTGAATGATTGGAGGGTGGCAAATGTTGTTCCCTTGTTCAAGAAAGGGAATAGGGATAACCCTGGGAATTATTGACCAGTCAGTCTTACGTCGGTAGTGTGCAAATTATTGGAGAGGATTCTGAGAGACAGGATTTATGATTATTTGGAAAAGCATGGTTTGATTAGAGACAGTCAGCATGGCTTTGTGAGGGGCAGGTCATGCCTCACAAGCCTTATTGAATTCTTTGAAGATGTGACAAAACGCATTGATGAAGGAAGAGCAGTGGATGTGGTGTATATGGATTTTAGCAAGGCGTTTGATAAGGTTCCCCATGGTAGGCTCATTCAGAAAGTAAGGAGGCATGGGATTCAGGGAAAGTTGGCTGTCTGGATATAAAATTGGCTGGCCCATAAAAGTCAGAGGGTGGTAGTAGATGGAAAGTATTCAGCATGGAGCTCGGTGACCAGTGGTGTTCCACAAGGAACTGTTCTGGGACCTCTGCTCTTTGTGATTTTTATAAATGACTTTGATGAGGAAGTGGAAGGCTGGGTTAGCAAGTTTGCCGATGACACAAAGATTGCTGGAGTTATGGATAGTGTGGAAGGCTGTTGTAGGTTGCAACGGGACATTGACAGGATGCAGAGCTGGGCTGAGAATTGGCAGATGGAGTTCAACCTGGAAAAGTGTGAAGTGATTCATTTTGGAAGGTCGAATTTGAATGCGGAATACAGGCTTAAAGACAGGATTCTTGGTAGTGTGGAGGAACAGAGGGATCTTGGGGTCCATGTCCATAGATCGCTCAAAGTTGCCACCCAAGTTGATAGGGTTGTTAAGAAGGCGTATGGTGTGTTGGCTTTCATTAACAGGGGGATTGAGTTTAAGAGCCGCGAGGTTATGCTGCAGCTCTATAAGGCCCTGGTTCGACCACACTTGGAATATTGTGTTCAGTTCTGGTCGCCTCATTATAGGAAGGATGTGGAAGCTTTAGAGAGGGTGCAGAGGAGATTTACCAGGATGCTGCCTGGACTGGAGGTCATGTCCTACGAAGAAAGATTGAGGGAGCTAGGGCTTTTCTCATTGGAGCGAAGAAGAATGAGAGGTGACTTGATAAAGGGGTACAAGATGATGAGAGGCATAGATAGAGTGGATAGTCAGAGACTTTTTCCCAGGGTGGAAAGGGCTATCACCAGGGGGCATAATTTTAAGGTGATTGGAGGAAGGTTTCGGGGAGATGTCAGAGGTAGGTTCTTTACACAGAGAGTGGTGGGTGTTTGGAATGCGCTGCCAGTGGTGGTAGTAGAAGCAGATACATTAGGGACATTTAAGCGACTCTTGGATAGGTACATGGATGATAGTAGAATGAAGGGTAGGTAGTTAGTTTGATCTTAGAGTAGGTTAAACGTTCGGCACAACATCGTGGGCCTAAGGGCCTGTACTGTGCTGTACTGTTCTATGTTCTATGTTCTATGTTGTATGCCCCCGTGACAAGTTGAAAATCTACCCCATGGCTTCTGCCCATTGCCTTCAGGGGAACGTGTTTCTCTCAGCTCTGACATAATGATATGGCTTTATTAACATGCAGATGGCCTCTTTCCCTCAATGTTACTTCTAATTTAACATCACTTCAATTTAAGGGGGATGGGGTGTGGAGGTGATTAACTATGTTAAACAATCAACATTCACTATCACTATCACACAACGTTCCTCGGACTGCTACTCTCGCCGCATCCTGAGATCCACACTCAGTGCTATGCGCCGCCATATGCACACACTGGACCTCTCTCTCCAGCAGCACCGTCTCACCTTATCTCAAATTTGTTCTACTCCGCAGTTTCATCTCATCTTACGTCTCATCCGACGCATTAACAAAAAACTTTTTTTCTTCCTTTCAGGTGTTAAGGAACGCAAGCTCCAGCAGCTGATGGGGACTAATGCCCCTCCAGATCCTCCTTCCGCTTCACTTCCCTCTGACCCCACCCCTTCTGATCTGACCCCTTGCCGTGTATTCACTATACCCTCTGACCTCCCCCTCTCTGATGCTGAGCGTTCTGTACTCAGCAAAGGTCTCAGTTTTATCCCCTTACGCCCCCACCTCAATGAATTTCGCGCTCGGCATGACGTTGAGCTCTTCTTCCGTCGCCTCCGCCTCCGGGCTCACTTCTTCGACCAGGAGTCCTCCCCCCGACCAGCAGACCCATTCACCCGCCTCCAGCATTCTCCCTCTACCTGGACCCCTCACCCTGGCCTCTTACCCGCTCTTGATCTCTTCATTGAAAACTGTCGGCGAGACATTGGTCGTCTCAATTTCTCTGCCCCCCTCACTCACTCTAACCTGTCCCCCTCTGAACTTGAGGCACTCCGTTCTCTCAGGTCTAACCCCGACATGGTCATCAAACCTGCAGACAAGGGTGGTGCTGTTGTTGTATGGCGTACCGACCTCTACCTTGCAGAAGCTCAACGCCAACTCACAGACACCTCTTCCTACCTCCCTCTGGACCATGACCCCACCACCGAACATCAAGCCACCGTCCAGGGGACTGTCACTGACCTCATCTCCTCTGGAGATCTTCCCTCTACAGCTTCCAACCTCATAGTCCCGCAGCCCCGGACGGCCCGCTTCTGCCTCCTTCCCAGGGTCCACAAACAGGACTGTCCCGGCAGACCCATTGTGTCAGCCTGCTCCTGCCCAACTGAACTTATTTCTTCCTATCTAGACTCTCTCTTTTCTCCGCTGGTCCAGTCTCTTCCCACCTACATCCGTGACTCTTCTGACGCCCTACGTCATTTTGACAATTTCCAGTTTCCTGGTCCCAACCGCCTCCTCTTCACTATGGACGTCCAATCGCTCTACACCTCCATCCCCCACCAGGATGGTTTGAGGGCTCTCCGCTTCTTCCTGGAACAGAGGCCCAACCAGTCCCCATCCACCAACACCCTCCTCCGCCTGGCTGAACTTGTTCTCACATTGAACAACTTCTCCTTCAACTCCATGCATTTCCTTCAAGTAAAAGGTGTCGCTATGGGTACCCGCATGGGTCCTAGTTATGCCTGTCTTTTTGTGGGATATGTCGAGCATTCTTTGTTCCAGTCCTACTCAGGCCCCCTCCCCCAACTCTTTTTCCGGTACATTGATGACTGTATCGGTGCCGTTTCCTGCTCCCGCCCTGAACTAGAAAACTTTATCAACTTTGCTTCCAATTTCCACCCTTCTCTCACCTTTACATGGTCCATCTCTGACACTTCCCTTCCCTTCCTCGACTTCTCTGTCTCCATCTCTGGGGATAGGTTGTCTACCAATATCCATTATAAGCCCACTGACTCCCACAGCTACCTCGACTACACTTCTTCACACCCTACCTCCTGTAAGGACTCCATTCCATTCTCCCAGTTTCTCCGTCTCCGACGCATCTGCTCTGATGATGCTACCTTCCATGACGGTGCTTCTGATATGACCTCCTTTTTCCTCAACCGAGGATTTCCCCCCACTGTGGTTGACAGGGCCCTCAACCGTGTCCGACCCATTCCCCGCACCTCTACCCTCACCCCTTCCCCTCCCTCCCAGAACCGTGACAGGGTTCCCCTTGTCCTCACTTTTCATCCCACCAGCCTCCATATCCAAAGGATCATCCTCCGCCATTTTCGCCACCTCCAGCGTGATGCCACTACCAGTCGCTTCTTCCCCTCCCTTCCCCTGTCAGCATTCCGAAGGGATCGTTCCCTCCGCGACACCCTGGTCCACTCCTCCATTACCCCCACCACCTCGTCCCCGTCCCAGGGCACCTTCCCTTGCAATCGCAGGAGGTGTAATACCTGCCCCTTTACCTCCTCTCTCCTCACTATCCCAGGCCCCAAACACTCCTTTCAGGTGAAGCAGCGATTTACTTGTACTTCTTTCAATGTAGTATACTGTATTCGCTGCTCACAGTGTGGTCTCCTCTACATTGGGGAGACCAAGCGCAGACTGGGTGACCGCTTTGCGGAACATCTCCGCTCAGTCCGCAAGCAGGACCCTGAGCTTCCGGTTGCTTGCCATTTCAACACTCCCCCCTGCTCTCATGCTCACATCTCTGTCCTGGGATTGCTGCAGTGTTCCAGTGAACATCAACGCAAGCTCGAGGAACAGCATCTCATCTACCGATTAGGCACATTACAGCCTGCCGGTCTGAACATTGAGTTCAATAATTTCAGAGCATGACAGCCCCCCACTTTACTTTCATTTTTAGTTATTTTTTCTTCCCCTTTTTTTTGGCATTCCTTTTTACATTTTTTACAATCTTTTTTTGTATTTATTTCAGTTCATCTTAGTTTGTTCAGTTTGCTCACCCACTGTTTTTTTCAGGTTGTTTTTCTTCAGGTTTGCACTTGCTGATGTTCAATATTCAGTATATTCACACCTAATCTGTACTAATGCTTTGTCTTTCAACACACCATTAACATATTGTTTGCCTTTGCTCCATGACCTTTTGGTCAGCTATGTGGCCTGGTCCAATCTGCACCTTCTCCTTTGTTATCTCTTGCCCAACCCCCACCTCACTTGTTTATAATCTGTGACTTTTCTAATATTTGTCAGTTCCGAAGAAGGGTCACTGACCCGAAACGTTAACTCTGCTTCTCTTTCCACAGATGCTGCCAGACCTGCTGAGTGAATCCAGCATTTCTTGTTTTTGTTTCAGATTTCCAGCATCCGCAGTATTTTGCTTTTATTTTAGTGTTTAATTCACTGCCACTTCTCTTCCAGGAATGCCTACCTTGAAGAAGTTCTGCTCTTCTCTCCGACGGGATTTTCGTTTGTCTCTTTTACCTTGTTCACCTTCATTGCTTTCTATTTCCCTCCTGGTGTTTGATAAGGTATCTACCAAAACCCGTTTTCACAGCCACATCTCCTTCCTCAGTGACTGTCTCCGGCTCCGACTGATTCCACGTGGATTCCAACTGCAGTTTCACCCATCATGCTTTGAAACCACCCAGGATCACAGGTATCTCCGAGAAATACAACGTTCCTCGGACTGCTACTCTCGCCGCATCCTGAGATCCACACTCAGTGCTATGCGCCGCCATATGCACACACTGGACCTCTCTCTCCAGCAGCACCGTCTCACCTTATCTCAAATTTGTTCTACTCCGCAGTTTCATCTCATCTTACGTCTCATCCGACGCATTAACAAAAAACTTTTTTTCTTCCTTTCAGGTGTTAAGGAACGCAAGCTCCAGCAGCTGATGGGGACTAATGCCCCTCCAGATCCTCCTTCCGCTTCACTTCCCTCTGACCCCACCCCTTCTGATCTGACCCCTTGCCGTGTATTCACTATACCCTCTGACCTCCCCCTCTCTGATGCTGAGCGTTCTGTACTCAGCAAAGGTCTCAGTTTTATCCCCTTACGCCCCCACCTCAATGAATTTCGCGCTCGGCATGACGTTGAGCTCTTCTTCCGTCGCCTCCGCCTCCGGGCTCACTTCTTCGACCAGGAGTCCTCCCCCCGACCAGCAGACCCATTCACCCGCCTCCAGCATTCTCCCTCTACCTGGACCCCTCACCCTGGCCTCTTACCCGCTCTTGATCTCTTCATTGAAAACTGTCGGCGAGACATTGGTCGTCTCAATTTCTCTGCCCCCCTCACTCACTCTAACCTGTCCCCCTCTGAACTTGAGGCACTCCGTTCTCTCAGGTCTAACCCCGACATGGTCATCAAACCTGCAGACAAGGGTGGTGCTGTTGTTGTATGGCGTACCGACCTCTACCTTGCAGAAGCTCAACGCCAACTCACAGACACCTCTTCCTACCTCCCTCTGGACCATGACCCCACCACCGAACATCAAGCCACCGTCCAGGGGACTGTCACTGACCTCATCTCCTCTGGAGATCTTCCCTCTACAGCTTCCAACCTCATAGTCCCGCAGCCCCGGACGGCCCGCTTCTGCCTCCTTCCCAGGGTCCACAAACAGGACTGTCCCGGCAGACCCATTGTGTCAGCCTGCTCCTGCCCAACTGAACTTATTTCTTCCTATCTAGACTCTCTCTTTTCTCCGCTGGTCCAGTCTCTTCCCACCTACATCCGTGACTCTTCTGACGCCCTACGTCATTTTGACAATTTCCAGTTTCCTGGTCCCAACCGCCTCCTCTTCACTATGGACGTCCAATCGCTCTACACCTCCATCCCCCACCAGGATGGTTTGAGGGCTCTCCGCTTCTTCCTGGAACAGAGGCCCAACCAGTCCCCATCCACCAACACCCTCCTCCGCCTGGCTGAACTTGTTCTCACATTGAACAACTTCTCCTTCAACTCCATGCATTTCCTTCAAGTAAAAGGTGTCGCTATGGGTACCCGCATGGGTCCTAGTTATGCCTGTCTTTTTGTGGGATATGTCGAGCATTCTTTGTTCCAGTCCTACTCAGGCCCCCTCCCCCAACTCTTTTTCCGGTACATTGATGACTGTATCGGTGCCGTTTCCTGCTCCCGCCCTGAACTAGAAAACTTTATCAACTTTGCTTCCAATTTCCACCCTTCTCTCACCTTTACATGGTCCATCTCTGACACTTCCCTTCCCTTCCTCGACTTCTCTGTCTCCATCTCTGGGGATAGGTTGTCTACCAATATCCATTATAAGCCCACTGACTCCCACAGCTACCTCGACTACACTTCTTCACACCCTACCTCCTGTAAGGACTCCATTCCATTCTCCCAGTTTCTCCGTCTCCGACGCATCTGCTCTGATGATGCTACCTTCCATGACGGTGCTTCTGATATGACCTCCTTTTTCCTCAACCGAGGATTTCCCCCCACTGTGGTTGACAGGGCCCTCAACCGTGTCCGACCCATTCCCCGCACCTCTACCCTCACCCCTTCCCCTCCCTCCCAGAACCGTGACAGGGTTCCCCTTGTCCTCACTTTTCATCCCACCAGCCTCCATATCCAAAGGATCATCCTCCGCCATTTTCGCCACCTCCAGCGTGATGCCACTACCAGTCGCTTCTTCCCCTCCCTTCCCCTGTCAGCATTCCGAAGGGATCGTTCCCTCCGCGACACCCTGGTCCACTCCTCCATTACCCCCACCACCTCGTCCCCGTCCCAGGGCACCTTCCCTTGCAATCGCAGGAGGTGTAATACCTGCCCCTTTACCTCCTCTCTCCTCACTATCCCAGGCCCCAAACACTCCTTTCAGGTGAAGCAGCGATTTACTTGTACTTCTTTCAATGTAGTATACTGTATTCGCTGCTCACAGTGTGGTCTCCTCTACATTGGGGAGACCAAGCGCAGACTGGGTGACCGCTTTGCGGAACATCTCCGCTCAGTCCGCAAGCAGGACCCTGAGCTTCCGGTTGCTTGCCATTTCAACACTCCCCCCTGCTCTCATGCTCACATCTCTGTCCTGGGATTGCTGCAGTGTTCCAGTGAACATCAACGCAAGCTCGAGGAACAGCATCTCATCTACCGATTAGGCACATTACAGCCTGCCGGTCTGAACATTGAGTTCAATAATTTCAGAGCATGACAGCCCCCCACTTTACTTTCATTTTTAGTTATTTTTTCTTCCCCTTTTTTTTGGCATTCCTTTTTACATTTTTTACAATCTTTTTTTGTATTTATTTCAGTTCATCTTAGTTTGTTCAGTTTGCTCACCCACTGTTTTTTTCAGGTTGTTTTTCTTCAGGTTTGCACTTGCTGATGTTCAATATTCAGTATATTCACACCTAATCTGTACTAATGCTTTGTCTTTCAACACACCATTAACATATTGTTTGCCTTTGCTCCATGACCTTTTGGTCAGCTATGTGGCCTGGTCCAATCTGCACCTTCTCCTTTGTTATCTCTTGCCCAACCCCCACCTCACTTGTTTATAATCTGTGACTTTTCTAATATTTGTCAGTTCCGAAGAAGGGTCACTGACCCGAAACGTTAACTCTGCTTCTCTTTCCACAGATGCTGCCAGACCTGCTGAGTGAATCCAGCATTTCTTGTTTTTGATTCACTATCTAGGGTCATGATTAAAGATTAGCCATTGGGCTCAGTGCCAGAAGATTGCCTGTGCCTCTGGAGTCATGCGCCCCCATCCCAAGAGCATTAAGGTTGGGGTAGGGCCAATGAAACCGTACTCCAGCAAATATATAGAGTATTGGGAGAGAAAAATTGATAGAGACTCAACTGATATCGCACAGTCGCAAAATTTTAAATGAAAGCATTTGAATAAATGACGTGTGTAAGCAAGTAACATTTCCAGGATGAATAACTAACAGACAAACTAATTACCAAGAATACAGTCATACTGGATCTTCAGCTGAATAGACTCACCTAAATAATGAATGCATCATTGATCCTCGCTGAGAATTAACGCTGAGTCAAACATACCGTTGCAGTATTTTAGCATTCACAAAATATTGTACATCTGCAAAATATTTCTTCTGTTCTTTATTTTTGTATTTTTTTTTTCATTTTCACTCGAATAGTTTGAAATAGCAATATAATCCAAAATAATTCACTTTGATTTTGTAAAAGGCACGTTACAAATGATTCTGCATTATTTTGTTGGGATGAAACATTCCCACTATTCACAAGGGCTTCCCCACCTGTTGATCATTCCTAAAATCCCAACTGCTGACATCATTATCAAGAGAAATATACAAAGATAAAGTATAAAATACTATGACTAGCATATGGTGTCATCTACGTCTCCCTCTGCAGCAGATTCACCTCAGAAGGTTATGGATTTAAATCCTCCCCCAGAGTCTGCACTGTTGGAGGTGCCTTCCTTTGGCTGTGACGTGTTTCGAGCAAAGACAAAAGATTCTGAAGAAGAAGAAGAACAGCAGGGAGGTTCTCTCTGGTGTCCTGGCCAGTATGTAACCCTCCACCAACATCACAAACATGACATGTGGTCATCAGCACATTGCTACTTATGAAACATTGTTACGTGCAAATTGCCATGTTTTCTGCATTGCAACATTTTGGAAAGTACCTCATTGGCTGAAAAGCGCTTTGGGACATGGTGAAGTTGTGAAAGGTATAATCTAAATGGAAGACATAAGTGAGAACTGCAGACCAGGGTTGGCTCAGGTTCAACGTTTAGTCTATGATTGCATTAACAACTGTGGCTATTGGTAGCCTTGCCTGAGTTAAGTGTCAGGTTGATGTTAGTCTCAGCTTGAAATCAAAAACTGTAGATTCAAGCCTATAACAGGATTTCAGCAGAAGGGCTAAGTTGATATTTTGGTGCAATGAAGAAGGTATGGTCCTTTGAGTCAAATGCAAAACCAAAACCTGGGTAGATGTTAAAGAATTCATGATACTATATTAAGACAATTGTGTGACCAAATACAACTGAAGGTAAGCTGGTGAGTCATCTCGTTGTTGCTCGTATGTGCAAAATGGCTGCTGCATTCATCTATACAAAAGTAAATTTCATAGTAATTCATTGTATGTGAAACACTTTAAAATGTGATAGGTATTATGTGGGTTAAGCATTGTCACCGATATTCCAGATGCTATGCAGTCACGACCCCTAAAATGCACTTCAAATGCAGAGCATGCCACCTTGGTAACATAGTTAGTGTGTGCTGCTTACTGACTGCAGGCTAGATGCAGAGCAGAGAGATCATGTGGTTAGCACCGCAGCCTCACAGCTCCAGCGACCTGGGTTCAATTCTGGGTACTGCCTGTGTGCAGTTTGCAAGTTCTCCCTGTGTCTGCATGGGTTTCCTCCGGGTGCTCCGGTTTCCTCCCACATGCCAAAGACTTGCAGGTTGATAGGTAAATTGGCCATTATTAATTGCCCCTAGTATAGGTAGGTGGTAGGGAAATATAGGGACAGGTGGGGATGTGGTAGGAATATGGGATTAGTGTAGGATTAGTATAATTGGGTGGCTGATGGTCGGCACAGACTCAGTGGGCTGAAGGGCCTGTTTCAGTGCTGTATCTCTGAACTAAACTAAGCATCAAAGCTGATGTGAAGCAGTTGTTGCCAGTTTGGGTGTACCAATTTAGCCGAATGAGTTGGCCTTGCCTCACTCAGCAGAACATAACTCTAAATGGCATGGGGAACCCCCACCCACTACCCGCCAGCAGTATTTAAAGGAGTCATGCAGGAGTTACTGGATTCTTTCTTTTGGCATCTGCTCAAATTCTAAGCATTTTTGGTTGAGTTCTTGGGCTGTTGAAATTCATCTACAGAGAGAAGTCAGACTGCTCTGACTATTCTACCACTGTTATCTCCTTCACAAATTATTTGCCTCCAGGCATGGGTAGTCTAGTGGGCTTACCTCTCAGAATTTGTTTTTTTATTCATTCATGGGATGTAGGCGTCACTGGCCAGGCCAGTGTTTATTGTCCATCCCTAATTGCCCTTGAGGAGGTGGTGGTGAGCTGCCTTCTTGAACCGCTGCAGTCCATGTGGGGTAGGTATACCCAAAGTGCTGTTAGGAAGGGAGTTCCAGGATTTTGACCCAGCGACAGTGAAGGAACGGCGATATAGTTCCAAGTCAGGATGGTGTGTGACTTGGAGGGGAACTTGCAGGTGGTGGTGTTCCCATCTATTTGCTGCCCTTGTCCTTCTAGTTGGTAGAGGTCGCGGGTTTGGAGGGTGCTGTCTAAGGAGCCTTGGAGCATTGCTGCAGTGCATCTTGTAGATGGTACACACTGCTGCCACTGTGCACCGGTGATGGAGAGAGTGAATGTTTGTAGGTGGGGTGCCAATCAAGCGGGCTGCTTTGTCCTGGATGGTGTCGAGATTCTTGAGTGTTGTTGGAGCTGCACCCATCCAGGCAAGTGGAGAGTATTCCATCACACTCCTGACTTGTGCCTTGTAGATGATGGATAGGCTTTGGGGAGTCAGGAGGTGAGTTACTCGCCTCAGGATTACGAGCCTCTGACCTGCTCTTGTAGCCACGGTATTTATATGGCTACTCCAGTTCAGTTTCTGGTCAAGGGTAGCCCCTAGGATGTTGATAGTGGGGGATTCAGCGATGGTAATGCCGTTGAATGTAAAGGGGAGATGGTTAGATTCTCTCTTGTTGGAGATGGTCATTGTCTGGAACTTGTGTGGCGCAAATGTTACTTGCCACTTATCAGCCCAAGCCTGGATATTGTCCAGGTCTTACTGCATTTCTACACGGTCTGCTTCAGTATCTGAGGAGTTGTGAATGGTGCTGAACATTGTGCAATCATCAGCGAACATCCCCCACTTCTGACCTTATGATTGAAGGAAGGTCATTGATGAAGCAGCTGAAGATGGTTGGGCCCAGGACACTATCCTGAGGAACTCCTGCAGTGATGTCCTGGAGCTCAGATGATTGACCTTCAACAACAACAATCATCTTCCTTTGTGCTAGGTATGACTCCAGACAGCGGAGGGTTTTCCCCCTGATTCCCATTGACTCCAGTTTTGCTAGGGCTCCTTGATGCCATACTCGATCAAATGCTGCCTTGATGTCAAGGGCAGTCACTCTCACCTCACCTCTTGAGTTCAGCTCTTTTGTTCGTGTTTGAACCAAGGCTGTAATGAGGTCAGGAGCTGAGTGGCCCTGGCGGAACCCAAACTGAGCATCACTGAGCAGGTTATTGTTAAGCAAGTGCCGCTTGATGGCACTGTTGATGACACCTTCCATCACTTTACTGAGGATTGAGAGTAGACTGATGGGGCGGTAATTGGCCGGGTTGGACTTGTCCTGCTTTTTGTGTACAGGACATACCTGGGCAATTTTCCACATTGCAGGGTATATGCCAGTGTTGTAGCTGTACTGGAACAGCTTGGCTAGGGGCGCGGCAAGTTCTGGAGCACAGGTCTTCAGTACTATTGCCGGAATATTGCCAGGGCCCAATAGCTTTTGCAGTATCCAGTGCCTTCAGTCGTTTCTTGATATCACGCAGAGTGAATCGAATTGGCTGAAGTCTGGCATCTGTGATGCTGGGGACTTCAGGAGGAGGTCGAGATGGATCATCAACTTGGCACTTCTGGCTGAAGATTATTGCAAATGCTTCAGCCTTATCTTTCACACTGATGTGCTGGGCTCCCCCATCATTGATGATGGGGATATTTATGGAGTCACCTCCTCCAGTTAGTTGTTTAATTGTCCACCAACATTCACGGCTGGATGTGGCAGGACTGCAGAGCCTGGATCTGATCTGTTGGTTATGGAATCGCTTAGCTCTATCGCATGCTGCTTACGCAGTTTGGCATGTAAGTAGTCCTGGGTTGTATCTTCACCAGGTTGACACCTCATTTTGAGGTATGCCTGGTGCTGCTCCTGGCATGCCCTCCTGCACTCTTCATTGAAACAGGGTTGGTCTCCTGGCTTGATGGTAATGGTAGAGTGGGGGATATGCCGGGCCATGAGGTTACAGGTTGTGCTTGAGTACAATTCTGCTGCTGCTGATGGCCCACAGCGCCTCATGGATGCCCAGTTTTGCATTGCTAGATCTGTTCAAAATCTATCCCATTTAGCACGGTGATAGTGCTACACGACACGATGAACGGTATACTGAATATGAAGGCGGGATTTCGTCTCAACAAGGACTGTGCGGTGGTCACTCCTACCAATACTGTCATGGACAGAAGCATCTGTGGCAGACAGATTGGTGAGGACAAGGTCAAGTATGTTTTTCCCTCGTGTTGGGTCCCCCACCACCTGCCGCAGACCCAGTCTAGCAGCTATGTCCTTTAGGACTCGGCCAGCTCGGTGAGTAGTGGCGCTACTGAGCCACTCTTGGTGATGGACATTGAAGTCCCCCTCCCAGAATACATTTTGTACCCTTGCCACCCTTAGTGCTTCCTCCAAGTGGTGTTCAACATGGAGGACTACTGAGTCATCAGCTGAGGGAGGGCGGTAGGTGGTAATCAGTAGAAGGTTACCTTGTCCATGTTTGACCTGATGCCATGAGACTTCATGGGGTCTGGAGTCGATGTTGAGGACTCCCAGGGCAACTCCTCCCTACTGTATACCACTGTGCCACCACCTCTGGTGGGCTGTCCTGCCGTTGGGATAGGACATACCCGGGGATGGTGATGGCAGTGTCTGGGACATTGTCTGTAAGGTATGGTTCCGTGAGTATGACTATATCAGGCTGTTTCTTGATTAGTCTGTGGGACAGCTCTCCCAACTTTGGCACAAGCCCCCAGATGTTCGTAAGGAGGACGTTGCAGGGTCGACAGGGCTGGGTTTGCCGTTGTCATTTCCATCGCCTGGGTCGATGCCGGGTGGTCTGTCCGGTTTCATTCCTTTTTATTGACTTCGTAGCGGTTCGGTACAACTGAGTGGCTTGCTAGGCCATTTCAGAGGGCATGTAAGAGTCAACCACATTGCTGTGGGTCTGGAGTCACATGTAGGCCAGACCAGGTAAGGACAGCAGATTTCCTTCCCTAAAGGACATTAGTGAACCAGATGGGTTTTTACAGCAATCGACAATGGTTTCATGGCCATCATTAGACTAGCTCTTAATTCCAGATTTATTAATTAAATTCAAATTCCACCTTCTGCTGTGTTGGGATTCGAACCCATGTCACCAGAGAAATACCCTGGGTCTCTGGGTTTCTGGTACAGTGATAATACCACTACGCCACCGCCTACCCTAATAGAGCATTATTGGAAGAAAGACACAACAGAGCAGGATAAGCTGCCAGAAGAGGGAGGAGTAGGAGAAGCAGAGGACTCAGTGTGTTTGGGATAGAAATGCAATACAGTATCAATGTGCTTCCCGGCTTGTCGTAGTTATGTGACCTGTACCATGAGATACTCTGACTGGGGACAGTCATTCAAGACAGGGTCCACACCAGACTGGTATCCTGTCAGCTCGTAACACAGTGTGAGTCTATATTCACAGGCAATCTTCAAGAAGCACTTCTCCTGCAAACTACAAATTAGTATTGAATTAAGGGCACTTTTCTCTTGTCAGTCTACTCCCACTAAGAGCTTGACTGAGTCCCCAGACTAGTATTGAACCCTTAGAGCCACAGACAGACAGTCAGACATCCCTTCAGTGTGGGCTGAATCTGGATCCCAGAATGAAAATCAAAGCTGTTGGGAGCACTCCACCTCAATCTCCAAAGGTAACATCAGCTGATCTGTTAAAACATTCTGTTCATTCATGACAGTCTGGTTGATAAGAAACATTTGTTCAATGTGTTTCATTAATGCATAAGCCGAGAGTATAAATTCTCTGCATATTGCATTATGCCCATAAGTGGAACGGGCTCTGAATAAATATGAAACAAGACAGTATCTCTCCTGGCTGACTCTCTCTTGCTTTCTCACAAGCCTCTGGACCCACTGAAGTCATTTAAAACTCAAGAGAGAAAAGACTCCTACATCAAAACAAATTGAAGCGTGCACTGGGCCCCAACGAACAGCAAGACTTACCGGCAACCAAAGACTCCATATTGAACTTAAAGGACCGTAAATAACTACCTAAATTGCCTCAAACTTTTCCACTTTATTCCTTCTACTATTTCTGTCTCTATCTGCATGTATGTTTATCGCATATGCATGCGAGCATGTTCGCGTCACATACTCGTCGTCGTTAACCGAATTAGAGTTTAAGATTAATAAACTTCCACCTTTCTTGTTTAAATCCAAGAAAACCTGTCTGATTCCTTTGCCTTACAAATAGAAAGCATTGAACAAGGATTCCCTGAGGGGGGAGATAAAAACATGGTGTTTTTAAAATTAAAAGCTGTTACGGTTAGACCAGCCAAAGGCTGAGAGGGAACCCCTAGACCCCTATCTCACCTGGTGGTAATATTATTCACCTCATCAACCTCTTGATTAGATTATTCATGTGATTCACTGTGTCTCACAGACAAGCTTTTCTCAAGTTTCAGGGGCCTAAGTTTTATGCCAAGTCTCTTATGATCCCCATACACCAGTCTCCCCTTACAAACCCAAGCTTAACTGTAATTGGTGTGGCAGAGAAAAACACAGGGGGGGAAACATCCTTGCCAAAGAGGTCAAATGCCATCTATGTGGGAAGATGGGCCACTTCCAGGATGTGTGCATTAACAAGAAGCCCATACAGAATACGCACAAAGGGAAGCGTTTGAAAGATGACAAGAACCATGGAGCATATCCATGATATTGAGGTTCCTTTCCTTGGAGAGATCCAGGAACCAAGCGGAAAGTGCTGGAAGGCTGAGATCCTAGTAGAGGGAAATAAGACGCACTTTAAGTTAAACACCAGTGCAGCAATTTTGGTTCTTTCTGATGCTGAACCGTGGTTAGAGAGAAGCTCTCTTCAGTCATCATGAAAAAAAACTAGACAGGATGGGAAGGATAGAACTCAAAGTCATAGGAGAACTGAAGGCAACCCTCCAATATTGAGAAAAAGAAATCACAGAAGCATTGGCCAGGGTTTTATCCAGGTGCCAGGGGTGTCGAACACCGGCAAAAACACTGGTGAGAGTCCTGCGTCACCTCCTCTGGGGACAGCTCACCGGATCTAGTGGGCCTTTCCCGGGATTAAGGATCCCCGTGGTGGAAGTCCCACCTGCTGAGAGCTGTTGGCCAATCAGAGGCTGGCAGCTCTTTCACTGAGCAGCGCCACCACGGAGGCAGTAGCTACTGCCGATACTGGACTCACCTGGGACCCTGGGCCCAGGCCATAGGAAAGTCAGGGCAGCAGGGGTTTCATGGATTGGGAGATGTGGCGGAGGGGGATGTAGGGGGAGTGGGAGCAAGGACAAGGGAGTGACTCTCAGTGGGACCTGCCCTTCCTGATGCTGGGGCCCATGCTCAGGCACTAGGTGCCTTTGAACAAAGGACTTCCCCCCTGGAGCCAGCAAGCAACCTGCACGGTTTGCTCACCATGCTCCCTGTGTGGTGACAGGCCCACCCCTGCTCGGCTAATTCCGGTGGCGGCAGGATGAGACCCTTACTTGGGCATTAATTGTCCACTTAAGGGCCTCAATTGGTGGTGGGGTGGGAAGGCGGTTAACAGGCCTTCCCACCCTTGATTTAGTTTGGGTGAAGGCGGGAAAGTGGTAGGGTTCCCCCTGCCTCCATCCAGCCCGATTATATGTTCTCCCACCTCCAAACCTGACACAGGGGAGAGCATAAAATTCCCGCCATTGTATGTGATTCAGAACCAGGGTTGTTCACCGATGAGCAGAAAGGCCTGTACCAACTTGTGTCTGATTGCTGAGTAGAGGAACTGGAAAGCCGAAAAGATCAGCCAAAAACATTACAGATGAAATCCCACAGCTGTTTGCAGGACTAGGAAAGCTGAAGACAGCATACTATATACCCTTACGGCTAGAAACAAAGCTAGTGTGACTGTTTAGACTCAGAAAAGGTCCTCATCCACACTTGACAAAAGTGAAGAAGGAACTTGCCTCTATGTTGAAGCAGGGGGTTATTTCACTTGTGACAGAACCAAGAAGCTGCTGCTCGGGGTTGGTCCCAGGCTAAAACCCAACAGACCTAATCTTACACATCTGAATAAAGCAGTTGAATTCAAAGTTCATCCTATGTTGTCTGTGGACGAGACCTTAGCTAAATTTGGAAAGAATTCAATTTTCACGGAGCTAGAATCAAAGAATGGTTTTTGGAAACTACCCCTGGATGAAAAGTCTAAGCTGCTCTCAACCTTCATTACTCCATTTGGGAGATTTTGCTTCAACAGACTACGCTTTGGCATCACATCAGCACCAGAAATCTTCCAGAGGACAATGCCAAGCATTCTAGAAAGGCTGGATAGAGTCATATGTCACGTGGATGATGTCCTGATCCATAAATCCACTCAGATAGAACATGACACTAGAGTGCGAGCAGTACTGGAAGGCTCAGAGGAAAGACTTACACTCAACAACAAATACGAATTCACACAGCCAACTGTCAAGTCCCTTGGGCATATTGTTGATGCATCTGGCGTCAGAGTTGATCCACACAACACAAGAGCAATGAAGGAGTTTCCAGCTCCTCAGAACTTGACTGAGTTCCAGAAATTCGTGGGTATGGTAAACCAAGTCAGAAAGCCCCTGCCCAACCTATCTGTCGTCAATGAGCCACTATGTTAGCCGTTGCGACAGGACAATACGCACTGCTTGGGAGGAAGCACAACAGAGGACTTTTGACAAAATCGAAGAGGTGCTGATATCACCTGATATTTTAGCTTAATCTGACCCCCAGCTACCCACTATCATTGCAGCAGATGCATTTTCTACAGGACTGGGAGCTGTACTCTTTCAGATACAAATGGATGGAAATCACAGACCAGTTTACTATGCATCCCATTCACTGACAGAGAATGAACAGAGATATGCAGTGATAGAGAAAAAAGCACTAGCAGCTACATGGGCTTGCGAGAAGCTCTCAGATTACGTTCTTAATGTCCATTTCAAGATAGAGACAGACCACAAACCCTTAGTGACTCTCTTAAATTTGAAGGAGTTAGCAAAAATACCTCTATAAGTACAATGATTCAGACTGAGGATGATGAGGTTTGATGCAAAGACAGAATATGTTCCGGGAAAGTACCAGATCACAGCGGATGCTTTGTCCCCCACCACCTGCAAGTTCCCCTCCAAGTCACACACCATCCTGACTTGGAACTATATCGCCGTTCCTTCACTGTCACTGGGTCAAAATCCTGGAACTCCCTCCCGAACAGCACTCTTGGTGTACCAACACCCCAAGGACTGCTGCAGTTCAAGAAGGCAGCTCAACACCACCTTCTCAAGGGCAATTAGGGATGGGCAATAAATGCTGGCCGAGCCAGCAACGCTCACATGGCATGAACGAATATAAAAAAAAACACACACTCATGCCTCAAGTTAATGACTTGGACAAAGTGAGAGAGAAAGAGGACAAAGATCATTCCTGCCAGAGTGGAACTACGGATTACAAGGCAACCTGACAGACCTTCAACTAGGAGAGCCAGTTTGGATCTGAGATCAATCTAGCTATGGACAAGTGGTTGAATAGACACCACATTTATAGTTCTACCTCATCCAAACACAGCACGGTACAGTGAGATGGAACAGATGTGCAATGGTTGCCATACAGAAGCGGCCTCCTACCTCATGGAATCAGTAATCTACCCAATCTAACCGACCAGAGATGCTACATTTGTCCAGCAATCCAGATGACAACCTGATTGGTGAACCTGAGTCATCGACCAATTCCCCTCCTATCCAGCAGAGTCTGAGGGACTACTCGCAGGACTCAAAACCCCAATCCCCTACAAAGGAGAAAAGGACCCATTCTGGTAGACTTGTGAAATCACCACAGCGGTTGTCCATATAAGAAGAATGGAGGAAGGCAGAAGACCTAAGAACGGAAAACAAGTTTAAGATTGCAACGCACCAGAGTTTAAAGTTGTGGTTTGATCTTCATTGCAATGGGAATCAGAAACTTGGGGGAGATGTATTATAATGTGTTATATTGGATATTATTAATGGGTTAATTCTAATTGTTTAATATGCTAATCATATTCATTATATTAATTAACTAATTAGTGTTAGAAATGACAGTTAGAGGGATGAAGTGCTTCACCTGTGAGATGTGGGAGGTACGTGATGCTTCCAGCATTCCGGACGACTACATCTGCAGGAAGTGTACCCAGTTGCAGCTCCTCACAGACCGCATGGATCGGTTGGAGCAGCAACTGGATGCACTTAGGAGCATGCAGGTGGCAGAAAGTGTCATAGACAGGAGTTTTAGAGAAGTGGTTACACCCAAGGTGCAGGCAGATAGATGGGTGACCACTAGAAGGGGCAGGCAGTCAGTGCAGGAATCCCCTGTGGCTATCCCCCTCTCTAACAAGTAGACCGTTTTGGATACTGTTGGGGGGGATGGCCTATCAGGGGAAAACAGCAGCAGCCAGAGCAGTGGCACCACGGCTGGCACTGTTGTTCAGCAGGGAGGTACAAAGCGCAGAAGAGCAATAGTTATAGGGAACTCTATAGTCAGGGGCACAGATAGGCACTTCTGTGGACGTGAAAGAGACTCCAGGATGGTATGTTGCCTCCCTGGTGCCAGGGTCAAGGATGTCTCTGAACGGACAGGGGGCATTCTGAAGGGGGAGCGTGAACAGCCAGAGGTTGTGGTACACATCGGCACCAACGACATAGGCAGGAAGAGTGATGAGGTCCTGCAGGGGGAGTTCAGGGAGTTAGGTAGAAAGTTAAAAGACAGGACCTCTAGGGTTTTAATCTCTGGATTACTCCCCGTGCCACGTGCCAGTGAAGCTAGAAATAGGAAGATAGTGCAGCTAAACAGGTGGCTGAACAACTGGTGTAGAAGGAAGGGTTTCCGATATCTGGACCATTGGGATCTCTTCAGGGACAGATGGGACCTGTACAAGAAGGACGGGTTGCATCTAAACTGGAGGGGCACAAATATCCAGGCTGCGAGGTTTGCTAGTGTCACTCGGGAGGGTTTAAACTAGTGTGGCAGGGGGCTGAAAACCAGAGCAGTAGGACAGCAAGTGAAATAAATGAGGGGGAACTAGTAAATAAGGCCAGTAAGACTAAGAGGAAGAGCAGGCAGGGAGATGTTGCGGAGCATAGAGGGACTGGTGGTCTGAAGTGCATTTGTTTCAATGCAAGAAGTATAACAGGTAAGGCAGATGAACTTAGAGCTTGGATTAGTACTTGGAACTATGATGTTGTTGCTATTACAGAGACTTGGTTGAGGGAAGGACAGGATTGGCAGCTAAATGTTCCAGGATTTAGAAGCTTCAGGCGGGATAGAGGGGGATGTAAAAGGGGTGGGGGAGTTGCATTACTGTTTAAGGAGAATATCACAGCTGTACTGCGGGAGGACACCTCGGAGGGGTCATGCAGCAAGGCAATATGGGTGGAGCTCAGGAATAGGAAGGGTTTACTACAGGCCTCCCAACAGCCAGCGGGAGGTAGAGGAGCAGATATGTAGACAGATTTTGGAAAGATGTAAAGGTAACAGGGTTGTAGTGGTAGGTGATTTTAACTTCCCCAATATTGACTGGGACTCACTTAGTGTTAGGGGCTTGGATGGGGGAGAATTTGTAAGGAGCATCCAGGAGGGCATCTTGAAACAATACGTAGATCGTCCAACTAGGGATGGGGCCGTACTGGACCTGGTATTGGGGAATGAGCCCGGCCAGGTGGTCGAAGTCTCTGTAGGGGAGCATTTTGGGAACAGTGACCATAATTCCATAAGTTTTAAGGTACTTGTGGATAAGGATAAGAGTAGTCCTCGGGTGAAGGTGCGAAATTGGTGGAAGGCTAATTATAACAATATTAGGCAGGAACTGAAGAATTTAGATTGGGGAAGGCTGTTGGAAGGTAAATCAACATCTGACATGTGGGAGTCTTTCAAACGTCAGTTGATTAGAATCCAGGACCAGCATGTTCCTGTGAGGAAGAAGGATAAGTTTGGCAAGTTTCGGGAACATTGGATAATGCGGGATATTGTGAGCTTCGTCAAAAAGAAAAAGGAAGCATTTGTAAGGGCTGGAAGGCTAGGAACAGACGAATCCCTTGAGGAATATAAAGACAGTAGGAAGGAACTTAAGCAAGGAGTCAGGAGGGCTAAAATGGGTTATGAGAAGTCATTGGCAAACAGGATTAAGGAAAATCCCAAGGCTTTTTATACGTATATAAAGAGCAAGAGGGTAACCAGGGAAAGGGTTGGCCCACTCAAGGACAGAGAAGGGAATCTATGTGTGGAGCCAGAGGAAATGGGCGAGGTACTAAATGAGTACTTTGCATCTGTATTCTCCAAGGAGAAGGACTTGGTGGATGATGAGCCGAGGCAAGGGAGTGTAGATAGCCTCAGTCATCTCATTATCAAAAAGGAGGAGGTGTTGGGTGTCTTGCAAAGCATTAAGGTAAATAAGTCCCCAGGGCCTGATGGGATCTACCCCAGAATACTAAGGGAGGCAAGGGAAGAAATTGCTGGGGCCTTGACAGAAATCTTTGCATCCTGATTGGCTACAGGTGAGGTCCCAGAGGACTGGAGAATAGTCAATGTTGTTCCTTTGTTTAAAAAAGGTAGCAAGGATAATCCAGGAAATTATAGGCCGGTGAGCCTTACGTCAGTGGTAGGGAAATTATTAGAGACGATTCTTTGGGACAGGATTTACTCCCATTTGGAGAGGCAGCATGGTTTTGTGAAGGGGAGGTCGTGTCTCACTCATTTGAGGAAGTGACGAAGATGATTGATGAAGGCAGGGCAGTGGATGTTATCTATATGGACTTCAGTAAAGCCTTTGACAAGGTCCCTCATGGCAGACTGATGGGCGGCACAGTGGCGCAGTGGTTAGCACCGCAGCCTCACAGCTCCAGGGACCCGGGTTCGATTCTGGGTACTGCCTGTGTGGAGTTTGCAAGTTCTCCCTGTGTCTGCGTGGGTTTTCTCCGGGTGCTCCGGTTTCCTCCCACAAGCCAAAAGACTTGCAGGTTGATAGGTAAATTGGCCATTATAAATTGTCACTAGTATAGGTAGGTGGTAGGGAAATATAGGGACAGGTGGGGATGTTTGGTAGGAATATGGGATTAGTGTAGGATTAGTATAAATGGGTGGTTGATGTTCGGCACAGACTCGGTGGGCCGAAGGGCCTGTTTCAGTGCTGTATCTCTAATCTAATCTAAAAGGTGAAGTCACACGGGATCAGAGGGCAGCTGGCAAGATGGATACAGAACTGGCTTGGTCATAGAAGACAGAGGGTAGCAGTGGAAGGGTACTTTTCTGAATGGAGGGATGTGACTAGTGGTGTTCCGCAGGGATCAGTGCTGGGACCTTTGCTGTTTGTAGTATATATAAATGATTTGGAGGAAAATGTAGCTTGTCTGATTAGTAAGTTTGCAGATGACACAAAGGTTGGTGGAGTTGCGGACAGTGATAAGGATTGTCAGAGGATACAGCAGGATATAGATCGGTTGGAGACTTGAGCGGAAAAATGGCAGATGGAGTTTAATTCGGACAAATGTTTGGTAATGCATTTTGGAAGGTCTATTGCAGGTGGGAAGTATACAGTAAATGGCAGAACCCTTAGGAGTATTGACAGGCAGAGAGATCTGGGCGTACAGGTCCACAGGTCACTGAAAGTGGCAACGCAGGTGGATAATGTAGTCAAGAAGGCATTCGGCATGCTTGCCTTCATCGGTCGGGGCATAGAGTATAAAAATAGGCAATTCATGCTGCAGCTGTACAGAACTTTAGTTAGGCCACGCTTAGAATATTGCGTGTAATTCTGGTCGCCACTCTACCAGAAGGATGTGGAGGCTTTGGAGAGGGTACAGAAGAGGTTTACCTGGATGTTGCCTGGTCTGGAGGGCATTAGCTATGAGGAGAGGTTGGATAAACTCGGATTGTTTTCACTGGAACGACGGAGGTGGAGGGGCGACTTGATAGAGGTTTACAAAGTTATAAGCGGCATGGACAGAGTGGATAGTCAGAAGCTTTTCCCCAGGGTGCAAGAGTCTGTTACTAGGGGACAACGGTTTAAGGTGAGAGGGGCAAAGTTTAGAGGGGATGTGCGAGGCAAGTTCTTTGCACAGAAGGTGGTGAGTGCCTGGAACATGTTGCCGGGGGAGGTGGTGGAAGCAGGTACCATGGAGACGTTTAAGAGGCATCTTGACAAATACATGAATAGGATGGAAATAAAGGGATACGGACCCCGGAAGTGCAGAAGGTTTTAGCTTAGGTAGGCATCAAGATCGGCGCAGGCTTGGAGGGCCGAATGGCCTGTTCCTGTGCTGTACTGTTCTTTGTTCTTTGTTCATATACTGTGTACATCATCACAGGAACTGATGTAACATCACATGATTCTGTCTGTCTTACAGCCTCATGAAAGATGTAAGTCAGCGGAGCAAGATGTATACCAATAAAGCTTCTGTTTCACATGCCTCTGCACTAAGTATTCCACATTAGTCTAATGATCGGAACTTCCTATACTTGACTATGATATTATGTTGCACCAATAGTGATGCATCTCCCTCATTAAAAGAAAACAAACCTTTAAATAAGAATACTTTTTAAATAATGATGCTGAAATTGATAGCAACTATAAAGTCGAATTGTTTGGTATTAACTGCTCACACAAAGGGAGTCAAAGGTTACGGGGAGCAGGCCAGAAAGTGCGGTTGAGGCCAAATCAGATCAACCATGATCTAATTGATTACCCAAGCAGGCACGAGGGGCTGAATGGCTCACTCCTGCTCCTATTTCTTAAAGTCACTAATAGATACTACATGGCTTTAACTCCACTCTAGCACTCCTTGGGCTGGATCTCGGCTGCAAGCTCAAAAAATGGCATCCAACCAGTGCAGGCTGCACGCCAAAGAGCTGCTGCAATCTGAAGCATGGTGACTCATTTAAATAGTCGAGGAGGTCCGCCCCACCCCCACCCCAACCCCAGTCACAAGGAGGGGTCGGGCTGTCTGTCCCTGGCAATAGTGTCAGCTGTCTGTGCGCAGGCACTGACTCCATTTTTAAATGGCAGCCAGCCCTGCCGCCCAATTTAAATTTTTAAAGTCCCAGTCCCCAAAATTAAATAAACAAATTTCTAATGCCTCTTTCCCACCACCCCCCCCATAACAATTACAATAACTATCATCCCGTTCCCCCCCAAAAAAACTTACCTTTTACATCTGACCTTCCCCCCAACAAAACGCACAAAGTTTAAGGTTCAACCCTTCCCATCATCCCCTACACCCATTTTGTGTATTTGACCCTGTCCCCTACCTCTCCCGCAAACTTACCTCCTTCCTTCTCCCCACCAGTGTGGAGCCGCGTTTCCCCAGATGGGATCAAGATCACAGGTCTATGTAAATTTAATCATTTTATTCATTTAAATATTTAAATTGTGGTCCCGTCGCCCAGTGGCAGGGGGGCCGCCACGGAGACTAGCCGCCGCCGGGAGGATCAGGCCGGGTCCTCCCGGCGTCGAGGTCCGTGGCGGGCGTCATCCGGAGCCATCTTCAGGCACCCCTCCCCCCACATCGCCACGGAGCCTGAAACCTGGGGGAGAACAAAATCCAGCCCCTTTTAGTTAAGGCAGCAGGCTTGTTATTCATAATAATAGCAGAAGCCTGGTTTACCATTGGCCAGATAGTCTTTTCGTCTGGTGTGCTCTAATGTGGCATGCGGTTTGTTTATTGTGGACTGTTTCAAATGTGCTACATTGTGAAACTGGACTCCAGGTCCTTTCACTAACGACAGTTCTATTCTGCGTGAGTGTCTCGATTTCCTTTCATTTTCAGTTATTTTTACAGTTGCACTTGTGTGGGCATCTTTTCACACTGCCTGAACTCGGACAACTTCTCCTCTCTAATCTTATCTGGCTCTTTAGTACATGGAACCAGGCCTGTTTGACTTTTTCAAGGTCTGCCTTCTCCGAACCATCATGGCTGACAAGAAATGTGCACGGACAAATTAGATCAAAGCAGAAAGCACTTTAGAACTATAAGGAATTTAGCTTACAGTTGTAATCAGGAGCCAATCTGTGAGGAATTAACCCCTTACTCACAACGGGATTGAACGTGACAAAACTTCAGTGAAGCTACTTATTGAGACAAAGTCAGAACAAGTTTATTAAGTTTCATACAAACTATGGCAATAAACTCGGGCAGCAAATCACAGTCTAACGTGGGCTATGTATTAGTCCTGGATGGGGAGCACACGTCTTCTCTTGCAGCTTTTGTTCTTCAAGCTTCTTTTCTCTTTGTTTCTCTCTCTCTCTCTCAGCTGTTCTCTTTGTTTTCTTGTTTCTGGTTCTCTCCACCATATATAGAACTGATTGGTAGGCTCTTCCTTATCTTGGCTCTTATCCAATTAACCCTCCCTGTCCCCAATCATGTTCATCCCCATGGCTATCATGCCATGAGGATGCCTTTCTTCACCAATCAGATGGCTGTTAATAACCTTACGTCATTACATAATGGCTTTCATTCCAACATTGTCTTATTCTCTTCTTATCTCAAGGTCTTCACATCCTGTGACTTTTTATTAACTTGAGCGAGGGCTGCTAGAGATTTCTCAGCCAGCTCTTCAAGGACTTTTGGCTCCAGCTGCAGTGGGCCCGTTACAGTTTGACACGATTTCCCACAGTGTCTCTACCTTGGCATCTTTTGTATAATGTCCCATTTTTCTACTATATTACACTATGAGTTCTTTAGCAGAATTAATTGTTTAATAATCTGACAAAGGACAACCTGGGCAAATATCATACCCGAGTGAGGCAGACAAAAGTAGGCATTACAGCAGCTATGAAATCTCTGGATAAAGATCGTGCACAATTGTGGTGGTAATAGCAAAAGCATTTCAGCTATACCTTGAAGGCTATTAAAGATTGCATAGGCACAATTAAGAACAGACTCACAGGTTAAAGAAGAGCTATTGAATAACTATTTTGCATTAATCAATACTCCTTGACAAAAGAACCAGAGGGGAGATGAGCAGATTTTTTTTTTTTGTGCAGTGCGTTGTTATGATCTAGAATGCACGCTCTGAAAGGATGGTGAAAGTAGATTCAATACTAACATTCAAAACGGAATTTGATATGTACTTATAAAGGAAAGAATACATGAAGGGCTATGGGGAAAGGGCAGGGTATAGGGACTAATTGGATAGCTCACTCAAAGAGCCAGCACAGGCGCAACAGTCAAATGGCCTCCTTCAGGGCTGCATGAATCTATGATTGCATGAATGATGCTCATGTTCCAGTTGTGGAATAAAATTATACAATTATAAATATTAAAGTAGAGATGCAATCTTGGATAGAATCGGAAACCTCAAAATAGATAGATCTCAAGTCCAGATGACATCCACCCAAAGGTGATTACAGAAATGGGGCAGGTGCTCTGTAAACCCTTGGATTGTATCCTCAATAGAGTCAGGGACAGTTCATTTAGATTGGAAGATAACTCATGCAGTTCCAATTTTCAAGAGGGGGGGGGCAATAAGAGCCAGGGAACTACAGGCCCATCAGCCTGACATCGATCATTCGGAAGATGCTTAAAATGATCCTAACAGGTACTCAAGATGGTCACTGGGAAAGAGAAGTGACCATTATAGATACTCAATACAACTTCCAGAAAATAAGAACGCAAATGAGGGTAATCCAGTTGACACTGTTCTTGTGGTATCAGTGGGAATTTGACATTAGGAATTGGCTCCAATGCTGCAGCCAAAAGATTGTAGTCAACGATTATGGTGCAGCCTGGAGGCAAGGTACGAGTGGTATCTCCCAGGGAATGCCCATTACCGTTCATTGTTTTTGTCAGTGAACTGGACAGTAGTGTTGGTTTGGATGGTAAGTTAGTGTTCAGATGCTATTAAAATTTATGCAAGGTTTAAAATTGCAGAGGAGTACATCTTCTGCAACATGATTTAGATGCACTAGGGGAATGGGCCAAACAATGAAAAATGACATTTAACATAAAGTACAGTGTCATGCATGTAGGTCAGACCAACATAGAATATACTTTTGATTTATAGGGAAAAATGCAGAAAGCAGTTGACAGAGCAAAGGATCTGGACGTTATCGTGCACAGATTACTGAAGATATCCAAAGCAACCAGGGTAGTGGGTTGTATTAATAGAAACATTCAGTGCAAATCAAAGCATAGCACTGTGTCATTATACACGTCATTGGTTAGACTGCAGCTGAAGTACTGCACCATATTTTAGTCTCCTCGCATGGTGGTTGAAATAGTGGCCTTGGGAAAAGGTTCAGAGGACCTTTTCCTAGTTTAAAGAACATTAGTTGCTCAGATAGGCTTAGTGCTTGATCTACTTACTTTCGAGTCTCTCCAAGTCACTGAAGACCCTCATCCTTGGTACCATTCTATTTAATCTGCTTTGCATGCTCTCTATGCCTTGACATCCTTCTTAAAGTATAGTGTCCAGAATTGGACACAATACTCCAGTTGGGCCTAACCAGTGATTTATTAAGGTTAGCATAACTTCCTTGCATTTGCACTCTATATATTTATTGATTGGGGACCGGGTAGCTTTGATGGCTAGTGTGTGGTTCAGAATCAACATTAACAGCATGGGTTCAATTCTCGTTCAGGTTTTTTTTAATACGTTCATGAGATGTGGGCATTGCTGGCTAGGCCAGCATTTATTGCCCATTCCTAATTGCCCTTGACCTCAGTGGCTTGTTTGGCATTTCAGTAGCATTTAAGAGTCAACCACATTGCTGTGGGTCTGGAGTCATATGTAGACCAGACCAGGTAAGGACAGCAGATTTACTTCCCTAAAGGACATTAGTGAACCAGATGGATCTTTACAACAATCAACAATGGTTTCATGGTCATCATTAGACTAGCTTTTTAATTCAATATTTAATCAAAGGTCTGAGGAAGGCAACGGGAAACCACCTCATATATCCTCTTCCCTAGTCACGCTCACAGAGTCATAGAATCATAGAGTCATACAGCATAGAAACAGGCCCTTCGGCCCACCGCGTCCATGCTGACCATAATGCCTATCTATACTAATCCCACCTGCCTGCTCATTCAAGTACCTGTCCAGATGCCACTTAAATGTTGCTACTGGTCCTGCCTCCACCACCTCCTCTGGCAGATCATTCCAGATACCCACTATTCTTTGTGTGAAAAATTTACCCCTTTGATCCCCTTTAAACCTCCTGCCTCTCACCTTAAATCTATGCCCTCCAGTTTTAGTCACCCCTACCATGGGAAACAGACTCTGGCTATCTACCCTATCTATGCCTTTCATAATTTTATATACCTCCATCATGTCCCCTCTCAGCCTCCTTCGCTCCAGGGAAAACAGACCCAGCCTATCCAATCTCTCTTTATAACTCAAGCCCTCCAAACCAGGCAACATCCTGCCACTGGCACAACCTCAGTTGTGGTCACTCCAATGATGGTGGACATCATTTCTTCCAAAGAGGTGAGGACAAGTAGCCGGGCCTGTTTCCTGCTTGTTAGTGTAGCTGCCTCCAGTTGTGTGCCTTATCCAACAAAAATGGTGAGTGGGTCAGTGAGTATGATGCAAGATGCTTGGACAATATGCCTGCTTGAATAGTTGGCAGTGTATGCTGCGGTCAATTGGGAGTTGAACAGTGGGGACCACCCACACCCATCACCATGTAGCCCTAATGACATATTCAGCTGTGTGTGGTTAGCTGGAGCAGTGAAGTTGAACATGGCAGCGCTGATGTCACAATCTGCATACTCTGCATACTTCCGAGGTACACTCCTCATGCCCATGCTAATTGTCTCACCAAAATGGCATCCACCACGAGCTACACCCAAAGTGTGTGCATGCACACCATGGATGTCATCTTGGAACCAAAATGACACCTGTAGTGCTGAAACTTTAGTTCTCTTATTGCTCATTTATTAAAGTTTAATACACGATGTGGTATCAATCAGATCAATATTTTTCTTTAATTCACCCAGTGAGAAAAATAGTGTCGACCATTAATTGAATGTCGATAAAAAGTAAAGTGTTCTGCTGAAGAAAAGGTAGACTTATTCTTTGATGTGTGTGAAATCACTCTGGTGGGAGGGGAAAGAGTTCCTTTCAGTCAACAAAATTGCTTGTCAAAAAACACTTGAAAAAACTAATCAGTGGTTAATTTAAAATCATTTGATGAGATGAAATGTTAGAAGATTATTATTCAAATAGCCTTGAAACCAAAAAATATATACTTTTACTAATAAAAGCAATCAATATTTAACAACAAAAACTTGCATTTATATAATGCTTTTAAGTGTAATAAAACATTCAAAGACACTACAGCAAAATCTGGCACTGAGTCACGTAAGAGGTATTCGGGCAGGTGACCAAAAGCTTGGTCATAGAGGTAGGTTTTAAGCTGTGTCTTAAAGGAGGAAAGTGAAATGGAGAGGTGGAGAAGTCTAGGGTTGGTATTCCAGAGCTTGGGGCCTAGGCAGCTAAAGGCACGGCTGCTAATGGTGGAAGGATTAAAATCAGGAAGACCGGAATTAAATGAGTGCAGATATCTTGAAGGATTGTAGGGATGGGGGAGATTACAGAGTTAGGGAGGGACGAGGCCATGATCTTTTCTGAATGGCGGAGCAGGACGAAGGGCCGAATGGCCTACTGCTGCTCCTATTTTCTATGGAGGGATTTGTAAACAAGGATGAGAATTATAAAATCTTGGCATTGCTTCAATTTTTTTTAAAAAGGCCAAAATCAGCAGCTGGGGAATGAGATTGCAATTAATCATCACAAGATATCATGTTACTTTTTCATATGAAAGTCAACTGACACATATTTTCCTTTCTAACTTCCTGCACAAATACAGAATTGAAACATGATCCCAGGCTCCCCGCTCCCTTTCTCACACATCCACATGTGCCAATGTTCTGTGTTTGGCGCCAACATCATAGTTTGTGACACGGTTGCTCACATTATACAGACAAAAATCAGCAGGCAATTCAAACTTCCTCCTCTAGCCATATATGGCAGCTTCAGTATTACAGAAGTGCAACTGAGAAAAATAAACACAACACGTTGGGTTAGACACAAACGTTGTAGGCAGCTTAAACAAAAATCGGTTAACGTTTCCTAAAAAGAAACAGATAAACATTTCAAACCAAGGTTTCAGCCACAAGTGAATCTTTATTCAGCAATTGGTATCCCTAACTTTAAAATGGAAGCTTAAATATTTTGTGGGCCCTTTGGAAGGTGCTTCAAGTGTAGAGGAGAGGAAATTTGGCCTACTCCCTTACTGTGCCACTGAAAATAAAGGGTAGTCTGAAGAAGGGTCACTGACCCGAAACGTTAACTCTGCTTCTCTTTCCACAGATGCTGCCAGACCTGCTGAATGGTTCCAGCATTTCTTGTTTTTATATCAGGGCCATCAGAATACTTGAAGCAAGACCCCAGGGCATGTAGCATTACAACAGAGGCACTAACCCCACTGGGAAAGTGGAGGTCAGAGTGCAGCATGGTGCCCTGAAAAGAGGCATCTAAACATTGTTTCAGGCTGAAGAAAGCTGGCAAAAGTTTGTTTTTCAGACTGCCCTGAGGAAGCAGTTGGCTGAATTCTTTGAGCAAACGTAGCTTTGCTGGACCTATTAGGGGATCAGTGAGGCGGAATTCCAAGGATAACTTGGTAAAACCACTAGACCTCTAGACATGCCCAATATTGGTCAATGACACAATGAGGCTTCCCCTCACTGCCCCCAACCCTCTCCGAGGTTTTGCTGAACGCGGACATGGACTGCTTCATTTCTGACTGTTGTTGAATACTGTACAGTCATCAGTAAACAGTTCCAATTCTGACCTTATGATGGAGGGAAGGTCCTTAATAAAGCAGCTGAAGATGGTTAGGCCAAGGACACTAACCTGAGGAACTCCTGCAGTGATGTCCTGATCGCCAATGACCACAAGTATCTTCCTTTGTGCTGGGTTTGCCTCCGGCCAGGGGAGAATTTTCCCCCAATCCCCATTGATTTCAGTTTTACTAGGGTTTCTTGGTGCCCATACTTGTCCAAATTCAAGGGCAATTACTCTCACCTCACCTCTGGAATTAAGCTCTGACATCCATGTTTGGACCAAGGCTGCAATGAGGTCTGGAGCTGAGAATATTGAGTGATTCTGGTGGAACCCTAACTGAGCATCAGTGAGTCAGTTATTGCTGAGTAAGTGTTGCTTAATAGCACTGCTAATGACACTTTCCATCACTTTGCTGATGATTTGAGGATACTGATGTTGCGGTAATTGGCCAGATTAGATTTGTTCTCCTTTTTATGGGCAGGGCATAACTGGACATTTTTCCAGATTGTCAGGTCGTAGTTGTGCTGCAACCGCTTAACTATAAGGGTGCAGCTACTTCTAGAGAACAGATCGTCAGCACTATAGCTGGGATATTGCATTTATATAGCACCATTCATGATCTCAGGACATCTCGAAGCATTTTACAGCCAATATACTTCTGAAGTCAATGTTGTAATGCAGGAAACATGCCAGCTAATTTGTGCACACCAAGATCTCACAAACTGCAATAAAATGAATGGTCAGATTTGTTTTAGGTGTTGGTTGAGAAATAAATGTTGGCCAGGACACCAGGAGAACTCCTCTACTCATCTTGCAATGCTGCCATGCAATCTTTTACATTCAGCTAACAGGGCAGACATTTAAGGTGTCATCCAACAGGCAACACCTCTGACGCTGCAGCACTCCCTCAGTGCTGCCTAGGTGTTGTACTCTGTGTTGCTTACACTGAAAGAAGGTTTTACTCATCCAGATCTTGACATCAGCTAAGCCGTCAGAAAGTAAATTGATGGTCCAGAAGTCGAGTGGTGTAGAGAGATAAAGCTCAGTATTATTAGCATGATCACATGCCTCCAAATGGGCAGGATGTTCATAAGGAAAGCTGGGGCATACCTGATGGGGACAGGATGAAGAGCCATTTGAGAACATCTGCCAGCTTTATCAGGTTAGACAGGATTAGAACCAAGCTAGGACAATATCATGGAAGTAGATCAGAGAAGAGAGACAGTGGAGAAGGAGCAGTGGACGAGATCAAACACAACAAACAAGGGAGAAGAGCACAATGAATTGAGATCTGTTGATACGAGCTTACCTCATGTACTTCGGTCCCAGATCTTTTCCTCCTCTATGTACATCATTTCCATCAATGTCCCCCACATTCATGATCCTGCAATATTCAAGGCTCTCGTTGTTCTTCTGCTCTTTGCTTTTATATCCTCACAAAGTCAGCTTGGAGTTACAGTCAAAAGATGTATTCATAGTAAAAAGAAAGAATTGTGTTTTTATAGCAGCTTTCACAACTTCAGGATGTCTCAAAGCGCTTCACAGCCGATGAAGTACTTATGAAGTGTATTCCTTGATGCAATGTAGGAAACACAGCATCCAATTTGCACACAGCAAGCTCCCAGAAACAACAATGTGATAATGACCAAATCATGTGGTTTCCTGATGTTCATTCGAGGCATAAATATTGGCTAAGACACCAAGGAGAACTCTCCTGCTCGTCTTTGAAACAGTGCCATTTACTTAGAGGGCAAACAGGGCCTCAGTTTACCATCTCATCCATCCACAAGGTAAGGGCTGGAAGTTTACGGCCCCCAGTTGAGTGGGCTGGTGGCTGAGGGGGGGGGGGGGGGACATAAAATTGAGTGGGAGGTGGGGGGTGCCATTCCCGAACATCTCCTGCCTCTGCTGCAATTTTACAATTTTACACAAATTTTTATGAATAATGTATATTTTGGGGGGAAAAAAGAAGTGGAGAGAGACTCCCTGGTGAGGAGAATTTTAATCTGCTTCATTTTGGAGTCAATGTGGGCCTTGAATCCTGATTTACACAATATAAATTCAGTGCCGAGACCAACAATATCAGCTTGTATTTATATAGCTTCTTTCGCATAATAAAATGTCCCAAAGGTGCTTCACAGGGTTACTATAAAACAACATTTGACACCAGAACAGCGAAGGAGATATTAGGGCAGATGTCCAAACCTTTGGCTAAAGACGTTGGTTTTAAGGAGAGTCTTAAAGGAGGAGAGAGCGATCGACAGACAGGGAGGGAATTCCAAAACTTAAGGCATAGGCAGCTGAAGGTGTGCCACTAAAGGTGAAGCAATTAAAATTGGGGATGCTTAACAGGCCAGAATTAGAGGAGCAGTGGTATCTCAGAGGGTTGTGGGACTGAAGGAGATTACAGAGATAGGGAGGGGTAAGGCCATGGAGGGATTGGAAAACAAGAATGAGAATTCTAAAATTGAGGCATTGCTTAACTGGGAGCAAATATAGGTCAGCGATCGCAGAGATTATAGAGTCATTTACGCACAGAAGGAAGCCATTCGGCCCATCGAGTCCATGCTGGCTCTCCACTATGCAGTCAGTCACACACCCGACTCGATCCCGGTAGACCTACAAGCCTATTTCTCTCAAGTGGTCATCCAACTTCCCTTTGAAGTCATTGATCGTCTCTGCTTCTACCACCCCTGTGGGTAGCGAGTTCCAGATCATTACCATGGGTGATGGGTGAACAGGATTTGGTGTGAGTAAGGACACTGGCAGCAGACCTTTGGATGATCTCATGTTTATGGAGGGTAGAATGTGGGAGGCCAGCCGAGAGTGTGTTGGAATAGTCAAGTCTAGAGGCAACAAAGGCATGCATGAGGGTTTCAGCAGCAGATCAGCTGAGGCGGGTGGAGCTGGAAGCAGTCTTAGTGATGGCGCGGCTCTGTGATTGAAAGGTTACAAGCAGTCTGGTTTAGCCTCACTATGTTGCCAGAGAGAGTCAGTGGCTGGCAGCTGAATTTGTGGTGGGGACTGAAGACGATGGCTTATTTAATTGCAGGAAATTTCTGCTAATCCCATATTGGATGTCAGGCAAGCTGTCGGATAATTTAGAGACATATGAGCTGAAACTGCTTCACACCAATGTTGTTAGCACTGTCGATGACACTGTCCATCACTTTACTGATGATTGAGAATAGACTGATGGGGCAGTAATTGGCCTGGTTGGACTTGTCCTGCTTTTTGTGTACAGAACATACCTGGGCAATTCTCCACATTGCCAGGTCGATGCCAATATTGTTGCTGTACTGGAACAGTTTGGCTAGGGGCGTGGCAAGTTCTGGAGCACAGGTTTTCAGTAGTACTGCCAGAATATTGTCAGGACCCATAGCCTTTGCAGCATCCAGTGCCTTCAGTCATTTCTTGATAACACGTGGAGTGAATCAAATTGGCTCAAGACTGGCATCTGTGACGCTGGGGACTTCAAGAGGAGGCTGAGATGGATCATCAAATCGGCACTTATGGCTGAAGATTGTTGCGAATGCTTCAGCCTTATCTTTTGCACTGATGTGCTGGGCTCCCCCATCATTGAGGATGGGGATATTTGTGGAGCCACCTCCTCCAGTTAGTTGTTTAACTGTCCACCACCATTCATGGCTGGATGTGGCAGGACTGCAGAGCTTAGATCTGATCCGTTGGTTATGGGATCGCTTAGCTCTGTTGCATGCTGCTTACGCAGTTTGGCATGCAAGTAGTCCTGTGTTGTAGCTTCACCAGGTTGACACCTCATTTTGAGGTATGCCTGATGCTGCTCCTGGCATGCCCTCCTGCACTCTTCTTTGAACCAGGGTTGGTCTCCTGGCTTGATGGTAATGGTAGAGTGGGGGATATGCCGGGCCATGAGGTTACAGATTGTGGTTGAGTACAATTCTGCTGAGGCTGATGGCCCGCAGTGCCTCATGGATGCCCAGTTTTGCATTGCTAGATCTGTTTGAAATCTATCCCATTTAGTACGGTGGTAGTGCCACACAACACGATGGAGGGTATTCTCAATGTGAAAAAAGGACCTTGTCATGGTCACTCCTACCAATAATGTCATGGACAGATGCATCTGCGGCAGCCAGATTGGTGAGGATGAGGTCAAGTATATTTTTCCCTTTGGTTCCCTCCCTGCTGCAGACCCAGTCTAGCAGCTATGTCCTCTAGGACTCAGCCAGTAGTGGTGCTACCGCGCCAGCTTGGTGATAGACATTGAAATCCCCCACCCAGAGTATATTCTGCACCCTTGCCACCCTCAGTGCTTCCTCCAGGTGGTGTTCAACATGGAACAGTATTGATTCATCAGCTGAGGGAGGGTGGTAGGTGGTAATGAGCAGGAGGTTTCCTTGCCCATGATGCCTGATGCCATAAGACCATGGGACCCGAAATTGATGTTGAGGGCTCTCAGGCCAACTCCCTCCTGACTGTTTACCACTGTGCTGCCACCTCTGCTGGGTCTGTCCTGCCGGTGGGACATGACATATCTGGGAATAGTGATGGTGGTGTCTGGGACATTGCTGTAAGGTATAATTCCGTGAGTATGACAATGCCAAGCTATTGCTTGACTAGTCTGTGGGACAGCTCTCCCAACTTTGGCACAAGCCCTCAGATGTTAGTAAGGAGGATTTTGCAGGGTCGACAGGCTGGGTCTGTCATTGTCATTTCTGGTGCCTAGATCGATGCTGGGTGGTCTGTCCAGTTTCATTTCTTATTGACCCCCTCATGGTTTGGTACAATTGAGTGGCTTGCTAGGCCATTTCAGAGGGAACTTAAGAGTCAAACACATTGCTGTGGGTCTGGAGTCACATGTAGGCAGATTTCCTTCCCTCAATGACATTAGTGAACCAGATGGGTTTTCACAACAATTGACAATGGTTTCATGGCCATCATTAGACTAGATTTTAGTTCCAGATTTTTATTAATTGAATTCAAATTCCACCTTCTGCTGTGTTGGGATTCAAACCCATGTCTACAGAGCAATACCCTGGGTCTCTGGGTAACTAGTTCAATGACAATACCACTACGCCACCATCACCACCTCCACCTTGCCTAGTGAACAGCTGTGTAAACATACCAGCTAGAGTGCTGCAAGCAAGATAAACCAAGAGCACTATAAAACACCTGCTCCTTTCACTCTAAGCAACTAGTTTAAATAGCAGAGAATTTCTTAAAGGGAAAACAGTGCAGAGTCATAGAGCAAGGCTTAAATCGAGTTTTAAAGCAAACAAAAAGCAGGAAAATGGATATCAAATTTCCCAGCATGAACTGGAAGGCCATGGATATCTTATCTGAGTTCAAACTTTTAAACAAAGAATGCAGTTATACTTCATAGACAAAATAATTGTAGAAGCAGAAAAGCAGGCTGTAAAAATATTAATAACAGTTGCAAATGAGGGATTACACAGAATCAATTCCTCAGGCTTATCTGAAGAGGAAAGAAAGGTCCCACCAAGATATGGAAAGTACTAGAAGACCAGCTCCGATTGAGTGTGAATTTTAGAATTCACTGCCTGTAGTTGATGTCCTACAGGCAACAGCCACAGGATCAGTTCATCAGTAGATGCCATAGTAAGGGCAACAAATGCGATTTTTGAGAAATTGAGCTGTCGGACCAAATAATGGAGTTGAAGGTTGTATCAGCGCACATTGAAGCACTTCAGAAGGACCTATTGGGGAAAAAGAAAGGGACAGTATTGATGCACTGCTGGAAGGTGGCAGGAAATATGATGTAATTGTAGCTGGACAACAGCACCTGCAAGCACTAAGTGCTGCCAACAGTAATGGCATAATAACCAGGTCAAAAAGAGCAAGTAAGCTGTTCGGCAAATGTGATTGGTCCCACTCACTGTGATGTTGCCCTGCATTTCAAGACCTGTGCAAGGTGTGCGGTGCAAATGGACACTGTCCCCCCCCCCCCCACCCCCCCCCCCCAAGCAAGAAATCTGACACCAAATTTGCAGCCAGAATTCACGGTAGGACACAAGCAAACAAAGAGAAAACAGGGCAATATTAGCAAGGAGAGCGCATAAATGCAAGCTGATACACAAGTCCGCAGTGAAACAGACCTGAGACAAGACTCAGAAAGAAGCAATTCCCAGCCAAAAGACAAGTAAGCGTTGCACGTTGTGAACTTGACATACCATGTTGATGAAGTCAAACAACTGGAAGCTTTTGCCACTATTAGCATCAGGTGCCCAAAGAAAGCTGACAAATACACAGTCAGGGTTAAGATTGACACCAGAGCTGGTGTAAATATGCTACAAGTCCGAATCCTGAAGGATATGCACCAGAGTCATTGCAAATCAATGATACAACCGACAACTGCCATGTTATCTGCATACAACGGGTCACCCATCCTGTGTAAAGGCATACTAACAATGCAATGCAGCTATGGAAACCGCAAAAACATTCTACCTGGTAGACACGAGCGGACCAGCAGTGGCAGGACTACCAGCATGTAAGGACCTCAATATCATAACCATCCACGAGATCACCAAGGTACCCATTACAGCAGAAGAGACCAAGCATACTCACATTGAGTCATAGTTCCTCCAGGATCTCAGTGGTTCTGGTTTGGAGAGTATCAGCCTCTTCTCAGAGACACCACACCAAGAGAATGAAGATCCAAACTCAGATGGTGAAAGTTCTCTATCAACAGGCAGTGTTTCTTCTCATTCCAATAGCTCAGAAGAAGATAATGACATTGTCACTACTGAGAACCAAAGGCTAGCAGTGGGGAGCATTGCCAAGGGGAAATCCCCAAGGACTGGAACCCACTCACAGACTCTGGCCAGCATCAAACAGTGCAATCTGGGAACTCAACAACAGCACAACTATGCAGCACTTTCACCTCTGCTGTCCAGAGAACCGCCAGCACCACAATGAGCCAGAATGGACAGGTACTGCCATGAGGACAAGTACTTCTCCCACAACAAGTCCTCGACCTTGAGCCCAAGACTTTCAGATGTGGAGGATGAGGAGAGGCGACAGACACACAATCCCCTGAGGAGGCACAGGAGGAATGAGTCTGTTGGCTCTTTGAGATGAGGTGCCAGAGCTTTCCAGGAATGACAAGGCCTCAAAAGTTGTCAATTTGAGAAAAGCAACAGAGTGTATTAGTAGGCTGAAGGCAGAGCAACAGAAACTAAATGCAGAAAGGGAGAAACCTCAGGAAAAATAGCAACAGCTAAGATGCAAATTCTCTGAGCAAGAGTTGTCAAACCACCAAACCAATATATGGACTCTTAAGCTTCTATATTTGTAAATTTCACAATCTTATCATATGAGGTTTATCTTTGGAAGGAAAGGAGATGTTGCATGGTTGCCTTTAAGATGTCCCTTTCAGATCTTAGTATGCTAATGTGCTAAGTACCAGGATGCAGTCATGTGACTACAATCCAGCATCACTGCAGCTGTAACACCTAGAGGAAGGTTCTGTAAATAGTTACCTCTGTACTGTATATAATAGTTTAGCTCTAATAAACTTGTTTGAGATCATCAACCAACTGAACTCCACGCATCTCATTTATGTTGCATCAGACAACATAGAAGAACACATTACAACCAACTTGTAGTGGAAGTGCACGTCCACAACAGCGGATTACCCCTCATTAAAGGTCTTTCACAAGATTATAGGCTCATGGAATCTTTCAGCATGGAATTCTTACAATTAGCCTTTAAATTTCTGTTAGGTTCATCTTTTTGAGGTGTCCAAATACTTGTTAATCACTGACAACTACTCCACTGGCACTCTCTCATAACATTTCTCTGCTCTTAATTAACTAATTGATTAACAGAGGTATTTCAACCCCCGAAAATTGAGACTTGAGTTTTTTATACTATGATCTTTTGAGTCCACTCAGTGGTTGGAAAGAGAATTACTGATTCTCAGCTCTATCACTTACATGTGACCTTGAGAACTTTTCTGAACGTCCAGACAAGGTAGGCATTAGCTGGGAGCTGGGAGTCCACTAATCCCAGTAACACACAGAATTGGAAAATTTAGATTTTAGATTTAGAGATACAGCACTGAAACAGGCCCTTCGGCCCACCAAGTCTGTGCCGACCATTAACCACCCATTTATACTAATCCTACACTAATCCCATATTCCTACCACATCCTCACCTATCCCTATATTCCCCTACCACCTACCTATACTAGGAGCAATTTATAATGGCCAATTTACCTATTACCCTGCAAGTCTTTTGGCTTGTGGGAGGAAACCAGAGCACCCGGAGGAAACCCACGCAGACACAGGGAGAACTTGCAAACTCCACACAGGCAGTATCCAGAATTGAACCCGGGTCGCTGGAGCTGTGAGGCTGCGGTGCTAACCACTGCGCCACTGTATTACTACACGCAAGTTATTTATACACAAAGGGCACATGAGAAAATGTCCATTTCCAAAACAATAATGCATGTTGCACAAATTGGTTACCACAATGACAATGCCTCAAAAGTACTTCATTGGCTGTAAAGTGCTTTGGGTATCCTCAGATTATGAAAGGGACACTGTTATGACACTCGGGGAATTTAGGCATATGGAGAAAGGGCAGGAAAATGAAGATTAGAATGATAGAAACTTACAGCACAACAGGAGGCCATTTGGCCAGTTATGCCTGTGCTGGCTCTTTGAAAAAGCAGTTGTCTTTAGTCCCACACCCCAGGTTTTGTCCATAACCCTGTAAGTACTTCATCCTCAAGTACCTATCCAAATCCCTTTCCAAATTATTTTGGAACCAACTTCCCACATGTTTTCAGATAGAGCGTTCCAGATCTCAACAACTCTCTTAGAGTCATAGAGTCATAGAGTTATACAGCACAGAAACAGGAAATGAGAAAATATTTCTCATCTCCCCTCTAGATGTTTTGCCAATGGTTTTAAATCAATGACCTCTGGTTATTGACCCACTCTACAGAGCAAACAGTTTTTTCTCTATCCACTTCATCAAAACTTCTCATCACCTCTATCAGGTCACCTCCCAACCCTTTTTGTTCCAAAGAAAACAGTCCCAATTTTTCCAACCTCCCCTCATAGTTCAAATCCCTCATCCCTGGTAATCCTCCTTTGCAACCTTTCTAAGGCCGTGACATCTTTCCTGAAGCCCGGTGCCCAGAGTTAAGGTGGAAAATCAGCTATCATCTTATTGAATAGTGGAACAGGCTTGAGAGGCCATATGGCTTACTCCTCCTTTTTTTATATTCGTATGTAACATCCTATGTAATGCGAGTCCTTCTTTCTTTCTGAGCTTTTTTCAGGACTGCCATCTTCTTGCTTATTTCCAGTCAAGTCCTTTGGATGTCGGTGACAGCATTCATCCAAATTCTACCAGGCCCAATCGGCCTCAATATTTGCGGGGAGGGAGCAGAGGCTCCTATCAGTGATTGAATAAACCCAGAAATCCCAAAAGGTGGAGGTCCTGTAGAATTTAACAGCAGGTCTGGGTTAAAATTTCTTTACTCCATTTCCTGCCAGGAAGCTGGCCAGATTGAGAGGCTGGCTAGCTGTCGGGTGGGACAGTCTGCATTACAAGGCTGCAACTGGGGACCACTGGCATCAGTTCACGGCAACCGAGATTAGAGGTTGGCTGAGGGGGTCGGCATGGGGCATTGGAACATGGTGGCGAGAAGGAGAGGGAGGGAGCGAGAGATCGCGGGGGTGTCATAATGGAAATTGCACGGGGGGTCTGAGAGTTCGCGGGGAGGGCAGGGAGAATTGTGGGAAGTTTGAGTGATCTTGGGTTGCACAATGGCAGCCTATCATGTGGAAGGGAACTATAGGTTCATATGTCCAAAGTTATCTTTGAGCTCCCAAGCATGCTACACTTACCATGGGATATTCCAGTCTGGGTGATAACTGACTAGTTTAGAATTAGCACCAGGATTTATGTTCTTTACACAGAGTTTACTCAGCATCAGTAGCATTTTATATGAAAGGGTTCTCGTCATCAGTGCAGATATCACAACATTCTGAACACTTAGACCAACAGGAGCCCACAGGTACAGTTTCCTAGCATCAGTAGATATCAGACATGTAGCTGCATCTGTGTCACTAACAACAAAGCTAGGAGCCCCTTGTATAAACTTAGCTGTAATTTGATATCCTGCCTGTTGTAATGGCCCTGTACACATTCATTGTGATTTCATCCAAGGGGTTTGTTTTCTTTCCAAGATTATGAGCTGTGGTGAAGGAGGTGGTTAGAAAATCACAAGTTTATAAAGATGTGAAAACCATCTGTTTTTCTCAAGAACAGACTCGTTCAAAATAATGAAAACAAAACATCACATGCCTTATTTGGATGCATTATTGTGTTATAGAAAAGTCAAATACTTTCCATGAGATTTAACACTTTGCAAGATTACCATTGGCAACCATGCCTTCAGCTGCCTAGGCCACAAGCTCTGGAATTCCCTCCCTAACCCTCTCCACATCTCTACCTCCCTCCTCCTTTAAGGCATTCCTTAAAACCTACCTTTGTGACCCACCCATAGGGCTGAATTTCACCTTAGGCAGACAGGAATACGCGACCGACGTAAAGGTTGGTGGCAAACCCGCTTCTGCCTAGCCTGGGGATTCATCCCGCATTTTACGGGTCCCCAGGCTTTAATTGGCCTGAGGTGGGACTTCCATCCACTTGAGGGAGGAGGTCCCGCCTCAGTGAGCTGCCAGCCAATCAGCGGGTCAGCAGCTCTTCGTTCCAGCAGTGCCACTGGGAGCGGTGGCCACTGCAGGGACTGCAGCCCAGCCGACGCCATGGACCCTGGAGAATGAGTGAGTTGGGCATGCCTCACCAGGGGGATCGGTACTTCCCTGGTGAGGCTAGAATGGTAGTTTGGGGGCGGGGGCAAGTCTTTTGTCCTGTGGGTGGGTTGGGAGGCGGGGGTGGTCCTCAATCGGGCTCTCTGTTCCCGACTGCTATGCCTCCCCGCTTGTGTAGGCGGTGGCATAGTGGTATTGTCACTAAATTACTAAACCAGAGCCCCAGGATATTGCTCTGGGGACATGGGTTCAAATCCCACCACAACAGAAGGTAGAATTTGAATTCAGTTAATAAATGTGGAATTAAATAGCTAGTCTAATTATTGCCATAAACCATTGTCGATTGTTGTAAAAATACATCTGGTTCAATAATGCCCTGTGAGGGAAGGAAATCTGCTGTCCTTACCCGTGACTCCAGACCCACAGCAATGTGGTTGGCTCTTACATGCCTTCTGAAATGACCAAGCAAGGCACTCAGTTATATCTAACCACGATGAAATCAATTAAAAAAGAATGAAACCAGATCGATCTAGGCACCGGAAACGACAACGGCAAACCCAGCCCTGTCGACCCCGCAAAGACTTCCTTACTAACATCTGGGGGCATGTGTCAAAGTTTGGAGAGCTGTCCCACAGACTAGTCAAGCAACAGCATGACATAGTCGTGCTCACAGAATCATACCCGACAGACAATGTCCCAGACACTACCATCACCATCCCAGCAGAGGTGGCGGCACAGTGGTATACAGTAGGGAGGGAGTTGCCCTGGGAGTCCTCAACGTCGACTCCGGACCACATGAAGTCTCATGGCATCAGGTCAAAGATGGACAAAGAAACCTCCTGCTGATTAACACCTACTGCTGTATCTCAGCTGGTGAATCAGTACTCCGCTATGTTGAACAGCACTTGGAGGAAGCACTAAGGGTGGCAAGGGCACAAAATGTACTCTGGGTGGGGGACTTCAATGTCTATCATCAAGAGTGGCTCGGTAGCATCACTACTGACTGAGCTGGCCGAGTCCTAAAGGACATAGCTGCTAGACTGGGTATACGGCAGCTGGTGAGGGAAAAATATACTTGACCTCATCCTCACCAATCTGCCTGCCGCAAATCCATCTGTCCATGATAGTACTGGTAGGAGTGACCACCGCACAATCATTGTGGAGACAAAGTCCCACCCTCATATTGAGGATACCCTCCATCGTGTTGTGTGGCACTATCACCGTGCTAAATGGGATAGATTTTGAACAAATCTAGCAATGCAAAACTGGGCATCCATGAGGCGCTGTGGGCCATCAGCAACAGCAGAATTGTACTCAACCACAATCTGTAACCTCATGGCCTGGCATATCACCCACTCTATCATTACCATCAAGCCAGGAGACCAACCCTAGTTCAATGAAGAGTGCAGGAGGGCATGCCAAGAGCAGCAACAGGTATATCTCAAAATGAGGTGTCAATCTGGTGAAGCTACAACCCAGGACTATCTGCGTGCCAAACTGCATAAGCAGCATGCGATAGACAGAGCTAAGTGATCCCATAACCAACGGATCAGATCTAAACTCTGCAGTCCTGCCACATCCAGCCGTGAATGGTGGCGGACAATTAAACAACTGACTGGAGGAGGTGGCTCAATAAATATCCCCATCCTCAATGATGGGGGAGCCCAGCACATCAGTGCAAAAGATAAGGCTGAAGCATTTACAACAATCTTCAGCCAGAAATGTCAAGTTGATGATCCATCTTGGCCTCCTCCTGAAGTCCCCAGCATCACAGATGCCAGACGTCAGCCAATTCAATTCACTCCACGTGTTATCAAGAAATGACTGAAGGCACTGGATACTGCAAAGGCTACGGGCCCTGACAATATTCCGGAAATAGTACTGAAGACCTGTGCTCTAGAACTTGCCGCGCCCCTAGCCAAGCAGTTCCAGTACAGCTACAACACTGGCAGCTACTCGGCAATGTGGAAAATTGCCTCGGTATGTCCTGTACACAAAAAGCAGGACAGGTCCAACCCGGCCAATTACCGCCCCATCAGTCCACTCTCAATCATCAGTAAAGTGATGGAAGGTGTCATCAACAGTGCCATCAAGCAGCACTTGCTTAGCAATAACCTGCTCAGTGACACTCAGTTTGGGTTCTGCCAGGGCCACTCAGCTCCTGACCTCATTACAGCTTTGGTTCAACCATGGGCAAAGGAGCTGAACTCAAGAGGTGAGGTGAGAGTGACTGCCCTTGACATCAAGGCAGCATTTGACTGAGTATGGCATCAAGGAGCCCTAGCAAAACTGAGGTCAATGGGCATCAGGGGGAAAAATCTCCACTGGTTGGAGTCATACTTAGTGCAAAGGAAGATGGTTGTGGTGGTTGGAGGTCATTCATCTTAGCTCCAAGACATCACTGCAGGAGTCGCTTAAGGTAGTGTCCTAGGCCCAACCATCTTTAGCTGCTTCATCAATGACCTTCCTTCAATCATAAGGTCAGAAGTGGGGATGTTCGCTGATGATTGCACAATGTTCAGCACCATTCACAACTCCTCAGATACTGTAGTAGTCCGTGTAGAAATGCAACAAGACTTGGACAATATTCAGGCTTGGGCTGATAAGTGGCAAGTAACATTCGCGCCACACAAGTGCCAGGCAATGACCATCTCCAACAAGAGAGAATCGAACCATCTCCCCTTGATATTCAATGGCATTACCATCGCTGAATCCCCCATTATCAACATCCTAGGGGTTACCATTGACCAGAAACTGAACTGGAGTAGCCATATAAATACCGTGGCTACAAGAGCAGGTCAGAGGCTAGGAATCCTGCAGCAAGTAACTCACCTCCTGACTTCCCAAAGCCTGTTCCACCATCTACAAGGCACAAGTCAGGAGTGTGATGGAATACTCTCCACTTGCCTGGATGGGTGCAGCTCCAACAACACTCAAGAAGCTCGACACCATCCAGGACAAAGCAGCCCACTTGATTGACACCCCATCCACAAACATTTACTCCCTCCACCACCGATGCACAGTGGCAACAGTGTGTACCATCTACAAGATGCACTGCAGCAATGCACCAAGGCTCCTTAGACAGCACCGTCCAAACCCGCGACCTCTACCACCTAGAAGGACAAGGGCAGCAAATGCATAGGAACACCACCACCTGCAAGTTCCCCTCCAAGTCACATATCAGCCTGACTTGGAACTATATCGCCGTTCCTTCACTGTCGCTGGGTCAAAATCCTGGAACTCCCTTCCTAACAGCACTGTGGGTATTCCTACCCCACATGGACTGCAGCGGTTCAAGAAGGCAGCTCACCACCACCTTCTCAAGGGCAATTAGGGATAGGTAATAAATGCTGGCCTGTCCAGCGACGCCCACATCCCATGAATGAATAAAAAATATATTTATATATCGGTGGGAATGCAAGAGGTTGGCAACACATGTAGCATATTGTCAGATGGCAGTGAAGACACAAGTATTGCTCTCAGTGTTTCTGGGGAGGAGAGGTTAAAATCAGCAACAGTTTTAATTTATAACTTTATATTTTCCAGCATTCAGGAATTTTTAAAAATATATATCTTCCCATTGCCAATCTATATCCAGTACAAATTTCCCTTTGTGTGTACGTATGTTTGTATTGTTACAACCGGGGTGGGAGAAGTGCACTGTCTTTTTTAGTTCCACTTCTCCACAGGCCACAACATATATTTAAATGTTTACCTAGTTACCGATGCGGTCAATCATATATTCTATTCTTTATCACAGAATAAAATACATCAACCAGGTTTCTTTAATAAACAACAAAATTATCAGTTTATTATAAATCAAGACTTATCCAATAACAAAGCAAAGCATTAATACACAAATTGAAATATGAAAGTTCCCTTTTAGAATCCCACTCACACAGGGCTGAATTTTACCAGCCTCTCGATGCCATGGGCCGTGGCGGGAAGGCCCGTAAAATGCTAACGGGAGCAGCCTGCCTCGACCCACGACACGGAGAAGGCGCTGCCAGATATTAGCGGCGTCGGCGAGGCCTTGGCGCCCCCACCACCACCCCTTGGCGGCAGGGCCTTAGTTAAAATATTGAAATTAGATAAATTAGAATGCAAATTAACCTACCTGCTGCCGTCGGCTGTCCCACGACAACTTTACGGCCAACCGGCCACAACTCATGCACCTTCAGAACTCCATTGGAGTTCCGAGGCGAGACGCTGGCGGGGAGGGGGCAGAAATAAAATCATCAGGGCGGGACGAGGGGAGCAGGAAACTATTAGTTATGGGGATGGTGGGAAGGGGTGGGAAGGGGTTGAAGGGCGTAAGTGAAGAGGTTGGTGGGGGGAAAGTTGGGGTTGGGAATAAAGTTCATTTTGTTCATATTGCCCTGAAAACTAACATTGGGGGGAGGGGGTGGGAAAGGGCCTTCACATTTATTTCAATTTTTACACTCATTGCACCAAAATATCACTTTAAAAATTAAAATTACTTCTAGGGGTTTGAAGCCCTTTAAAAATGGCTCCGGCACGGTGGCGCTGTGGTGCCGGACATCATTGCCAGGGATGCGGCGGCCACCCCTTCTACGTCATCGGGAGTGGCCGCTCCGCCCCTTCCATTTAAATGAGCCCCCACGCATGCTATCACGGGGGCTGTGCAGCGGCACTTCCATGTCGGAAGGTTGTCGACTTCACAGCGCGCCACTGCGGAGCTTGGCGTGCTAATAAAATTCAGCCCACAAACTCACACACGCACTGAAAAAATACAGAAATTCTGTCTGCAGAGGTCTGTTCCAAGAAAAAGCCCAAAAACAATACTTTGGCCAAATACTTGCTAATTCTTGAAGGAAAGAAAGAGATATGGAAGGATGTCAGTTGTCCCTTTTGGTCTGGCATCCATATCTACGGTTCTTTTCAGGTGGCGTCAAGAATTAATGTTTCAGATTTTTCTCGGAAAAAATGTGGGATCAGGGGTTTCAGCGTAAACACACTTGAATTGCAGGGTTTTTCCAAAGACAGGAGGTAAGATGAGCTGACACACTGGCCTTCTCAGGGTCTGTTAGAGAGGTGCAGGCAAAATGAGCTGGAGGTTTCTTTTTCTTGGCAGGCAAACCATCAATGGTCTTCAAAACAGTTCACACCCCAACTGAACTGAAAACAGCACAAATCCAGAAAATCTGACCTCCATATATCTTGACATGTGGCTTTTCTGTAAACATCTCCCCTTAGTCCAATGTTCCTGTTGTTTATTTATCTTAATACAGGTGATTTGCAGTACAGATTGTGTTTAGCACTCCATGATTCTTCCAGTAAGTGTTTTCAGTCAAGTTCTTTCAATGTCCCCAGTTAAAAAACAAAGTCCAGCATTTCTTCAGGCTTCCAAATGTATCCATTTCCACAATTTAAATATGAGTACTTTAAAATCTGTCTCCGATGCATCTGCTCTGACGATGCTACCTTCCATGACAGCGCTTCTGATATGTCTTCCTTTTTCCTCAACCGAGGCTTCTCCCCCACTGTGGTTGACAGGGCCCTCAACCGTGTCCGGCCCATTTCCTGCACCTCTACCCTCACCCCTTCCCCTCCTTCCTAGAACCGCAACACGGTTCCCCTTGTCCTCACTTTCCACCCCACCAGCCTCCAGATCCAAAGGATTATCCTCCGCCACTTACACCACATCCAGCGTGATGCCACTACCAATTGCACATTCGCCTCCCTTCCCCCGTCAGCATTCCAAAGGGATTATTCCCTCCACGATACCCTCGTCCACTCCTCCATTACCCCCAACACCTCGTCCCCTTCCCACGACACCTTCCCCTGCAATTGCAGGAGGTGTAATACCTGCCCATTTACCTCCTCCCTCCTCACTATCCAAGGGCCCCAAACACTCCTTTCAGGTGAAGCAGCGATTTACTTGTACTTCTTTCAATTTAGTATACTGTATTCACTGCTCACAATGTGGTCTCCTCTACATTGGGGAGACCAAACGCAGATTGGGTGACGGCTTTGCGGAACACCTCCGCTCAGTCCGTAAGCATGACCCCCCGCTTCCTGTCGCTTGCCATTTCAACAACCCCCCCCCACCCCTGCTCTCATGCTCACATCTCTGTCCTGGGATTGCTGCAGTGTTCCAGTGAACATCAACGCAAGCTCGAGGAACAGCATCTCATTTACCGATTAGGCAAACTACAGCCTGCCGGACTGAACATTGAGTTCAATCATTTCAGAGCATGACGGCCCCCCCCCCGCCCTTTTTATGTTCAGTTATTTTTTCCTTTTTCTTTTTTATTTGTTTATTTTATTTTAGTTTTTTTTAGTTTGGTTTGTTTGTTTCTACTGTGCCTACCCACTGTTTCTCTTTTTTGTAAATTTTAATGTTTGTGCTTGGCGTGCTTTGTGCTTTACAGTCTATTCACACCCTCTCTGTACTAATGCTTTGACTTTCAGCACACCATTAACATACCGTTTGCCTTTGTTCCATGACCATCTAGTGAGTTATTCTCTGTGACCTTGTCCTATCAACACCTTCGCTTTTGTTATCTCTTGCCCCACCCCCTGCTTTACTTGCTTAAAACCTTTTACATTTCTAATATGTGTCAGATCTGTCGAAGGGTCACTGATGGTGCCGGACCTCCTGGGTATTTCCAGCATTTCTTGTTTTTGTTTCAGATTTCCAGCATCTGCAGTATTTTGCTTTTATCCTTAAAAAAATATTTTTCTTTTTCAATAGAAGCCTCTCAAAACAGTACGTGTGTGAATATCAAGTAAGTTCAAATTAGCTATGATGAATTCTGTTGCTGAATACCCAGCTAACAGCCAGGGCTCCTGTTTCCAATATGCAGGGAAATCTTTAGATCAGTAGCTTGGCAGTTTTTGCACTGGCCTTTCTCTCTGTACCCTGAAACACATTCCCCATGAGATTACATGTGAGTTCTTCCCTGCATCCTGGCTAATATTTATCCCCCAACCAGCAACTCCCAAACATATTATCTAATCATTCTCGCATTGCTGTTTGTAGGAGCTTGCTGTGCACAAATTGATAGCCACATTTCCTACAATACAGGAGTGACTACACTTCAAAAGTATTTCATTAGCTGTAAAGTGCTGATGGTCTGAAGTTGTGAAAGGTGCTATATAAATTTATTTTATTGAAACATTGATACTTATTTGTAGCATTTATATGCCTATTATAGAAGGTTATATTGTGGTCTATCCCACTACTTCTCTGGCATTTCTCCTCCTATGATCATCTCAACTCGTTCCACCCCTCTCACCTCTTATTTAAAATTCTTGTTCTCTTCCATCCACCCAAGTATCCTAAACATTTTCTCACTGAGTTATCTTCACTACTTTCCTACCTCAATCTTTGCACCCAGAGGATTGGATTTTACCAGCCCTCCGACATCAGGGGTCATGGCGGGGGGACCCGGTAAATTCTTCCAGGCGACGCCCACATTGACCCCCCCCGATACTGCGAAGGCCCCACCGCATTTTACCGAGCAAGGCCTCGGTGCGGCCCCACCCCCACACCGCCACCAACTGTTGCAAAATGTATTCACTTGTATCGCAAAATGTATTAATTTGCATTGCAAAATGTATTCAAATAAATGTAAATAAACCTACCTAGACCTGGCGGCCATCCCACACCAATATTCTAGCCGGAGGCCCGAAGTACCATGCCTTCGAATCCTCGTTTGGGGAACCGAGGTGAGACACTGGTGGGGATGGGGGAAGAGTCTATTTCTCATGGCAGGAGTGGGGGGAGGAATGGGGAACAATCTTTTGATTGGTGGGGGTGATGGTGGGAAGGGGTTAAGGTTTAAAGTTAATAAAGGTCAGCGGGGGGGGGGGGAAGGTTAAAATCTGCATAAATGGTTTTTGGGGGGGATGGGCAATTAACACATCGATTCGTCCATGAGGGTGTGAATGACGTGAGTGATAATGTTCCTACATGTGTAACTTTAATTTTGAACTTTTGTTCCCTTTAAAAATGCAAAGCTAATGAAGGGCTGGAAGCCCTTTAAAAATGGCGCCGGCGCCTCTACGTCATCAGGGGCAGCCGCTCTGCACCGTCCATTTAAATGAGGCCCCACAAGAAATATCACGGGGGCTCAGCAGCGGCTGCTGCACGCCGGCGGACTGCCAACTTCAAAGTGCGCTGCCATGAGTTGCGGCGCACAAGTAAAATCCAGCCCAGAGACTCCGATGCTCGGTGATTTCAACCTCCGTCTCAACTCGTCACGTTCTCTCTCCTCTGACTTCACTGCCCTCTTATCCTCCCTTAATTTTGCCCTCCATGTAAAATCTCCATGGCCACCCCCTTGAACATGGTCTTGTTTAGTTCCATCGTATCTCTCACAGATAAGGCCATTCCTGAACATGTTCTTGTGTCACTCTCCACCCACATCCCCCTTACACACCCCAACCTTACCTCATTCTGTGTCTGTCCCTGGAAAAAACTATCCCCCAATTCATTTACAGCTACATTTTCAAAATTCCAGTTGTCTAGCTTTTGGCCTTCCATTCGGCACAACCTTTCTGCAACTACCGATTTGCTCAACCGTACCCTCACCTCCACCTTTGATGCCATACTGCAATTAAAACCATTACTCTCTCTCACTCTGGCTGTTCCCGCAGTATGGCCTTCATTGCCACTCTCTTAAATCCAAGTGGTGGAGACTTGAATGGATATGGTGTGCAACTGGTTTAGGCATCCACGGCCACATCTAGCTGCTCCTGCTCACCTCTGCTATTCCAGGATCATCCTGGAATGCAAAAATAATCCCTGGCTTCTTTTCTTTACTACAAACTGTAATTCTTTATTACTTTATTATTACTTAAACCACCTCTCCTCTACCCTCACCTCCAACAATAAATGCGAGGAGCTCATTGACTTCCTTGTCACCAAGAGTAAGACCATCTGATCAGCTGCCTCTGCCACTTCCCCTCGCCCACTGGGCCAACTTTCCTCTAAAGTTTCCCCCAGTCCTGAACTCATTTTTTTCTCTAGTTTCTCTCCTATCTCGCCTCAATCCCTCTTCAAGTTCATTTTGCTCATGAGATCAACCTCCTACTCCCTCGACTCTATTCCCACTAAACTGCTGACCCATCCAACTTCCTCTCCTGGTGCCCATGTTAGCTGATACTGTAAATGGTTTTCTCCCTTCAGGTGTTGTCCCTCTCTCGTTCAAAACTGCTGTTATGAGCTGTCTCCTCACAAAATCAACCATTGGCCCAACCTTCACTGAAATGATCATCCCCTCTCCAACTTCCCTTTCTCTGCAAACTCTTTGAATATGTTGTTGCCTCCCAAATCCATTCCCATCTTTCCCGAATTCCATGTTTGAGCCCTCCAATCAGGTTTCCACACCTGCCACAGTACCGAAACGGCTCTTATCGAAGTTACAAATGACATCCTATGTGACTGTGACGAAGGTAAATTATCCTTCCTCATCGTTCTCAATCTGTCTGTAATCTTTCACATGGTTGGCCACACTTTCCTCCTCCAGCACCTCTCCACAGTTGTCCAGCTGGGTGGAACTGCACTCGCCTAGTTTCATCCTTATCTAATTGTAGCCAGAGTATCTCCTACAATGTCTTCTCTTCCTGGTCTCGCACCATTACCTCTGGTATCCCCCAAGGATCTAACCTTGGCCCCCTCCTATTCCTCATCTGCATGCTGTGCCTCGATGACATCATGCGAAAACACAGCATTAGTTTTCACGTGTATGCTGATGACACCCATCGCCACCTCATCACCACTTCTCCCAATTCCTCCACTGTTACTAAAGT